>NW_027094089.1:9232517-9880017 GCF_029207755.1 Chamaea fasciata
CAAAGGCTTCTTAATTTAGAACATGAAGACATATCATGGTTCTGTGGCTAAAATTTGAAGGTTAAGTTTCAATAGGAAAAAAAAGTTTGGATAGCATCAATATTAACTTTCTAACGCCTTCCCTCTCAGGGACCATGTCCATGTGTGACCAATGACAGGACAAGATATCCACAGTGGGCTTTGTGAATGCCCCATGCTGAGGGAAGGACACCCCTGATGAACCAAAGGGACATGAGATGCTGGCCTAGGGTAAAAGAAGCCTTTAGATACACAGCCTTTCTGCCTATGCTGCCTGCCACCTAAACTGCAGACATAACCTGCAGACAAATTGCAGAGAATTTTATAAATGAGGAGGAGACGAGTGTTTATGTAAGCGTTCATACAAATGTTTATGATCATCATTTACTTTCCACAGTTACTGAGTCAGTGAGTGGGCATTTCCATTGGCTGTCAGTAAGTAAAATAAGTTCTCCAACTCCAGACTGTTTTGCCTGCAACTGATGATAGAAGACACCATTCAAATTTGTAACTCATTCTAAGATTGTTACAGGTAAGATTCTGTGAGGTATCACAGTTATAGGCTGCTTTTGAGAAGTTGAAAAATTTTAAAGTATGTCATCATATCAAGCAGTCAGTTTCTCCATTCAGGTCTCATTTTGTCTCTTTCTGATTTGTCAGGAAAACATCCTGCCAAAATCTCCATAGAAGTTGAAGTGTCTTGTGTGAAGGATTTTCACCCCCACAAGACACTAATTTTCCAGGTAAAGAATCAATTATAAAAGTATTCCAAAGCAGATGTAATCACGGACACACATCTCTGCATAAAAGGCTCCTGGGGTGAAGCATCGTTTAAAGACAAAAAGAAAAGATTGATCTTAACTGACACATGTCAAAAAAAAAAAAAAAAAAAAAAAAGTCATGTAAAAGGCCATGGCACTGAAGATCTGTTGTGTTTAAACAGCATTCTTACCAGCTGAGAAAAATTGAATCTATTTTCTGTTGTAGGAAAAAGGCAATAGAAAAAAGGGGAAGGGGAAATTATGAAAAGAGAAGGAAAGAGCAAACGAAAGAGCTGAAAGAGTGGGATGGAGGGATGGATGGGAAGGGAAGGGAAGGGAAGGGAAGGGAAGGGAAGGGAAGGGAAGGGAAGGGAAGGGAAGGGAAGGGAAGGGAAGGGAAGGGAAGGGAA
This sequence comes from Chamaea fasciata, assembly GCF_029207755.1. NCBI lineage: Eukaryota > Metazoa > Chordata > Aves > Passeriformes > Sylviidae > Chamaea > Chamaea fasciata. The sequence continues at coordinate 9,233,707 of NW_027094089.1, forward strand.
GGGAAGGGAAGGGAAGGGAAGGGAAGGGAAGGGAAGGGAAGGGAAGGGAAGGGAAGGGAAGGGAAGGGAAGGGAAGGGAAGGGAAGGGAAGGGAAGGGAAGGGAAGGGAAGGGAAGGGAAGGGAAGGGAAGGGAAGGGAAGGGAAGGGAAGGGAAGGGAAGGGAAGGGAAGGGAAGGGAAGGGAAGGGAAGGGAAGGGAAGGGGAAAGGGAAGGGAAGGGAAGGGAAGGGGAAAGGGAAGGGGAAAGGGAAGGGGAAAGGGAAGGGGAAAGGGAAGGGGAAAGGGAAGGGGAAAGGGAAGGGGAAAGGGAAGGGGAAAGGGAAGGGAGGAAGGAAGGGAGGGAGGAAGGGAGGGAGGAAGGGAGGAAGGGAGGAAGGGAAGGAAGGAAGGAAGGAAGGAAGGAAGGAAGGAAGGAAGGAAGGAAGGAAAGGAAGGAAGGAAGGAAGGAAGAAAGAAAGAAAGAAAGAAAGAAAGAAAGAAAGAAAGAAAGAAAGAAAGAAAGAAAGAAAGAAAGAAAGAAAGAAAGAAAGAAAGAAAGAAAGAAAGAAAGAAAGAAAGAAAGAAAGAAAGAAAGAAAGAAAGAAAGAAAGAAAGAAAGAAAGAAAGAAAGAAAGAAAGAAAGGAGAGAGAGAACTGATAATGAACCATGAAAGGAGATACGTAAGCTGAAGCTGGTAAAAAAGACTGAAAGATCTCTGATGATGACATTAGCAGACCAATTTGCTGAGTGACTGATCAAGTGACGCAAAGTAATCCAGAACCACACTGTAAAATTGTATCATGAGTTATGTGGATAAAGAGGATACTGTTTATCTCAAATCATAAGGAGATCATCAGTTTAAGATAATAAAGTTCTACTTTTATACAACTGTAAGTGGATAAAAGATAAAACTTCATACAATAAAGATATTCTGTAATCGAAAATAAAAACAATTATTTGAGAAAATTGCAAGGAGAGCCAAATAGCCTTATTTACTAGGTCTACTGTGGCATCTTAGAATTTTATGACTGTTACTTATGCATCAAGTATTTAAAAATATCTTTATATATAATTTTCTATAATGAAAATAATTTTCTTTTATTTTTAATAAATTCAGACCTTGATTTATACAAAATTGATTTAAATTATTATTATTTTAATAGAAATATATGAAGAAAAAAGTCAAACCAACAGAAGGTTGTTAATATATAAAAACAGGTTGTAAAAAATAAAATTCTACCTTAAGGTATTTGGATTTATTAAGTCAAATATTGACAACTAAATTAAAAAATAAGCAAAATCTTGGATTATATGCATACCTTTGTGTCCTTAAGTGCAAGGCCACTTGCCAGTAGATATTGGGAAATCATGTGAAATGTTATTCCATCACATTTTTCCTGAAGTTTTGCTTCCTTTTAATAGGTTCTTATGTATGGGTTAGTGCTACTGAGTGTAATGTTGGATTTTTTTTTCAGTTCTATTTTTCTGTGGTGCTAATTTAGAGAAATTTATCATCTATTGATTATTGATAATCTAATCAGGATTTGTTGGCAGTGGAAGCTACTATACTGCAGGAAAGTGAGAAGTTCCAGGAAGGGAAGTTCCAGGAAGGGAAGTTCCAGGAAGGGGAAGGGAATAAGGGGGAAAGGGGAAAAGGGGAAAAGGGGAAAAGGGAAAGGGATGGGAATTATTTTTTTTTTTCAGTCCTCTTCTGATCTTCATAAAAATTAAAATATATTTCTAGGATCATATATCACAAATACTGTTTCAGTATCTTGGCTAATGCTTTATATTTGGGCTCTTTGTATGTTGTCTTATTAAAATTATTTTTAGTATGGGTATTGCTTTTTTCTTTTTTAATTCCTAACAATGTTCCTATTCTAACTGAGAGTATATTGTATGCAAAGAAGTCTACAAGAGAGAATAAGCTCCTTATGGCTTTGCAAGTTTGCAAGAGATTTGCAGTTTGAATTGGTACTTTGTTTTCTGGCATCTATAGATTGAAAGAATGTAAAAGAAATAATCTTCAAATATTAAGTTAAGTTTTCCCTGTTGGTAGTTCCTTTTTGTTTCATGAACAGAATAACCAAGACCAGGCACTTATACTCAGCTATGAATATAGGTGCTTTGCTAAACAATGCTTGAGATTGAAAAGGTGTGAGGTACTTGTGTCCAAGTCATCTTCTGGAGTAGAATTAGAGTGGAAAAATCCATGTTATTATAAGCTATGTGTTGAGCTCCCTCCAGATAGGAGTTATCTTACAAGCCATTTACAAACCTGTGAGTCCCAGTTCTACAAGTTGTACTGAAGGTAGGTTGCATAGATTAGTCATTCATCTTTGAGTAAGGAGTACTCAGTGGATGAAAAGAGCAGTGAGGATGTCTTACCCCATCATAGAAGCTTTTATGCACAGCAGATAACTGAAGCAGATAGCCACATCCGTAAAGTCCCCAGATTTTGCAGTTCATGCAGCACCAATTCAACTGAAACTTGCATGGTTGAGGCAGTGACCCTCCATGGGTTACTTATTAGCAAACCGTGGCATCCAGAAAACGGCTACTGCATGCAAAAACCTTTTATAGATGACTCAGTCCAGTGGCTTTGAAATCCTGCAACGGGAAAGGGTCTCAGAAAGTTATGGATTGTCCCTGGACACAACAGCAGTGACTGCCATGACTTCCACAGCCTCCTTGAAAGAGGAGATAATAATGCAGCAAATATCATCAATTATTGGTCCATCTTCCCATCTTCTTTTCTCTATACATATCTTTGAAGGTCTTCCTTTTCATTGCATAACGATATTTGAATTATACTGGGCCAAAGTGCACAATCTCCTGTATGTGGTATTTGGAGCGCCAGGCCTCTTTGCTTCCATTATAGGATAACCAAACATGGAAATAAAAGTAAAGCAAACATCCCCCCCCCCCCCACCCCCCCCCCACCCCTTGTGGAAAGGAGAGGGTGAAGATGAAGATTCTGAATATGTGCTAAAACCTGGTGTCTGATGATTGTGTCCCTCTCTTTGCTCTCCTCATTACTGGCAACTGTTACGTGAGGGGGTGTCATCTCGTTTCCAGGAGCTGCAGGGACAGAATGCTGATGACAGCAAGTTTTCAGGCAGTACGGAAAGAGGGTGACCTCTACTGGAGGAGTCACCACTGACAGAATCCTATTGCTCTGCTCCTGAACATTGTCAATTTGTCTGTCTAGGTGGGAAGGAGTTCAAAACATGAGGAAAGAAAGGAGCAGCCATGTGAGGGAGCCATTATAGTGGACATCAGCCATAGACTCCTTGGGCATGACCTAAAATAGATGAGACCTTCTTCAGACAGCTGGAAGCACCCTCACATTCACAGGCCCTGATCCTCTTTGGGGATTGAACCAGATCAGTATCTGTTGGATGGACAGCACAGCAGACCAAAAACAACTCAAGAGGCTTCTGGAGAGAACTGATGACAACTTCTTGATCCAAGAGATAAAGAATATGAAGAGAGAGGTTATTCTGAAGACTACAATAGTCACCAAAGAGGAGAGGCTTGTTAACCTTTTCATGAATACAGAAACCCTTCTTCTATCAGTATCTCATGGAATTTTTACATTTATCTCTGCCTTCTGTTAAAGAATTAGCTACTTTCTCTTTAGATATCACCATATTTTTTCTGTCTAATGTGCAGAATTTTGGAAACAAACCACCATCTTATGTGTGTGTCACAGAGTGTTTCCATCTTCATGAGAACTTCATTTGACAAGTTAAGACAAATAAAGACAGACTACAGACAAATAAAAACATATTGTTTATTGTCTAAATATTTCAGGGTCTGCTTTATTTTGTCACTAAATTTAGCCTGCCCCTTTATTTACACTTATACAGAAGCAGAATACATATTTTTGTGTCATGATATTTAAACAGAGAAAAAAATATAGATGTAATTAATGTTGACACTGAAATGCACACATTATAACTTTGTCTCATAATTAATGTTTTGTACTTGAATCCTTTCACCAGCCTCTATATGGTGCTACATACACAAAATTCATCTCCATCTGAAGTTTTGTTAGGAAAACAAGCTTATGTGTTGAGCTATACTTCAATTCAGTTCTATAAGAGATAAAAGTTATTTTGGGAATAGTAAAATATCTTGCAGGATAAAAACTGAAGAGTTCAACTCATTCAGCATATCTAAATGAAAAACAGGCAATATTTCTCCACCCCAATAGCATCTAATTACTGAGTGCAGTTTCCCAGAAAACAGAAAAGAATAGTTCTTTCTTTTAGTGGAGAAACAGATCAACAGATCAACCAGGAAAGATGTTGCTGAAAATAATTTTCTCCTTTGCAAAGGATGTGATCATCTTGGAAAATGCATTTGAGACAATGCAAACGAAAGGGCTCAATGTAGATGAAAAACAATAAAATAAATAATAGCTTTCATGGTCAAGGTAAAGGAATTTAACACAATACTGAAATTTGCCAAAGTTGTCAGATTCCCAGGTGTCATATTATAGTTCAGGAAAGGGTAATCCCTTGCTTTCTGGGTTATCCATAATCTTCTAGGACCCTTCTTTTCTCTAGGCTCTACCTCTCTAGCTCTCTCAGCCTGTCTTCATAGGAGAGGTGATCCATCCCTCTGATCATCTTCAGAGGGCTTCAACACAGGTATTCCTGTTGTCTTGTTTTAGACAGGTATCTGCCAGGGAGGGTTGGCGTGTCCCTTAAAATGTAAGCCCCTCCCCCCTTTTCCAAATTATCATATATTTGCAATTAAAAGGCTGTCAGGCAAAGATTTTGGGAATAGGTATAGCAGTTCTTTACTAGGAATATAAAAATACAGATGTTGCAGTACAGAAGAATAAGCAAACAAATAAACAAACAAGAAATCCTAGAAAAAACCCTGACAGAGTCAGAAATACAACCTGACACCCTGTTAGTCAGGGTGTTGGAAGCAGTCCAAAGTAAACCCTCCTGGAGTGGCAGATGTGGTTGTGTTGGAGTAGAGATGGTCTTGTTGAAAAAAAAAAAAAAAAAAAAAAAAAAGGAGGTCCAGTAATGGTGAGATGGGTCCGGTTTTCCTCCAGGGATCCAGTAGAAAAACTGGATGCCTAGTGGGACTGTGGCTCCTTTTTATCTAGGTTAAGATGGTTTGGCTCCTCCTCCCTGTGTGGAGCAGCTTACAGTAGTGCAGTGTAATGTGTCATGTCATTGGTGAGCTCTTAATGGTCCATTAGCAGAAGACATTCCCATGGAAGTAGTGAAACAATGAAGAGAGATAAGTAGCACTCCACCATCTGGTAAATGACACTGACCCATTTGGGCAAAGATAAGCAATTCTGCTCCACCCAGATGGAATAGAATAATATGCTCTTTACAAAACCCATGACACCTGTCCTGGGGCCACAAAGCTGGATGCAGCACTGCAGATGGGGTCTCACCAGAGCAGGGGAGAGCAGACCAGAGCAGAGGGGCAGAATGCCCTCCCTGGTTCTGCTGCCTACGGTGCTTTGGATGCAGCCCAGGATATGTTTGGCTTTCTGGGCTGTAAGTGCACATAGCTGGGTTGTGTCCAGCCTCTCATCTCCCAGCACCCCCAAGTCCCTCTTGGCAGAGCTGCTCTTAATCCATTCATCCTGCAGCCTCTGTTGATACTGGGGATTGCCCTGATCCGGGTCAGCACCTTGCAGTTGACTTGGCTTGGAACCCCATAAGTTTCCCATGGGCCTGCTTCTGGGGCTTGTCAAGGTCTCTTTGCATGGCATCCTGTCCTTGAGACTTCTCAACTGCGCCACTCAACAAACTTGTGGTGCCCACTGCAAATTTCCTGTGGGTGCACTCAATCCCTTTATATATGTCACTGATGAAGATATTAAATAATACAGGTTTCAATACAGACCTGTGAGGAACATCACTTGTCACTGATCCACATCTATACATTGAGCCATTGAGCTCTGTATGCAACCACCCAGCCAATCCCTCATCCACTGAACAGTCCACCCACCAAATATCTCTCTCTCTGATTTAGAGAGATATACTGGAGAAGGAAGATGATCTGTCAATAAAGAGAGTATAAGAAACTTGGTAGACTGTCCCTTTAGTGCATGTCTGTCATGCAATGCAGCCCCTTTTTCCTCCTTTTCTGTTCTGTGAACATCGTAGTTTGCCTTTATTCCAGGTTCTTGGCCTTACTCCTATGTAAGTAATTGGGCTTCTTGATGAGGGTCTACAAGTCCCTGCTTGTGAGGTTTTATCATACAGAATGTGAGGATGAAAATTTTGCAGCGTGGTCTAACCTAGACAGATGATGCTCTACAATTGGTTTTGCATGAGGTGTTTCATATCTTTGTGGTACATGGTATTTGCATTTTCCAGTAAGTCCAGTTCTCCTTTTCCTCCTCCTTGCAAAAGGCCAAACCCCTCTGTTCCAGGCTGGAGGATTACTTGAATTATGTAAATACAAACCAGAAATTCCTTCATCAGGGTCAAAATTATGATAAGTCCTTCTACCCCACTCAACTGATACTGGAGCAGCAATTTTCCTCGATGGATGCCTCTTAGCTGTTTTTTAGCTTCTAGTTCCTGTATCCGAGCTTCTAGTGTCCATCTAGGTTGAGCACCCCACTTCTTCATGTCATCTCCGAGTCACACAGGAATAATCAGGGGTTACACACAGTGTATGTCATCAGCAGCCTCTCCCTTGAGTAGAGAAAGTCTGACTCTTAATAGTTGATAGTTTGGCTAGTGTGCATGCAGAGCACTTATCCTTGGACTGCTCAGACAATATTTGGATCAGTTTCTGTACAGACAAGGTGCAAGGTAAGGAAGTGTCTTGGTTTAGGAAGACAGGTATCTGCTAGGTAAAATTACAATCAGAGGCTCTTTGGCAAAGATTTGGGAAATAGGAATAGCAGTTCTTTACTAGTATGTAATACAAAGCAAACAAACACAAAAAAAACCTCCCCCCCCACCAAACAACTACAGCATTAATGACAAACGACAACAGTACCAAGAACCTTGAGGGCTTTGTTTCACAAAACCCAGGGCAGTTTGGTTTCGGTGTCCCTGCAGGATCCTCAGAGCACCAAGCTGGAACAGTGGAAAAGTCCCGGGCTGGTAGCTGGGATGGCAGGGTGTCCCGGCAGGCAGGGGCAGGATGTCCCGGCAGCGCAGGGGGTGCAGGGTCACGCTGCAGCAAGAGGAGCAGCGCCGAAGAAGCTCGAAGGCGAGGCAGAAAGCGCCCAGCTTCTCCTCGGCGTGCTTTGCGGTGGCTGAGATCCTCGAGGAGCGGCCGACACGCATCTCCCGAACGCCGGAAGCAGAAAAGCACGCAGCTGCCTCAAGCTGTGTCTTTTACCTGCGTTATCTCCCCCTTCCACCTTTTGTCCATCTCTTTGTTTCAGCCAAGCACTCTCAAGTATCCAACACCCAGTCCCCTTGGCAACCCGTGGGGAAAAAATTCCCCAGAGAAAGAAGGAACAAACCCAACCCCCAACAGGAAGTGAGATTGTTCTCATACTCTTGGAGTTGTTTGGCCAATCCGTCCATAGACTGTGTGTCTATCCAGCTCATTATTAGCAGTCTGTTGGCATATGGCACTACTGAAGTTCTTACAAACTTTTGCCACATGGCCCATACTTCATCCAGGCTTTTGGATAGCTGCTAGTATTATCGCAAGTATTACAGAGCACCTACACCTTGAGAAATTCCCCCAAGTACTGGATAACTAATACTTCCTCAGTATTAGTTTTTTTACTTTAGGAATTTGCAGGATCTTCCTTGATGGGATGCCTGTCCTTTATGATTATCAAGTAGCTTACAACTCATCTCTTTCCCAATCTCTGTCAATGGTTTTATCCCTAGCCAGACTTTTTTATCCTTTAATTCCTGACTGTTGACCACCATATCACAGCTTTGGAATAGTCAGCTCAGAATTTTGCTTGCCTAGTTAACAACTGAAATATTTTCGTATGTCTCAAAGCTCACCTAAGAATAGGGATTGGGTGGATGTTAAGAATTTATAGTAATAACGGAGAAAACATCACAAAATGTGGTGAAGGTGCCATTCTGTATTTCCTCAAAAAAGCCAAACAAAAACTACCTCTTGGAGAAGGAATGATAATTATCTAGTTGTAATTGTATCCATTGAATGATCATTGAAATACAGTAATGACTTCAGTATAGAGCCAAAATACCTGGTAAACTCAAAACCAGGGTTTTAGCAATAAATCTCCCAGACAAAGCATCACTAAACTCCACAGAGCACAAGAATCTGCAAAACAAAATCTTTATTTTATACAAGAAAAAAAAAAAAAAAGAAATAAAAAGAAAAAAAAAAAGAGCACAACAAACCAGATAAGGTAATAAAGGTAATATCAAGAACAGATGAATCCATATCATTACAAGCAACCATTTAGAGATATAAACCCCCTCCCATTCACTCTAGTCAAATCTGTTCTTATCTTAAACCTCCATGCCCTGTACTGTACACCAAAGTAAGTGCAGTTTAAACCTGGCTGACAACAAAGTACCACAATGCTGCTCACCCACTCCTCCCCTCCCCTCCTCAGGAGGATAAGTGGAATAATTGGAAGAGTAAAAGTGAGAAATTAAGTCACAGATTGAGGCAACTACACTTAATTAAGAAATAAATTATAAATGTACACATGGAATTTATGTCCCAGACCTACAGTCTAAAAGACCAGGTATAACAGAGTAGATGGATAGATAAATGGAGTGAAGAAGACCTAATATGAACACAAATTGCAATAGGTCAAATTCAGGATGACACATAAAATTCCTTAGGAACCTAAATGTCACAAATATTCATATGCCATGCAAGTAAACACAGTAGGGTATGAAAATTAGTGTCTTTGATACCAAGAGAAATATGTCTGACAGATAACTGAAGGGCCTAAAATAGCAGTTTAAAATGAAACATATTTGCTCTGTAAAAAACATGTGTAATGAAACTTAAAAACTACACAAAACAAAACAAAAAGTCAGCTCTTGACACTGTAGTATATCACCTGTCTTGAAAGCTGTGCAGTTCAGAATAAGTTATTTAGAATTATTTTAGCACTCTGTGTGTCGGTAGTCATCTAAGATACATTATATTGTTCATGGGGATGTTAGAGTGTTTTATTACTTACTGCCTATAAATTTTATTAAAGACTTGTAGCAAGAAGATGCCACAGAAATAAAAAGTACCATTTTAAAATGAGTTAGAATTTTGTGTACCATGGAAGTTTACTCTGTAGAATTTTTATTATCTGTATGATTTCTTATTGCTGTGAAACCAGAATGTATTTTACAGTCTAAAAGCCCATCTACATCAAAGTAATTGAATAAATATATATTGTATTCAGTGTTACACTGAATTACATTTGATTTCATACTATAGTATTGTAGTGGTTTGAAAGCAAAACAAATGAGAGACTCCAAGTCAGAGATGCAATTTAATAGGAAGAAAGGAAAAAAAAATAAAAAAAATGCAATAATACAAAAGACCACTGACAGAGTCAGAATACTACCTGAGCAGAGTGATGGAAGCAGTCCAGATGACTGGTGGTCTTCCTGAACGAGTGATCCTGTAGAAAGGTCTGGTAGCTCTGTTCCTCTGGGAATCCAGTGGGTAAGGGCCCCCTGTACTGTCCCAAACCCCAGATTATACCCAGGTAGGAATGCTTAGTTCCTCCCCCTGGGTGGAGCATCTCACAATGGGATGATGAGTCATGCAGGGGCTCCTTTTTGGATCATTAAACAGAGACAGCTCCTGGAGGGAGTTATCTATGAGTCATAGGCAAGGCATTTGATGGGCCATTAACAAAAGATAATGGCCCAGAGGGAGGGGGTCTGGGAAAACACTGCCCCACCTGGATTCAACAGTTCATGAAGATAGTGACAGAATACTTTGTGCACATCCTATACTACAACCCAGGACAAGTATTTTCTCTGATTCTCTGGATTTCAATGAGGACAGCTCAAGCAGGAAAAAAAAAAAATTAAGATTCTTTTACTGCAGATGTTTTTGGGGGCAGTTTAGAACAATATTATTTTATAATACTCAGGACTTTTCTTTTGAAATGTAACATTCAGCTAACTAGACCACATTTTGCAGCTTGCTAGTTCTAAGAAAATGATTGCTCATTTCCAAAGTTCAGTCTGTATTTTACTAAATAAAACTGCCGTGCCCATTTGATAAAAAGGATATAAAAATATTCTCTCCTAGGAGAGATTTTATGGTTTGAGTGAGATATTATGCTGTAAAACAATTCTTTCCAAATAAAGGTTTAACTGTGCCTTTCCCGTAAGCCACATAAGTAGAATATTGCAAGACTAGTATTGGATAACTTATAGTAGTCTTGGATAGATTTTGTTCCTGAAATAGTCCGCATGTTGGTTCCTGACCAGGTGTCAGAGAGAGATTCTTGACTCAGGCCTCTCCTCACCCCACCCAACCTCTGTGATCTGCCTACTGTTCACACAGAAAGAAAACTATGCTTCTGCAAGGGCTGCTTTTGCTGTTCTTGTTATTAACCCAAGAGCCTTACTGTTCAGATTAAGAGTTTGTATCAGAATGAGTACCTGATCATATTCAAATAAGTATATCAAGACTGCACAATCCACCACACTGGATGTGGGCTGAGTTTCAATACCTAACCTTAGCTCGCTCAGACTTCTTGTCTTTATTTTTATTGTGATTAGTACTGTCCAGAGGAAAAATTTTGTTTAAGGTTTTATTCATGCTGTGTTGACATTATTATCTCAGTCACACTAATTTGCAAGCAGCCATCGCATTGATAATTCTGGTTAACATTGGGATGGGAGAAAATAATTTTCAGATTCAGATTTTGATTTGAGATAATTAAACATGGAATTCATCTATCACCAGAATCAAAAAGATATCAAAATTTTTTCCTTGTACCTGAAAGTATAAGTACTTCTAACATTTTCTTCTTCTCTAATCTTATAATTAAGCATTTTCCTGCACTGAGGACATAGAGTCTGCAACAGAAAAAAAATTATTTTTTTATGTTTATGAAGGGATTTTAATATGGTTTATGATTTATAAGGGCTACCTTGTGCACTCTTAAAGTACAATTCTTACCAAAAGGCATAGGTCTAATGAATCCAAAACAAGTTCACCTAAAATAAGAATTTAGACTATAGCTAAAAATTATAAGATTTTAAGTAAATAGCATCAATAAAAATGCCACAGGAAAAGAAATAGAAAATAATCCAAGTCTCTAATTTGTATAGGAAGCATTTGGAATTTCAGTATAGAAATCATCCCAGTGTATGTTGAACACACTCTTGTTGAAATGATTCCACTATCATGATATTCAGTACAAAGTGACATACATCACCAATAATAAAATAATACACCTTTGATAATATATCACTGTAGAGATGCAACTCTTTTGTAGAGTAAAAATATTTATCAATAGATTAAAATTGTGCAGGAGTACCAGCAAATTGCTCCAACATAAAGGATATAAAAATTACAAATTTAACAGTTAGTACAGATTTTTTGTGACTGTTTAAGGTGAGCTAGAACATGAAACATACAAATTCTTAATATAACTTCGGATTTGTTTTAAAGTTTTTAATATAAAAACTCTAAAGAAAGCTGTTAATGTCTATTTCTTGTCAAATGGAGTGTCACATAAGTATACACCTTACAGAGGTTAAAGGAATTGCATATGTTTCACTTACAGTGAGTAAACATTTAATGGGCTACAAATTCTAACCCCATTTTCCTCATCACAAAGAATGTATCATAATTCCAAAGAGAAAAACTTTGTTTGCAATGAAACTCTACTTCTAAAGTAAACACTAACAGATAGTGGAAAAGGAAACAAAATAAAGGTTATGCTAAATTTTGTTTCAAGTAAAAGATTTAAACTTTGTGTGATTTTACTTTTATGAATTTTTTATACTTATCTATTCCATCCAACAACTTTTTGGCACCTACCAAATTTTCTTCCATATATGTACTTTCCTTCCTTTTTACCAGGGATTTTTGTCAGTGCACCCTGAATTCAAAATTTCTGTTTGGGGGTAAAATTTCTGTTTTGAAAGGTAAGACATCTTACAAAAAAAAGATGAGACAAAAAAAATTACCCAAGGAACAGAAAAATACACAGGCATTCTTAAAATAATTTTGTGCAAACTTCACTACTGAATATTACATCTAAAATCCGTCTCCAAAATAAATACAGAAAAGCTTTAAAACTACTTCTATATGAATTTTTCTGATTCCATGATCCCCTTCTCCTCAAGAAATTTTCTCCCAAGAGAACAAAAATTGATGTTGTAATGTCAGCACTGAAATGGTACAGGGCATCTGAAATTAAAGAGTACGCCTCTCAAAGAGAATGACCAACAACAATACGTCTACCAGTTAGTAACTAATTTGCTCAAGCAACTCATTTTCATCAGTTACTGCCCTTGATTGCGCATGATCTATTTGCAGTCAGAAAAAAATTGAAGTTGTGGGAGGATGTTAAAACTTCATCAGCAAGATTAGAAGCAGAGAGGAAGAGGAGAGGAAGTGGACTCCAGACAACTACTACCCATAGGTCAGTCATTAACACACTCCAAAAAATTAACAGAAAAGCTAAGGCCCTTAAGAAACGAGGCACTTTCACAGTGCTGCACAGACCAGCTGAAAATATCTCATGTGGAGAAAAAAAATCCTCACTTAAACGACAGTACAACATGATCTACAAAATTTAGGGGATTCACAAGAGAACTCAATGATAGGCATTTAAGTTAAAGGTCTCTTCCCAAATGTGTCAGCTGGGCATGAGACTGCACAGCCTGAGACCTTACAGATCACTAGAGAGAGGCTGCAACACTATCCAGTGAAAGGTGTAAGAGGGCAGGTGAAGGAGGGCATTCCGGTGTACTAAAGCCTGATCATACAGTTAACTCACCACCCAAACTGACACGATGGCAGGGCACTTCCTTCGTAACATAAGCCAGCACAACTAAACTGCAAAACCCCTGCAAGACTTGTAGGGCTTTGCTTGTAGGGCTGCCACACCTGCAAACCTTGAGTCCATTGTGACTCTGAAAAGCACAGAACTGAGCTGCATAAAGCACCGTGCTCCCTCACTCTGACTGTAACAGCAGCATAAAAGATTTTCAACATCCAGAAAAGCCTCTGTCAAAGCCCATCTGTTTTACTCAGACCTGTGTCTGCCACAGTGACCTGCCATGGCCTGACTTAATCAGCTCCACATGAGTATAAATCTCTACTATGCCAGGATAAGGTAACAATAGGGAAGAATCCATCTGTATTTCTAGAGTGATGGAGGATCCACCCATGGTCTATGTTGGGAATGAGTGGTAAAAGCATCCTATTGTGGCTGGTCTGGAGGCTCCATATATCCTTTGCAGAGACTACCTCAGGAGACAATTACTTAAAGGAACCAAGGTATGCTTTGGGATGGTAGAGTTGCCTTGAGAATGGATTACACTGCTGTCTACTTCGCTTGGTCTGTCAGAGTATCCTTCTGTTGCAGACTTGATGCAGTCCAAAGAACAACAGTTTCTAATCGTTACCCTGACACTGCACAGGTGACAGTATCACGTCAGCTTTAGACTCCTTGCCTATCATCCATAAACTATACTGGTGACTGGAGAGCCAATTTTTTTTTTTTTTTTTTTTAATCCCATATGACCACGGCAAAAATCCAATTACAGTGAAGTACTGTAACCTCTGAGTCACACCACCATGGAATGCTGCCATACCAGACAAACTAGACACACTAGAGCTCAGGTATGAAGCTGAGCCAAAGGCTGCCAAACCCTGTGCAGCTATTGATGTATTGATGTAACTCTATCCTTTTGGTAGCAGAGTGCAGATGACAGCTTGATTCTATGTGGAGGATTATACTGGACTACACCTGAAACTGACTGGCTCTCAAGTGGAAACACAGTCCTACCATTTGTCATCGATTGATACAGGTGGAACAAGGTGAAGCTACTGAGCACTTGCAGTATATTGATGACATCAGCGTGGGAGACAGCAGAGCAGAAAAAATGTGTAAGAAGGAGAGAAAAGTAATCTAGATTATTTTGAAAGCTGGTTTTGCTGTAAAGCAAAGTATGGTCATAGGACATGCACAAGAGATTCAATTTTTAGGAATAAAATATCAAGATGGACATAATGATATCCCAAAGGATGTGATCAGTTAAATAACTGCTTTATTATAACACTATGTAACAAAAGAAAAACACAAGCTTTCTTAGGTGTTGTGGGCTTTTGAAGAATGCATATTCTGGGCTATATTCTTATTTTTATAATTGGTCTGTGAGCCCTCCCTTTTGAATGACCTGTAGAAAGAATGATTTTCAGTGGGGCTTTGAGAAGCAGCAAGATTTTGAGCAAATTAAATGGGAGATAGTTCATGTTGTAGCATTTGGGCCAGTCCAGAAATGACAAGATGTCAAAAAAAGTGCATTATTCCTGAGCCAGGGATAATGTCCTCACCTGGATCTTTTGGCCTGGAGAGAAAAAGATTAACATCTGAGGTTTTGGAGCGCAGAATAAAATGTATCGGAACCCATTGCCCTTCAGAAGAAAGGAAATACTAGCAGCACATGGAGCTGTTAGAACTTCTTCAGAAGTGGTTGATACAGAAGCACAGCTTCTTTTGTTACCTTGTTGTTTTGTTATCCAGCCTCTCTGGGCTGGATGTAAAAATAGGAGGATCCGTTCTTCATAGGTGTGTGATGGTACATGGAGTAATTGGATTGCACTAACAATGCAACAGGCTCAAATGGGAAAATCTGACTGCACAGAAACCCTGGAAGCAATCATGGACTCTCAAGATGACTGAAACTGAAGAATTGGTAGAGGAGGTAACTTGTACTGAGGATGCTATACTGTGTAATAAATTACTAGAAACTGAAAAGCAGTATGTTCAAAGATGGATCCTGTTGCATTGTGGGAAAACATCAAATGTGGAAAGTTGCTTTGTGGGGTCTCCCAAGATGTGGAAGAGACTTCAGAAGGACAAGTTGAACCTAGTCAGTGTGCAGAGGTTCCTAGTCAGCACAGAGGAAAGCTATCCAACTGGCTCTAGGCACTGCTGAAAGAAAAACATAGACAGTAATTTATCTCTGTGGTGGTTCATGGATTGTAGCAAATTCTCTCATGAGGGTTTTTTTTTTCTGCTCTATTTTTTATTCTATCTCCTTCCTCTACAATTAGAAAAATTATTTTTTACTCTTTTTAAAAATTATTAAACCATTGTTATCTCAATCCATGAATTCGTTTTTCACTTTTACTCTTTTCAGTTCTTCCTCTATCCCATCATGTGAGCCAGAGGTGGGGATAAGTGCAGGGTTCTGCCTTGTTAAATTGTGAGGCAAGGTTAAACCGCAACAGAGGCCAACAAGCCTCGTGCATTCTCAAAGCATGTGTGAAGCAAAACGTGAACCCAGTGAGAGAGCTGAAGAGGCATTAACTCTTGTATACCACTGACAACTGTGGTAGTGAAGGCTTGTAACTGCACTGGCTCTTCAGTGTTTCTTAAGATACTGTTTCTAAATTCACTTTCTTTGACTTTTTTTGTTACACATCGATTTGTGTATCACATCATTGCAATATAACCAACAGTATCTGTATCTGTGATCAAATGCCTAATGCTCTGTGTATGAATAACAGTTCCAGAGTTAAAATGAGTGCTGAAAATAAAAAAATTGTGTCATCTGAGGATCTGATTTTAGATAATAAAGCTATAGATTAAATGCATCTTTTGTCTATTTTTTTAAAAATCTCTGTACAATTTTGATAAAATTAGGGTTACTTTATATCATATGAAATGGATTATGAGTGTTCTTCAGGCCTTAGGGTACTTTCCCAGTAGATATTGCTTTCTAAATTAAGAAAAATTATTATTGCATTTGTTATCTTATACCATTCTATATCTAAAACACAGTACTTCATAAACAATCTACTTCAGTTAAGCTGGGCATGAAGTAATTTGAAGACTTTAGGTTATAGTAATTTAGGTATTTTTTATCTTATGAATTTGAGAGCTACATTATCTTCCTTAGATACCTACAGAGAATGTCAGAGAATATTACCGTCTTTCCGTGCGCATTGTCACAGCGGTAGGGCATGTTTAAACATTTAAAAACAGTGTTTCTGTTGTGGAGACTCATTCCTGCTCTCTTATCATTTGTGCTGAGATACTTATTTGTGGGGCTGAAGTCCTCAGCATATGATGAAACTGACCTCTCTAAAAAAGCCAAAACCACACAAGTCACTTCATTTTTATCCCTCTCAGTTCCCTGATACAATGCACAGAAGAGCAGTGGAAAAAATTATCACAGAATCACAGGATATGCTGGGCTGGAAGAGACCCAGAAAGTTCATCAAGTATAACTCTTAGCCCTGCACAGGACAGCCCCAAAAATTGCACCTTGTGCGTAAGACAGCAACACTTCCTGAACTGCCAGGCTGGTGCTGTGACCACTTCGTGGGGGAGCTCCTGGGGGAGCTGTTCGATGTCCAGCCACACTCTGGGTGAAGAACCTTCTCCTGATATCCAACCTAAACCTGTCCTGACAACTTCAGGCCATTCCCTCAGGCTCTGTCACTGACACCACAGGGAAGAGATCTGTGCCTGCCTCTCCTTGTCCCCTCACATGGAATTTTTAGACTGCAGTGAGGTCTCCCTTCAGTCTCCTCCAGGCTGAACAGACCAAGTGCCCTCAGCCTCTCCTCATACAGCTTCACCTCAAGGCTTCTCACCACCCTCATTGCCCTCCTTCGGACACTCTCTAATAGTTTAATGTCTTTCTTTTGTTGCAGTGACCAAAGCTGCACAGAGTATTCAAGGTGAGGCCACCCCAGTGCAAAGCAGAGCAAAAAATTTCTTGCACATTAGAAAATACAACTGTATTTCAACTGTCAGACTTTGATTATAGATAAAAACTAAGAAAAAAATTGTGGGGTCTACTGTTGAATAAAGCCTAAATTCCACCTAATTTTTTTTTTTTCTGTGTGTCTGTTATTCGTTGCCTTGTCAAATCTTAGAGGTGATCAATTGGAAATGTTATATACAGGAAGTTTTCTTCTGTAGCTTCTTCAGGTGCTGTACTTCTGCACAGTGTGACTTTTTCCCACACTGTCTTACTTAGTGGATGATGTGTTTTTGTAGGGTATTTTTTTTTGTTAATTTTATTAGTAGGTTTTTTCCCCCTGCTCTTTTTTCAAGCAGAAATTTTACAGCTAATCTTTCTCTAATATTTCTTTCCTAATTTGCACTACTGTAAATACTTCAGAAAGATGGTAGGAAAAAAACCCCAAAACTATTTCATTGCTAAGGATTTTGATATTTTCTGTGTCTTCTGCTTATACAAGGAAAGAGAGAAACCATAGCTAGGTATCATCTCTTCAGAGCCAGTACTTTCTGTACCTTGTAGCAATTGTGCATGGCTGTGAGATATTAAAGAGCTTTCTTTCATGACCCATTTTTGCCTGTGACCAGTTCCCTGCAGCTGGTGTAGGAGAGGGCTTCTGGAAGGCTCTGCTTTTTCTGCATTCACTTTTCTCTTTCTCTATAGACTCCTGTTTCCTCTTAGATGCGGATCTTTGTTATCTCTATTTTTTTTATTGGAGTTGTTGCTTCTTTTCTCAAGATCACAGCTATTCTTCTTTTGGCTGTGTGCTACTGTGTTACATACACTTTCTGCCTTCCTAATAAGATTTTGACTTTACACAGGATAATTTTAGCTGAATTCATTTCAGCTTACATTGAAAAATAATAGTAGGAAAAATCCTTGAGCACACCCAAAAAGTAAAGGAGGCAGAAAAAGCTCCTTGAGGCATAGTTAAAGCTTAGAACTGAAGTTGTCTATACTTTTTCTGTAAACTTTGCACAACAACGTAGGCCCTTCTGGGCTTCAGTCACACTCTTCCCAGGTGGATAAGCATTTCCTCAAAATTGCTGTTGTCTCCAGATGAGAAATGCTCCTACTTTTCTTGCACATCTTACCCTTACACTCTTTTTAGCCATGTAACTCTGAGTTTTCCCAATATATATTAAGAACTACAGCATTCTTCATTTTGGTAATTTATTTCCTTCCACTTGACTATCCCACTGTGCAAAAGCATACAATTATTATGGATTTAATTGTTGAATTAGTATTTGAACACTCCTATTATATGTGTGAGAATGGGAACGAGAGTAGAATAAATGGTAAATTAACATCAGATTTGGTGCTTTTACATAGTTTTACCAAGGCCTTTATTATAGATTTATTTCAATATCACATTTTGTTGAAATTTATGCATTAGGAAATGGAGGAAATATAGTTCAGCATATCTGCTTTGCAGTGGGCTGAACTTTCATATACTGTAGGGAAAGTTTTAGCCTTGATGAATATAACAGTTCTTGTCTTACATCCACAACACAAACACAATGACAAAATACAGTTTTGTGGGGACATATACCAAAGAGTTCCGCACAATGTGGGTGAACTAGATTCCATTTACTTATACCAGAATATAGATTGGCAAGGAAGAGGAATATTTGCTACCAAGAGAGATGTTAGAAAATGAGAGACTGTCCTGCATTTTCACACTGTGATGATTTTCCTGGTTTATTGATCTCTTATCTAGCCTGGATAAAACATTTATCACAGATTTGAAAATCCATGAATACAACTCAAAAGCATGGCAAAAAAAAAAAAAAAGAAGAAAACCATGTAGAAAACAGACCATGCAACATTTTGCTTGAAATTTCCATTGAAATTCTGCTTGTAGTAAATACAGGAATGCAGACCTTTTTGGAAAGTCCAGCAATGCTTTTATTTTCATAAACATGACCGATAAGCAGTGTAGAGGGACTCATTACGGCTTCTGTGCTGATTTGTTTTCTCGACTGCACAACCCTGAAGAGCTAAAAGTCAGATACAGAATAGTAAAATTAATGTTTAACGTGCA
This sequence comes from Chamaea fasciata, assembly GCF_029207755.1. Classification (NCBI taxonomy): domain Eukaryota; kingdom Metazoa; phylum Chordata; class Aves; order Passeriformes; family Sylviidae; genus Chamaea; species Chamaea fasciata. The sequence continues at coordinate 9,252,647 of NW_027094089.1, forward strand.
GCATGTTGAAGGCATGTTGTCAAAAAAATGACCCATTGGATTAGGGAGCAATGCACCTAAATGGTGGTGCATACTGCAGCCCATGAGAACGACAGCATGGCTGAACATGGCTCACACCTTTGGATGTTGCATGGTTATAGAATTATAGAATAAGGTTGGAAGAGACCTCTCAAATCACTGAGTTCTGTGGATAACCCAGCAATTTTCACCAATAAACTCTGTCCCCAGGTGCTACGTGCCACCCATCAGGCAAGGTCAACTGCAGAAGGTTGTTCAGGTCCATACCCTGCTGAACACTGAATATTTCTGAGGATGAAATCACCTTTTTTCTCTAAGCTGCCTTTGTCAGTATCAGACCACTATCATAGTATAAATCTTTGCATCTCTTGTAAGTGTATAATGGTTTAGCAATGGGATTCTTCAACGTAAGGGCCCCACCGCAGCACCCCAGTGTGCTGCTCGATCCCACTGTGGTGGGCTGGAGAGGAGAACCGGAGGCAAAAAAGCTAAAGATGGCTCATGGCTTGAGATAAGAACAATTCACTGTAAACAAAAATGAAATAAGGAAATGAAGAGTAACAGCAAAAATGCTAACAGGGTGTACAAGAGAGGTGATCTGCTCACCTGGCAATACCCAGCCACCCACCCAGTTATGCAACCCCAAAGGGAGCCCTTGCCCCAGCCCTGGAAAGTGACATGAGGTGGTATAGAATAATCTCTGGGTCCTAGCCATGGCCACTATTGGCTACTGGAAAAATTAACCCCATCCTGGTTGGAATCAGGAAAAAGAGTTTGGAAAATGCTTTTTCAGTTGAGTCCCAAGTATGGATGGGTTTCAATGCTAACAATTTATAAGCAAGCATAATCCAGCAGCTGGTGTAATGTCTACAGTATTGTGTGTATATGTCAAAATTGCTATAATTATTTTCTTTAATTATTTCCCCTATTAGTTTTTACTTATTTAGCAAACACATCTAGTATTCTCACAGCATAGCATACAATGTAATGTGACCTACCAAGAAAATATTTTTATTCTCTTTGTCCTTCACTTACTTCCACATATGTCACAATTCTATTTGGTCTGTGCAGGAGAGATTTATGAGTTCAATAAGCTGCCATGAAATTCCCCCTAATGACTTGAAAATTTAAGACATAATCACTGTTAATTTTTGGAATATTCATTCACGGTTCACTTTTGCCAAAGTAAATGCATTTGACCTGCTGCTGAACAGGAAGTTCATCTTTGGTTAAGTCATATTTTGGTGTATTATCTTCTAAAATACTACATATCCAACAGTTTCTTATATTTAATAGAAAGCTACAAGCAAATATTTGCATAAAACCACACTCAACTCTTTGATCATCTTGGGAGACTACAGATGCCTGTGTTTTAATTCCATACACATGTTCTGAACTTCTACACCTAGACTGCTTGTCAAAATCTGGGGTAAAAGAGAGATAATTTATAACTGTTCAGTTACAGTTATACACCATGTGCAATCTCCCTAGGGTGTCAAGATGTATCATACCTTAAAAACAGCCTTCTTTACCCAGCTGCCTACAACGCCCTTAGCAGGGCTAACACATTTCTTGGTCTTTTTGTGATAGATAAGAATTGTTATGGAGTTATAAGTTGTTGGTTATAGAGTTGTAATGTTTCATTAAATTTAGTTTAAAAATTATAATGCTGTTTGGCAGTTTTGTCCACTCTGTATCCCTTACCCCAAAATCCCACTTACCTGATTCCGTCGCCTTTCCGTCAAGTCAAGCCGTTGCTGCTCCCTGGCATCACTGCTCTCCATTTCTGCTGCTGCTTTACTTGCCTGCACCCAACCTGTCCCATTGGCTTGTTCCGTGCTTGCTCCACTTCCTGTCAGATCCTCTTCCTACTTCCTGCTGACAAGTAGCCTGTGAGTCAGGCTGCTGCTGCCACCCTTATGGAGATTAAAAGGGCCCAGCTGCATGATGGGACCATATCAACACCAAGAACCCCTGGCCGAAACGAGCCAGCTCAAAGTTTAAATCTGCCAAGGACAGCACTGGACTGACCATACACAAGGGTATTTATGCCGAGGGTATTCATAGACAAGCTCTTGTATCTCACCATAACTTACAAAGTACTTAAAGAGCAAGACACCCCTGGACTCTATGTGCCAAGGAGAGTTCTTTGGAACCCCCGTGAGGTGAGAACTCCCACTCTACAGTGCGGGCAGCAAAGTGGATTGCACCTCCTCCTCAGTGGTGTGGACAAAAGGGAGCAGCAGCGGCGTAGGCCACCCCTTGAGACCCCTGCTTATTAATAAAGGCATTTAAAGGAGGATACTGTGTCTCCTTCCATTTCTAACATTTTTATTGTGCTCACTGAAGCCAAATGCTGTGTATGAAGTTTTCACAGGAAGAGTGAATTGTTGCATATGAGTTTCTGGTTCAGAAGCTGCAGCAGGCAGGCATTTCTCACAGGAGACAATAGCATAAATGAAGCAAAACCATCAATGATCAGCACTTGCCTAGTCTACCCCAGTTTACGCAGTCCTAAGTAATTTGCTAAAGTGTCTGAAGCTAGGCTGATTAACATGAGATGCTAATACAGCCTGAAATCTTTGTTTTGGTGGCACTGAGATGGCACTTTGTGATGCTGTTATAGGAATAGAACTATCTCAGGATTTGTTTTTTGTGTCTCATTGCTTCTTTGATGACTGTTTGAACTTGCTCTTCAGCAGCTGAGGAGGGGAACAGAAGCCAAGGTTTAAAAAAACCTTGCTTTTATTTCTTTTTCTTGGAAGCATTTACTTCTAGCATAGCACTCTTTAAAAAAGAAAAAAAGGAAAAAAGAAAAATCAGGAAAAATCAAGGAAAAAAAAAAAAGAAAAAGAAAACGACAGCACTACAACAAAAATCCAGAATGTGTGCAAGTTAATATCTTACTGTTTTGTCAGCTACTGGTAAGTAAGACTCTGTATCATTTATTACAGTTAGAGTGAGGTCATCTGCAATGGTTTGCAACAGCTATCTTTGAAAAATCACTTTCAAACAATACTAAGCTTATGGCTCCTTTCTATAGAAACAATGCAATGAAATGTGTCGTCATAAGAAAAAATCCTCATAGTGTGTATTCCCAGCTGGAAAACATGCTGGGCCTTGCTCAGGTGTAAAAAGTTAGCAAAAATTACTGAGTGACAGACACTGATGTCTTCTGGGGATCTAAGACATTTTCCCTGCAAGAGCTGCAGCACATGTATCCTCATTTGTCAAATCTGTTGACACTGCCATACTACCTCTTTTAATATTATACTCCAGTTAGAAAACATCCCCCACCTCCCATACTGTAGCAATGCACACCCACACCCTAGTGGGTATTCCTACAATAAAAAACAATTTGGGTTTCATTCTTTGTTTCTCTTACAAGGCAAAGAAACAGAAACTTCCATGCCCTTTTCACCATAATTGGCCTTGTGCCAGGACAAAGGCACCTGTTGATCTTTGAAATGTAAATATTGGGCAGCATGCCAAAAACCCCTCCTAGATCATTAAATACTTAAAGAAGAGCATGGAGACTCTCTTGGGGTGTGATAACAAGTGTAAGGATCCTCCCTGCACTTTGCATGGCTTATTTCACTTTTGTTTTGTTATTTTTGTTATTTTTGTCTTAATTAAGACCTTATCCTTTTCAAACACCTATGTCTCACTATTTTTATAAGCCATTTCTGAGGCTGCAGGTGACCCTCAGAGGTGACACAACTTTGTGGGGCTAACAATGTTCTGGCCCTACAAAGACTCCATCATCACACTTCAGGCTCATTTCTGTGTCAGGAGGATTTTAGAAGTATCTCAGTCCTTACAGTTGTGCTTTTGTAATCCATTGTATTTCTAGTCTATCAGCTCTGTACTTTAGTCTTGGATTTCAGTGAGAGTTGAACATGTGAAGGTGTTTGTGTATATATATATATATATACATATATATATATGTGTGTATTCTTTTTCCACACATACTAATTAAAGGAATGCTCATCTGAATAAATTATTGTTTGTGTTCCTATCAGAACCACTGTTGATGAATACATTTGGTGCTGGTAGCTCCACACATGCACTGCAGAGCAAGCTGCATGTTAGCTCTGGGCTGACAGGAGCCCAAGCCAAGGCAAGAGGCTGTGACCTGCTGACCTTTTGCATAACAAAGGGCCTGAGAATCTGGAGCTGGCCAGGGAACAGGATATGCCGAGACAGCAGGAACTGATGATTCCAAAATTTCCTGTGCTTGGACTATTTAATATCTTCATTGATGATCTGGCCGAGGGGATTGTGTCCGCCAGCTGCAAATTTGCAGAAGTCACCACGGTGGGAGGGAGTGTTGGTCTGCTGGAGGGTAGGAGGGCTCCTCAGAGGGAAAGGCTGGATAGATGGATTGAATCCAAAAATCTGAGGTTTAACCAGTCCAAGTGCTGTGTCCTGCACTTAGACCACAACAACCCCAGGCAGCACTACAGGCTGGGGCAGAGTGGCTGGACAGTGGCCAGGCAGAAGTGACAGACAGCAGCTGAACATGAGCCAGCTGTGCCCAGGTTGCCAAGAAGGCCAATGGCATCTTGCCCTGTACCAGCAGTAGTGTGGCCAGCAGGACCAGGGCAGGGATTATCCCCCTATACCCAGCACTGATGAGGCCACACCTTGAATGCTGTGTCCATTTCTGGGCTCCTCAATTTAGGAAGAATGTTGAGCTGTTCAAACGTATCCAGAGAAGGGCAACAAGGATGATGAGGGGTCTAGAACACAAGCCCTGTGAACATCAGCTGAGGGAGCTGGGGATGTTTAATCTGGAGAAAAGAAGGCTCAGGGCTGATCTTATCACTCTCTACAACTGTCTGAAAGGAGGGTGTAGCTGGGTGAGGGTTAGACTCTTCTCCCAGGCAACCAGTGACAGACCACAGTCTTAAACTGCATCAGGGAATGTTTAGGTTGGACAGTTTAGGAAAAAAACCTTCTCTGAAAGTGTGATTGGGCACTGGAATGGTCTGCTCAGGGACTCACTGTCCCTGGAGGTATATAAAAAAATTACTGGATGTGGCACTCAATACCGTAGTTGATAAGGTGGTGTTAGGTCATAGGTTATACTTGATTATCTCAAAAGTCTTTTTCAACCTAGGTAATTCGGTGATTCTGTGACAGTGAGGGTATAAAAGCCCTGGGGTTCCTTTGTTCAGGGTGCCTCCTGAACAAAGCCAGGCACCAGCTGGAGTTATTTTATTATTTAGTTATTGTATCATGATTACGTTATTTTAAGGATATGGACATCTGAGACTCTGCTTTGGGAAATCTGGGGTTGAGCTGGTGTGGAAGCCTGGTCTGACTGTGCGAGGTGTGGGGTGTAGATGTAAAGGGGTGTAATCCCAGCTCAGGTGCTGTGAGACAGACTGTCAGAGCAGTTCCTGGATGGCTGGGATGGGAAATTTCCCTAATGCCACTACCTTAGGGTGTGTCCCTGAAGTCACACACACCAGGACAGCAGTGAGGAGCCTGAGGTGGTATGAATAGAACATAGGTTTGAGAGCCAGGGAAAGGCAGGAACTGTCCCCTTTCCTTGGCAGCCACCAGACCACAACAGGATACTCTTCCAGTTTCCAGTTTTGGGGTCCCAGTGGAAGAAAAACATGTATCTGAGCTGGAAGTACTTCAGGGGAGACACCCCCTACCCCCAAGGCAGTGGGATGGAATTCCTCATGCCACAAGGCTAGGCTGTGGGACTGGGATTGAGGCTAGTTTAGCTGGAAGAACAATTTTCAGCAGGGGATGTGGAAAGTAACTCCTCCAGTGGTGATTAGCGTTTAATTTGAAGAGGGGTTTTTCCCTTTTAAAAGAAGGGATAAATTACAACAATAGTGCTTTGTAGATACATTTAAGAAAATCTTAAAGGATTACTTAAAATTCTAAAAATAGGGACCATAAATATCTCTGTATGTATTTTGCTAAACTCTAGAATGGGCAATACTAAAATAACTGGCTTTTTAAAAATTTTACAGTTTCTGAAAAGAATATAGAAAATTGACAGTTTCCTTGGTTTTGATAGAGGGTATTTTGTTGTTTTTGTTTGTTTGTTTGGTTTTTGTAGTTTTTTTTTGTTTGTTTGTTTTTTCTTTTCCCCTTAGTTAAAACATTTTATCGTCATTTTATCCAGTTTTGTCTTAATGTGATTTTATGAAGTAGAAAATAATTTTCAATTGGATGCTGAAAAAGATCAGGCCCATAGAATTTTAGATGTTACTTTTCAGTCTTGCTGAAGACTTGAATTTTGACAAAATTTAGGTGAACTTATTAAGAATGGTGATAGTTTTGGTGAATTCAAATGATATTCTTTAAATTCTGACCTTGCTAGGTGATGCAGCTCCATGGAATGTTAAGCTGCATTTGTCTGACCAGCTCTGCTCTGTGTCCTCCTCAAGCTCTTACCTAAAGAATTTGCATTACACCCAACCCTACAAATCAGAAAATTACAAAAAGATAAGACTTAGATTCACTGGGCAAAAACTTCAAATAATCCAATAATGGGGTAACTGTCTATCCCTCAGCTTTTCTAACCACTATGTTACTTTATTTACTTCAGTCATGAGTTAGCTGCAGAACCAATGTCAAACTGTGATCTGAGTCCGCTCTGATCTTTGCTGCAGTGTGATTGCTCTGATCTTAATCTAAACCAATCCATTTTGATGTAGTGACTAATCTTACCAAGATCCTGCTAGAGAAATCAATTTAACTAAGTTTTTATCGGATCTGTTGTCCTTAATTTAATTCTAATATTGGTGGTATATAAGTTATTATTTATCTGACCTAATATGGCTGTTTCACTTCTTTTTATTCTCTTTCTTTTTCTTCCCCCCCCTCCCCCCCCTTAGGTAACCTTACAATATTCCAAAGATGAAGAAAACACCTGACCTACTAATGCAGGAAGTTAAATATGCTTTGTCTGAAAATGGTTTGTTGTTGCACAGAACCACTAAGGAACCATATAATCCAAAACTTTATCTGTAAACTGGAACTTGAAGGTAGGTAATTTGAAATAAAAATGGGAGGACTAGAAGCAGACAAGCCTCAATTACTTGAAAGAGCAATGATACAAGAATTGTATACTTTTATGTACTTACTCTTGTACCTCTTCATGTTTTTGTAGATGCTGTGTAACAGATTACACTTGGCATAGTATTTGCCAACCCCCAGTAACTGAAAGAATATATATTAATTTTGTGAATTTTGTCTCGCATTTTCACTGTCAAAATATTCAATTTATTAATTTTAGTTTCCCTAAAGTGTTATTTTTTTTGTACTGGGGATAGTATTAAAGAAAACATAAATTTGCCAGCATTTTTTTTAGCTTTTTATTGATTGTTTCTATGAGTATTTATGGATGACTAGTGGTCAACAGTAGGTTATTCATTCATTTTTCTTGGCAGAAAATTCAAACACCAGAAACTGATTGTGGATCTTTGTGGTTTGTCATCACAAACCACAAACAGAGTAGTTCCTCCATCTTTTGCTGAGTTAAATATAATATTTTGAATTTCATATTGATTCCTATCACAAAACCAAAACCAAAACAATTCCCTAAACAAGGGATATAAAATAAGATACTTCACTCTGTAAAAATTTAAGTTCTGTTTTAACACCCTATTTTTTAAGGAGAAAGAAATGTGCTATTGCATTCTGTTATTTCAGTCAAAAATTAAAGACTTGTGAGGTTTTTTTCTGGGGTCTACAGATCTATTTACTTATTATTTTGTTTGGTTGCTTCTTGTCTTGCATTTTTTTCCCCAGAGCAACTATGTTGCTATGAATGAAGAAACTGGCTGCCTACATGGGACACTGCTAAATGGAGAAGAAAGAAGAACACTAGAATGTATTTCTTACTCGTGTACAAGATGTGAGCCCTAAAGAAAATTTTGAAGCTTTCTAAAAAACCTGTCAGTTTCTGAAAAATGTAAGATTTTTTTTTTTTTCCCACTGGAATTTTGTCTAATATACTGGGCATGAGCTCGAAGAGTGATGCACTATGTGGCTCTTTGTTTGCTCTTTCATCCTCAGGATTAATTTCTGTGTGATTCAGCATAATATTTCTTATTTTAAAAACTAGTTATTATCCTGTAGCTTGCACTCATTTTTAAAGTACTACATTTCTCGGGCAACTCCAGATATTAGTAATTTATTAACTGCAAGCAGATATGGAGATACTGAAATCAACAATAGTCTTTCCAAATACTAAGAAAACACTCAAATTAGTTAGATACATTACTCTGGGAAAGTCTTTGTGCAGAAACAGCTCTGGTTTCCCAAACGACTTCAATATGTATTTGTAGATGGAGAGTGAACATCTGTTTTACTGTGGGGTACCCTCATTTATCAGATTGGGATGGCAATGTTTCTTGTCTTCCAGACAAAAGACAGTGATTAATTAATCTTTTTTCATGTTGTCATCCCAACAATAAACCATGAAATTCTACTGCTTCTGAGAGTCCAACTTTATCTGTCCTGATAGCACAAAAAAAACCCCAAAACAAAACAAAAAAACAAAACAAAACAAACAAACAAACAAAAACCACAAAAAAATCTAAATCCTTGTGGCTATGCATTACCAAAATTCTAAAATTTATGAACAACTTTGAAAGAATGTACTCTCTTTTCTTCACTCACCTCCTCTGGTATCACTGTGGGGCAAGTACAGTATATTCTGCCATTTAACACTTGAAGAAAAGGCCCTAAAAGAACAGAACCCAGCATAACTAAGGAAAATAGATTATTTAAAATGATGGAAGAAGCACCACATCAAAAGCACACAGAAAGAAAAGGGCGATATACGTGTAATGCAAGAAAGAGTATAGTGCAGTAAAATAAAAATTGGTTCAGAGCCTGTAATATTACACTATATCCAGCTGAAGGCCAAAGAAAGCCCAACTCCTGTGTGGTCAACCGACAGACTGATAATAATTTCATTTTTCTCTCTCTAACAGTAAAAGTCGTAAGCACGCTTTATTCTTATGTGTTTTGTTCTCTAGACTCTTTGCACTGAAAAGAATCAGAGTTCCAAGCTATAACCAAGCCAAGTACTTACAGCTCTGGTTTTGGCTCACGTAGGAAGCAATGAAAATAGCCAGAAGGTGGCAGTTTTGGACCATTTTGAAAAAGGGCTTCCAATGACTTCGAGCATAACTAGACTCCCACTGAATGCTTAGATTCAAACAAGAAACAATCTGAAAGATAGTTTTAAATTATTTATGTGATAATATATTCAAGAAATAAAAAGGAGCTTTCATCCCCAGAGTGGTTAATTCAGCCCCATTTATCTTTAATCTATATACAAAGGCTACAACTGAGAAAACAACAGTTCCTTCAGGAGCTACAGAATTTACTATATAGACATTTAGAAACAAAATAACTACACTTCCAGCTAAGACATTCCTATGGCTCTGGAACTCATCAGGACAAGAGCACCCTCAAATTTTAGTCTATTTCTTGGTAGGCTCCAAATTTGCACAGGTGAATTAACAGAGGTGTGTTTGGCTTAGCTTTCTTTTATTTCTTTTATTTTTAAAAAAGCTTTGTTTTCCAGGTTACAATAATGTCTGGTAAATGGCAACACTCCATGAAGTACATCCAATTACTCATCTAAGTATAGTAAACTGAGACAACTAGCCAGAGAAGAAACAAACTTGCTTCTGAGAAGCCTGGCTTGCCAAAAGGGCTCAGAATTATACCCTCAGAAATCATCAGATGGAAATGGATAAAAGTATTTTTTTGAGTTAGCAGACAATAATAATTTTATTTTTCTTTTAGAAGACAAATTGTTCCTTTAGACATGAAACCACAATGATCACTAGATCACTATGTCTAAGACCTGAAATATTTGTCAGTGACAACTACAATTAAATCTCTAAATTAATAATGGAATAGCCTATGTTTGCAGGATTAGGATTTGTGACAGAGCATCTTCACTCTCGAGTTTCTCCTGCAGGTGAACACTTTGTACCATGCATGATATTCCATATCAAAGGGACTGGCACACAAACTAAGCTTTGAAAATATATGTGAACAGAAAAAAAAAAATTAAAAATCCCTAGCACATTATAACAGAAAAAAAAAAAAATCTGACTTTTTGTATATCTTTAGTCAAAGGATTTCTGTCTTTACAGATACCTGAAAAAGAACCCTTAAAATAGAACTCCCCTGTGCTCTCCTTGAAAACTTTTCAAAGGACAACTGACCTCTTTTCTCACTTTACACTACTGTCATTCATGAAGAAAATAAAACTTTAAGAAACTCAAGGACATAAAGCAAAAAGTTGGCAAAAAGCATAAGGAACAGAGAAAAGAGAACAGGGCATATTCAGCTGTGAGGTCAAATTTTACTACAGGGGAAGAAAGGAAGGAACTAAGATTCTGGATTTTAAAATAGCACAAACTTTGATGAACTAAAGGAATCATTACTAAAGTCAATTGTATTGAAGAGCTTAGAGACTTGAATATGAGAAAGGTCTGGAATTTCGTCCAGTCAAATTATTTATAGTATTAGGAATTATGTATTCCAAAAAAATTACAGGAAGGGTGTAAACCCAACTGAGTGAATGAGCAGTCCAAGAAAAGTGTTGTGGTTAAGAAGGCAACATAGAAGGAATGAAAAAAGTAATTTTTTGTAATTCTCTAAAAGGCAAGAGGTGAGAAATAAAGCGATGATTAATAGAAGTCTAATCAAGGGCCTACACCTTGCTGTACCAAAGTTGAAGACAGAAAATCAAATGTGAAAAGGGACTCCAACTCTTCAAGTGAAATTAAAAGTGAAAAGAAAAAAGGCCTTGTGAGAGTGTGAGCGGGGAGTGGAATATATATATATAGCTCCCAGAAAAATCAATTATTTTCTTAAGGTTTTCAAAATGCGGATTTTACTAATCTCATACAACAAAACAATGAGGATGCTGGAAAATTTGAGTTTTTCAATACACAGAGATGGTGCAAGAGTTTTCTCTTGTTCCCTAGGATTGTGTGTGGACAGTAGTCCAAACTAGCAGCATTAAATTGGATGCTGTCTTCTGGATCAGTTATTCTTAGAATGGACAGAGGAAGTACTGTCAAGTTTCTTTCTTCCTTTTGAATTCTGAGGAAGGGAAGTGACATGATTATTCTTCTATACTGCATCTTGGGCCTTAGAGTAGTGTAACAGGAAATTGTACCCCGCTTGCATACTTACATGTTTGCTTTGGTTCACTGTCTGTCATGATGCTTCAGCCTAACGCCACTGTTGTGTATTCAGTATTACATCCTCCAACACCTCACCATTTCAAAACTGGCTATTCAGGTGCAATTGTCTCAGGTTTAGGATTAAAAAGACAAAAAACCCCTCCAATCTTCATCTTTATAAAATTTCTTGAGCTCTTAAATGGATTAAGATATTAAAAGAAAAATAGAAGAAATGTCAGAAATTAAATAAAGCAAAAAAAGAACACAAAATAAAATAAAACACAGCCAGCTCCCATCCCCCAGTCCAAACTGCCTTAGAGAAAAACAAGTATTTGAAAGGAAGGACAGTGAAGTAAGCTATACATAAAAAAAGAGATGCAGCACTTCACACTTTAGAATAACACACAAATACATCGTTCCCAATACTCCTTTCATATTAATACTGTTTTGTTTAATCCATATACCTTCTGAAGCAAGACTCAAGACATAGTAGCAACTCTAGCTAGCTCTTCCTATCCCCACATTCTGAGGAACTTTAGGGAGTATATTACAGATTCAGAAACAGAAGAGAAAAGAAAAATCATTCAGTTGTATCCACCCAAGGTAATAGGAACAGAATGCTGTGACAGAGAGTGACAGAGATTAAAAATTTTATTCTTCTGGGATTTAGTGGATTTAACAGCTTCTTAACATCTCCCTAATCACCTAGTCAATATGGTGCATACAACAATGATATTTTTGGTTCCTCACAATATTTCCTGTGGCAGGATGCTCTGCCTGGAACAAGGTAAAAAACTCAAAAAAAGGCCTTTTTGCAAACCTGTCTGTGGTAAATGAAGAGAGGGAGCATCATACTGCTTTTGGTGTTGAATAATGCTAAAATCTGTCTGATTCTTCAATCCCAAAGTTAAACATCCTGATTGTGAGATGAAAATAAGGTAGACCTGGTAAAGTATATGGCTAAAGAAACAAACCAGTGATACTGCAGGTAACTTATCTAAAGCTACTGAGGTGATGCAGCTGGCCAGAAGACTTATGACTAACAATCACTTTATCCAGACCAGTCCCAAACTTTAAAACCAGGGTCTTGTAACATACCCCTTCTTGTAGTGTGTGTGTTTGGAGAGTACCCCCTTATGGTTACTCCTTGAGGCTGAGAAAAAGACATTTGTCCATGAATGTTGTTATGGGTGAGTAACATCAATCTCTACTTAATAATTACTTTTGTCAGTTTAAATAAAATTGGTTTAATAAAATTGGTTCAATTTTGCTTTATAGTGCACTACACTGTAATAGTTGCTAAAGTTCCTATACTGTGTAGTAATTCTGATTAAGATCTTTTTGTCTAAACATTATTATAATAAAGCATATCTCTTGGATTTTGAATTCAGGATTCCCCTAATTAGGGTTTTTTTCCTTTTCAAAGTCCCGTGCCAGAGTTAGAAAGAAGAGTGGATCTCACACCTCTGTCTTGAAAGGTGTTTATTAAGTTTTTTATCTGAAGGTCAGTGCACCGCCTAACACCAGGCTTAGCACCTGAAAGACACTGCTGCCAAGAGCACGAGACCTGGCATCCAAGGTCTCTTAAAGGTTCCTAACCCAATTAACTCTTGAAACGTACTATATTCACAATTTCGTACCAATAATTACTACTAATTCTAGACACACAATTTTTTACATCACCTACATTCTACCAATGTCTTTGTGCCACCGTCACAGCAGAAGATGGAGTAGGAAGAAGAAGAACTTAAGACACCACCCAAAATTCTCCGTCTTTTCTCTATCTACTTCCATTCTAAAAACCAAAAACTACAAATTTTCACCCTGTGACAAGCTAAACCACTATCTAATTTAAATTTTTGTTGTTCTCTTTTCTTCCATAAGTGTTGGCAATTTTTCCCATGGACTAAGGTCAAAGGCAATGCTTTCCCAGGGTCCCGGCAGGGGTCCCAGACCCCCCAAGGCAGTTTGAGGGGTTTTCCCTGTGCCCTGGACTCCAACACATATCAATCTATATCATCTATATCTATATACATCTATCTAATCTGGCTTTTCCACCTTTAATCCTTCAGACAAACTTATACAATTTATTCAGTTACACCTGTATGATCCTTTACATGTAAACTGTTGATGAAGGCTGGGGCTGATTCGATCCAGAGGTACCCAGACTCCTCTCTGAAAAGGGATTTAGAAAGCAAGGGGATCCTCTCTGCCTCTTGTGATTCGATGGGAGGACTTCTCTAATAAATTTTGCCTGAAGGTCCCATTCTGCTTGAGGCATTTTGTGAATTAAATTATGCAAATACCTAATTTTGTGACCAATTTTTCTTTTGTAGTGAAAAACCCACAAAACAGCCTCCATTCTGGGCTTCAGTTTTGCACTTACAACTTGTGTTTATGGGTAAGAAGTCACTTATCATTCAGAACCTGTGAAGATTAAATAAGTACAAGGTAATCAATGCAGAAATTCAACCAGAAGCTCACATTCTCCCCTATGTGGTTGGGACAGAGATTCCTTTGTCTACTTTAGAAGTTTTGCTTCTTGCTCTCTGCTTCAAGCTTTGCTTTGTCTGCTCCAGTTTTCTATTGGAACCTCTGTATTGAAACCTTCTGCCTCTGTGTTGATCACTTATGATTTACTGAGGATATATTTTCTAAGAATTGATATTTTCAAAGCTCAAGTTGTCTGAAATATAGGTTATCAGTATAATAGCTCTCAGAGAATTGGAACTATGTAATCATAACAACCTTCATCATAGTTTCTGCTGGAAATATGCTTAGCACTTTCCCTTGAGTCAAACTCATTGGCTTCAGTATGAGCTTGATCCACCAAGTACATAATGTACTTGCAAACTTCAGAACAGAGCTCATTTTTAAGTACAGGAAATATAAGCCACAGCAAACACTGGAAATGAAAGATGCTGGCCCTGATAAAAGATGGACATCCAATTTAAATGAATTCATATCTTTTAAAATGCTTGCCATAATTTAAATTAATTCATAGTTCTCAAAACTTCATCACTTTAAACTCACTTGGGATTTCTTTGTTTAAAAAAAAAGTTTTGAGAGTCTGTAAGGTTGCAGGACCCTGAACTTGCTGGGAAAGATGTTCATGCAACTAAGCAGCTCTTTACTGCCTTTATTCTGCTTCTCTGCACATGCTTGTTTAGATGAAAATCAGCTCAGTACAAAGTGCCAACACAAAGCTTGGTTTTGGATTGTGTGGCACAGAAAGACTGAGAGAAAAATTTTCCTTCCATGAAGTAGGGTTTCTAATTGCTCTCCTTGCCTTCTGTCTAACACAATTAGCTTATGTTTTTCAACTCTTTTAGGCCTTTTCCACTAGAAGGACCAATAGGACTTTTGCATCAGCTAGTGTTTGAAGACTGGAGTCTTGTTTTCTGTTCAGGAATAAAATTTAAGTGAAACTCTCTGTGTGCTCATTCCAAATCTCAACCAAAGAGAAGTTTTTGCTTTTAAAAATGTTACTGGGAAGGACTTTTGGATATTTAGGCTGAGTTTTGATGGTAGGTAGTGGGTAAGACATATCATCTTGCTTTAGAAAAGAAATCCACCTGAGCCCCATTAAATTTCCAGTTAATTTTTATTCAGTTCTACTTTTAGTCCTTAAGTCTACTCATCATGCTTTTTCTGATTTAGCAATAATAGGGATACATGTCACTCGTAAGACAGTGAACATGTAGCTAGCTGCTAAAGAAACCTTGATAACTGAATTTTATTTTAGAATTTCACCTAGAATTAAACCTTATGAATACAAAACTGACTATCTCTGTAATTGCCTCCTGAGTGAATGGAGCTTCAAAACTTTTGTGTTATTTGTTTGCACCCTCAGCATTTCCAAACTTTATCCAATTTATTTCGATTTCCCCTACTTAGCCATTTGTGCAAGAAAACACAAGAATTTGTTCAAGAATTCTGGTATTTTTTATTCCTAATACACAACTGAAAGGCTGAGTTTGGTTTGGTTTGGGGATTTTTAAAGATATCTTGCATGCAAGTCCCTGTATGCACTTGAGCTGCCAGTATCAATTCTACTCTGAAACAAAATTTTCATAGTGGACCATTAACTCTGATTTTTCTGCATGACACTCACTGTGGCTATCCTCTCCTGTCAAGAAAATGATTTTTCTGACAATCAAAGATGTTTCTGCCAACTCACTGGCAACAGTATCTTAAACACAGATTTTATAAAGTCTCACTTCTTCTGCCTTTTTTCTGATGTTCTTTCTGGAATCTCGATCTTTGTTGTTAGGTGGTTTTAAGTTTCAGGAAGCAATTTTGAATCTTAAAGAGGAAAAAGGGAAATAAACTTGATTAATTCCCTTTGGAAAAAAAGTACCAAAAGTTTAGTATCTTACCATGCTGGATAGATTTAAAAATATGACTTACCTTCCTGCTGAAAATCTCACCCTTTCCTGTGGAACTGAGCAGAAAAATGTTGTGGGCTAGACAGGAAATGTGTATTCCTTAAAGTTTTGTGAACAGGCAAAAGTTGTATGCTAGTGATTCCAGTGGGAAAGAGAACACAATACAGAAAGCTTCTGTCAGAAGTTTTCTCTCATATCACCCCATTCTTACTGCTTGACATTGAAGGTAAAAATATACCACACAGGCATTTCTTCTCCTGTAGGAGCTAATGGTATAGCTCTCTGTACTATTAAGTTTTTGATGTTACTTTATAGCTGGCATTTTCGAGAAAAAAACCCTCAAATATAATTGCGTAACTACATAGGTGTGACTTTGTGAATCATAAAGAATTCTTGTATGCAGGTTTGTGCAAATAATTGATTTTCGTACTCACTATTTTTTTGGGGGGTGTGGGGTGGGAAGGGACATGACAGGTGGGTTGTTTGGTTGGGGGTTTTTTTCTGTGTTTATTTGTGTCTTTTCAGTGTGAAGGGCAGAAAACCACAATATGACTGCTCCAAAACACATAAGCTTGTCATTTCTTAACCTTGCCAAAAGAAGAAGCATCAAACAACCTTGTAATTTATGAGGTTCAGACATTGAGAGCTGGTCTAATTTAGTTGTGGATGTCCTTTAAAACTTTTTTTTTCTTGTTATAGATAAAAGTGGAGTTTTTGGGGGTTTTTCTTATTCTTTTAGAATATGTATAGATCCTTCAAGATGCAAAATGCATGAAGTCCTTTTTATATTGACTAAAAAAATAGTCTTTCAGGAGTTGGTGTCTAGCATGTGTGCCTTGGTTGGGGAATAAATTCACCTAAGTGGGATAAAATGCAGTTAACACAGAAACTGTTTGGTATACTAGTTAAACAAGTTAATGTTCATAACCTTTTAATTAGGAGTATTGCCTAGGGAGGAATCATGCTAATATACTTTACTGCATGGGGAGGGAGCACTGAAATTGCAAACAGAAGTTTGTTTTTTTGTTTCTTTAATTTAAAGAGGAAAAATAGAAAGGAAATAATTTCTGGAAATATGAAATATCAGTGGATATGAAGGGAGTTACATGTAACCAACAAGAAAAGAAAACTTGAGGGACATGATCTCACACTGTAAACATTTTTAAGGCAACATCTCGAATAACAGGAATTCTTTATAATTTCTGCCAAAGACAAGACAAATATAACTCACAGAAGCCATGGGAAGGAGATTGTGGTTATCATACATTAAAACAATGGTATAACATATATTTTTAAAAAGCATTAGAAGCAGTTGAGAGGGAGACTGAAGAAGGGGTGCTGTTTCTTTATGCGGAAGAGTAAGCAAGTGGGTACAACAGTGGGAGTGGCCCAAGAAGAGTTACTGCAGAAACAGAACATGAACACTGTAATACTGATTTTAGTGTCTGAAAGAATAGCATATTCAAGCTCAGCCCCATCTTTTTGATTATGTTTCGCACAAGAGACTTTTATTTGCGTATGCTTATCTAAAAATCTTATCTACAAAACCAATCTTCAAGCCAAGAATACTATCTTTAATAATGATAATAAATCAGTCAGAATTTTATTATCTTGATCAAATGCAGGGTTTGAAGAATTACATATCAGAATCACCTAATTACTGGATTTTTCTTTAAGGAATATTATTTTAGATGAAGATTATATCTCTTCAAACATTTTTATTTATTTTTTTTTTTTATTCTTTGCAATTACATTTCCCATTAAGTATTCTATAATCTGGTGATGAAGTGATTAATTGTCAAACCTCTGAATTCTGTTAAGACATTAATCATTTTATGGTAAATTAGCTTAAGAAATATTTTCTTTGAACATAGGTGTTTCTGTTGTCTCTGTTTTCCATCTCATTGCTGCCTATACATGAAGTAAATGACAATTTACATGTAAAACTACTGCTCTAGTGAAAGAATTTTATCACCTAAATCTTTGGACTAGCTTTCATTTCTGCTAATTGTTACTTTACACCATGAAAATTTTAATATTTTACTAAAAATAATAAAAAATTTACATATTCATACTTAACATGTTTTGAATTAGGAAATTTCAAGCCTAAAAATATCATCAAACCTCTAATTTTGTTGTTTTTCAAAATCCTCAGACTATACTTTCTGACAAACTCCATTTGTTATCTTCTGGTTGTCATTTTCAGCCAAAGACAGTTTACATGACAACAACTTCATACAACAAAAACTGATACAACAAGAGGAAGACCAAAGTTTGTTAAAATTATCAATTGCAGCAAAATAGCAAAACATAAAATTAATATTGTTAGGCTACAACAATCTACAAGTGCACTGTTTAAAAGCAATTTTCTCTAGTTTAAATCTATGCTATGCATTCACCTGAAGAGCTATGAGATCTAGAGAATCTCTGTTAGTCCCTTTACCCTGAAGTCTCTTTTTCCCTATCTTTCTTTCTGCCTTCCTATACAGAGGCACTTGGCACCAGCCAACACTGCTTTATGTAGAACAGATCTGATTCAGTAATCTTATTATTCTATAATCTTGGAATGGTTTGTGTTGGGAGGGACCCTAAAGACCACCCAATTCCTACCCCTCCCAGTCATGTGCAGGGACACTTTCCAGTAGACCAAGTTGCTGAAAGCCCCATTTAACACAGCCGGCTTCTCTGGGCAACGTGTTCTAGTGCCTCACCACCCTTACATGAAAGTGTTTCTTCCTAAGATCTAATCTAAACCTACTCTCTTCCAATTTGAAGTCATTGTCACTTGTCCTATCACTACATGCCTTTGTAGAAAGTTCCACTCACCTCTCTTGTAGCCCCATTTAAGTAGTTGAAAGGCCACAATAAGGTCTCCCTGGAGCCTCCTCTGATTAAAGAAGCTAGCTATGAGTATTTAGTACTTTTCATACTAGAAAAGATAGAAACTGAGAAGTAGAGCTAGAGCAAACTTGTGCATAGGATACAAAATGAAAAATATTCATAGTGTGTTCAAATATGATGAAATGTGGACATCAGCTACAACTAGAGAATAGCAGGTTCAGAGTGAGCAGGAGCACATGCTTCTTTACACACTATTTTGAAAAGGTATACTTCCTTGCCAATTGACAATTCAGATGCTAAAGATTAATATGGTTATAAAAAGTTCAATGAGGCAAATTCATGATGAAAAAAAATTCACAGGCTGTTATACAAAATGGGAGGACATATATAGAACCTGAGGGGCAAGTTCTGGAGAAATGATACTATAGTTTTGTGCTTTTATGGTGTTTTTCCAATATATCATAATTAGAGAAAATAACAGGCTAGAAAGATATTATGGTTGATGTTGTGGCCCCTCTATCTGTGTTCGTGGTCCAGTTCCTTAAATACAAGTGTCTTACCTAAAGTACAAGTCATAGCATTGAAAAACGGCTGAAAATATTTGTTTTACAGTACCTTTTCCACCTTTTACAGTAACTACTATTCAGTCTTCAAGTCTTCTGCTCATAACCTTATTCACATAGTGCATATCTGGGAGAATAACTAACCCCTTATATTCAGAACTTCAAAATTAATTAATCTTATAAAAAATATCTGCATCATTATATAATCAGTGTGGTCATATGGGCACTCATGCTTTTTTTTTTCCTTTGAATCAGATATTATTTTTCTTGATGTTCATTTAACGTTATGTAATTCTGTAAACACACTTTCTCACTTTCTTCCATGTTAGAAGTAAGGATAACAAACTTTTTAAAAAAACTGCTATTATCTTTCCCCTAAAGATAGCCTATAATGGTTTTGATTTTTTTACTAGGTCTCATTTTGTTATAACAGTGTATGAAATAAATTGTTATAATTACAATATTTTAGATTTAGAAATCCCAGTCCAAATTATTTAATGTATTAATAAAATCTCTTGACATTCTAGTATGGTAGATAGGCTCTGGTTTTGCCCAAAGGAGTCAGAAGTAAAATGAAAAGAAGAAAGAGCATGTTAACTCACTTGGGAACAACAAAAAGTTTAGTCTGTCAATAAAAAGCAGTAAATCTTTCTGAAAAAAGAGTTCAAAAATAAGATAGAGTGGAGAATTGAAAGGAAAAGGAAATGGGAAAATTCAAATATTGTATTCAAAGAAATTTATATTGCCTGTGGGAAATTCATCTGTATAAATACAAATGAAGTTTTCTAGGTTTCGGTAGGGTCTTGAGAATTTTCTCTCATTATTTCAGTTGAAATACAATGAGTTCAATGCTATTATTTCTTGTCATAACTTTCATTTCTGATTTTTAAATGGTTCTGATTGACATCTTTTGTGACCAATGTCACCTTTATCTTAAGAGACTCTGTAGACTAGCAGAAATTAAGCAGTATATATATATATATATATTTATAGGGCATAAATTTATCTCACTAAAGTCTTTCCTTTGACTTCTTTGAACTGGACTTAACTCCCACACTACTCAAACTCATTAATTGCTTTGTTGGTGTTCCTGATAGAGTTTACCTTATAATATGGGTGGTATGTTGACATGAATAGGCAGACTATTGAAGGAAATATGAAGAAAAGTGCTCTATCATGCACCTTAGATTTTATTCACCAGTTAATTAATATTGCAAGTTATTCTAATAAATTTCTAAGTGCTGACAGGTAGGCATGGGTTTGTTGGTGATTTTTTTTGTTTGTTTATTTGGTTGGTTGGTTGGTTGGTTTTGGATTTTTTTTTAACCTTCTAAAAGCCTGTAAAGAAACAAAAACAGAAAATAAATTCAAGAGAACTAGAACTGAGTAACTGTTTCCTGTTTGGATTTCTCATTTGGTCTCATGCATTTAAATCCATGTAGGTCTTTTATTTTCATAAATAGAAGTGTAATTTAAAATACTAATGCAAAATCAGTGTGTTCTCTGTGAAATCTGACAGTTCCACATCCTTTCAGAGCAACACTTGAAAGAAAAATTGATTTCCATAGGATGTCTCAAATGGCACTAGATGTTCACACATGTGCAACTGAATTCCTTCCAGTTTCTAAGCGTGACTGTGAAGTGTTAAAATTATGACCCAGGATGGTGCCTAAAAACTCATATGAATTTTTAATGAATTCATTATTCTTCTGGATTTTAAAATTTTATTCTTCCTGTGTCAAGAGAGGAAATTCTGAATATATAAATTTTTCTTGTTGTTTGGTGGTGCACTGTTGAGTCAGAAGTCTCTTCTTGAGTCTTTCAAAAATCAATAATGTAGTTCTGAGACATATGTCTCAGTTCATTTGCTCTTTATCAGCCTTCATCTGAATTCTTACTGTCTAGCTGGAATATTTACTAGAATGTTAGGAGTGACATGTTATGATGTAGTTATTTTTCAAATCTTTTTGTCTTGCAAAACTTTGCAAGAGTAATAGAAAAAGTCATTTGTAAGGAGCATATGTAAAATCTACAAAGGCAAGTAAGGTGAGCTTCAGTTAGAAGGCTTGTTTTTGTCAATTTCTATTAAAAAAAATAAAACAGTAATAAAAGAATGAAATCTGTTTCCAGTCAGAGCTTGCACTGACCTGTAGAAGCTGGCTAGTGGTGAGCATAGTTTCAGTGTTAGTGTAAGGCTGAACCAAAATCAGGAAATCCCACTGAAGGTCAGTATTAACATAAGCTCAATTATGAACTAAATTTCTAGGACAAGACCAGCTTGTTTTTCATTGTGGACAGAGACACAGATGCAGGTAAATAATGTAATTAATTTAATTAATATGATTATAAAATTGTTGTAAAATGTCTACACGAACCCTAGGGATGCACTGCTAGAAGTATTCTCATTTTGCCTTCAGTGCAGTTGATAGCGATTTTACTGTGCATTGCAGGAGATTACAGCTGGGATAAACTGCATGAGGCTCTGGAAATTAATTACAACCAATAACAACTATAATCAATGCTTACACCTTCAAAAAATCTGAAACCATTTTGTTAATGCTGCAGCACAGCGAATTTGTTGTCACAATTAGTGAGAGTGGATGATTACATTAAAAGGAGTCCTGTAGACTACATGAAGCAGAAAGAGTTACATTAAACCAATAAGCTTAAGTGAGCTTAATTCTTTGGGTTTTTGTTCCTTGTTGGTTTTAAACCCCTTGAGATCTGAATCCTAAAGTGAAGTGTTTTGTTATTTTTTTTCTTTAAGTTTTCTTAATGTTTTTTTTCATTGCCTTCTCTTCCCATCAAAATTGTTATGATTTTAACTACTTAGGCACTCAAATTTATGTTTTAATTTGTGATATCAGAATTTGAAACCTTGTTCAAGAAACCTTATAGGACTTTTTGAAATGCAAATTAACATCTAAATATCTTCATACCACTGTAACAAAAATAAAATATTTCATAAAAATCCTCTATTTCAAAAATAGAAAAATATCCAAAAAAAAAAAAAATAGAGATAGAATAGAAAAGGAATTAACTTCTTTTCTTTTTTTTAAAGTAAAAATGGAATGGGAAGATATAGAAGACTTTTATGATTCCATAATGACCAAGATGTGTTACACTTTTGCTCATAAATCAAAGAGTTGAAAGTTGCAAAAGCTTCAATACCAAAGAGAGCTGCTCAAGGCCAGGAAAATGTCAACCTTTCTTCAAGGGTTCAACAATAGACTTCTTCTTCTCATCTCCCATGCAGGCATTATACTAGTCATTCCAATCCCTGGGATGTCTAGGATACTGACTCTCGTACAGCATCAAAAATACTGGGTCAACTGTGAAAAAATGTAACAAAAAAAGAAAGAGAAAAAAGAGCTACTGAAAAAAAGTGATTTGAGTCTGTAGTTGGATGAGTGTCATGCAGGTTTCTTTGGTGTCCCAAGAATACCCCACACTGAATATTAACATATGTGTTAATAAACATATTAATATATATGTTCACTTTAGGTGGAATGACCCAGTTTAAGCAAAAGTCTGTGGTCAAAGATGAATATAGCTTTACTTATAATCTCAACCAAATATTTTTAAAAAATTAAAAATACTGTGGAACGAAACCTTGACCTTGTTATGAGCAGAAATTTGCAAATGAAGAAATAATCAAAAATGCAGCTAAAATCCCTCATTAGTCAAAATAAACCTCACTTTATCTCAATATTCATGTTTTTGTCAAATTTTGCTAGACTTTTATTGTTTTGTTGCATGTTTTTAGGAAACACAATGGTTAGTGACTAAGAAGTATGCTTCACTTTTCTGTTGCTTGATCAAACTTGACACGTGGCAGAAGTCAGGCAGGAAAAAACAGTTTTATTTCAAGTTGCCCATGCCTCAAAGTCACCATATGCAGGAAAATAAAAATGACAAGATGAATTATAATCTAATTCTTTTTTATATATGATCTACAGATCACTGGAGTAAACTATAATTTTTTTTCATTTACAATGACAGTGTGAAACACTTATAGTCATCTGTCACTGGACTCTCAGCAAAAATCTCATTAAACTAAGTTTTCAAATTATTTTCAGCTAACATACAAATGAGTTTTTATTTTCTTAGGAGATTCAGTTGCTTTCATGATAAGAGAAATACCTAACAATAAACCTGACAAAATATTATTTTAACTATTTACCTAGTTTTCTCCTCAATAAATGAATAAGTAACTATGTGCCTAAATCATCTTCAAAAAAAAATCAGGTCAATTCTTTTGCTATCTTGAATAATAATCTTGAGTGATCTCACTGAACACTGTCTTCTTGATCTCCAGATACACTTTAATGTTTTGTGTTCATTCCAATGGAAAATGATGAATTTATGCAATTTTTTTTCTTGTGATCAATGTATGTCAAAGCAAGTAATATTACAGATAGTAAAGGAATCAAGGCACTTAAAGCTGTTTCTCTCTCTGAAGTTTACATTTTTCTCATGTAGAAAAAGAATTTTAAATTGTTTCTGAAACAGTAATAAAAGCTTGTATTTAATTTGAAGGTCAATGCAAGTATTCTTGGTTTGTAAGCAACAGTTCAATCTTCTGAGGATGTTGTTCAGTGATCTAATTGTCACTGAATACCAACTAAATCTTACATTTCTTTTCACTCTCCCCCCCTTCCAAATTAGGCTACTGGCCATGAATACTTCTGGAAAAAAGATCTTATTAACAGCAAAATGGGACCCTAAGATAAGACATCTTTCCTTCTTAAAACCAAGAGAGAAAAAGAATTAGCACAGCCAACACTGCTGCCTGATTAATGATTTTGCTTTACAGCCAGTTCAGTTTGAGCAAGCAAGTTGAGTGGCAAAGAAGACTGTGTTTATACAACAGCTGCTGTGGAAACACATTTCTCTTCCCTTTTCTTCTACTAGGTCAAGGCACGCTGGGATTGCTTGCAAAATAAAAGGTGACATACATACCTTGTTAAAACTATTCCATATA
This sequence comes from Chamaea fasciata, assembly GCF_029207755.1. Taxonomy (NCBI): domain Eukaryota; kingdom Metazoa; phylum Chordata; class Aves; order Passeriformes; family Sylviidae; genus Chamaea; species Chamaea fasciata. The sequence goes on from NW_027094089.1 coordinate 9,276,633, forward strand.
CTGTCAAACAATAAAGATTATAAAAGAATGTCTAGATCACTGTTGTGTGAGAATTCTGCCATGGACTATATTGCACTAACGTTTGTGGATATATGCATGCATATATTCATATGTGGGCATGTAAAGAGGGCAGAAGATACACTGATGTGCAAACTGAAACAATATGTCAAAAAAGAGATTTCTTATACTCTTCAACTCTAATTAAATCAGTGTAGTATCTCCTAGAACATAGCAATTTGTTCTGCCTTATAAAGAAACTTAGCTATCTATCTGTACATTGAGTTATAAAAGTGACCTGAGAATACAACATCATAAATTATTTTGAAATAAAAATCAACAGTTGTCAAGATTACCTTTATTTTAATGGAAAAGAGATATAACTTCATTACGTGGTAATCAAAATCCAGACTGATTTGCTGTAAGTTGATGACTAAAACCTTATTATCAGTATGTGTGCTGGAAGGGATCATGTACACTTAATGAATCTGTGACACTTTAAGGTGACTATTTCCCACTTTGCTACTAGAAAAATCCTTCAGAAAACAGGGCTATTCCTTCAAAAGAAGCAATTTATTTATAATGCTTTTAGTATCTCAGTTAATTGAATAAAAATTAAAGCTATAAAACTGGAGCTCCTAAATCGACTGTTTAAAACAAGGTCTAGCAAGAAAAGAGATAATATGCTGTGGTATTTTTTGATTCAAAAATATTTTACACAGTGGTTTAGCAGCTGACCGTAGCCCAAGCAAAGATCATAGAAGACCAATTACATTCAAACCTGACTTAATCCAGAAAACAAGCTGTCTTGCCAAACTTGAAACTCAGTATAGAAATAGCAGCAAGGACCTTCACAACTCAAATGTAGCTTCAGTGAAAGAATTTTAGAATGATGACAGAAGGATAGACTCATAGAATATTTTGATTTGGAAGGGACTTTTAAAGTCCATTTAATCCAGTAAACTCTGCTATGAGGAGGGTCATCTTCAAACAGATCAGGTTGCTCAGAGCCATGTTCTGCTGCTTGACCAGTAACTTAACAGAGTACCTGAAAACTTTCTCAGTTTCTTGAACTGAATTCATTTCTTAGTATATATACGGGTTATATTCTTGTCCTTTGCTTGATAAGAATTAGCATGCTGAATAAATCCTGCCATTTAAGCTGTTTATGTTCTTGCATAGATTCTGTGCATTAATCCTCTTATTAGTAGTTGAACATACTTGCTCTTTTAGCTGTGAATAGGTAGTCCGTGATGCTTTGCCATCGGCTGTGTAAAGATTGAAAGTTGAATCACTGTAGTGTCAAACAAGTTGCCTGCAGAGTTGAAAAAGACTGGCACACGTGTGGGTTGCTCACTCTTCTGCCTTCTTACTCTGGTGGCTGTGAGAAAGGACAACATGAGCTTCCATCTCCCTAAGATGGGTGGTGCAGAGGCTCACAATCTCTCCCCAGGACTTTCATTCTCTATTGCCTTGAAACTCTGTCTACATCATAGCTTGGAACACTGTCTCGTAGAAAAAATATTTTGTGCGGGGGGTCCTCCACTCACCTACGCATTTTCCAGGTTTACATCAGTCTGTTTAGGTGGCAAACACTGAATAAATTAATGTGGAAACAATATTTCACCCATACCATTAGAGCAGAAGATCTTCCAGTCATTAGATGTCACTGCAGTAGCAGCAGCAGCTCTACAGTTCTCTCCCATTTTAAAAGTCATGACTAACTGTGACCCAGAGATCCAAATATTTCCCAAAGTCTGAAATATGGATTTTTGCAAGTTCACTGTCAACTCTTTTTCCTAAAGGGAACTGCGTTCCACTATTTAGAATGACTAATGTGTCTGATCTTCCTGTAGAGAGGTATAATTTGACCAGTCATATTTATTCAGCCAGAAAAATGTTCATTAGTTCAACACTAATGTTTATACACATTCAAAGTGCAAACAGAGGTGATAAGGTATCTGTGGGGGTAAAAAGATTTTCAGGAAACTGCTATGATGCGCACAGCTTTGTATATCTTTATTGTGGCAATAATACTTTGCACTTTTCATAGTGAAAAGTAAATGCCTGCATTTGAAGAAAATATTCAACAATTATTTTGCACTAAGTGATGTCACAAAATACACTAAATGACAATAAGAAGAGAGCTCTTTGATGACAGGACATAGACTTAATATAGGTTAAGAAAAAGTTTTTTAGAAAATAAGATATCCAACAAGATCAGACTCTCTATTCCACCTCATGGGAATTCAACAGCCTCATACAAATGGAAGTTTTTTCCACTGCCCCAAAAAGTACTATTGGTTTGGGACTGCTACACTAATCTTTCTCACAAGCACTTTTACCAGGTTTTCATTCTGTAGACCTTTAGGGGTTTTTTGAGGTAGAAGAGTAAGTATGGAGTAAATTTACTGCTGTTTCCATCCTTGTTTAAGTGAACCTACAAGTTTTGAGATCTGATAGCTAGCTTTTAAAAAATTGCAGCCAAAACTGTTGCACAATAAACAGCTTAATCTAATGGGTTTAATAAAGGTATCAGATGGCTGGAGCTGCATTCCAGTGAGAGTCTGTTCCACGCTTTTTCTTCCTCTTCATCTCTGATAGGCTCAGCTACTGTAACCTATATTTTGCTAAAGAAAAAATCCTCTCCATAACAGTGTACCTCTGTGCTTTGCAATGCACACACGTACAAGAGAGCATGCCTGCACTCAGACAAACGAGTAAGAAGGAGAAACTCTTCCCTACTTCAGCTGCAATGAAATCCTAGCTGAAATAATTGTCACTGAAATTAAAACTCTGCTAAGAATTTTGTCAAAACAAAGTGTAACTGTGAGCTGGAGAAAAACAACTGACCATGAGAATGAAAGATGAAAAAATCTTAACACAAAGATAAAGCACTTTGTTTTAGGTGTTGAAAAGTGCTATCATCCGAATATTTTCACTTTGATGTGTTTCAAATCTTGATGGCAAATTTATCAGGGAGTCAGAATTGAAGTGTTAATTATTTCTTGATTTTACGTTACCGACCAGTGTTTTTATTATAAAGCTGGGTGAACAGAAATAAAAGAAAAAATTATCAATTGAAGTTCTCTTTCCACATAAAGGGACACATTGAAGGGAAATGAAAGAAATGAAAGATGTGGATAGTGAATTTAAACCAGTTCAAATGTCACTATTGTCCCACCGCAGACATGGCAAAATTATGAACATGATGTGCACTGGTTTGCTTCCAGACTAAGGAGTCTTCACAACAGCAACATAAAAATCAAATCCAACCCCAAACCCATAGTGCACAATCCTGCCAAGAGCTTTACCATGCTGTTTGGTATTACAATGATGACGTGTTGCATAGTATTTCTTCCCTTCACCTTTCCACATTCTGACCCTTGCTGTCCATCACAAAATAAAAATATGCTGACAGAAGTTTGACATGGAAGTAAAGCATTCAGAAGTTTAGAAATTCCATATTTAATGCTTCCAGGAGCACTTGAGGCTTCTGATGTGCAAATTGATTATATGATCACATCCTAACTCTATAGGGGATATCTTCCATCTAGCAGATTTATTTCCCAAAGGGACAAGTGTGCTTGTATATTTTAACAGCTGTGTATCATCTGGTATTGTCCCCAACGACCAGTGAGGGTGGTAGATGTATTATTTTCTTCCCTCCAAAGGAAATTGAGCAGGGGCAAGTCTGTATGGCTCTTGAATAGGTCTAGATATATAGGTTTAATCATAATATTATCCTAGGGGATGAAATAGCTCTGATGAACCACCTCAGAGTGAAATCATTTGGATGTTCAGGGAAAACTTGAATAGACTGTATGACTCCAAGACCAAGTGTCATATCTTTTGAGCTCTACATGATATTAGTAACAATAACAAAGACAGTTTTGCTCTTAATAATTAATAATTCTGCTGTGCTGTGCTAGCAAAAAAACCCCAAACCAGACAGTTTTCCCTGCATCTAAAGTACATCAAAGGCTGTGTTTTCTACAGATTCTGGAAATATTTCTTTCTCATTCAAGACACCAGTGAAAGTGTGCTATACATATCTATGTATATATTTGTGAATTTATGTACATATTTGTGTATGTATATATGGTAAGAAATTTTTATCATATAAACTGAAATTTTTGGGGTAGCTAATGTATCTAAGAAAAAAAATACAGTTATTATTTTCTCACAGTTTAAGTCCTAGAATAATCATAAGAAATATACCATGGCTATTAAAAAGAAAAAAATACAAGAAAAACTTACTCCATAGATGTAATTTGTTTACCTGGGGGGTTTTATGCTTTTTAAATTCATTTTAAGGAAAAAGATATTAATGCTTGATCAGAAGAGAGTGTGGAAGACTATAATTTCTGCCAGATTAATTAGATTTTTTGTTTTCTTAATATTGTAATTTTTTTTTTTGTAACTTTTTAATCACCAGAAATTTGCAACTGCCCAAGTTGCTTTTGTACTGAAAGATATCTTGGAACTGTACCAGACGTAAATGGTGAACATAGAAGGAAATCATAAAACTGTTGAGTATGTCAGATGAACACAGAAACTTCTATCATTCAACCTGAATCTAGGCACTCTAAATTTTATTTCATCTTATACCTGTCTTTGAAAATGAAGTTACATTAGACAGCAGTTACAATACTGTTATGCATATTTAAAAATAGAATTTAATACATGATATGAGAGCCTGTTTGTCCAGAGAAAAAACGTGCACTTCACAAGCTTTTACACTTCACAGCTTTAGTGATCTATTGCTCATTTTCAGTGCTGGGGGGTGGGAATACAAAGTCTGAAATAGGTAGGCATTGGGACAGCAACAATTTTTCAGCATTTGTAGCACATTGCATTGCTTTTTGTTATGTGAAAAAGTCTTAAGGTGAACAACTTATTCTGCCCATAGAGTCCATGAGGGTCCTGGGGTCATAGAACAGACCTCAAAAAAGTAAATATGCCAATCAGGTCAAAAACAACAAGAAGCCCTGAAGAAAACAGATATACTCAACTCTGCTTCTCTGAAAAACCAAGGCAACCAACTCTAAGATTCAAGATAGCATTTCCACTCATATCATTTTAACACCTATGGTGCTCCATGCCTGCTCTATTTCTTTTCCACAGAAATCAACAGTAACAAAGCAGCAGAAGAAGTTCACCGTGTAGCAAAAGCGCAATTACAAAAGAGAGTGATTATTGTCTGGTATTGTCTCTACTCCCTTGAAGCCATGGAAGACAATGTTCTAACTCAGTGAGTATTTAATACATAGAATAAAAATGGTGTCCCTAAGAGGGGAAGATACTCAGTAAACAAAGGATATGGTAGAAAATAGCAAAGTAATTCTTCCAAGAGAATTGACATTTTCTTTGGAAAATATTCCATGAAAAATTTTGAAAACTAAAATTTGTCTTAAAATACAGTAGCAATAGCTAATTTTCTTGAGCACTGAAGACTGCTGGTCTGTACTAAATTATTATACAGCCTAGCAATCCTAATATATCTACTACTGACTCAGAAGAAACACACAAGTTGATCAATTCCATTTGTAACTACATTTGGGAAAAGGAGTTATGGAGACAAATATACTCAGCTGTTTTGTTCCCATGTGTTTAACATGAGATTAATCACTGGATCAACCTTTCCCATGCTCTTACAGTATTGATGAATTCTAATCCTTTTCCAAGTCTTGAAAAACCTAGTCCCAACATCAAGGTCCTTAAGAACACAAAACGAAAGCATTAACTTCAGGAAATAATTTGCTCTCACATGCTTGAATTATAGTCAGCCTACTACTGGACACTCATCTGTCATTAGTTATGTAAATGGATATTTCATATTTCTCATTCATTTTTCTACTTTACATTTTATTTAAAATGAAGCACTGGAAACTTCCTTTTAAATTCTAAAATATATCAATTGTCAGTTCTTCTGTCCCAGACACTATATACTTTACTGATGTGCTTATGACCTTCATATGTTCTTTTCAAGGAGAAAGGAAATAGATCCTTTCATTTAAGAAGACACCTTCAAATGTCATATAACATCCAATAATTTCTCATAAAGATGACAAAAAAGCTAAGTTCATATCCATCTAGGGTAAATGGTACATACATGAGAACAAAGGTTTCTATTATTGTAGGGTCAATATACCTTTAATTCTTTTTTTCTGCTCTTATTTTTCATCCATTCACAACACTCTTTCATTAAACTAATGAGACTTTAACTCCTGATTTTTGCCTGATAAGAGATACATCATCATCATCATTGTCCAGATGCCACACTATTTTTAGAAGTTGTAGGATTTGAATCCAACAAAGGAATTCCAGAACTCAGGGTGCAAACCAGAATAGTTCTGGTCCATTCTTCAAGAGTGCATTTCTCATGATAGCATCCCAGAACATACTTAGGATTGATGCGTGTAGTTTGACTCTTGTTCTGGTACTTAGAGCAGACATTTTCTACATAGTAAAATTGCCATGTTCTGGCTCATCTGCTCTTATATGACACTTGGAGTCACTTCCAAAGTGACACTTGAAATAACTTCCAAAGATGTAATATGTGGACAGTGATGGAAAGATCATACTTACACACAGTGTACTTATAACTTTTCTTGTTTGTTTGTTTTTTGGTTATGTAGATTTAATCAGATTACATATTTTACTTGGATAAGGTACACTGTAGGATTTTCAGTAATGTCTTGAAGGAGTAATAGCGCATATGTTTTAAATAAAATTTTAAGTAAACTGTATTTAAATGTATTTTCAGCATTTTCCAGAACAGGGCCAACTATCAAAATAAAGATAACAATAAGAGAAATGCTTTCTTAAAATGTAACAATTTATAATACTTTCACCTGTAACAAAGTTATAAGAGGAATTACCTTTCCTTACTTGCAATTTTGTAAACTTTCTGAACAGGAAAACAAATCAGAGAAAAACAAAATAAGAAAAAGAGTCCTTGTACACAGCTGTATTTATTAGAGAAGGAAAAGAAAAATATTTAAATACTTCAAATTTGAAAATAATGTCAGACTGGAGAGGAGAACTGGAGTCACAAAAGATAAAATAAAGATCATGGGTTGAGATAAGAACAATTAATGGGAAATGGCAATGAGATAAGAAAACAAACAGTAACAGCAATAATACTATCAACAAAATTGTACAAGAGACAGGCAAGTGATTCACATGCAAAATGCTCACTGGACCTCACCTGACTGCTCCATGCTCCCCCTGACCCAGAAACGGGCTCTTCCCCTGCACCTGGAAAATGATATTAGGTAGTACAGAACAACCTCTGGGTCTTGCCATCTTCTCTGCTGGCTACTGCAAAAATTAACCCTGTCCTGGCCATACCCAGGAAATCAGAGAAAGAATTAGACATTTCTCCTTGCTAATTTCATACTGTCTACAAAGGTCCCTCAACCACGGTCTTTTCTACATTCAAGAGAATCAACAGGTTTTCATAATTTAGTGTCATTGGCAAACTCAGTGCGCCCTCAACTGTAATGTCTAGTCAATGATGAAAATATTGCTAAGAACTGGAACTGAAATTGAACCCTGAGGAAAACTTGATGACAGGCCCCCAGGCACTTATTGCCTTATTTACTATGACTCTTAGAGCCTGACTCTCCAGATGATTGTTCACTCATTTTATTGTGTACATGCCTAGCTGTATGCTGGACATTTGATTCAGAAAGATACTCTCAAAGATGTACAAAAATTTTGCTATAATAAAAAAAGCCTGAACAAATGCAGTGCTTTGCCTTTAACTACTTGGCAGGTAACCTTGTCATGAAGGGATATGGAATTAGCAACAGCTATGGCCTGCCCAAGGTGCTAGCATTCTAGTCCCTGCCATATAAAAATCGCTTGTTTTTTTCCCAAAATACAGCCTCTCTTTGAAGAGGTCTGCTGGACCGACTGCAACACCATGGGTGATCCTTGGATGACTCCAGATTCTGTGCATGATCCTCTTCAAAGTGAGAATTTGTTCATCATTGGTTGGCTCTGCTTCTGAGAGCAGTTTGGTGAGCATTGTACAATTACTACTTTAAACAATAAACATATAGGTAGACATGTAAGTAATTAGGTATATTTTATTGTTTCCTGTTGGTTATTTTTGTGGTAAACTTATTAATGAAATATATGCTTGCTGCTACTATTGATATATATACTTCTTTTTTTGGAAGTAATTTTGTAGTAACTTCGATGTATTCTCTTTATTAATCATAAACTTACTCAGTTTTTATTAGTAATTGGCAATAATCAGTAATAAAGAAAGGTAGGAAACAAATGGTTCTGCATTATGGAATCATACAAACCCATCTTTATATATCCACAAGCTCAGTCCTGGAAGTTGTTCAAAAAACTTGTCGATGGCATTTGAAGACATGGTTTAGTAGTGAACATGGTGGAGGTCTAGGCAGATGTTTGGACTTGATAATTTTAAAGATATTTTCCCACCTAATTTATTCTATGTTTTTATCTTCAATAATTAAAATTACTATACAGAGATTAAATATTTTGTTCAAATCATTAGATTAAGTTCAAATGTATAGCTTTAATTTTTTGCTAAAATTTTTGGAGATATTTTATTGGTGAAAGTTTATTTTCACCAGATATGCACCTACTCATTGAATTTACAATTTTTTAGGCACAATCTCCACCCCTGAATTTATTTGGTTGGATGGAAAATTCTAAAAGCTGAGATAAAAATAAAATCAATAAATAGTTCCAAGGGATAAAAACATAATGATAGAAGGAAAAATTTAAAAAAAGAGTTCAATTCAGTATTTAAAATCTAAATTATGATTTTAATTTTCATAATCTGTGAGATCAATAGGAATGACAGATGGAAAAAAAGTAGTCACAATTTCATCCACTATAGGGGTTCAGCCTATACAGCCTATGTATTATAAATATAGACCCAAATCTTTAACAGATCCAATGAAAATTTTTGCGTGGCCTAAAACTTATTTTGCAGGAGTTGATGATTTTCAATCAGATGCTAACAACCAACATTATTTCATGTTAATTCTTCCCCACTGTTTGACTGACTCAGGTGTTAAAGAATGTTTCTTGGATGATTTCTTCTTAATACGTAGAGTACATGTACTCTAGTTTATCCCCACAGTATTTGAATAATGGCATGTAGTTAGAGATAGGTATGGAAACAAAAAGCATAAAAGAAAAACATCTGATTTATTTTGGGGAAAAGAAAATTTCTTTTTAGTTTGTTTATCTAATCTTCACAATATACAGGCATATCAAAAAAGTTCATGACTGCTGTATCTATTAAAAGAATATCCTGACAAATCTGAAAGAATATTACTTTTTCCAAATATCCCAGTGAGAGACATTTATGTAGAAGACAAGTAACTAATTTTCTCTTTTAAAGAATTTTAAAATCTTTTCATATTTGATGTCTCTAACAGAGGACCCTGTTGGATTATATCACAATGGTCTTCACTAGAACTAAAAGTGCATAACCCTAGTTTTACACAGTAAGTTTCAGTTTGGTTAAAACACAAAGATATACACCTTCTTTACATCTAATGTATTTGATGTTTGACTAATTATTCAGTGGCCTTCTGTAGATTGCGGCCCACTAAACTCTACAAAAACTCCACAAAAACTCATTAAAATACCCTCAAATTCTGTTGCAACAAGATCCTGATGCCTAGAGAGGCTGATCTGCAACGGAGGATAGACAGAATTACAGGAGTAAAGTAAGTTGGTATTTATTAAAAGGCCTTCAAAGGATACATCTTGGGCAGTACAAGAGCCCAGCCGTGACACTGCCCAAGATGGATGTAAGATGGATGGCAGAGGGATGACTGGTCACGAGTTTTCAAACTTTTCAAAGTTTTGGGCCATTTACATACTGGGGTCAATTGTCCAATTACAGCTTCAGGTAATGAAGTTCCATCCTCTCAGATTGCTTTCCACAATTTGCTGTGGTTTACACTTTTTGAGCCCGAAGCTGCAATGGCGTCCTTGGTTCTCAAGATGGAAAATGATTGTTTTGTCTAACTGCACTGTGAAGAGAACTTGCTAACACTTCATATGAAGTTCAGAGTCACACACTAAGGCAGTACAGAACCTAAAAAATATGAAAGCTAAAGCTTAAGGCATCAATGCACACAACTGAATTTTTTCAACTAATAGTAAACTTCTTCCAAGCCCAGAGGAAAAGTAGTTTTTTTATTCTCTGACTGAAGAGAAAATGGTCAAAGCATTCATTTCCACTTGAAGTCTACTGTTGAGGCTTAATAGGTTTTTGGGTTTTCAGTTGGGGGAGAGTTCCCAGGCTGTGGGGTGGTTCCCTGTGGGGACCTGGTGGAGCCAATCAGCTGGTTAGTTCTGAAGATCCAATCAGCTGTCTATTTTTGAAGACTGACATCTGGTTAAATTACTTAATAGAGTTGGACATGCCTTTGTGGAAAAACACATTTTAAAATGAACAAAGCCTGGGAAAAGCTCCCTTGGCTTGTCACGCTGAGATTTCTGCCCTCTGAGGGGTGTTGAGCAGGCTGCTGAGCCCCTCACCAGGGTCCCCACCAGACCCTGTCCCAGTGGGGCAGCTGGGGCCCCTTCCTGGTGGGGCTGGGCCCCTTCCCAGCAGAGCCCCTGGTCCTTTATTTCCAGTGGTGCTGCCAGACCATGCTGGCCAGGGGATACACTGGCACCAGGAGCAACGATGAGGCCGGGACCAGCATCAGGAATGGCCCCGTGGTCTGCACAGGGGGCGGCCCCGAGGCCAGGAGCATCCAGGGCTGGGAGTGGCTGCTGTTGGCCTGGTCCAGGAGTGGCCATGTGCCCAGGACTGCTGAGCCTAAATCGGTGTGGTGCCAAGCGGCCATGGCTATCTCAGCGTGGCTCCCAATGAACTTTGTTTGCTTAGCCACTTTTAGCCAGCTATGCTGTAGACAGAAGTGCAAAAGCAGTGGCAGAAGTTTTCCTTTTTTTTTTCCAGCACCCCACATGAAGGAAAGGCACAGGGGTGGCACTGGCAGCCAGCACAACTTGCACAGTGCTGGTGGGGTCCACGTGATCAGGAGCAAAAGACAGCACAATTCCTTGATTCCAGAGCCTGGACAAGATCAACCTTTAAATGCTGCAGGACTCTATAAAACCTGTTTCAGTTGATAAAGCTTGAGAACAAATGAACCTACAAGCAGCAATTCTCTCCTGAATCAGGAAAAGGAAGGGATGAAGACATGTAGAGAAAACAACATGGGACACTGAGGTCAATAAAGGAGTCAAATTCTAGAGTGGGAGGGGACTGGGGAGATGTCTTAGTCTTGGGCTGAAATTCTTTGGCAAGGCTATGGTGAGGATATATTTGATATATATCAGACTTTGTCTCAATTCATGGAATGCATTGGGGGGATGCAGTGTTATGACCCCAGCCGTGAGCAGAAGCACCAGTGCTGAAATAAGAAGATATTGCAGTAGTTGTGATCCAATGAGAAGCTTGAACTGAGAATGATGAGAAACCTTGCCCCAGGAACAGAAGAAGAAAACCTCTGTTCCCAGAGATGGATGAAAAGGACTTTTGTTTTTATGCTAGAACAGCTCATCTTTAAAACTGCACCCCAGTAAGTTGACATGGCCCATGAATGCAGCTGTGGAAAGGCTGCAAAAGATGGGAGGGACTTTCACACTGCAAACAGATTTTCCTTTCCTGGGCGTTTGATTTGCTGTGACACTGAAGCCACAAGAGAACTTTTTCTTGTGGAGAAGTCTCCATGGAATGGCTAGAGAGACTCCTCTCCCTAACGGAACTGAAGAAAGACTATTTTAGAGATGGTTAACTGACTGAAAGTCCCAGGTTTTTGTTTCTTTACGTAGTCAGTGGGAAAGAAAAGGGGGTGTGGAGGCAGGAGAAGTGTTCTGAAGGTTTTTTCTGATTTATTATTTTTCTTTTAATTCTGTTATTAAAGTTTTTTTTTTTATACTTTTTAAAGTTTTGAACCTGTTTTGCCATACTCCTAATCCATGTCTTACAGGAGGAAATTACTAAATAATTCTAGTGGTTTCATTGGCATTTGGCCAGCACTAAACCATCTACATTCTCTTCTGCTCATGGAAGTCTGATATTCCCCTTTTCCTTTTGAATGGCACTTTAGTGTATTTGGAAGAGTGAAGATAATTTTGCTGCATTTCTTTAACTTGACTGAGTGGCTTCAGAAGCTATATATATACTTTTAAAACCAGAAATATTTTTTTTTCTAAAGCAACCAGTTCATGTATTTACCCTGTCTAGCAAGATCTACCATCATTTTTAGAATTGCTTTCACCATCAGGCTTTGCAACTTAAAATGCTGTCCTGTAGAAGTCCTATAATTTCATCCGTGTGTGGTAGAAACCACTGGTTATGTTTGCTTTTCATATTGACAGACTTCTTTTCAAAGAAAAAAACCATTATTTTCAAAAGAAAGCCTGGAAACATTGAGTATATTTATATTCCCCCTTTTAGAGGTTTGTTTCCTTCATGCCCCAAGCACTATTTTTCCTTGCAAGTAATAAAGTTGTAATTTTGGCTGTTCTGTAAACTATGAAGCTTCAGTAAGAAAGAAAGAAAGAAAGAGATAATGTCCCATATTGAGGCAAAAGTAAACTTTTCTTCCTCGAAAGGAAATAAACCCCTTGAAAAATGCCTACAAGTAGTGATTCTTACACAAAGGAGATTCATTGAAGTTCAAAAGCAATGATCAGTCAGGAAGAACATGTTCTATTATTTAACACAAAAACTTTCTGCAGAATCAGTAAAGACAACTACCAATTATGAACTGAAGAAACTAAGGAAAACTTGAGCTTGTTCTTGTCTGCAACAAAGTATTATAAGTATATGTAAGTAACAGGTACCTAGAAATATCACAAGCTAAACTTTTTTGGCTGAGTTAGCAGAAACGCTTGCATTTTGAGAGGGTTAAGTATAATAATACTCTCTGAAAACCATTTCCTTACAGAAGCTTAATAGACCTTGAATCACAGCTACAGTGGTTAGCACTGAAAATATAACATCAGTTACATTCATCTGTAAAATAGTATCAGGAGTGTCCCTTCATGATATCCTTGTCTTTAGAGAACTTTCTGGAAGAGAAAAGAAATTGTGCATTTTTATCTCCTCTGTAGCTTGAAATTCTGTGTGTCCTAGACTCCATGTTATGGTTTTTATTGCCAAGATGAGATACATGCGTTTTCTCCCAATGTGAAGTCCTAGAGAACAAACTGATAGAAGGGTCCATAGCACACAAAACTGACACTTAAGGTCAGGACTATTCCATTAGTGCATTTCTGCTCCATCATATCCAGTTACAATATACAAAGATCTTTGAGCAATATTGTTTAAGACCTGTTATAAACAAAAATGACTCACTTTTGACCTATACTGGGGACACCAGAAGAGGAGAAGATGACTGGGGTCTGTAGCATGAATAGACAATTTTCTGTTCTCCTGCCATGAGTCTGAGATATTCTTCCCACCCATGTCAGCACACAGGCAATACCCCTTTGGTTTTTTGAGTCTCAGAAAAGCTCTGTGTTATATTGTGTCTTTTAGCAAAGTTGTTCTAAATGAGTTCTTTGGTTTTTGAACAGTACTTCCATTCCATCAATTTAATAATTTTTTTTTGTCACATGAAATGATTATTTTATTATAATATTTATTAAAAACATACCCCTTTCAGATTTTGAAAAAGCATGACGATGAGTTGGCAAAATGAATTATTACAAAACTATAGGAACAGTAATTATAAAAACATTTTAAATGAGAACACTGTAAATGAGTTTAATTACAGGGTAACAGAGATCAGTAACGCTGGTTGTTGGAAAAGTTTGTTCTTATGATTTCCATTTTTCAATTTCTGTGTTTTGTAGAATGCCAATGTGTAATCAACGATACTAGCAAAGAGTTATTGATACACTGAACCACACTCATGGGCATTCTTGAAAACTAGTGGAAGCTGAGGGACATATTTTATCTAAATCCTTAAAGAACAGCTTTGGAATGAAGTCCCACAAGACACCACTCACGGTCACATGTGTTTTCTGTCTGTGCAATAAATACTGCAGACAAAGCGGACGTAAGTTGGCACAAGTTTTTGGAAGACATTTGCTGATGCTTCAAAATCGATTTTAATTTTGGATTGTGTTTTAACTGAGTGTGTAGTGGTACTTTAATGTGGTATCCTTTCTCTAGACTCTTACAAATGATAATGGCACATATTTAATATCATGCTTACTCAAGATTCACTGCTTGGAAGAAGCTTAAGGAAAACGTGAGCAAGACTGGGATATCTGTGAAATCTATCCTTTACAAAGCTATTCTTGACAAAGCTATCTTTTCTAGTGTAAGTTCACATATAAAATGTTGACGTCACATTTGTAGTTGAACTCAAAATTTGCATGTGTCAGTATAACTTTACTGATATTAACAGACTCTATTAGATCACATCCATGGATCATGGCAGTTAGATTTTATACACAGTTTCTTCAATTTATTGCATTTTTTATACAGAATCTTCATTCATGTTAAGAAACAAAGATAATGGATGAAATTCATTCCAGGTTAGAGTGGAAAGATATACTTACTTTTCTACATAGAGCTGAAAACTGCATGACTGTTCTGTTGGCTTTGGTTTTATCTTCTCTACAGGGTTATTCTTCTGAACAAAAAAAAAATCTCTTTAAACTGGCAACAAATATAGTGGTTCTTAAAGTGAATGAAATATTTGCTTGTTGAAGTCATTAATATTTTTGATAGCCCATTGTTAAGCCAGGTCTGATATCACATTCCTTGCTTTCCTTGATGAGAAAAGTTCACTCAGATCCTTATTTTCACCTGACTCAAACAAGTAGCTTGGTTCAGTTTATGGTTTATGGTGAACCCTTCTAAAAATATAAACCTGTCACAGGAATAAAACAGTTTTTTCTACTGACCATAGTTAAGGAACATTACCTAATGAAAAGATTTTTTTTTAACACGACTAGTACCATTGATTCCTAAAAATATATACACAAAAAACCACAGATAGTAAAAGCATTTATTCCTCTCAAAATTGCATGAATTACATAATATTAAACTACGATAGATAAAGGCAGATATGAAAAGAATCCTGATGCCAAGTATTTTATTTGGGGACAGAAGCAACAAGATGACCTGTGATATTTTTCTAATGGGACCAATTAACAGACGGGGAAGTTTTTGGAAGATGAAGCAGGGAAGAGTTATGAATTTGTGCTTAGGAATAACACTTTCAGGAATGAAGAGGACGGAGAAATTTGCATGTAATATATTTTAACATAAGAACATTAGCAATGCCATCATGAAGATTCTAGAAGATCTCATTTTGACAGTAATACAATGGAATTTTCAATAGGTCACAATAATGTAAGAAAAACCAATCACTGACCTATTAAACCTGGTTTAGGATTACACATCTTCCTCCTGTATTAAAATACAGACTCCTAAGTTTTCCCCCCCGCCATTTACTTCCTGCATGGGAAATGAGTCGATGTCTCCATTTTGATTTGTGCAGTACTTTTCATGTTCCAAGGTATTACCCTTTAGGAATATTTCCTCTTGATCTTTTTATTTAAAGCTTCAATCTCTAAACAGGCCAATGTGAAGATGATATATTTATCAATGTTGACACTATTCAATCACATTGCAATGAACATGGCATTCCTGTGTGATTAGGCTTTCTGACAATGTATAAAAATCATTGAGACAGTTTAAGAAGGGGATGCTCTACAACACAGATGAAAGGTAGCTGATTCTAATCAGATATATGCAAAACTTGAAATTAAGATATTACTTTCTCTTTAATCATTTCAGGTTCAGGTATACACTGTTGTAAGCATATACATGCACGTGTTTTTTCCCTTGTGTTCTCCTGTTTGCTCCTGTATAGCATTCCAGAAATCCCTTGGTCAAAAATCCCTGTATATCTTTCTAATTTGTCTCAATGTTCCTGAATATCTGCTTGTATGGGGTCTGACTGAGTGTTAATTTTTTTGTAGCAGCTCTCACAGTGTAGTGCTTTACACATATAACCGGAAGGGTGTTGATGACACATCAGTGTTTTGGCTACTTCTGAGCAGTGCTGTCCCTCTAACATTCTTCTGCCCCTATCTAGGGGCTAGGAGTGGACAAAATCCTGGGAAGGAACACAACCAGGCCAGATGACCCAAACTCACCCAAAGGATATCCCATACTATATTACATCAGCTCAGATATAAAAGCTAAGGGAGAGAGGAGGAACAGGGGGGCATTTGTTATTCTACAACGTTTGCTTTTCAGAGCAACCAGTACGTGTACTGAAGCCCTGTCTCCCAGGAAGTGTCTGAACATTGCTTACTGCTAAGAAGTAGAGACTTACTTTTCCCTTTGTTTATGTGTATGCAACCTTTTGCTCGTCTTTTTTTCTGCTTTAGTAAAATGACTTAACTACAAGCTGTTTTCTGTCTCACTCTCTCCTCTCCTCCACTGGGAGGGAGATTGATAGAATGGCTTAGAGGGCACCAAGCACCCGGCCAAGGTGAAACCACTACAGTCCTTTTTGGCATCCAGTGAGGTGAGATAAAGGCAGTTTACATATATATATTTACATATATATATATATATATATATATATATATATATATATATATGTAAATATATATATTTTTATATATATATATATATATAAAATATATACATATATATATTATATATATATACATGTATATACATGTATATGTAATGTTATAGTAAATGGTAAATACTAGTTATCAAGTAGCAAACTCCTGTGTGGCACATGGCATTGTCAGCTACAATGCTTATGAGTTTATTTTGCTGAGTTTGGGAAAATATTAACACAAACATTGATGAGTGAATACACTTTATTCTGCCGGTCCAAGGTAAATGTGAATGATTTTATACTGCAGACTCCCACGGTCATTGCTCAACCTTATGTAACTCATTTAATACTATTCATAATATTAGCTAATACTGTTGGTAGGCTACGGAATTCATAGATTCTGTCACCATCTTGGTGTAAGAGAAAATAACCTTTAGGTGAGGAGCTACTGAAATCTGCCCTGAGGCAGAGTTCCTGGATGGCAGGGTGCATGGAAAGATTTGGGAAGGTTCCTAGGGTGGTTATTGCCTCCCTTTGCCTGCGACTTTACACCTGAACAGGTAAACAACCCTAACAAACTGCCCCTTCAACCAATAGCAGGGTGTGTTGTTTACCCCCATGAAAACCAGCAGCTTCTGGCCCTGTGCAGGGGCCTGGCCTGTGCCTGCTGAGCCACAGTTCAGTACTATCAGAGGACTGCAGTTGAGGCGGGAACCCAAATTGCATCTGAGAACACCATGGCTGAGACAGGGACTCAAACCACAACAACTACAGTAGTTGTTCCAGTAGTGAAAATAAAAAATGAACAAGGCAAATTACAGACCCATACCACTGATTAGTAAGGGAGAAAGAAAAACAGGAAAAAGAAGGAAAGGAAGAAGGAGAGGAAATAACAGTAGGTCAGGAGAGGTTAGATTAAGAAGCAGGTCCTTCAACAAAGAAATTGAAAGGAGCATGGCAAATCAAACGGGAAACAACCCCTCAACACATCACACTACATAGCTTAAATGAGTAGCATAATTACACAAGGAGCCCAAATAGGAAAACTCAATTTTTCAGGAATCCTAGAAGAGATTATGGCTTGTCCAGAAGCCAGAGATTTTGAGCATTGCCTGACATCCCCAGAAACACCACCATATATCATAGTTACCAGAGAACGGAAGAGGCTATGCTGTATTTACTGGTGGATTCTGCTGTGTGATAGGAAACCGCTCGAGGTGAGAAGTTGCTGTGTGGAGTCCTACACAATAAGTCACTGAGGCTGCTGAAGGGAAAGATGAATCAAGCCAATTTGCAGAAATGAAAGCTGTAGTAATGCAATCCCCACACATCTAGCAGGTGTTTCCAAATAGGCAAATAATTTCACTTTACGTTTTGACATGTTAAGAAGTTAGCTGGAAAGTTCTGTGGACTTCTCTTTGCAATTGGCTTGGAGCCAGCTCAGAAGTGCAGATTGGACCCTGGAAATGTTACTCAAAGACTCTTGGTACACTCATTGGGCCAAGGGCCAAAAAGCACACCTAAGCAATTAGGTACTAAAGAGAGAAAACATAGGAACACCACACTTACAGCTTTTTGAGATGTGGTAGCAAGGTGTCTGAGGTTTCTCAGGCACCTGTGCTCGGTTTATTGTTTGTTTTCTGCAATGTTTTGTTACTTTGTTGTTTTTTTCATTATTAAACCATTTGATTTATAAAACATCTTTGAGGAGCAGTCTTGCAAATGATTAAAGCCACTTTTCTGCAAGGCTGGCTCTCAGAGTGTGGAGCTCACCCACAGAAAGCAATTCAACTAGCCCTAGAGACTGCTAAATGAGAAAAGTGGCCTGAACTCTACATTGATTCCTGGATGGTGCCTTATGCCATGTGGGGGTGGCTGCAGCAGTGGAAGAAAACCAATTGGTAAACCCATCTGGGCTGCTGAATTGTGGCAGGACATCCCTGCATGTGTAGAAAACATGACTCTGAAGGTACCTCATGTACATGCTCAAATGCAAAAAAAAACCAACAGTTGATTTTTTTTTTTTTTAATGTGTGCAGTCTGCAGACAGGAGACAACTTTTTGCAGCTATTAAGAGAGTCTGAGAGACTGATAGACAAAAACCCCTAGATGTCATGAACTACATTATGCTGAAAATATGTATGGAGACGCTGCTACACTTTCCTGGATCTTCTAGGGACCTTTTTTGTCTAGCTGGAGTCTATAAAGTTGGCCAGCCATAGAATCCAATTTAAAAATCAGCAATGCAGGTTTTTTAATTCAAGATTTTAATTCAAGATTTCATCAAGCAGTTGACAAAAAGCCTCCTTCAATTATTTGAATAATTCCCACTGACCTCAGTGGTTTTCAGATTAGGGCCCAGATGTGTGCAATTCTGTTGTACTTAAGAAAACAAATTCATTCAAACCATTTCATGGGATTGTGTTTCCACTGTGAAGACTTAGGCCTTACCAGGAAAGCCAAAGAACTCGGTAGTAAATCATGTCACCAGGAGTCAGAGCTTAGATGGTGTAATGGATTTTGTAAAGAGCATATTATTCTATTCCATCTGGGTGGAGAAGAATTGCTTATCTTTGCCCAAATGGGTCAGTGTCATTTACTAGATGGTGGAGTGCTACTTAACTCTCTTAATTGTTTCACTACTTCCATGGGAATGTCTTCTGCTAATGGACCATTAAGAGCTCATCAATGACATTACACATTACACTGCACTATTGTAAGCTGCTCCACACAGGGAGGAGGAGCCAAACCATCTTAACCTAGATAAAAAGGAGCCACAGTCCCACTAGGCATCCAGTTTTTCCACCAGATCCCTGGAGGAAGACCGGACCCATCTCACCATTACTGGACCCTTTTTCTTCAACAGGACCATCTCTACTCCAACAGAACCACATCTGCCACTCCAGGAGGGCTTACTTTGGACTGCTTCCAACACCCTGACCAACAGGGTGTCAGGTTGTATTTCTGACTCTGTCAGGGGTTTTTCTAAGATTTCTTGTTTGTTTATTTGTTTGCTTATTCTTCTGTACTACAACATCTGTATTTTTATATCCCTAGTAAAGAACTGCTATACCTATTCCCAAAATCTTTGCCTGACAACCTTTTATTGCAAATTTATGATATTTATGGAAAAAGGGGGGAAGGGGCTTACATTTTAAGGGAGACTCCAACCCTCCCTGTCAGATACCTGTCTATCTAAACCAAGACAGATTTTGGTGCCCAACGTGCAGCAGGGTCAGGCTCTGGGGTATCATCCCTATTCTGTGGGGTAGGTATCAGGGTGGTTATCCAGGTCAATCTTCCCTTATCTCTGAATGCTAAATAGAATACGCCTATTAGCAGCACCAGCCATTGTATGATATCATTAGCATTCAGAGAGGATTTAAACCCTTCAAAAACTGGTGGGGCAGACCCAAAGAGATGGGTAAAGGGTTGGGAAAAAAACTCCCCCGGTGTCATTTCCTCACAGTAGGTACCATTGTTAAAGTAACTCCAAAACCACACAGTTACTGTACGATAGCCCTGAATCCATGTGCCTGCCTTCCAGAGGAAATTAAAAATCCATAAGTTCTTCACCTTATTAAGCCATAAAATAAACTGGATGACAGTAACAGGAGCTTTAGTTATGGGGCCCATATTTAAATAAGGGCTTGCAAATGGCAGAAATACAGCCACAACCACGTGCTACTCGAACCAGGGAAAACTGGACCACATGATGCTGTCCAACAAGGCTTCTATACACAAGATCTTAGGTCACCAAAGAACTGCTATTCCTTTTTGCTCTCAATGCCCTCTAGCTGCACGTTGGACACCAAAATCTGTCTTGGTTTAGATAGACAGGTATCTGACAGGGAGGGTTGGAGTCTCCCTTAAAATGTAAGCCCCTCCCCCCCTTTTTCCATAAATATCATAAATTTGCAATAAAAGGTTGTCAGGCAAAGATTTTGGGAATAGGTATAGCAGTTCTTTACTAGGGATATAAAAATACAGATGTTGTAGTACAGAAGAATAAGCAAACAAATAAACAAACAAGAAATCCTAGAAAACCCTGACAGAGTCAGAAACACAACCTGACACCCTGTTAGTCAGTGTGTTGGAAGCAGTCCAAAGTAAGCCCTCCTGAAGTGGCAGATGTGGTTCTGTTGGAGTAGAGATGGTCCTGTTGAAGAAAAAGGGTCCAGTAATGGTGAGATGGGTCCAGTCTTCCTCCAGGGATCTGGTGGAAAAACTGGATGCCTAGTGGGACTGTGGCTCCTTTTTATCTAGGTTAAGATGGTTTGGCTCCTCCTCCCTGTGTGGAGCAGCTTACAGTAGTGCAGTGTAATGTGTAATGTCATTGATGAGCTCTTAATGGTCCATTAGCAGAAGATATTCCCATGGAAGTAGTGAAACAATGAAGAGAGTTAAGTAGCACTCCACCATCTGATAAGCGACACTGACCCATTTGGGCAAAGACAAGCAATTCTTCTCCACCCAGATGGAATAGAATAATATGCTCTTTACAAAACCCATGACAGATGGTTATTGAATATTGTGATTTTTTACACTGTTTGTACAGAAAGAAAGCGCTATCAATGGCTTTCAAACTCAACTGTAGCACAACTTAGCATGACGCACCATCATTCTTGCAGGCATTGCCAAGCATTTCACCACAAGACTTGATCATAAATCTGCACCTGCATAGTGTGATGTTTCTTTTAATACAAGAGGGTGTCTGAGGAAATGCTCAGGCTCCCAGCTTGTAAAGTTGGTGTTCGCATGATGGCTGCTGCAGTGGTAGGTGAGGATTTGTATTTTACTTGGAAACATACTTTCAAAAGAGGCAAAAGATTGCCAGAAGTTTATATCATCAGTCTGCCATTTGGCAGGCTCATTCTTCTCTTTCAGCATCAGTAAGTAACAAGCAGTTTCCTGCTGCATTTCAAAAGTGGCTTGGGGAAAAAAAAAAAAAAGAAAAGGACAAAACATTCCTTCCCTCCTTTTCCCAGCAGATTTTAAAGTCTAGTCATTCACTTCACCCATCGAGTGATTAGTGTTACTAGAGTGACTGATGACCTTGGGTTTGTGTTGAAATGGAAACATTTTCTGTCTTTTAGCACAGCAGAATATTCACTGTAGAATGCTTCAGTCAGGACTTCTCCACCACTAATCACCTGATTATACAGTCAGGGAACAGAAACTCTGCCACAAGACTTCAGTGGAGGAGAGCATGTTCTAAATTTCAAATAACAAGTTACTGAAGCCAGGGGCTCATCAGCAATTCCACAGTTTAATACTGTTACCGTTGGGTGTTTGCTGCTTGTTTAGCAATTTGACAGCTATTGATGACTAATTAACAAGCCTGTTAACAGTACCCATGGGGAAAGAAGGTTGTATTGCTGTGCTTAGCAGAGATAAACTTTGATGAAAGAATTAGAAAGAATTATGTGTCCTTCCCAACTGTGGCAGCACTGCACTCTGGCCTTACCTGCCTAAGAAGCCCATTGTGCTAAGGATTGAAACTGGAGTTACATGCTAGCAGCCAAATGCGGATATGTGGAAATTAGATTTGCAGAAATGGGTAAACCTTGGCTCTTTGCACCATTTCTCACACCAGCTTTTGTTTAAAGGTACATAAAGTCAAGCAACTATGTGATGTAGTTGAAAAACAGAAGGAACAGAATCGGCAATTTAAATTACCAAAATACCACTTCTTCTTTCCTAGAAAAAATTCAAGGTTTATTTCTACCCTCACATGAGGCAAACCAGCTCAGCTGGACAGAAAAGACAGAAATCCAAAGATAAAGATGCTGATTTTTCTTGGACTGCTTTCCTGAAGCTGTTTTTTGTTGTTGCTGTTGTTGTTGTTTGTATTTTTGTAGTTTTTGTTATGTTTTGTTTGTTTGTTTGTTTTTTTGAGGTTTTTTGACTCTTCATTTGTGGACAAATCTGTTAACTTTTTGCTGTCCGATTCATTTAGGATGTGTAAGATAAAGATTGAATGATTGGGATTATAAGAGAAAATTAATTATTTTAGGATCTTCTCTTCTTTATAGACCTTGGGCATCAAAATTTCCAGACATTATATCTGAGATAGAAAAGTCTCTGACTATCAATATTGCTAAGGTAATAAAATATCTGTCAGTTTGATCAGGCCAGAAATGGTGAGTCAGACCTTACTAGTCTCAAATTTTGCATAAATATATTTTTTTATTATTTTTTTATTTTTTTTTTAAAGTTAACACAAAGGAAAAGATAACAGAACAATGATATCAATGTAAAACACCTATTTTTTGGTACTTCCAAAAAATTAATTTTTAATTTTTTTTATACTCTAAACATAGTTAATTCCTTTTTTTCATGCAAAGTACATAGAGTTATTGTTTTCATTTCACAACTTTGAAAAAATATTTTTAAACAATTAAAATATAGTTCCTATATTTTCTTTTCTTGGGGGGAGTAAATATATTCTTTAAACCACCTATTCCTGTTAATAATTTTAATAAAAATAAATATGAAAAAGAGTTTTAGGATATTCTCATCTAACAGTAGTACTTTTATTTTCTAACCTTTACCCTCTTTTGCTGCTGCAGTAAGAAAAAGAGTTTAAGTTCTTACCAGCATAGAGGCAACACTTTTAGTAGTGGTCTAGGGGTCCTATTTTCTTCAGCAAAAATTAAAAAATGTCTTGTCTTGAATTGTATAGTTATAGCATCTGTCCAAATGCAGCAAAAAACTACATTCAATAAAAAATACTTATCTTCCAATTTTCTCAGTAGTTGGAAGATAGCAGAGTACAAAATTATAAGCTATATTACTTGTGATGTTAAAATAAAGTTACAATTCCTCATTTAGCTACCATCATCAAATGAGTATCTTGAGATCATAGCATAGAAAGGACGGAATTTAAATTTGTGCCATGTGGCATTTCTAGATGTGTGTAGTGAGTAATTGTTTTGCAGTATGTCAGCATAATTACTGTACCCTGAAGATAAAAATTAACTGGTGCGTTGTGATAAAGGTTTCTTTGAATGGAATTGACACTGTGTGTGCAACTCAGTAAGCTCATAAGAGTATTAAACATAGTGAAAGTGATAGCATGCCATTAAATCAACTTCAAAATCCTCTGTGCAGAATTATACATTATTAAATTTGGTTCTTCTATTTTAGGTTTCACATGAGAGACACTATAATCTTATCTTCATCAAGCCATTTTGCCCTTCTCACTTTAACAATCGAGGGTCCTTGTTGGTTGGCCTTAGATGTCATCTCAGGGGAGCACACCAATGCCTCTGAAAAACCTTATGTGGAAATGACACAGCATTTGGTGTGCCTCTAGCCTACCAGATGTCAGAGTCTTGCTTTTAATGTCTGTCAATGAACACTAGAAAACTAGTTGACACTGAGAGTTGTTTCATCAGTACAACAAGAAAAATAATAACGAAAGAGTGTTTTACT
The DNA here is from genome assembly GCF_029207755.1 of Chamaea fasciata. NCBI lineage: Eukaryota > Metazoa > Chordata > Aves > Passeriformes > Sylviidae > Chamaea > Chamaea fasciata. The sequence goes on from NW_027094089.1 coordinate 9,300,698, forward strand.
AGAAATCAAGCTAGCAAAAATCAAGCTGTTTATTGTTTTAAAGTAAACAAATAAAACACAATCCTTTGTTTGCCAGTTTTCCAAGAAAACCATCCCAAGAACTCTGAGGCACAGAGGCTGGGAGTGAACAGTGTTTATTTATCCTCCCACTGGGGAGTAAGTACACAAAGAACTAATTATATGACACGGTTTGACTCCACATAGATGGGATAAAACCATCAGTAGGAGTAAGATTACACATCAGGCTAGTTGGAAGATTGTCACTGCCTTCTGCTATTTGTACATGTAACCACCTGAAGAGATAACACCAGTAGTGCAGAAATCAACAACAGAGGAAAAAATCCCCCTGCCTCCCATGAATTTATATTTACAATATGGTAGTGGGCAAAACGTAGATAAAACTAAATAGTCAGAATCAAAGCAGTGTTGGAACATATGCAGTAGAAGTTAGTAAATATATTTTGTAATCTTTATAAATTGTGGTGGAGGGTGATATATTCATAGGAAAAGGAAAAAGTAATGAACAGAGATGTAGTAAAAGGTTTCTAACTCACCTATGGAACTAGCTAGTATGAGTAGCAGACCTAGCAAATGAGTAGAATATTGTGGGGAAAAAAAGAGAAGATGGAAAGAAAAAACAGTCCTTTGTTGGTAACCATTAAAATTTTAACATTAGAAAACTGACTGCTATGGAAAGCAGAGAAATGACATAGTATTTGACTGAAAATAATCTTCTTACTTTCCTTGGACTCCTTTTTTTTTTTGTCCCTTTATCTACACTGAACCACAAATGTCCCATAGGACTTATAAAAATCAGTGATGTTTGGGTATATTAAAATCTTTGAAAAATTAAATAGGAGGTTTAAATGCTGACATCAGGCTATTCTGTTTAACAGGTCTAGTTCAGTATTGGCTTTGGCTTTATATGTTGCATAACTTCAAAACTGAAAAAAGTTCCACAGTAACAAAGAGAATACTGAATGCCTAATTTGCACATTTATTTCACTATTTTCCTGCTCAAAATCTGGATAAAAATGCACAGAATTAGAATCACAATATGAACTCAGATGGTATAGTCCAGTAATTAGGAACTGAGAACCAAAGGAAAATAAAATATTCTAATGAGTATTGTAGCCACAGTTGATAATACTGTACCTTAAAAGATTTGAATATTTCCTGACTGAGAGATAGAAAAAATGGTTTTTAAGTCTATATATTTGGATATTTACCTGGACAAGAGAGACCTATACTTCAGTCTCCTGTCCAATTAATATTTAAGTATTATAATTAAAATTTTTTAAATTTTAGGAAATTTTTTTCTTGAAGATCAGCTTTTTTATGCAGCAATGATTATTGTAAAAAGTTCATATTTTATTTTCTTTCTCTTGTCTAGCTGATATTAAATATACCAAAAAGACTTTAAGTAAACATAAGTTCAAAAGCCTCAGTGCAGAACATTCTACAATATGGTGTTGAGTTTTTATGTGGCTAAAATGAAACGAGAAATCACTTTTACTCACAGAGAATGAGAGCTGAATCTAGACTTCTTAGGTAAATCCTGTAGTCACTGGCCATCAGAAAGGAATAAGCTTATATGTTCTAAGAAATATATATTGTTTAAGGTTTGCTGTCACTCTTTTTTTTTTAATAGAAAACTGAAGCCTTCATTATTTTCAAACTAGTGACAACCTCTCAATCTGAAAACAACTCAGTTCTATGCTTTTAGTTCCCAAACATGCATGAAAGATAAGACATCCTTTTGCATTGCACTCCTGATGCTGTCTCTTTCTCAGCTCCCTGAAGGCTTTGAAATATTGTTAATTTTTAGATAGAAACTTTGTCCAGGAGAATCAATATTCCCTAAACAAATATTGAAAAGAAATTTTAGTTTTTAGAAATTATACAAACTATAAAAGTTTATTTTAAAATAAACTTACAGATACTGAAGTACTGATTCAGTGTTCTGATGTGAGTAACATAGTAGAAATCTTGACTGTGAAGCCAAAACCTAAAGGAAATGACAAGGTTAGGGAAGGTAAGCCCCACTTAGAATCGAGTGGATATCAAGGATAACAGGAAGGGCTTCTATAGATATGCTGTAAGCAAAAGAAAGACTAGGGATTATGTGGGCCCTCCCTAAAAGGAATTAGTATACCTGGCTACCCCAGACACAGAGAAGACTGAGGTTCTCAATTACTTCTGTGCCTCAGTCCTCAATGGCTAGTGCTCCAGCCATGCTGCCCAAGCTGAGAAAGGCAAATGTGGAGACTGGGAGAATAAAGACCCTGCATCCACTGTAGGAGAAGATCAGGTTCATGACCATCTGAGGAACCTGAATGTGCACAAGACTCAGGAGATCCTGAGCTAGGCAGCAGATGAAGTTGCTATGCCACCATCATTTTTCAAAAAACATATTGCAGCTCCTCCCCTATGAAGACAGCCAAGAGAGGAGAAGGTTGTTCAGCCTGGAGAAGAGAAGGTTGTGTGGACACCTCACCCATACAGAATTGTAAGTGATAGGACAAGGGGGAATGGGTACAAAACGAAAGAGGGTAGGTTTAGATTAAATATTAGCGAGAAATTCTTTGGTGTGAGAGTGATGAGGAATGGAACAGGGTGTCCACAGAAGTTATGGATGTCCCATCCCTGGAAGTGTTAAAGGCCAGGTTGGATGAGGCTCTGAGCAACCTGGTCTGGTGAGAAGTGTTCCTGCCCATGACAGGGGAAGTTGACTGTAGGTGATCTTTAATGCCTATTCCAACCTTGTCACTTTCTTTAATTCTGTTACTGTGATATACAAGGTAAAGTAAATTTAACTTATTCCCCTTACTGAAATTATAGCTGTTAATGAAATAATAATTATTTTACTAAAAGAGGATTTTATCCTGTTCATTAGTTGGACTTTAATGATAATTTATGATGCATTTGCTGGAGCAATGAAAAGAAATAGACTTTAATATCATAAAAATTTGATGCAGAAAATACTCCGACATGAACAAATGCATGAATGAAAGTGATGAGATCAAATATAAGGAGTCAAGATCTTGAAAAAACTTTATTGCATCCACTTTCAAGCAAATTAAAACTTTTTAACTCAATCATAGAACCTTGCAGAAACAGAAATGTAGTGGTGGCCTTGAAAAGTAAAAACCTATCTAGCATAACATTGAAAGAAAATTGTGAATACTGCAGGCTCTGCAAATAATATTCTCTCTCAAATTATGCATAGCAATGCTGCCAGGAAAAAAGGTGTTAGAATTGCAACTGCATGCCATTCCTTTTTGTGACCTGTATAATTCAAAATCGCTTGTATTTCTAATTTTTTTTTAGATTTTTTCAGAGACATAAATTTATTTTCCACTCTCCCTCTGCAGAAGTCAATCACCAACCACTCATCCAAAAATTATGTAGATTAAAGGATATCAGTGGATCAGTACTTATAGAGTATTTATTCTCTAAGACACTAATTAAGCCAAATATCTGTTTTTAAAATGTCTTCAATAATGTGATACTTTGATCCACTTAATGACACTTGGAAATATCAGTCACATGGGCCATGGAGCTAGCATATGTCAAAGGGTCAAAGCAGCCAAAGAAATATAGAAATTACCAATTTCTGGAACCCAGTCAGACAGAATCTCTATAAGAGAGTGTGGAAATGCACCACCACACAGGAATACTTCTGAATCTTTTATTGTTTCTTATGTCTATCCTTAATTTTTCCATTGTGCTCCTTTATGCTGAGGTTAGATGTAAGTCTCAAAACAGTTGAATGTACACTTTTGGTTATTTCAACTGTCACCACGGCAATTTCTGGGGGAATAATTCTAGGAGGAAAGAATAAGTGTGCTGTGATACTGTCACAACCCTGTAGCATACTAGTTACCCTCTATCGACACAGTGTGGGAGTGATTTACGTGACAAGACAAAACAGGCTCAGGAGATGCAATCTTAAGAGAATTTCATGTCTGAAAAGGAATTGGCTTTTAGGCAGGCATATATGTATGAGTAAAAATTGCTTAGTGTCTCAAGGAAAGGTCTAGATGTTTATCCATCATATCTCAAAGGCACCTTCTGCCCACAAATAAATTGGTGGATGGTTTCTCCATCAGATTAAATCTTTTCAGTGTAAAGATAGAAGCTTTTCTCTATGAAATTAGCAATAATTTTTTTCAATGTGAACAAGCCCGTGTTTCTTCTAACTTTTTTATTGGACATGACTGAAACCTTTCATTTAAATTGTTATAAAACTCAAGAACAGCAGCAAATTCTGTGAAAAAATTCCAAATAAATAGTTTGAAACTAAGAAACTAAATAAAATCTTCTAAAAGAAACATTGGGCTATCCTAAATGATAACATACTTTATAAATATACACAGCCTAAAGGCATGGGCATAAAATGCAGAAATGTAAAATGTGAGCCTTCTATTTTTTTTCACTGTTGTAAGCAGTGTCTGATTTTGTTTCAGAGCAAATAAATTCTCCTCTTTGAGACTCCCTGTGGTTTATAGAAAAAAACCAATCAAATTACTGGGTGAAACAAGTACAGAGAATATATTTTACATTTTTTTAAGATTTCTGACTTTATGACACATTTTTTCAAACCATAACTAAAGAAATTCTTTCATATCCCCAGCTGCTTCTTATTACAGAGATGCTAATGCCTTTTTTGACTGTTTGCATCAAGCTGAATCCTCTGTACCCCATCATGAATGTGTTCTGCCTTGATAAACTTCTAGGTCTTCTTCTGTTCTTTGCTGACCCAGAAGACAAGCTGCATGCAAGTCCTGACACTTTTTCACTGTTATGAAAGAGATGTATTAAATTAGGTCTGCTATGTAAATAATTTTAGATTAAATCTGGAAAAGCTTTTTGGTTTGCTTTTTTGTTGCTTGTTTGTTTTGGTATAAGGTTTTATTTTGGTTTAGGTTTTTTGTTTGTCTTTTCTGCTGGACAGAGATTATAAAATATTCTTCCTATTATAAAATACTGAATCTCTCTTTCTTGCATGAAAAATAAGAAAGGACTTAAAAGTCATGAGCCGTAAAAGGTTTTGCTTTCCAATTATGATGTTCAAAATACATAATTTACTTCTATTTTCTTGTGGGAACTGAAAAAGCAGAGAATTTTCACAGTGTTGTAATAAGCTTATATAGATAGAGGTTTGAAACACAGTTGAATTTTAGGCCTTTAAATATTTGGAGCATAGAACGTTTCTGACCTGCAAAACGTGAAACAGCAACTATTATATGGTGTAAGGTATATATGTAGTGTTTATTGATTGGCTCAAGCAGACACTTGTAAGCTTTTAGCATTAGCTTATTGGCTAAAAACTTTTAAAAGGCCTTGTAACAAAGAGAACTGTGGCTTTTGTCATTATGGTGTGAGTTTTACCATCTTTTATGTCTTTACCTTCACTGAGGATGATAATGAAATAAAAAAGTTGTGGAACACCTGCCTCTCTGTCACCCCATCCTGTTATTAGAGATTAGATCCAACACTTTCTCCCCTCTATTCTTCCTCCCTTCTTTGACAGTGACAGTGATTATAGCTCTGTGTTTATTTTCAGAAAGCTTCCTGGAGTTAAGAAGTTAAAAAAAATTGTTTGCAAATACAAAAGTTCTCTCTTTATATACATTTGAGCATGGGTCAGGGCCTGATTCACTCACCAATTTGTAAAATTCTCCCCCTATAGTACAGCACACATGAAAGTAAACATAATTATAAATGACAGCATGTAGATGATATGGCTTGCCAGACACACATGGGTTTTTCAAAATAAAAACAAAGCCTAGCGATTCCAAGAGTAGCAAATAAAGCAAGAAATCTATTTATGTTGGAGAAAGGACTTGCAGAAGATCTAAAAATCCTCTCTTACTCATTGTCTAAGCAGTTCTTCAACCATCAATTCATCATGTTTCCTTCTACTGGAAAAACACCAGATGAAAGATCTCACTTCTAGGTGCCCATCATTTATTACACTTAGTAAGTTAATCTAAAAAAATAGGACAGTATTAATGAATCACAGAGTTACAAGGCAAAACAAGAAAAGATTGTTCAAAGAAGTTATTAGTAGGTTTTCCCAGAAAGCCTAACTTGAATTTCAAATATCTAAATTAATTTGGATATTGTTACTTCTCTTAGTGCCCAAACTGAAACAATTAAACCACAATTTTCTGAAAATTAAGCAACGTGCTTGCTCAAGTCAATAGTAAGTCATAATGGTTGCAACCATCTTGGTAATAAGTAGATATACAAATCTGAATAAATTATCAGTGAAATGAGAAGTAATAAAAAAATTTTAGGGTCATTTCAGATACTCTTCGGATCTCTTTAGATACCGATGAATATAAAACATAGAGGGGAAAAGCTATATATTTTCTGTAATGATACCCCCGAGAAACTGTGTTCCGTGACTCAAGCTCTACAGAAGCCTGGTTATCCCTTTGGTTTACCAAGTTAATCTTGCACCTACATAGTGAATCTCTCTTGATATACAGTTCCATCTTTCCTATTGTTTCATCTGCAGCTCCCTTTCCTAATGATGCATAGATCTTGAGAAATTCAAGGCATAAGAGGCAAAGGTGAAAGTCAGTAGCTGGTCTTTATAGCACGAAAAGTTTCTGACACAGAAACTGTGGATCTTGAGAAAGTCTCTTTGTTTATTTTTACTTTCATATTTTTACTTGGGATTTGGAGACCACTTGATTAAATTTCACTATATTTGGAAGAAAGTAGGTGGTCCTAGTGAGACATATGTCAAAGTAGGGTTAGTAGAGCATTTTTCTCATGCTCAGTGAAAACACTGATCTTGTACACTTAGGAACTAGTTGTCCTGCGTGTAGCATTTTACTAAACAATGTATGATTAAGAACAGTAATTTACATATTTGCATAGTTAAAACCATTTCTATGAAAAAAATTACAATTATAAAGAATTTTCAGCAAATTTTTGGCTTTGTTGTTATTCCTATAATTTTTCTTTCCAGCTTATTAGACAGTGTCAGAATCTCTAGAACAGGAAGCTCGAGCTAATGCTAATTTGAACTGATACATTCATATTTTACAGGACATTTCATGTCAAAGTGCATACATCTGGAAATAAATGGAGAGCACTTAAGTCTGATTCAAAACATTGCAGCCATGGCTAGACTGCTTCCCAGGAACTATCCAGTGTGCTCACTCAGCCTCTGCTTCACCAGGTGGATTGCATTAGTGTTCTGGCACCGATGATGTAAATGCAGACAGTGGGAAATCAGTGTTTACATGGCACTGCATTTAACCATCATAGATAAAAAGGGATTTCTTCATGGTTTTATGGTATTTTATGCTTCTGGTGTTACTACTAACTGTTGCTAGCTTATTATTAACATTTTGGTTGGAGAAAGTTCATGACTGAGACAGACTTTGGAACAATGCTCTGAATATCTTTGTGACATAATATATTTCTTGTTTGGTTCTGCAACAATGTCTCTTCTGAACAAAAATATTGGTGTAAAAAGGTTTGTATTTTGTATAAAGATTGCAAGGGAAATGTGAACTCACTTTGTGCTTGTTAGAAAAAATAAAAGGCCCATCCCTTTTTTGCATCAGTTCTGAATGCTCCTGAATTATATGCTCTGTCAACTTTTTATATACTGAGTACCATTGACTTATTCCCATTTTCTATTTTGAGAGTAAATGCATATTCATAAATTCACATTCTCTAAGATACTTAGTAGGTACATTGGAAAGACAACAGTGTAGAAGAAATTACTAATGTAGTCATCTTGTACTAGCAATATTGGTAAAATTTGATTTCAAAAATTGACTTGAATATAAGTGGTTTATAATTCCTATGCATTAACAACTGTCAGCATAGGTAAGGGAACACAGGATATTTAAAAACACCTTATACCAGCAAAGCATATGATCAAAACTATAAGCAAAGTTAAAGAAAGAAAAAACCTTTTTCATTATACTTCCTAACATAGAAATAAAGGAATTTCATCTGACAGTTGTAGTAGAAACACACTTTCATAAAGGAAAACGTTATTTTTCCCAATGTCTAAAAGAAATTGTAGTATTAAAGGCATTCTAGTGACTGTAAATAGTTGAAAAGAGAGAGAACTTCAGACAAAATAGCCTAAAAATGATGAGAGGGATGGAAATTGGTTTCTGACATCTTTAAGGCCTCTGCTTCTGGCTATCAGACCTTTAATATGGGAAAACCTCTGCCAGAAGATCAGTGGAAGAATAGCAGAGGAGGAAGTTCTCCCTTAAGCATACAGGGGTTATTGCATACTCCCTTCTCTATCTAAGATTTCTCTACCATGGCTGAAGCAAACGCTGTTGAGATGAACTTCAAGAATGCTGAGTATAAGAACATTTTAGAACATGAAGAGCTCTTTAGGAGAACTGTTTTCATTGAGAATCTCAATATGGGAAGCCAGAACTACTTTTTGCTCATTGGTGAGCAGAAAGGCTAAGGGATCCTAGCTGTAGACTGGAAAGAGTTTGCAAGAAGGACACGCTTCAGATATGTGTGCTGCTAGAGATGGACTAAAACTACAGAAATGGGGAACTGCACCACAGAATTTATTATTTTCCTTGAACTGTTCTCCCACTGAAGATGAAAAAGAAATCTATCCATAAATACAGATCAGATAACTCCTGCCCTTTGACTTAAAACTTCATGTTTTCTGCTGAAAAGCTGACTGACAATGCCAAAGGCATCTACTAAATTTCAACTGAAAAAAATATGATCAAAGATTGAATTTTGCTTCTTGTTCCAAAAGACAACAGTATTACATATTTATTTTGTTTTAGCTTACAGTGAAATTTAGATCCCCTTCCTAAAAGTAGAAGGGAAATAAAATTGGAAGTACTTCTTCATTTAACTGATAAATTCATATTTGTTCTTTCAGTGTTCTCTAACAGCTGAAGCCTACAAGGCACCTGTCAAAAATTGACTACAGCTACTATCTAGAGAGCTATCATGCTGTTGACTTAGTAGCATTACTGATAATAAACTTTGCATTTTCTCTATTCTAGTCAGCAGTATTCTGAAACACTCTCTAGAAATCCCTCTAGAAACACTCTCTAGAAACACCTTTCCATCAACAGGAAAGAAAACTTAGAGCAAGCCTTTTCATAGCTTACTGGTTAGCTAGATAAACTAAGTTGCTAAAATGAGGAACAGAGTCTTAAGATCTTTAAAAGTGACTATTGAATGAAATATTTCTATTCTTCTGTACGTACATTGGACACCTAATAAGGGATTTAATTTTCATAGGTGAGGTGTCAACATTTTTTTAATTTTCTGAAATAAAACAATCAAGAAAAGCAGTCCTGCCAAATGCCAAGTGTCTTTAAGAGCAAAACCTTGGTCTGGGACAGTATTTTTTTTTTTTTTTTCTTTTTGTTTGTTTCCAAATTTGTATCTGCAACTGCCTTTAAAATCCCCTTTCTCTTATACCTTCAGACTGGATTCAGGGGAATGTACATGTTTACACTGCCAGTTCACAATGCCACAAAACACAATATAGCCGTAGGTTTATTTTTAGGATTCATAGATGTTCCTAAGCATTGCAATCATGTTGAAAATGAGTGGCCATCCAGTTTTTTGTACTGTCTGGCTCTGGAAATAGCTGTTTTTGATAGGCCATCATTCAGTTAATTCACTTTCTGGTGTAATTCTCTTTGTTCCTCTTCAGTTTTGGAGGCATAGGGCAGCCTTGTCTCCCCAGGCTTAATTTAGACAAGTCGATCAGTATTTTTTCCTTATGCTTTTGGCTTGAAGATACTCAGGGCTGTCTCAGAGCAGACCAGAATGTAATCAGCCAAATGATGACTTCTGGGTGTAAAGATCCTGGACCATACACTAATTTCTATTGCCAACCAATCACCTACTCATTTTTTTTCTACCTGCCAACTTCATGTAAGTCAGCTGGCAGCACTTCAGTATTCTTAACAATTGAGAAATCTGGAAGTGCAGTTAAAAGAAAAATACAGCCTTAGGAACATGACCAAACTTGATTTAAACAAGACTTTTACTCACTAACTTAGCTAGTCTGGCATGGAGCACCACTTAACAATATTTACATATCCTTAGTTTTCATAATTAGCAACTCAGTTCTTAAATACAACTGCAACTTTTTGGGGATAAATGAAAGGGTGAGCTTCATGAACACTAGACTTACACTAAGTTTTCAGTTCATACAGACATGTGTGTGTGCCTGAGAATCTATGTTTATATTTTTGAAATCATACCAGAGGCTGTTTCCAAGACAGGATGGCTTGACATATTTTTTCAAAGTATTTATACTGTGTCAAAACCTCCTTTCCTTTGATCCACAAATCCTCTCCCCTTCCATCTCCTTGCACAAAACCCCCTTTGCTTTAAATTATTTTTTATTATAGAAGTCATGATGAATAACTATGATTATGTGGCTATTCTGTATTTGGCAGCAGAGTCATTGTAGTACCTATATTTAGAGCTATTATGTTAGATTTCCCTCTTTTTCTCATTCTTAAGAATAAAAAGTGTAGATTTAATTAATTAAAAACAAATTTTAAAATGTGTGATCATTTATTTGGCATTAAATGCATAGGCTATCAGAAGAGGAGCCATGTCGTCACTTAAGTCACTAAGCAACACAAAAGATTGCAAGTTTGTTGCCCCTGGACATAGGTTACTTTCACTCTTGCAGCATACCTGTCCTATTCCCAATAAAATATATTATAGATGTTAAAGGTAAATATTTTATATATACTTTTTCCTTCTTTTGATCATTTTGATGATTTTGCTAGCCTTCTGCAGAAGAATGAATAGTGAGTGAAGAAAGAAGAAATGTTACTTAAGAATATTGACTGAGATTCTTTTCCCATGATGGGCAGCCTAGGCCATATGATAAAGTAGTTTCACAGTTCTTTGCTTAAGAAAGGAATCAAGTGATAATATATCTCTGCTTCATGCAGGCTCTTTAATGATGTATTTCTTCATATTTTATGAAGAGATGCACAAACGTGGGAAATAGGTAAACATTTGCATGATGATGGAGGCTAAATATTCAATCCTACACACTTAACGATTTAAATTTTATTAATGCAACATGAGTTTTGTATTGAGGACTGAATTTGGACTTCCTTCTTTCAGGGATTATTTGTTTATGTACAAAGCTATTCCGGAAGTGACTGATTCTATTCCTATATTACTGATATAAAGGGAATGATATACTCTTTTCCAAGTAAGGCTTGGTTTCATTTGTCATGCTCTACTGTTAGTTAGAAATGCAGAACTGCTTAATTGTATCATTTTTGTTAAACAGCACTGTAGATTAAAATGAAAATTGTTTCCCAAAATGTGTTTATCACATGAACCTCAATAACTGACCAAAGGTCAGCAATTTAATGAAAATCAAGATTCTTATAGGATCTAACAGATTCCTGTTAGAGGTGCCTCTACTGAAAAAAAGGATAACCTATGTGCATGCTCTCTCATAATTAGTTTAAAACTTTTCTAATTTATAAGTTCATACTGTATCTACATATCTTGTTTTCCCTTGCTTTCAAGAATACCAGTGACATTATGAGGTTTTGTGATAATGAGACCATGTTGAAGGCTACAGATAGGTAAGTGGGATTTTTCACTTTTCTTTGACAATATTTTAAAAAGTCAAATGGTAGGATCCTCCATTCACATATTAGTTTATTTACAAGCAAAATTGAGCAATTTTGAGTGAGTAATAGTCAACATTTTGTCATATTCTCCTTCACAGCTAAGAGTTTACAGATGAAATTAATTTAAAAATACAGCAGAATTCTCAACTGATTAGTAATTAATTTCTTTGCTAAATACACTTCCTTCCTATGCACACACATGATCTTGAACTTCCTTGCTCATTTGTTTGTGAGCTTATGGAACAGGTTATGTATGGAATATCTATGGTCCAAAGAATAATCAAAGAATGCAGGCAATTGTGTACAGTTTTCTGTGGGAGGTAGAAGAAGTCATGGAAATAACTATGGCAAACAATACAGAACAGTAGTTTACTGTTAGACTAGCAACTGGAAATCAAGTTACCACATTGCATGAAAAATATTAGAGATTATGCAGACATGTTAACAATAACTTGTATGTTAACTGTCATCTTTACTTTGGAACACAGAATTTAACAACGATATGAGGAGAAACTTATATAGAGAAAATGATAAAAATTTTTTCTGTTGATGAATTTTTATTTTGTATTTTGATGAACAAGTTATAGTGCACTATCAAAGCTGAGAAATGGGTACCAGCAGTTCAGAGATTTAGCCATATTGCAAATTGTCTGAAAAGTTTTGGATTTTTTTTGTTTTTACTGTCAGATAGACATCTGATACCTAACTAGTAGTATCATGCTGAAAACTGAGCTATCAAAAGCAAATAAAAAAAAAAATATGAACAGCTATCCAAACAAATACTCCATACACCTATATGCTGCATACACTTTGTTAAGTCATTCCATGTGATTTAAACTTACTTTATACTACTGTTATATCTCTAACTTTTAAGGCCTGGGACACATATCCTTGCTTTTAAGGACTGTGGACACTATAAGAGGATTTCACTCATAGTATTTGTTGCTTTATCTTCACATCATTAGTCTGCAAATGTTGGTAGCAGTCCAGACATGAATGACCTTATCAGGGATTACTATTAAGCAAGATGTCTTTAAAAAATTTAAGCTGTGTTCTTTATTGAATACAGACTATTCTCCTGAGAAGGGCGCTTTGTGGCTGTAATCTTGCTTCTACCCTCTGGTACAAATCTTCTCTGGAGGTGAAAAATAAAGTTATACCCAGAGCATTACTTTTTAAAGAGTTTTCTTCCTCATGCGTTACATTCTGGGACCCCCTCTCCATTAGCTACCCAGCCTTTTTAACAGATGTAGATGTCTGTAAAAAGAGTAGACATCAGAACACTGTTAACTTTTCAATGGTCTACTTTAGTTAGTGTAGTAGACATTTTTATTTTACTTACAGAGGCATACATAACCTGAAAACAGTGGCAAATTACAAGTCTCCATAACTATATATACATGTATTTATATCTCTGTGTATTCTGGGACGATATCTTAGAAGTGAATAATAAAATTGACAGCATATTGGAAGAAAACTGAAAAGAAGTAAAGAAAAACTACAACCCAAACCTCAAACTTCTGCAAATAGTGTTAGGGAAAATGGCACTGCTAAATAGTAGTAAAAAAATAAAAAAAATAATTAGTTGTAGTGCTTTCATGTTTGTCGAATTTTGTTTGCCAACTTGAAGATAGGATTTTGGGAGAAAAAGACAAAAAAAGCAGGCTCAACTTAGAAGTAAAAACAGATAGATTTTATTAACATACACTAAGAGTAGTAAATAAGAAAAAACCTTGAATGAATTTTTAAACCAACTCACTCCCACTACAAACTGCTCGTTTTCTACAAGCAATGTAAACAGGCAAAACTCAGAACTCCAGGTCAGTATCACTTATAAAACAGTCTTTCAATCAGTCTTTGAGAGACAGAAGTCTCTCCTGCTGTTTGGTAACTTTCCAGAAGAGAAACAGTCTCTTGTGGCTTCCAACTCACACAAAAAGCAGCTCTCCCAGGAGATTCTGCAGTTGTGGAACTTCCCATATCATGTAGCCTTTCCCATGACTACATATAGGCCGTAGACTCACAGAATTGGGGTGGTACCTTTTAAAAATGAGCTGTTTCAAAAAACAAAGGATCTTTTTCAACTCAGGGAACACAGATGCCTTCTCACTTCTTCTCTGGTAGAGGACTTCTTCTTATCTCTCCCTGTTCAACCTCTCATGGGGTCACAAAAATCACAGTTGCTAATTCAATATTCACTTAGTTTGTCACAGATACCTTTGCTCAAATCCACAAATCATATCCCCAATTTATATTGTCCATGATCTAAAAGATTATTCTAGCATATTACAGCCTGTTACCATAATCCATAGGAGATTTTTCAGGCTACAACCAAGGCAACTCATCATCTGTATCATTTAAGTCACTCTTCCTTTACTGACTTTGAGATCTCCATATTGTCCCTTTACATGTCTCCAGTTTGGCCTTTTCTCTCATCTCTGAAAAGCGTTAGAGTTCAAAGTCTCAATTTGTGTCAGGAAAGAGCTAAAGCTTGCCCGGGCCTGCAGTGGTCAGGTGATCTCTGCCAAGGCAGCCACAAATGTTGCAAAGCCATGCTGGAAGGGGCTGGTTGTGCTTTCTCTTCCACCCCTTGATCTGAAGGCATGTGCCACCTGCAGCTGCCCTTCGAGGCCCAGCATAGGGTGTGGGGGAGAGATTCCATCCTCCCCTCAGGCCAGAGGTGTGGGCAGCCAGGAGATCAGGGCACAGCCCTGCCACAGCCCAGCACTGATCCCCACCATAGCCCCAGACATGCGGCCGGCCCTGCCACACTGCAGCCCAGCCTCCTCTGCGGGCAGCGGCTCCTGGAGTTCCAGCAGGGCCCGGCCGCCCTGGGGTCAGCCAGAGCCTAAGATGGGCTCTCTTCAGCCAGCCCACGTGTTACCTCATGGCCGGACAGGGTGGGGGGAAAGAGGAAGTCTCCAACCCAGCTTCAGCTTTGATATGGGTATTACCAAAAGTTGCCTTCCATTCTCTGAGTGGTCAGAACTGCATGTCAATCCAAAACTTGCTCCCTAATAAGTTCCTGTCCTTTCCAGAGAATTCTAAGGTCCTAGCAGAGCAATACTGTTTCAACCCATGACATTAGTCTAAAACTGCATTTTAGCTGCTAGCCATATAGATTAAAAAGATTACAAATGCAAATGCATGTTGGTTTTGTTGTTCTTTTAAGCCTCAGATACAGTTTTTCAGTGTTTGAAATTAGAATGTTAATTACTTGAACTATTGAAGGATATTAAACACAACAACTTAGTACACAGACCACACAATTTCAATGGCCATTCTCCGTAGAGGGGGACTTATCAAAGTCTCTAAATCCCACTGACTGTCATGGATTTTTTAAAATGTGTGATTGTTGCATATTGAATAGGTGCTGTTTATGCGCAGTCTGACATAGTTCAAATAAGTGAATGGTACTTGTGCAATCTGCATGGTGTCACAATGAAAAGTCTGAAGTTCCTGCAGTGCTGTATTCCTTCTGAAAGCACAACCAAACTTCCTCACCCTTAAAAACATGCTGCAAAGCACAAGCGAAAAAGGTGTCATTGTGCTAAGGATTAAATGGAGGATTTAAAGGATTACAAAGGATTAAATGTAATGCAATTAAAAGCCCTGTGATATGATGAAAAAATATCTTGTGCCCTGACAGAAAAAAAACCAAACCAAACCAAAATGAACAAAAAAACCAACAAACCTGGCTACACAAAATGTTATCAGCCATTTGCATTTGATTCACGGCAATCTCAATAGGATAAAAGAATAGGAAAAAACAGTTTATTTAGTCAGGCAAGACTTTCCTATGCATTACTATGTCTATATCTGATCACATAACATTATATAACATCAAGAAATCTGTTTTATTTCTGTGCAGTACTCTACCACGAACTGATGGAAGAAGTATATTTCAATTATTTTATTCCTGAAATACTGAGATTAATGGTGATTGCATACGATTCATTCACTACCAAATAATCCAGAGGAAAAAAAAAATTGTGAATAACACATTTATCAAATATAAAAATTAAATTTAAGGTGATTCTAAATTGTGAAAATAATTCCCTCTATAAATAGGACATTGAATGCTGATATACATTTTTTTTTAAATTTTACATTGACTCTATCGTGTTAAAAAAGTAAAGAAATAATTAAAATCCAATTTTCAATGTTCCTTTGGGTATTCTTTTCAAATTTGGAAAAGTTCAACTTGAAGGTATTCCTTAATAAATTTAAATCAAGTAAATATGCAAAAAACCCCATGCAAAACAAAAACATGTTGCAAAATATTCTGCTTCATAATGATAGTTTTATTTATTCATTTCTAAAGCAGTAACTTGATTGGGATTGATTTTAGGAAATTATTTATGTTACTATAGTGAGAATCTGCAAGCATATTGGCAGCAAATTGTGTCATCTAAGTAGTTTAGCAATATTTTGTATCCACAACTGAAAATTGAATTGTTTCCCTCAGTGTTTCTGTGTTGTTATGAGTCATTATTTTCAGGCAATAGCCCATTGAAAAACATTCCAAACACAGTCATTTTGTTTGATAGATTTCCCTGTGAAGTCAATCAGACAGAACTAACCAGGCAGGCAGGCTTTTATTGTAATCCTGCATATTTGTTCTTGTCTTTCATCATTTAATAATTTTACCACAAATGTGCATGATTGATAATGCTCATAGAACACTTAAGGAAGGCCAGAGAAAAGGGGGAAAATTAAGGAGTAAATCAAATCTACAAACATTTGGCTAAATGCAAATTTGTTAAATTTGGCTAAATGCAAGATCTAGGACAGAAGAACATAAACCATTCTTTCAGAGTGGAAGATTCCAACGTGGGAAGCAATAACTCTTAAATATTAGGAAGTAAGTAAATAAAAACTGATCATGAATGACCAGTGTGCTCAGAAAAGTATTGTAACCCTTGCCTGTGTGAGCAATAGTCTCGGTAAACACAGGCTGATTCTCTTATCCCTGTGTAGAACAGGTCCCTGTGCCAGAAGAGGTGGCCATGATCAGTGGAGAAAATGCATAGACTCAAAAAAAAAAAAATTAAATGGTTAGAATCACTGAATGTTTAAAAAACACAGAAAATGGCAATATGGAGGGTGAGAAGATTCTATACATGAACAGAGATATGACATTGAAGAATTAGTCACCCCAGTACATTGAATTTAACTTAACTCACAGAAATTTACTCCACAAGTGAAGCAAGTTTCAATTAACATTGTTAACCTACTGAACAAGTGGTATGAATTGCAATTAGTTCTTCATAAGCAATTTTTAATCTAAAAGCAAAACTCCCATTGGAATACAAATTGTTATAAAGCATACCAGAGCATGAATTGCAGAAAAGGTCAATACAGATAAAACCAGTGTTCTGACTTTATAAACTCTACAGTTTATTAATTACTTTAGAGAACTGCTTATATCTGATAGTATATTTTCTATCTATACATCAAAGGAAGAAAAGTACACTACAACATGTAGACCATGGGACGTTAATACCTTGAGAGTAAACTTGGCAAAATTGAGAAGTGGACCCATGTGAACTTCATGAAATTCAACAAGTCCATGTGCAAGGACCCATATTTGGGTCAGGAAAATCACAGAATCATAGCAAGGCATGGGTTGGGAGAGACCTTTAAACATCATCAGATCCATACCCACTTGCTATGGGCAGGGACATTTTACATTAGATTTGGTTCCTCACAGCCCCATCCAACTTGACCTTGAACACTTCAAGGGTTGGGGAATCTGTACTTTTTCTGGGCAACCTCTTGGGCATTACTGAATATCAGTAGAGTATTGGTAATGAATTTCCTGAGAGCAGCCCTGAGGACAAAGATTGGGAGATAGTGGTGGAAGAAAAATTGGATTTGGGCTGACAACCTGTATTTGCATCCCAGAAAGACAATTATCTTCTGCATTGCACAAAAGAAGAACAATCAGCAGGGTGAGGGAGTTGATTCTGCTTCTCTGCTCCTCTTTGCTGAGATCCTAGCTGGAATACTTCATTCAGTTCTGGGGTTTCCATTACAAGACATGGACCTCTCAGAACAGATCCAGAGGAGAGCAACAAAAGGATCAGAGGGATAGAACACCTCTCCTATGAAGAAAGGCTGAGTGAGTCAAAGAAATTTCAGCCTGGAGAGGAGAAGGTTCTGAGGAGACAGTATTCTGGCCTTTTAATATACAACAGGGACTTACAATAAATAAGGGGATTTTTTTTTTCTTTTACCAAGACTAGGAGTTAAGGGACAAGGTGTTTAGCTGCTACAGGAAAGATTTAGACTAGATACAAGGAAAGCAGTTTTCACAGTGAGGGTGGTGAGATACTGGAGTGGGTTGCCCAGAGTTGTGTCTGTCCTTTGACATATACAATGCCAGACAGGACAAGACTTTGAGTAAGCAGGTCAAATGAAAGATGTCCCTGACTGTGTCAGGTGGATTGGACCTAAAAGATCTTTAAGGTTCCTTTCAACACAAACCATTCTGTGAATCTAAGATTCTGATTGTGCTGTGGGATATGATTGCGGCACACATCAAGAGAACAGATCATTTTTAGAGACAAGAAATTGTACTAATTACTACTTATTACTGCAAATATAACCTTAATTAAAAAATGGAATTTTAAACATAAAAAACTGTTTCACTGGGAGACATTTATGATGCCTAAAAGAAATACGTCTTTTCTGATGAAAAATTTACTCCTAGTTGGACAGTTCTTCTTCAGAGTGCTGGGCAGGAGACCGATTATATGAGGAAAAAAATTACTTGGTATTATTACCTCTATATGCTTATGTCTTGCTTCTAGATAAATAGTAGATCATTACTAAATGAAGTAACAGGGATATTAATAACAGGGATAGAAATAAAACCTTAAACTGAAATCAATACTATTGATTTGAAGGCTTATAGAGAGATTAATCTTTGCAATAATTTTAAACTTCATCTTTTTTTTCAACAGTGTGATGCTTAAAGGCTTTAGAAATGCATCCTGAGTTTGATAACATGAATCAAATACTGGTCTAGGCTGATCATTCAAAGCTAAAAAGTAAACCAAACAAAGATTGTGATTTTTACTATAAAATAAATTACTATTAAGGAAAGCAAACAAAGAAGAACTATAGACTAATTTATGACTACTATGCATCAGGAGAAATTACATTGAACTGATTGACCAATATATACTCGAAAATAAAATTACTGTTATTGTCTAGATAGTAATGAACAGTTAATGAAACAGTCACTGGAATACTAAATCCATGTATCTTTCTGCATATTTTAAGCATGCTAAATTCAGCTGTTATTTAGAGGTTTGCATGAGATTGTTCCTAGAATTGCTCACATTTTACGTCAAAATAATGGGAAGATAAAAATTTTCTAGGCTTATGCAGTGATCAGTTGAAAGTAAGGAAAAAACAGTAGTGAAATATGGATTAGTTGTTTTAGTTTTCTAGTGGTTTTTATCAGTAGTCTTACCTTTTCTCTCTCAAATTACTAAGAACTATTTACTATCAGCCTGACTCTCTAAAATGAAGAAGACAGATTTTTAAATGTGTGAATTTTCTTCCTTTAGGTTTTGAGTGGACAGTTAGATAGCAGGAGGAGGTGGGAGGTATTTGTCAGAATGTCTGAAGAATGGTATCCAAGATGAGATATTGTCCAAAACACTATATTTTGCCATATTATTTTTCATGGAACTCTCAAGCCACACTATAAAAAGAAAAAGAAAAATAGCAAGTCAAACTTAATCTCAGCAAATATTTCTTTATGTTTATATAAAAACCCACTAGGATGACTTGAGAACTATGTGGAGTCCTGAAATGGGACTAAGAAAGAAATAATAAGTGCAGCCTCTTTAAAAAAAAGGAGTGTGTGTTTGGATGGTGCGCTACACTCAACACACTTAGTTTTTAGCAACAGTCCCATAATTTATACAGTCCTGGACTTCAGATTCTCTTCATCAAAATAATTATTCTCAAGAAACTTGCTCATTTTAAAAGCTGTTTTTAATCTCATACCCTGTCACTGCCTTAGCCCTTCTGGGTACTACTTTTGTCCTTATCCTCAAAGTCTCACAGACCTGTTCTTATACCAAAAGTCTCTAGGACACTAGCAGTGACTTATGTTGACAAGAAACAACTAAGTTGAGTTTTTCCCTTTTCATTCTAACACAGAAACTTCATCTTGATCAAGAAGGCAAAGAAAGCAATACATAGCATTTTTATCCTCTCCAGGTGATAATGCTGTGACATTTCTCTACCTATTCCTTTCCCGGTGTATTGAATGGCCTTTGTCTCCCACTTTTCTACATTACCTGGCAGTAGTCCTTCAGATCTCTTAACAATGTTATTTCTACAAGATAAGAGGTACAAATAGGAAGGTATATAGAATAGAAACTGCCCTGCTTGTTCCTTTGTTATTGTGTTTTCCGTTTACCACAGGTATCAAATTTTATTAGAAACTCTCAGAAGTATTGTAGAAAGGTATTAATGAAGTGTTTTGGAAAAAGGAACTCTCCACATTTAAGTTGGTAACAAACCCTTAATGTTTCAGATACAGAACAGCTGGGCCTGGAAGAGATACCAGAGGAATTCTCCAGTCTAGTCCATGAAGTAGGGCAGGGCCAATTAGATTAGGCAGTGAAGGCTGAGGCCAGTGGGGTTCTGCAGATGTGCTGTTTGTCATCTGTAAAAGAGGTCTTTCCTGTGTCATCATGGACTAAAGAAAACCTAACCAGTTTTGAATCTCCCTTTCCTCAGGTGTCTACTAGCACTAGCCCTATTTAACTGCTTGGGCTTTGCTCCATTTGGGTGCCTCCACTCCAGCTCCTGCTCAGATGCGTTTATGCTATGGTCTGTTCCTGTATGTGTTTAGTACAGTCTCTGCTCTAGTCCTTGTTTGAGCCTCTCTTTGCTCCTGACTGCTAGGGTTGCTCCTCCAGCCTTCCTCAGAAGGCTGTTACTCTGCTGTCTTACTTTTGTCTCCTTGACATCTCCTTTCTTCTGCATCTCCCTCCTGATATGTTGTCCCTTATAGCCTGGCATCTTTTTCATTTTCCCCCTTGCCTCCACTCAGGTGCCACACCTGCCTTGGTGTTGGTCTGTTGCATCTTTTCTTTTTTAGATATGAATATCCTTCCATAAATATACTTTTTGCAGAGGCACCATATGCTCCTCTGTTGTGTACAGTTGTGTGTTCAGTGGGTTGGTTTTGTCCATAGCAGAGCAATCTGTAACTGGCTGTGACCAGCTCAGACAAATCCCAGATCTTCTTTTCCATAGATCACCACCGCATGTCCTCATGCACTACCAAAACCTGCTGGTTATGCCTGGTATATGTTTAAATGGATTTTTTAAAATTTTCAGGTCAGGCCCATGGACTTTTATTCTGTAACTTACTTGCCCATCCATGTAGGTCTAATTATTTCAGGCATCAGAAGTCTAAGTGCTGTTTAGAGAAGTGCCACACTACTGATAAAGTTGAGAGAACACATTGTTTTGAATAGATGATTCATGATTTACTAAATGTATCTTATGCAACATATGGAAAACCAGTTATTCATTATGTGCTGGTTTTGCATTGATTGACATATGGTGAGGAGAGAAGCCACCCATGGAAGTGATTTCTCCAAGAAAAGTTGTGATAAAACCAATCAGTGAGTAGTTTTGAATATTGACACTTTGTTAGACCATTAGAAAATTGAACATGCCTCTATGAAGACACATGTTAAAAACCAAAGAAACCCTGAGAAAAGTTTGCTTTCCTTCCAGCCTGGGAAGAGGTAACAAGTAGGCTCAGCCCCCGCTTTGCCGTGGGGCTGGGCCAGGCAGGCCCTGCCAATAGGGCTGGAACCCTTCCCAGGAAGAAGCTGGGCCCCATCCTGTCCAGATTGGGTTCCAGTGGCCGGTAATATCCTGCTGCCAAGCTGCTTCCCTCCCCCAGTGGCTGCCAGGCAGAGGAAGGGGGGCCTAGCCATGCGAGAGATCGTGCGGTGGCTGAGACCAGGGGCGGCTCTGTAGCCATGCAGAAGGGCCCCACAGCCAGAACTGAATGCAGTTAGAGCCCCGGACATACTGGCACAGCCCAGTGTGGCCAGAATCTACCACTGACTGACCATCATGACCTCCGCAGGCCCTGGGTGAGATATTAACTCTTTCCCTGCACAGATAAAACTTGCAAAACATTGAATCTTATCTGAGTGAGAAAAATTGACAGAGTGAAAACACATAGAGAGACAACATGAAGACATCAAGGCCAGTGAAGGAGGAGTCAAGTCCTAGATGAGAGGAGAATGACAGATGCCTAGTCTTAGGTTGAAATGCTTTCATAAGGCCATGGTGATGGACTGTGATAGACTAGAATATTCCTTTAAGTCATGGAAAACATGTATGGGGAGATGAAGAGTGTTTAAATTGCAGGTATGTTCAAAGGCATTTGTGTTGAATTAAGTAAATGTTGAAGTAGCTGTGATCTCATGAGAAGCTTGAACAGAGAGAGAGAGAAATGAGATGAAGATGAAGGCCTGCCAGCAGGGAGAGAAGAAGACCTCTCTTCCCAGAGATAGAAATGATCTCAGAGAGAGATGAACTTTTGCTTTTGAACCGTTCATCTTTAAACTGGTACCCCATGACTTTAGACATGATCCTTAATGCAGCTGTGGAAAGGCTGCGTGATACAAGGGGAACTTCACAAATGCACATTTCCGGGCAGCTGCTATTTGTGAGAATTGAAGCCATAAGAGGACTGTTTTTCTTGTGGAGAAGTTTCCATGACGTGGCCAAAAGAGACTTTTCTCTCTAAAAGAACTGACGAAAGACTATTTACAGGTTGTAAACTGACCTAGGTTCTAAGTTTTGTCTCTGCACATTGTCAGTTAGAAAGAAAGAAACTTGTAGGGGGGAGAAGTGTTTTGAAGGTTTTATTCTGATTCTTATAACTTTTTTTCCCTCTTGTAGTTTAGTTCATAAAGTTTTTTTTATGCCCTCTAAAATTTAACCCTGCTTTGCTTTTCTCCTAATCCTATCTCACAGCAGAAAAGGAGTAAATAATTCCAGTGGGCACTCAACCTACCACATATTCTCACAGCTCATGAAGCTTCTGTTAAGACAGAAGAAGACATGAATTTGACTTTATGAGATATCCGTAAGATTTGAGGGCCTATCGTGTTAACTGAAACAGGCCTGTGTCCTGAGATGACGGAGGATGTCCTTCTTACTCAGTTTTTACTCTAAGGATCTTCTTGGTTTTATTTTTAGTCATTTATCCAGGCTAATAATATAACTGATTTCTAAAGTTTGCCTTAAGAATTTGTTTCTTTAAAACCTTATTTTATAGACAATTGAAATGTCACAATACACATTTCTTAAAACTGTATTAATGCACATTGCTCATTTAGCTGAATTTTATAGCTATATAAGAGCGATATCCCTTCATTTCCTCTTTTTTCCCACCTAGTCATGTGCTGTTCTTGCCAGTACATTGTTAACAAAATGCTTTCCTTACAATGCAGAAAATTTTGAATTAATTTCTAATCTTGGAGGGCTTTTATTCTATAGGTGGCAGACGTAAAGGTTTTTCCCCCCTTCCTCTCCTTTCAGGGACTTGAGATTCTCTTATGACTATATCAAATGAATGAACAAAAAAACCCAAAAAAACCCAAAAAAAAAAAAAAAAAAAAAAAAAAAATCTTCAGTTTTTAACTTTTGAGCATTTAATTTAGAATTAGGTACTTCTGTGCAAATTAGCACTTAATGTGTTATAATTGCCTTGCAACAAAAAATTAACTTCGATTCTCATCATTTGTGGTGTTTCATATCTGTCTCATTCTTCCAGAATTTGGACTCCATGGAAACAGAACTGTGAACCCAGAATTTTTTTTGTTCAGAGACCTTATCTCATATTTGCAGGCACTAAATATCTTAAAGGGAAAGCATCTGAGGTCTTTGTAATGTGATATTAGTTGTAAATTCCTTATAAATACAGGCATAAATTCAGACCTGCTGGCTTTACAAATTTCTCTGTCTATTGTTGTCAGAGTTCTGCATGTGTCCCCAAGGAAAAGGCAGAAGTCCTGAAAACCAAGTTACTCTTTCTCTTTCAGATTATTTGCCCTTTGTTACTCTTCTTCACAACAACTGAGACCTTCCAATCTTTATTACTGTATGTAAGAAGGAATTTGTTCTTGTGAATGTAAGGACATCATGTTTTGACTTCATCTCACAGCAAAAGGTTAAGAGCCCTGGTGAAGTGAGGGCAAGGGGTTACACATGACTAACAAGCATCAAGCAGCTAATGCCTATTGCCTTTGCATCTCCCTGATCTTCTGTTCCCTCTTTCTTCCTTCATCTTCAATCCGACTGCATATCAAATTCTCATATATGGGATCCTCATAGGCTTTTGAGGAAAAAAAAGAAAGTTAATCTCCAGCATGTACTGTAAATGTGGTCAAAAGTAAAAAGATAAAGATAAGTAAAGAAAAAAAGTAGTTAAAAGATTAAAAGATAAAGATACTAGTGAACCAGTGGACCTCTGGACTGCTAATGAATAAGTATTACGGGCTATAAAGAGGAATTAGGAGCCAGCATTTTTGGGCTTTAATAAGCACAAACTATACTATGATTAGGGAAGGAAAAGAAGAGAATGTGCAGATTAAAACTGGATTTGTGGAGATACCATATGTGGACGCAAGGAGATTAAGAATCATAGATTGAATTCATCCAGGTCTAGAAAGAGGTTTTATAATTTGAGAGAATTGGATGCTGTTTCTTTTTTGAAGCAAACTTAAAACTCTACTACCAATCATGAATTAGCATATCTTATAAATCACACATATTTTTTTTAAATGAAATTTTAACTAATAAACCTAGGCATCACCTAGAATACAAAATAAGCACTTGTGGCAATTCTTTCTGAGCTCATTAATCTACTTCTGGGGAATTTTCATTGTACAAAAAGCCACTTGGTTACCAAGAGTCTGAATAGGGTTTTGATTCATCTAACAAATATATGTATATTTTTAGCACTTTGAGGCTGTTACTGATTGGTAGTGAGCTTAGACATTTCTTTCCACCAAAGGCATGTCACTGTTTTTAACTGGAAGTAAGTCTAGAGGTACATATAGAGGAAAAATGGTACCATTAATGTTCAGGCTACCAAATTATGTTCAAGCTGTGAAGGATTCAGTGATATTGAAGGGGAAAAAAAAAAAAAAAAAGCAGCTCCTTCTATCACAAGCCTTCTTTTTTTACTTTTATAATTGCTATTTTGTAACTTGGTGTGTACATGACTTCATTATTTCCTGAACTTTGAACATTTTAGAGTCTTAGATATAGCAAAGTATATGCAGTAAAAATATCTCCCAAATGACAAAATCAATAGTTTTACCCTTGTATGTCTTTCATACATTTCTGTTTTGCTTTTCACTCCTCCAATATGGAAGCTCTTAACAAAGCTGTTCCCATTCAGCGTAATGCATTTTAATTTGTGACCAAGCAGGCTTTCAGTGAGGCGCTTATTTTTGTGCCTCTTACAGAGTTGTCCACTTTGATATGTAGAAGCAAATGGAAAAGGAGCACAGAAAACTTGTGATGGAAGAGATTTTAAATTCTCCAGTGAGAACTCAAGCAATTAGAGATTAAAAATTCCCATCTTATTCCTGATACAGGGGGAACTGTATCTGCTGCTTACCTTAAGTATAAACAGCCTTTTATAGCAGTCAAGCCTAGATTGATATATCACTCCTTTAAACTGGCAGAAAGAAACAAGGACCCGAAAGTGTTACTGAGGGATCTCACTTGTCTCTGCCAGCCAAATAACACAAAGTCACTCAATTACCCTTCCTTCCACATTTTTTTACCAGAAGATGCTATTCTTTACATTATTACTTACTGTCTGAGTCAGAAGTATATTTTCATGATTTATTTATATAGTAAACCAAGCCTTAAATAAAACATGCATCCAAATTCAAAGTGCTGTCTCTAATGTGTCAGTTGTGTGACTAATTCATTAGGTTTGTCACTGAATTATGAATTATACAAGTAACTTTTAAGATGTGAAGTTGATTTGGATCCATATTTTATATTTTGGAATGTAAATATCTATTTTATTAATATCTGATTATAAAGAATAAGCTTAGTGGTTAATGTACACACTTACCATTGAAAATATGGTGTGTCCCCAGCACACCATTGAAATACAGAGTTACCTACAAAGATTTCTATCTATAGCCCTGTTTTAAAAAACAGATGTTCTTCTGCCTTACTAAGATGGATTCTCTGTTTTCTTCCTGGATATAGGTGGGAGGATAGAAATGGAGAGACAGTAATACTTGAGGGTCACACTGTCATCAGAGAATCTGTCATTTTTTTGTTACTTTTGAGCCCATCTGCCCAATAATGAAAGCATAGTAGTCAGTATTTTGGTTCTCTAGAGTTGAGATGTCATAACTCAATTACCTCCCCACTTCAACCAAGTGAGAATAACTGCATCAAATCATGAATAAACCAGGCATCTAAGGATTATAGAAGCCAAGTGCTTAATGCACGTGGGTGACAAAACATTCTTTAAATTCGAATTCTTTCTATGAACATTAGAAATAAATAAATCTGCTTTTCAATGAGTTTGTATATTTTTGCCTTCTAATCCACCTAGACAAGACAAACCAGATATCTTTTCATCCTCTGGAACTAGGCTGGGACAGCACTTTGTGTGCATAGTATAGCAGGAAATGGCTGTTGACTGGCCAGTCTGCTGCTCTTATTGGATTTATAATTTTCCAAATAACGGGACAGGACTGCTGGGAGATGTTCCTCAAGCTTTATTGCAACATCAGCCTCACCACAGGGTGATACAAGAAAGATGGCAACAACTCACGTCTTGCCAACAGCAGCCAAAATTGTTTGTGTTACAAGGCCTTTAAAAAGTTTTCTAACCAATAGCAAATTGTTAAGAACTTACGGGCATCTGCATAAACCAATCATTAAAACTACATGTATACCTTACATCTAACAATAGGTGCTTGTTTCATAGTTTTTGCTACTTTTTATACTCTTCCATAAAGAAAGCATAGAGCCTCATTATTAAATTTTCTATTATCTTGCTTAACATATTTTTCTACATGCTAAGGCCTAACTCTACACAGCACAAAAACTCTCTCTTATTGTTCACTGTCCTCATTCTTGTATGTTTTTAACTTTAGGCCTACATTCACACTACTATGAGAGTTTTCTGCTTTTTCTATTTCCCACAGCTGCTGCTGCAAAGAATACACAATCTGAACTCTCCTGTCTCCTAATAAATACAATACCACTCTCAAAGAAGCATCCACCTAACTCTTCCCATACTGGCATTAATGTAAATTTTTTTTAACAGAAATAATTTGAAGTTTGTTTCAGATTTGACTGAAGTTGGTAAATAAGATTCAAGCCTTACTAGGAGAAAAACAGAATTTTTCCAAGTGCGCAAGTCCTTAACAAAACAGTCTGAAAATTAAATTGTCATTTAAGAGAGCTAGCATCTGTTTTCAGGTTTCAGAGTTTCTGTTTTATGGAAAGGAATGTTAATAAAACAACAGCCTCACTAATTCTTAAAATTTTTGTCTGAGCAAGAGAAAAACCTTCTCTGCAAAGGTTACGTAAGATAAATGAACATTTGAATGCTTATGCTCTATGCACTTTATTGTGCCTAGTTAATATATGGATCTGTGAGCCTGCAAAAAAAACCCCAAACCAAAGCCCATAAAAGTATCTTGCTTTTAAGACCTCTAAGAATGGAATCCCATAAATCCATAAAAGTACCCCATCCTTCAGCGAGTTAATAAGAAGTTATAGATTTGTTAAGCCAAGCAACAGTCAAATCAACTGTAAATTCCAAACTCCTAGTTTGGGGGTAGTGTAAAACTACATATTCCAGTAGCAATATAAAAATACTTTAATATTTATTCAGGAGCTTTGTGACTACCTCTCTAGAAAGACCTCTATCCAGTACTAGGTCTGTTGCTTTTATGGAAAAATGTGCTTTTTTTTGCAAATTACTCTTGATTATATCAGTGTATTACATGGGCATATTACCTGCCCATCACCAGGGAGTTGGAACTTGATGATCTGTAAGGTCGAACTCAACCCAAACCATTCTATGATTCTATAATAAAACTAACTAAATCAAGTTTCATGACATTTGATTGCAATACATTTATACATCACTCAACTGAGTGCCGCTGATCAAGACAGGATAAGGTGGCCCCTCAGCAATTTTCTTTTCCTTTAGATCATGCTCATTTTAAAAGCCACATGCAATGAGGGGAAAAAGGAACACCAGAAAACATGACTGTAATGAAGTTGCAGGGGAAACCCCGAAATAATGAAGGGAAGTCGGCAAAGCAAATGCAGGTCCGATCAATATGATTACTGCTACGTTTCTCCTTTATTCTGTGTAAGATGGCAGGTTTATATATAATTATATTATATTATATATATATAATATATATATAATATATATATTATATATATAGTATATATATAGCATATATATAATTATATTATTTTATATAGATGGCACTCTATATAGTTTACACTTACAGATACATTTCATTGGTACATGGCACAGGAAAGAATGCAAACACCTATTGTTTAATAAACTGTTTAAGGTAGCTACTATGTTCACACCAATTACTATACTTGTTAACTACTATGAAACCCTTTGACCCTTGGCAACACCTTAAATAGAATTTCTAATGTGACCCATCCTTGGCACTAATTTCTATCTGCGCCACTAACTCCTACAGGCCTCAGGATGAGGCCCAGTCTGGATGATTCAATTATAGTCCATATCTGCTACACTGTAATATCCTCACTTTATTAAGAGGATCAAGTGAGGGACAAGTCTTCTGAGGGAAAGCTTTACACAGACAGACAGACAGACAGACAACCTCCCCTCTTGCCCCTCCCCACTTCCCTACCCCAGAAACTTACTGCTAATTGACTACTGGTGAGTTGGCAGAATTGAGACCATAATTTCTCATTCTTTGTCATTTTGAAAATGTCCCAATCTCAGTGGGTCAAATTATGTTCTTGGTTATGAATATCTGTGTACCATTTGGCCTCTTATTCAGGGGAAGGTATTCCTGATTTATACTGCTGTGGATGGCTCCATGAATACAGTTGGATTTGTACCTTCTACCCCAGAAAAACCTTTGTCCTAGTGACTGAAACCCACATTTAATGCCTATGTAGCAGAATAGGTCACACAGTATAAATTAAAGGACTCCAGAGTCATACTTTATGAATGATTTAGAGATATGAAATTTGCATAGCTTTTTCCTGCCAGTGTTTTTCCCAAAGATCTACCATTTCCTTTATTAAACATACAAGAGGTGCCATAAAATCTACTTGCTTGAATTTTAGATTCTAACCTTTTAAAGGTTTTAAGTCATTCAGCCAGAAGTGATTTCCTTCTGCATGCATGAAGCTTTCCTCGCTAGAATTACTTTTCTGGAGATACAAAATCCATGACTGACTTGACCTTGAATTGCTTATCTCTACAGCAAAATTCCTTCTGAAACAAATTTTATCAGGCCAACAAGGCACAGAAATTGATGCCCTTTTACCTTGTTCCTGCTTCTCTTCCTGTCATGGTTACTGACCTCAAATCCTGAAGAGGGAGGTGAACTTGAAAAACTGTGTAAGCTGACTAGAACACACCATAACTTGCAGATGTGTAGTGTCAAGCTCTCACCTCATTTATTCTTCTGACAAAATCTACTAGATATTATAATGTTGTATGGGAGAACAGAAGGGAAAACAAGATTATTTTGGGAAATGGTACGGATAAATCACTCAGGATTTCTTGTTTTGAGCCGAACTACTGATTCAAGGTCATAGGATGATGCAACCGATCTTGATAAGCATCATAGTCAGAGGACTTTTTAAAACTATCAGCCCCTTAATTATGTAAGCTTCCTGAAAGTCTTTGAATCATTAGTCAGTGTGGCATGAAGCAACAGCAGTGACAGCTATAGTAAATTCTGGGAGCTGAGCTCTAGACTGAGCTGAATTGAAAATTCCCAAAGTCAGGAAAATCCACAAAAGAGCTCAAAGACCCACCAGGAAGAGGCAGCTCTCATAACTGAGGCTGATGTGATGCAGACCTTGCCTATTGACAGCAACAACTGGTTACATAATAATGTTTACAAAAGAAATGAAGATATGGCTGCAAACCTTAAAGTTTATTTAAGATTTTGCTAATAAAATTTCCTGAAACCCAAGGTTCTACTTTTCTAAATGACAGAGAACTCTTTACACTCTGGTGTAAAATGCATCACTATCTGTCAGCAGTGAGCTGTTTCTCTTAATCTACATTAAGTTTCTTAACCCACATTCTTATCATCTTTTTTTTCTCTTCATCTACAATAATTTCTGGATATCTTCTGTCATAACTCCCAGAAAAAAATGTCCAGGCATATTTTATTCTAGTTTTTCATCTAGACAGACAGGAAGAATTTTTGTTTGCTTTGTTGTTTGATTGCCTGGACTTTTTTTTTTTTTTTTTTTTTTTGTGGGATAAAGATATTTTATCTTTGGAAATCCAGATCTGCTCACATAATATGCATACATAAAATCTATGGCTTAAACAGAAAAAGTACCCTATCTGGAGCAGGCTTTATGTGATAATGAGTAAGGAGCTGGACAAGCCTAAAAAGCACTCCATCCACTGTAGAAGTGAGAACAAAACAGTATAACACTTGAGAAGTAGATCTGATGATTCCAAGTGGAATATACCCTGGATAGACATGAGCTAGCCCATTTTTTATAGAAACCTTTGACTCAGAAGAATTTCTTACAGTTACTTAAAAGTTAGCTGTTACCAAATGACTGATCCTACTGTGGCTAACGCTTACCCTTCTCAGAGGCCTGCAGGTATATAGGTCAGATTGTTTGCGCTCTACCATTACTCCAAATTTCTACCCAACTGGGATGCTGTAGATGTTCTTTATTATATTTTAGGCATGTCTTGAAGATATATTACTGTAAACACTTTTGATTTCTTTTTCTATGCAGGTCAACAATTTTTTTTCATACCTGTAAATATAGGGTAACACAAGTTTTATTGGCTTGAATGACAACTGATTTCTCATTAAATGGCATTTGTTTGAAACCCTTGTTTCTTATGGAAAAGAGACTAACCTTTAACTCACACTTGGTTGTATTTTCCCAAACCATTACATTTCAGGTAAAACTAGAGCAGAACATATTAAAATAGCTGACTAGTATTGAAGAAACTCTGCAATATGAATTTATTTGTTCCCTTGTTAGTGAACAATAACATCTCTGCTATTTATTAATTTTAAATTTACCAAAAAATGGAAGTTTGTTTTATCTATATAGAAAATATAGGATAACTTGGGAGAATGTTTCTGAGCATTTCCTCTTCTCTCTTCTCAGCCAAGGTAGTACTATCACTGAGAATGAGAAAGAGGTTCACTGGAAGTGCGCTGTTAAACGCAATCATTTTAATCATTCTCAGCACCATGTTGTAAGGTAGCCAACATTTATGACCAAGTATTCCACAAATCTCTGATGAGACACTTCAGTAAAATGACTTTTTTATGTGCAGGTTGTTTCATTATTCAGAGGTATATGTGTACAGCTATTGAAGTAACAACTCACAGAAAGTTACCAGGCCATATCGCAGTATTATTCCTGCGGTGAAGATAGCAATGGAGAAGCCAGCACCTGCAGAACTAATAATGTAGCACAGCAAATTACTATACCTGACTGTGAAACAATGTGGATAGAATGTCATTTCTCAGCAGCATTTTTTTTCACCATAAATAAGCAGTTTGCATCATAAAATACAACCTCTTCACTATATATCTATATCTATATCATCTTTATCTATATCTATATCTCAGAGATTTTCTGTCTCACAGTGATGGCTTTACAATCATTTGATATAGCCATTAGAAACGAGAAGAAACACATTTTAAAGGTTTTCTAAATACTGATAATGTTTCAGCCAACTATTGTATTTCCTGTGTAAACATAAATGTCATGGTAGCACTGGTATGGGCTGTGTGTTGGGTGCAGGGAAGGCAGAGAACCAAAGATCATCTGCAGGACAAATAATTCAGTACAGTAAATTAATATACTTGACTCTGAAACTCTGCATACAGAAATCCATTCTCAGTAGTAGTGTTCTTGTGATACACAAGCAGACTCTAGCCCCTATTTCTAAAAAAAGTTAAACTGATGAATATAGCAACACTAGTCAGAGGTCAAACATGCATTTTTTTAAAATTTGATGGAAACACTTGGTTATATAAGGTAGCTTGTAACAAAGTTTAGAGCAGATCAAGAAAGAAATCTTAAAACGTCCCTGTGCGAACTGGGATATGATATCCACAAAGAACATGGATTCACCAGATCTCTATGCCATTCATCAAAGGAGCAGTGTGTATCTGTAAAAAATATGATCCTCTTTCCCTAGAATTGTGTACATGCTGGTTTTGGCAAATGCTTATAGAGATTTAGAAGGCCAAGAACTACTAATAATGTCATTCTGCTCTACAAAAACATTAATTGCAAAACTTTGGCCTTCAAGAACCATTTTTCTCCATGCCTTAAAAACTGCCCGTTTCTTATTTTCTTCCATTACTTAGAAACAAATGGGTGTCCTGAGAAAGAATTTAAAAGGCTAATAAGTTTCCAAACCACAGACATCATTTTCTAGGCAACTCACCTGCTCTCATGGTGTGCAAGAAGGAATCTCTGTTTCCTCAATCTTATACAGTATGCAGCCTCACATCTACCCAGAAAAAGAAAGTGCTGTAAGGCCTTCAATTATTTAGATGAGTGTATGTAGTGCCTTCAGAAGTTATTAGAGCTTTCAAGGAGAAAGAAGATTGACTGGAGAAAGGAATAAAAAAATCAATGAGTACGATGGCTGATGGATTCTTTTGTTTTACCAAATGACTTTCTTTTTCCTGCTATTTTCATATAAGAACACATAATTAGGTGGAATGGAGTTAAATTATGTTTCTAGAATTGACAGAAATTCTTCAGATGTTAGATTGCAATGCCTTAATCTTCCTCTAGCCTCATAAAAGGAATCAGGATCATCCAATGTTACTACTTATCTCAAAGGGAAGAATAAGAAAGATAATACATAAGTTTACATTAAATGTTTGCTCAGGTAGATGCAGCAAGAATGGATGCAGTTTTTCATCAGTTTCGTGATACTTAGGATTGTTTCTATCTTGCGGACTCAGAACTCCTTACAGAAAAAATACAACTTGGGAAGTACATTGTTAAAAGTAAAATTTACAGAATCTTAGTCATGACACTCTGATTATAGAAGTCTTAAGAATTTAAAAATTACTTCCTGAATTATGATGGAAATAGAATTCTTAGTCCAAAATTGACTTAAAATAAATGGTTAGTATATAGCTGAAGGTACACCAATAAAAAAACCCACAATTAACCTAAGTGCAAAAAATATAAAGTATTGAAATAGATACAAAAATACTAAAAAACTTAAATTCTCCTTATAGACAAAATTTGGAATTAAGGTAAATTATAAATATATTGTGGGTTAATTTCTAAGTTGGTTAGTTTTTTTCTAGCAATATGAACACACAAAAAAGTCACTATTCTTATGGGAGAAAGTGCAAAGAAATATGTCTTTGTTTTTAGAGCCAAATGTAATTGCTTCTAAAATCAGAAAAGTCTCAGTTGGCCATAAACAATATTATGAGAGTTAACAGACACAGAAACACTGAAAAATGGTGATACAGATTTAAGTATGGCCAGACACAAACTTTACCCTGCTGGCTTTTTCACAAGGGTTAAGGGATGTTCAGAGTTTCTTCAGTACATCTGACTTCATTAAAAGAAGAACACGGGGCATGAACTCTCAACTGGATACAAAATGTTAAGTCTTTTTTGTCTCAGAAATATGTTGAAGAAGGACAAACCATCCTAAGTATGCTTGCTTGCTTGTCCAACTCAAAAAACAGTCAAGGTACAGTGCATATCTTTAATTACTGTTAATATTTCTTTAGATGTACTACTGGGCTTTCAGACCTGTGAAGTCATATAATGTAGCAAATACCCATCTTTTTAGCTGGACATTACTGCACCACTATTACTGATAGGATGAAACTGGTAAGACTTATAAGCCAGAGTACGAGGTCATGAAATTATATTAAACCCAGAATTTATTAAGAAAAGAAGTTCATCTTGCAGTTTTCACTAATTCAATGTACCTTATTAATCCACTTAGAAGTTCCTCTGGAGTCTTTATTTTGATTTGCCAGTACTTGCTGTTGTTATTGCTATTATTACTACCAGAAACATATATATTCAAAATTTACTCCTTCAGAGAAAACTGGGACACAGGGTTTGGGGTTATTTTAATTGTAGCTGACTGCCATGTAATATGTTCCTGATAGTTTAATGCTACACCAGTACCATCAAAAATTAGCCACGATTGAACTGCTCGGAAACTAAAGTCAGAAGACAGCTGACATTGTCTTAGGCACTGGAGCATAGCTAGAATAGGAGTGGTTTAGGTGAAGTTAACTCTTTGAGTACTTGGCACTTTCAGGAAAAACAAACAAGCCACTGTTATTTGAGCAATGAGATTATTTAAAATCTTGTTTTCATTAAAAATGAAAATCAAAAAATGTGATAAGCTGTTATTTATATAGAGAAAATACAAAATTTTTGAAATCTAGTGGGATTTACCCTCCTCT
This sequence comes from Chamaea fasciata, assembly GCF_029207755.1. Classification (NCBI taxonomy): domain Eukaryota; kingdom Metazoa; phylum Chordata; class Aves; order Passeriformes; family Sylviidae; genus Chamaea; species Chamaea fasciata. The sequence goes on from NW_027094089.1 coordinate 9,335,112, forward strand.
CAATTTTTTAGTCATAATGTATTTTAGTAAAGTCTAGACTTTACCTCATTATTTCTTAATGGTTTGAGTTAAACCACAGTAGAGTATTCTGCTCCCCACTCCAGTTTAATCAATAATCCAAAAACTAAATGAAACTAAACCAAAAACATCCAGTTTCTAGAATTTCTTTTAATTCATAGGACTGCTCTAAATGGCAGCTTTTTCCTCCCTCTCCCTCTCTTAATCATAACTGACCTTCAGGAACTGCTGAGCTCTTCACAGAAACTGTAAAAGGATAGGTCATTCCTTGTGGTATACATTTCAAGGCAGGGGAGGATGGGGATAATAGATCAGAGTAATTTGGCGTGAGAGTATATGGTTTAATACTTGTCCATGTGTGATGGCTCTTACATATGTTAGGAATAAGGTCTAGTATTGCATATAGATTTTACATTGTTTTATTATCTAGTATTTAAGGTGAATCACATAATTATACAGTAAGCACACTAAATATGATATTAAAAATTTACTTCTCTTCTGATGAGATAAAGCATGGCCATACCAAACACTGTGGTGAAAGGCAGAGGAAATATCAAAGGGAGGGCTAAACATCTTTGAAGTGTCATCGGTATCATGTCAGGCTGAGTGCTATGGGAGTATAAATTCAAGGATACCAACCGGACTACAGTCTAATGTTCTGAGGTAATTAACAATACCCAGTTTCTGTTTCAGGTAGCAATTAGAACTTAAATTAAAAACATAATATTCTGCTAAGATGAAAGGATAACTTCTGAAATAGAAAAATGTGGGCTAATTCTCCATTTTCTTTTGAGGATGCTACTGTGAGAAAGAAGTTATTGGAAGAGCAATTTATGCATTTGTGCTAATTTTGGCTGGGAGAGAATTTTCTTCACTGTGGCTGGTATGGGACTGTGTTTTGGATTTGTGCTGGAAGCTGTGTTGATAACACAGGGATGTTTTTATTGCTGCTAAGCAGTGCTTGCAGAGAGTCAAAGGACTTTCTTCTCCTCACACAGACCCAACAGTGAGTAAGCTGAGGGTGCACAAGGAGTTGGAACAGGTAGCCCCGAATGACCAAAGCAATATTCTATATCAGATCTATATCATGCTTAGCGGGGAACAAAGGAAGAAGGGGATATTTAGAGTTACAGTGTTTGTCTTACCAAGCCACTGTCATGCGTGATGGAACCCTGGACTCTTGGGGACAGCTGAACACCTGACAGACCATAAGAAATGGTGAATAAATACCTTGTTTTACCTTGTTTGAATGTGTGGCTTTTGCCTTACCTATTAAACTGCTTTTATCTCAAGCCATGAGTTTTCTGTGTTTATTTTTCCAATTCTCTCCCTGACCCTGCTGATGGGTTCAGAGGTTGTGTGGTATTTAGTGGCTGGCTGGGGTTAAAACCATGACAGCACTACAATGGCAATGCTGTGATTTGAAGACAGAAAACTCAGCAGGACAAGAAAGTTAAGAATGGATGGAACTGTAGTATAGGGCAGCAAGGGGGAGGAAACACTGTACTGTATTGAGGACATCTGAGAGGAATACAGGTTTCTCTGCTTGTTTCACTTATTCACATAGTGCATGCACGCACACATACACACAGACACAAAGACAACACAAGACACACAGACACACATACATACAGCTTACCACATGTCACCTATTCGGTGTTTCTCTTGCTTACTGCACTAATCTGAGAATGTGAGGTGGGTGAGGAAAAGCAAAACTGAAAGAATGATGGTGCCATATAAGACACATATAAGACAAATTGTGAGCTAGGAGACAAAGGGTTTTTCTACATTATGTTTTGGTGACAGCCCTGAAAAGGGCAAGTTCACTGCCCATGGCTGCAATTACAGGCAGTGTTTACTCCTGGAAACCACTCAATGCTGTGTGCTGAATATTGACTCCGTGTACTTGCTTTGTCTGCAAGCCATGGCTGAAGGACAGGTGCCCTGTAGAGTGTCTTGTACTACAAACTGTTCTTGAACTTGAGATATTATGTGGGCACAAAGTATGTGTCTTAACAAGCTAAAACAACAATGGTGCTAGTCTTAAAAAAATATTTGTGGACTTAGAAATTGGTGTAGAACATGAACCATTTTTTACAGACTTGAGCTACTGATTTTTATTGAATTAGGCTAGTATGAATATTTTGGGCAGACATATATATCTCAAAGTGTAAATAAAATCTGTATTTATTGTATCAAAGCTCCTCTAATGTTTTATTTTTTTTTAGATTTTTCTCTCAGTGAAAGATAATACCCTCACAAACTAAATAAGTAAAAAGTCCCAAGAATAACTTGACATATATTAACAAGACTGTATGATATTCTATAATATTTTAATTGCAACCACCCAGAACCTGAATTACAATACTTTATAGGTAGATTTTGGTCAGGGCTTACAAGCTCTTGAGTTTCAGTGAAGAGATCTCTGGAAATCCTGTCAGACTGTAAAAAACACCTGTTTTGAGTGTGATTACTAAAGTAATGAATGCCTTGTATGAAAAAAAAACCCAGCTGTTTGACATGTAGTGGCAAAAATATAAATAGTGGAAAAAATCTATTTCTCTCTTTGGGGTTAGGTAACAACTTTGGTAATGAATCATCTTCAAGAGCAGCATGGCAGGAAGAACATCTCAACAAGCAAATGAAAAAGAAAGGCCATCAATGGGAAACTCCTGTTTTTAAATTAAATACTAATGCATGTCAGCATTAACTCTTCGAAGACTTAGGAGAACTATAACCAGTAATGTAAGCCACAGTTACTGAAGTCTGCAGACTTAAGTTCTGATGTCAGACAAACCATGCAGAGTAGAACTGTGGCATTCAGTTTTCTCTGTCCAGAAAATAATGAGGCCGTGATGGGATTTCTTTGGCAATTACTTTGGACAAGCTCAGACAGTTGCTACATTGAAAATAATCAGAAGGTTTCCTGTCTGAATGAGCATGGTCACCAATGAAAATCCAGGCTTGACCCCAATAGAATGCTAATGGCTTTAAGGAGTCAAGAAAAAAATGAAAAATTAGAAGAAAGAAAATAATAAAGATAGCTGAATGGTTACAGGTGATTTAGAAAACAGTAATGAAGTTGACCACAGGGCTTTAATTAACGTTAAAACATTCCATTTCATGACATGACTGTTGCTATTTTTCCCCAACAATTTCTCAGATAACAGTATTTCTTCTGGGTTTTTTGTGTGCATTTGTTCATTTTTTAGTTGACATCACCAAAAGCAATGTCAGTTATAAGAACAGAACATGGTTTCAACAGTTTTTCTGATTGCTATCATGAGTCTACAGAATCTCTGAAATTGTGACTATGATATTATTACTTAGGCCTTGCTCATTATATTTCAGGCAATCAAGAGCACAGATTTCGTTTTAAAATTGCAGTAGGTTAACATGAATCCTAGGAACAGATTATTTTGCTCCATGTGTGTTAATATGTTTGGAAATGGGACTGATATCAATTTTGGCCTTAAAAATACATAAAAGTGTATGACAGATAGGGCACAGAACTAAGAAGGTCAGCCCAAAGTTGCTATCTTAATTTTATGTTTTATTTGAAAACACAACATACTGTATAAAAATTAAACCCTATATCTTTTCAAAAATAATTCATGAAGGTTGAGACCCATGTAAATAATGAAACAACAGGAAAAAAAATAATAATACCATCTTTAAATGGATTTAAGGCTTGTGTAAGTTTCCTGTTATTTCTTTCAGTCATGAATAGGCTTGTTTCAGATTTAAAATACTACGTGTACTGGCTAAATATTTTTCTTGACTATTACAATGTTGAGATTTTCAATTCACTGAAATACATTTTATAATTAAAAAGCGTTCCTAAAAGTCTTTGCCAGGGGGTTATAAATTGCTCAAGGAATTTTTTTTTTTTTTTCACCTAGAAAGCTGTGCAGTTTTAATTGGAGGGACATTTGCATAGGGAGACAGAAGGTGTGGAAATTGTAGCATATAAGGAAATTATTCTTATCTTAATTTTTTTTTCTGAATTCTAGGTGGGAAATCAGCAAAGCATTTCTTACCTTCATTTCTCCAGTGCATTTCATTGTGTGGAAAGCAGTCGCAATAGCAAATATTTTTCATTATACTGGGATATATGAAAGCACACCAAAAGTGGGGCAAGAAAAGTTGCTAGGTATTTCAGGACTGGCTGGGCAGGGAGGTGAGAACCCATGATGAAGTCACACTACAGGGGATGGTTATGCCTTGTGGCTGTGCCTAAGGCTATAGTGTTTGGAACAGTGTTTAAAGGGTCAGTGTGCAATTTTAACAGCAAAAAAAAAAAAAAAAACAACAAACCAACCCTCTTAGATTTACTTTGTCTTGGTTTTATTTTTAAACTCTGTCAAAACCCCCAGAGCAGAAATTTTTTACTGAGCCAGGGGTTTATTTTTTCCTTTCTCTTCTTTAGTATTGCATTTTAGAAATCAGCCAGGCTACAGCTAAGTTGCTGGACCAATAAATGATATTATCTTAGATGAGACACTTTTTATTGTAAAAGACATTTCTCTCTCCCCCTCTCTTTCACTAATTTTTGTAAATACAGAAGTTTAGGATTTTATTGGTGGAATCGCATTTTATTTTTGTTAAAATACTGTTGGCTGGAGTTTTTTGTTTTATTTTGCTTTGCTTTTTTAACCACACACTTGATACAAAAGGAAAAAAATATGAAAAGGATACCAAAAGCACTAAAACTTTAATATTTTAATTGCCTTTAGTTCTGAGAGTAGGATTTTAGGAGGGTTCTGCTTAGGCTAAATTCAGAGCTACAAAGCACCAGGGAAACTCAAAGGAGAGTTTATCCTTTCCACGTAAAGGATATTCACAGCATGGCATCTTATAAAAGTAAAGACAAATTAAAGTTTCTGGTTTCAACCCCTTACACCCTGGTGTACACAGCACCTAAGATACATCACTGTTCATTTTATCTGCATACAGATTTGGGCGCTTGAAATGAATTTCCATATGTCAAAATGGGAAGCTGTGCTAGAGTCACTGGTTTACTAATTTTTTTATCCTGCACACAAAGCATAGGTCAATGTAGTTTGTGTTGGATACATAAGTTTTTACCTTCAAGAAAGAATACTATTTATAAAGACTGATACGATCACTAGTACCCCTAGTCTGAGAATTACCATTCACATTTATTATTAATTATTATTTCTAATGACCTAGAAGTAGAAGAAAGAAAGGAAAAAAAAAAAAACCCATCAGACTGAGATGTTGATATTGTGCCCTGGGTTGTAGTGTAGGATGTGCACAAAGTATTCTATCACCATCTTCATGAACTGTTGAATCCAATTGTTGGAGCAGTGCTCTTCCCGGGCCCCCTCCCTCAAGGCTATCTTCCTAATGGCCCATCAAATGCCTTGCTGCATGATTCATAGATAACCCCCTCCGGGAGCTATCTCTGTTTAATGGGCCATCAAGGACCCACTGCATGAATCATCCTCCCATTGTGAGATGCTCCGCCCAGAGAGAGGAACCAAGCATTCCCACCTGGATATAATCAGGGATTTGGGACAGTATAAGCAGCCTTACCCACTAGATTCCCAGAGGACGAGAGCTACCAGACTTTTCTATGAGATTGCTACTTCAGGAAGACCACCTCATCTGGACTGCTTCCATCACCCTACTCAGGTAGTATTCTGACTCTGTCAGTGGTATTTTGTATTATTGCATTTGTTTTATTTTACCTTTTTTTCCCCTTTCTTCCTATTAAATTGTATTTCTGACTTGGAGCCTCTCACTTGTTTTGCTTTCAAACCACTACATAATGAAAAGACTCCTATGTATAAAATGCAAAAATTATACTCCCCATATAGCATACAAAACCAAATATAAAAATATATGTAACTCTTGCCATGATGGCTATCGGGATATCAGGTGGAAAACAAAAAAGCAGTGACATAAATGAAAATGGAACTTAAATGATAATTCCAATGGGAAAATATGCAATAAAAGGCATCATGCCAATAATGCTACAAGCAATACAGCTCACAGGTTCAATAGAAGGTGTAATTTTTTCTAACGCCAAAGACTTAAGTATCATTGGGTACTGCATGATTGCAGGACACTCCAGTTTCTCACAGACTGGCTGAAAATGAATGCTGATAGAATTTGGTTCCTTCTTTCCTATTTTGAATACTCTCCAATTTATCTACTAACAACTTGCAAGAGATGTCATGATGAAGATATTCGTTACTTGGTAAAAGTTATTTTTTTAACAGAATTCAATGGTTCCAGGGGAAAGGTGTCTACGAAGGCCCTTCTGAGCATTAGTTTCATAGTTATCAGAGACTATCATAAATTTAAATCAGAGACCTAATTTGCTCTTTCCAATCTTATGTAGAAAGTAAAACTACACAGAAATTTTCCAGTTGTTCAGATCTATGAGGAACCTCCAGGTTCCAGGAAAGACAGGCATAACCTGGAGAGACAGGAAAAACCTTGAAGAAAATTACATGAATTTGTCAGTAGCTCTTAGAGATACAGAACTCAATTACTTGAGAGGCCTCAGGGTGCACAAAAATTTGTGGAACATTACATATTTGCAAAATACAATTTTTGTTCAAGCACTCAGACATTTTCAGAGGTGGTCCTGTGACTCTTGAAAGTGGAAGATTTACATAAGGCCCAAGACTCAGTATAAATCTGGATTAAGTCCCATTCTGAAAAATGACAAAGTAATTTTAAAAAATAAATTCTTACTGGGCTAAATAGAGGATGTTAGGAATTCTGTAATTATATTAATTTTCTCTTTTTCCCACCTTCCCACTGAGCTCCAGTGTAGTACTCTTTGTATGTTCACTCCCAATCTGAGCAACCTGAAGAGAAAACAACCTGTTTGTTTCCAAAATAACAAAACATATTATTAGCTAATCCATAAGGGAGAAAGTACAGCTGCCTAGTGTATTGAATCTATTCTGGCTTTTACAATGTTCTATTATATCTTGTAGGTAGCATTAAAAAAAATACAAAAAAACAACCAACCAAGAATAAAGCAAAAAAACCCCTTAACCTAATGCAAACAAATAACCAAATCAAAAAAAAAAAACCCAAAAAACCCCCCCAAAAAACAAAAACAACCCAAAACCCAATCTGCAGTCGTTCTGTATGTTTTGCTTGGGCTTGTTCTGCTGGCTCATATTAGATTCTGTTTGTCTAGGGAATTTGCAAAGGCAGCTGACAAAAACAGTGGTTTTTTTTCTCTATATACTTCTGTCCGGTAGCCTACAGAGCAGACTATGATTTACACTGATAAAAGAAAAAAGGGCCTCAGCACTACTTTTAGTGCTACTTTGAACAGAACCCAAAATCTCATGGAAGTACTAATATGACATCTCTCACCTCTCGCACAACAATTAAATTACGTAAGACCAGCTGCCTATGAAGAAAAGGAACAAGAAAGGTGTATTTAGTGTTTGAGAAGCTTATACTGAACTGAGATTGAATAATTTCTGCTTGTCTATGCCTTGTTAAACTTCTGACAGTATAAGGTAACGTTATTTTAGGTACTGAGCAAATTAAATGCACTATGTCCATGTTTCAGCAATAATCAGCAGGAATACTAAGGATTCTGTGAGAAGTAACAACATAATTTTTAAAGCAGAAATACAGATATAGGGAATGATTTAATTAGTTAATAAAAAAAGACATTATTTCAGTTATTTAGTACTATTTCACATTTTCACATAACTTACTTCTTGTACATAGCTTGAAAACCTGTATTACATACACCCATGTTGCTATAGTGCAGTCATTGCAGAACTAACTAATCTGTTAATCTACAGGAAGAGAAATGTGTTTCAAACAAATAGCAAGAGATTTAGTTTTCACTCAGGAAAGCCAGGTGGTCTTGGAATGTCTTTTGAACAATCATTACAAAGGTTGAGGTTGCAACAAAAAAACACTGACATTTCTTGAGAAGAGAACTTTTGTGTAAATTGCGTGGACATAGTGGATCTAGTAATAAACTGCAAACCACAGAAAATGCACAGAGAAGCTCACCAGATAATTTGAAAAGCTGACTGCAATAGATCATGTGTCACCATAGAAGCTAAATCAGATTCAGTAGAGTAGAGTAAGCTTTACTTCTCCCATATGGATTATTCAATATTATGTCTGGTTATTTTCAATACAAACAATTTGTTTTCTCCCCACAGCTTAGCTGTGAGTGTATAAATGGTGCTGCTATGGACCAGAGTGATAAAGAGAAGATGGACAAGCCAAGATTGGAGAGTGGATGGAGACTACCATCATTTTAACAATTTTTTAGTAGATACACTGTTTCAACCTATCTCTTCTGCTACTGCTGCTACTGGTACCTCATGAAAGAAACAGGCCAGATGGAAAGCTAAGCTCAAATTGGGAAAAAAAGAAGGTAACTGATACTAAAATTAAAGCTTTCAGGATGTGCCATAAGAAGAGTTTTCTTAAAAGAAGCTTAGTAGATTTTTAATTTGAATCAGCCCAAGAGCCAGAATGCCACATTATTAGTTGCACTGATTAAGGCCTGAAACACTATGTCAATTTTTCAAATTCAAATTAAGGTGAATCCACATGAAACTTTACACTGAATTCAAATGAATCATTGTATTTTTCCTATCAAAATCTCCAAGAAATTTCAATCTATAAGAAATAATATTATCCTCATTTATATGCTTATATAATTATATAATTTATTTTGGTTTTGCTGCAGGATAAAATTGAATTTCCAGTTACTCAAATAACATACAGTGATAAGATCATGCTATTAAGAATCAATAAACGTGTGTGTAGAAACCATGTCTTGGAGTTATTTGATGTGAGCAAAGATACAGTCTATTTTTAGAAACTTACTGTATTACTGTAAAATTGTAAAATTAGCGCTTCTGCTATAGTCTTTCACTCCCTGATTAATTTTTTAGATGATAATTTACTGACCAGAGGTCAAAATTGCATGGGCGAATAGATATTCTACAGTGTATAGTGTACGTATATATATATGTGTATACATAACTGTAATAGTCATTAAATGTTCCCTCTATCACTGAATTTGTACAGTATTGATTTAATTGCAGAATTGCTAATGCTCTAGACATAAATGAAATTGTCTTTTCCTCCCTACTATTTCATTATCAGAGACAAAAGGGTTAATGATAGAATCTGAGTTTTCAGAAGAAATTAGGCACGATGAGTTGAGAAAATGCTGCCGCGAAATCAGGAATGCATATATCAAAATGCCAGCTGTAACATCATTATTTCTAAGGAAAGGGAACTAGGTCTATTTTCTTCTTTAATTCTTGTGTATCACTACTATTAAACCCTTTGAGGAATTGTAGTATTTACTGTGTTTTTTTTTAAATGCCAATAAACATGTGCACCTCATAAAAACTAGCATTTTAAAAGATCCGTGGAGCTCTGTTTGCTTTACCCATTGCCTCTCTCCCAAAGTGCCCATCATGGCTCCTGCTTGGCTGTACCACAGGGATGATGATAGTGAAAACCTTGTTAAAGACATTCCACCACTGAAACAAACTTGATTCAGCCAGCAGCACTTTTGTGTTCGAGGACTAAAATGAGTCTGGTGCAGTTCTTTTCTTAAGGTGAATTGTCACCTGTGATAGCAGGAGGCTTTTTTTTTTTTTTTCTTTTTTCTTTTTTTTTTTTTTTTTTTCCCCTATCAAAAGCTTTCATTTAGGACTGAAAAGGACAAAGGACCTGTGAAACCACCGTTTGTTCTATTTTTGTGCGTTGTTCCAACAGTATGTATTTTGCTCACTGAATATGGCAAATGAAGCTGATTGTGTCTTTCAGGCAGAAATCTCTCTCCCACTTGACATATTTCAGGGTCCGAACGCACTGCTTCTATAACAACAGAACAGCACAGGAACAAGGAATTTTAATCAGCGGGGCGAATCCTTTAAATACTATACCCAGGCTACCTCCAGGTGGAGAACAAGCACGACGTAATGCTCTGCCGAAACAAAAGGCGAGGCCCGAGGCTGGGCGGTGCGGGCCGCAGACTCGGGCCAGGCCGGGCCTCCCTCATGGCCCGCGCCGCCAGGTGGCGCCCCCGCACCGGGAATCGCCCCTGGCGGGCCCCGCGGGCCCTGCCCCGCCCTGGAGTGCCCTCTCTCCGGCCCCGGCTCGGGAATGCCTGCCCGGAGCGCCCGCCCGCGGCCCCGCCCCGCCCTGGAGTGCCCTCTCTCCGGCCCCGGCTCGGGAATGCCTGCCCGGAGCGCCCGCCCGCCGGCCCCGCCCCGCCCTGGAGTGCCCTCTCTCCGGCCCCGGCTCGGGAATGCCTGCCCGGAGCGCCCGCCCGCGGCCCCGCCCCGCCCTGGAGTGCCCTCTCTCCGGCCCCGGCTCGGGAATGCTTGCCCGGAGCGCCCGCCCGCCGGCCCCGCCCCGCCCTGGAGTGCCCTCTCTCCGGCCCCGGCTCGGGAATGCCTGCCCGGAGCGCCCGCCCGCCGGCCCCGCCCCGCCCTGGAGTGCCCTCTCTCCGGCCCCGGCTCGGGAATGCCTGCCCGGAGCGCCCGCCCGCGGCCCCGCCCCGCCCTGGAGTGCCCTCTCTGCGGCCCCGGCTCGGGAATGCCTGCCCGGAGCGCCCGCCCGCCGGCCCGAGGCCGGCCGCACCTGTGCCTCCTGCGGTCAGCTGCTTGGCAGCCTGCAGTAAATGCAAGCACGTTGCTGCTGGTGTAAACGCTGACTCTGAGTGTGACAGCCTGTGCTCAAGGAGCCATTTGGGAGCTGTTTGGGAAATTTTCTCCTGGTTGGTATGCTGTACAGCATTGCAGAAACTTAAACGGGCTGCTAACATGGGGCTCAAAAGAGCATTAGAAGAGCCAAATAGCTACAAACCTGTGTAAAGATTTTCTGTTAACTCCTCTTGCTCCTTACTAAGAGCTCCCTCTTGTCTCTCATGAGACGCCCCCTGGAGTATTGTTGACAGCTCTGGAGACCTCCCTACAGGGAAAGGTATGGACCTGTTGCAGGTAGTCCAAAGGAGGGCAAAAAATTGATCAGAGGGCTAGAATAGATATCCTGTGAGGAAAAGCTGAGAAAGCTGGTGCTTTGCCTAGAGGAGAGAAGGCTTTTGTAAAAAGAGGATTATAAGAAAGATTGTGTCAAACTTCTTAGCAGGACCTATAGCAATAGGAGACAAGGTTGTGATTTTAAACTACCAAAGAATATATAAAGAAGAATTCTTTTATGATGAGGGTGGTAAAATACTAGTTCAGATTGTACAGAGAGGTTTTAGACCCCATCCCTGAAGACATTGAAGGTCAGTTCAGACAGGGCTCTGAGCTATCTGATCTGACTGAAGATGTCCCTACCCATTACCAGAAGTGGTTGGACTAGATGGCCTTTAAAGCTCACTTCCAAACCAAACTTTTCAGTGGTTCAATGGTTCAATGGCTGTGCTGCCACTTGACATGAACTTGAAGAGAAATGGACTCCTCTCTGTGTTACAGGAGGCATCTAGTTGTGTGTCACTTTTCAGAAACTGACAGCTAACGGAAGCTCTTAAAAGTAGTTATGGTGGTTGCTAGTGTAAAACCAGTTATGGATATCTTCTCACTAATTTCCAGATGATGTTGGCATTTAGAATTAACATAATCATAGAACTTTACTTCTGCAAGATTTTTCCATTCTGTCTCTACCACGAAGGAATTATCTGCTGTGTCCATGACATCTCTTTGCATGAACTGGTTAACCAATTTATACCAACAGATCCACTGAAAAACCTTCTGTGTGCTTTTTCTGAGCATGTTATACTATCATAATAGGGTCAAGAAAGAGAAGCGAAACAAAGCATAGATGCAGAATAAGCAACAGAAATAAAGAGATCTGAGCTAAACTTTCTGTAAACATGCCATTCTGGCATATTTCACTCTCCTAAAATAACCAAGTTGTTGACAATATTTTTGGTTTAGGAAGAGAAGAGGCCTATTTCCATTCTCTTTTAAAGAAATTAAGGGGCAACACTTGTGCTGGTATCTGGAATATTTTATCTGCACACTGAAGAGTTTTACATTGTTAATGCCTAATTGAACGTTCTCTACTTTGTTGTGCTAAGTGCAGATGCATAAGAACCATTAAGCATAAATGTACCCAGAATGAACCCTCTACTCCAGGAAAAAACAGACAAACAAACTCGGAATTATAATAAACCACAAAAGCAGGATTGAACTTTTCAAGCCTAGGTTGTTTGTGAAAGTGAAAATAGGTAGTTATTATGTATAATAGGAACACTTAGTGAACATGCAAAGTATCCACTGTATTAATATTATTTAGAGCTTTAGTTAGTCATACAGAGATAAGAATATGTAGTTAAGTGTTATGAGCATTACATGTATTGTTGATGGGCAGCTTCAGTGGGATGCATGTCTTATCATAGGGTACAAAATTCTTTACACCTGGAAATTCTATTGCCTCTTTCCCTGCTTTTGTGTTACAGAGACTACAGAAGAGTACTGGGTGATATAACAAGTGATTAAAGGGCAGTTGTGACATAAAGAATTTAATAAGCTGAATGATCGATTTTCATTAATGCTTATCCTGCCTATAAACCTAATTGAAATATATTCTTGGTGGAAAGTTTCCTGTGTCTTTGTTTTAAGAATATTTACAGCATTGATTCATACCTTTAATCTTCTACTCTTCCTTGTATTTACTTGCTCACTTTTTATTCTTTTTTTTTTTTCTCTGCAGTCTTCTCTGGTTTTTCATGTTCACCCACATCATCTTGAGCTTTCTGACATTTCAGTCTGTTGATGCACACAAACATTCTGCCAAAAGAAGTTAGATAGACACAGGGCCATCCTTAGTGACTGCTCCACTTTCAGCACTATGTTGCACCAACTGTGATTGACAGACCTTATGCTGTCAAGCCTAATAGTTCCTAAGTGGTGATTAATTGGGCTAGTGATACAGAGAGGGGGGGTTGATGGACACCTAACTTTCCGCTGCACTAATCCCACCTAGGTGCAGATTCTTTACTCTTTCAGAAATGTCACACTGGATGGTTTACTATTCTTTGCTAATTATTGTGCTGGTTTGATTTTTCATTTTGTCTCTGTTCACCTCAGTTGTGAGCTCTGCTGAGTCACATCCTGAGGAAATATAAAATGCAGGAGCTTCATGAAGACAAGAGAAAGGAAGCAAAACATCTAAAATGAATCTGCCAAAAGTCCGATGCTTTGTCTAACCAGTATGAAATGGCAACTCCAGTTATGCAGTTTAGGAAGTATGTTCTGTACCTATTCCAAGAACATATGACGATTTTTTAAGCAGCATTACTCTCCTGTTGCTCGATCTCTTTACATCATGCTTTTATTCTTTCTCTTCTAAAATTTGTCTGCTTTGTCCTACCATACTCTAATTATCCAGACTATAACAATCCAAACCCTAATAATACCCCACTTTTCATTATTTCTGTCTGCATGTCTCTAAAAATAAAAAAATAATTTTGAGAATTTTTTAAAGCCTTACTTTGTCTCGATAAAGCATTGTAAGACTTCCTTTATATTTAAGTGTATTGTATTTATTATGTCTGTGGATGCATTTTGTCCCACACAAAATATTAATGATTTAAACCTAATTGTGTATTACAGAATAACAGGTAGCATACAGAATGTGAATGTATATAGAATACCTGAATGTGCTACATGCCCAGATTATATCATAAAGGAGGATCGGGAACTGGCATATTTTCTCAGTTAAAAGAACCCTAAATAACCATTTTTAAAAAGATCTTTTTGTAAAAGACTGTGAAATCTCTGGAATAAAACTCAGAAGTTGTAATGAGTTTAAATTCCTTGCACTGAGATTGCCTTGTGACCCACTTTGGGTATGCTTATAGTACAGTTTTGGTTAAGATCAGGCATAAACCCTCAACACAAGAATTACTCTCCTGTGGTTTACAGTGCCAAGTGTTTGTTCTTAAAGTGCACAAAATGAATACTTATCAGATGAATTTGATAGATTTTTTTCATCAAATGGAGTTGGGCAGGCACTTCAAAAGGGCACATACAGCAGTTCAGCTTGTAATTAGCTTAAGTCTCTGGTTCTCTGAGACAGGTAAGCCACCTTAGATTTATTTTTTGCTGGTCTTTTCTTCGCCAGCTGTAGGCACCATTCCCATGGGAAGATAGTTGTTCATTACCTGACCAGCACAAGATAGTTCAGCATGGAGCAGAAGCAGAAAATACTCTGAGATAAAGGTTGCACTAATAGGGAATTGGAAAAAGAAGTGTATAAATGAACATCTAGAAATGTCTCCTGAGGAATACAGTTTACTAGGCTTGCTTTAAGGGCCAGAGAATTCAGTGAATTCTGATATTTAAGTATCAGATTAGCATCACTCTTGAGTAATTTTCTTGACATAGCAATGTCAGGAATTCACTTAGTGTCAATGTCAGATATTTCTCACCAGCCTCTTCTGGTGTACAACCAACCTCCTCACATGTTGCGCTCCTTATAAATAAATGCAGACAGAATTTATTATCATCTGAAACATCACAATCTTTAAAGATTGTGATGTTTCAGATGATCCTCATCTGTAAGCTAATGATAATAGTTCTCTGACTGAAAGATTTGTAAGGCTATGGTGTCGTGGTTTTTGTAAGGAACATGTTATTCTATTCCATCTGGGTGGAGCAGAATTGCTTATCTTTGCCCAAATGGGTCAGTGTCGCTTATCAGATGGTGGAGTGCTACTTATCTCTCTTCATTGTTTCACAACTTCCATGGGAATGTCTTCTGCTAATGGACCATTAAGAGCTCACCAATGACATGACACATTACATCGTACTATTGTAAGATGCTTTGGACAGGAAGGAGGAGCCAAACCATCTTAACCTAGATAAAAAGGAGCCACAGTGCCGCTAGGTATCCAGTTTTCCACCGGATCCCTGGAGGAAGACTGGATGCATCTCACCATTACTGAACCCTTTTTTTTTCCAACGGGACCATCTCTACTCCAACAGAACAACATCTGCCACTCTAGGAGAGCTTACTTTGGAATGCTTCCAACACCCTGACCAACAGGGTGTCAGGTTGTATTTCTGACTCTGTCAGGGTTTTCTAAGATTTCTTGTTTGTTTGTTTGCTTACTTACTCTTCTGTACTACAACATCTGTATTTTTATATCCCTAGTAAAGAACTGCTATACCTATTCCCAAAACCTTTGCCTGACAGCCTTTTAATTGCAAATTTGTAATAATTTGGAAAAAAGAGAAGGGGCTTACATTTCAAGGGAGACTCCAACCCTCCCTGGCAGATACCTGTCTATCTAAACCAAGACATATGGTCATTGACATTTGTGACACACATAACAGCTATGCAGGCACAGCTTTTGAAAAGCCTATAAATAGAATAGCCCACTATATCTTTGAGAAGGAGACAGATTTGTTGCTTTTTTAAAAATCTAAAGTTTAGCAATATTTGGTAGTATTCCCATATAGATGCCACAGAATTTCAAACACAAATTACTATTCTTTATTATTTTTAAACTGTGGATTACTGGAGTAAAATGTCATATTTTATGATTTATATGAAATCCTGAGATTAACTGCTTAATGATTTTTGGGAATTTGCAGTATTCATTGCTCAGGTTGTACTACTAAGAATATATACTTGAGTACTCCAAGGTCTGAATTTCATCAGCAGAAATACACTTAGAAAATTAAAACACCCGGAAGGCAACTGTGTTTTTCATGTATAGGGTATCACTGCTGAAAAATGCAGAATTAGAAAATTATGCAAGGAAAGGAAGAGATGCCAGAGAAAAAGCTTGAAGGTCGAGCACCTATTTATAAGTACTTAAGGTCTTTAAGGGAAAAAAGCCTTTATAAATGAATAAATTTTATGCTACTTAGATTTTTATTTTACCGTAATAGGCATAGTAGTTAAAACTCCTGTTTTCTTTGCATACTAAATGACTTTTCAGTCTTCCATGTTTATTGACAAGATGTGTTTGTCATACTCTTTTAGGTATTAATTTTGTGGAATCAGTATTTCCTAGCTGATATATGTCAAAGGTGTAATATAGAGGACTGAGAGTTAAAGAGTATTTTAAATAAATATTCCCATGCTAAATATTTGTCTACAAAAGTTAATAAATTACTGCAACTATTCCCTGAAGATAGTGTAATGTGTGCAATTTTATGACTTGAGATAATTGTGCATCAAAAAGACACTGTCATTTTTTATTGTACAAAGAAATAAGGTAAATCCTATGATCCAGTCTGCATAGACCATGCAGCCAAATGGAGGTCCGATATAATTTCACTGTATTTAAGTATTACTGAAGTCTAAATACTAAAATTGCTTCCTAACGTCTTAGAGTTACCATTGATTGCCTTATCTTCACCAAGCTTTAAGGCAACATGGAACATTTAGGTGCAGGAGAGAGTAAATCATGAGCTCTGGGGGTTTTTTTTTGAGTGTGGGTTTTTTTTGTTGCTTTTTTTTGGTTGGGTTTTTGTTTTGTTTTGTTTTTGTTTTTTTGGGTTTTTTTTTTTTTTTTTTTTTTTTTTTTAACTAATCCAGTGAACTCTCATGAGTATAGTGAGATGTGTTCTGTTCAGTCAGTGCAAAAATCCTTCTTTGAAGGAGGGACCCTTCAAAGGAGGGACTGGGGAAGATGGTAAGAGGGGAAGAATCTGAGCCATTTCCACACAGCCATGTTTATCAGCACTGGAAGTACTTCAGTCGTATATCTGAAAATATGAAGGGACTTCAAGAAAGCTTATTTTTCAAATACCTTGTTTTAAAATCTTGAACTTTAAATATTACAGCTATTATTGCTGTTAAAAACTGTGATTTTTCAGCTTAAGATTTCAGGGAGAAGTATCGTGGTTTTGGGCTGATTAAAATACATAGTTTTCTTCCATCTTTGTTAAAGTCTGAAATTTTTATTCACATTTGCAATCAGCTATTATGTGTTGTAAGTAATTTTTGTTTGTTTGTTCTGTTTTTCAAAGCTGGGAAACACTTTTTTTTTCTATGTCACTTTTTCCACTAGAAAATATATTAGGTAAGTCCTCATTCAAATCTATCTAAAATGAATTAGAAACTCTAGATTTGAGCCTTATCTTTAAAAATTGCTGTATGGAAATTTATGACTATGTCATCGAAATCTTTTTTTACTACATTGAAACTTTTTCTTCAATATAAATCTATTCTTTTGTCATGCCTAGGAAAATCAAATGTAGCATACAGCATGCTGCTACCATTGTTGCTAGTAGTTTGAAACATTTTTGCTCTGGACTGTAACTGCAAGCAGAAGCTATTAATAGAAAAATGACAAAACCTAAGACACCCTAATATAATGCCAGGGAAAATGCCTAGAAACAGAGAAGCCTCTGACAATAGGTTCCTATAGGGTGTTATTCTGTTAACAGTGCCAAAATATGCAATAGTTTAAACTAAACACAGTGGTTCAGCTGGTTTTGTTTGAGGCATGATGCTGTTACATTACCCTGTTACCCTGTAAAAAATTCTAATTATAGTCTGTGTTGGTAGATCAAATTACTGAGAGCATAGTTTAAAAAAAAAAAAAAAAAAAAAAAAAAAAAAAAAAAAAAAAAAGAAGCGCTGTTTTGAAATGTGGTGCAATGTAATACTTTATATACCAGCCCGTTTGAGAGAGGTATGTGACTGGGTGATTGATTGTAAATATTTTTCACATTTCCATTACTGAGAAAGGCTTTTGACCTTGCAATTCAAGATTTATATTGTCTGGATGTGATTTTTTTTTTTTTTTTTAACCTATGATTTTGAGACCTATGAGGTGTATTTTTTACAGCAAATTCAGAGAATTTTACCTTGCACTTCAGGAATCTGCCATACCATTTGGGATCGTAGCAAACTTTATGTTCCAGGCAGAGTAGAATAATTAAGTCTTCTGGTATATCTGAAAGAAAAGGAAGGGAGGAAAGAAGGGAGAAAGGGAAGGTAGCATTTCTCTTCAGCCATTTGCCACTATTCATGTAGCTTACATTTGCTATGTTACAGACTTTTCAGAAGTGGTGAGGATAGCTTTGAGTCTTACAAGAATGGCTGGGACAGAGATACAAACAGACCAAACTGAGGTCATCACTCTGGAGTAGTTGACTTTATCCCCAGAAAATAGTGAAATGTGGAAAGAATGTGATGTTTTGTGATGTCTTTCTTAGCCCATTTCACCAGTTTGCCCAGAACCCTCTAAATGGCAATGCAACCATGGAGTCTCAGTCCCTCTTCCCCATTTTGTTTTGTGTTCAGACTTGCTAAGGATTCATTCTCCCTTTATCCAAGTCATTTTGGATTCAGTATCAGTCTCCAGGCTATACCACTATTGCCTGGCCTCAAGCTGGACTTTGTGCCTCTGTTCACAACGCTTTTTTTACCTGGCATGTGGGGAAAAAAAAAGCAGAAAGATTTCCTAGCAATGCAGATGTAGGCCTAAAGTTAAAAAGGTACAAGAATGAGGGATTGAATTTGCAGTGTACTTTCCCCCATTAATTTGCAAAGGTGAAATTACCCCTTCTTACTATAGTTGATTGATCCCCAGACAAATTTGGGCAAGTACAAAAGCAGAAACTGAGAACTGAGATACATGGAAAAGTCTTTTGCCAAAAAATAGCTCACAAAAGGTATGGAACAAAATCAAGTGCTATGCTGGTGCTTGCTAGTCTTGCAGTGCATATCTGCCTGTGGAACAACCAAAACCAAATGTTTGGGTTGCCTTAGGCAAGGCTGCAGGCTCAGACACCATATGCCTGTCCAGTTCAGACCCAGAAAAGCTTTTTTCAACCTGTCTAGTTGGTGTGCCAGTAAAAGATTGGCCCATATGTATCTATTATGATCCTTTGACCAAAAAGCAACTTAATAGTAAACCAGGTGAGGTTGCTAATGGGAGCAATCTCAGGCGTGACTGGGACATTTGGATCAAAGAGCTTCCCAAAGCAATATCTGAAACCCAAGAATTGGCAATTCTTGTTCTCTAACAATGGATTTCTGCCTTACGTTTTCAGCTTGTGGTTGGCAAGAAAGCAGTTTCTCAAAGTACAATGCTATTACTTTGCACTTAGAAACTCAATGTTTTGGTCTAATTACTCTAACTGTTGGGGTGGACTTTCCGGGGTTGACCAATATTACCAAAAGGACACTGCTTCACTTGTGGAGATAGGGCTTCTCGAGGCATTCCATCACACCTTCAAGGTGGTCCATGCAGCATCGGAGAGATCACTGTGATAGCACTTAATGCTAAAGCAGTCATTAAGAAAAAGCAGAGAAAACAAGATTTGTGTATCAATATGAAGAAAATTGTAAGAGTGATTTTATGCCCTGGAAAGCTGCGATAAGAGTTTCAGCAGGTTTGTTTCTACCCCAGCTTGCTTCAGCCATGGCATTGAAACAATTAGATCAGGTAGGGTGTTGGCTGAGTAAACAAACTAATGCCACATCCATTGCAATCAGTGATATGCTGACAGACATCAGCAGTGTTAGACATGCCACCCTACAAATTGGAGCAGCAATTGATTTTTTTTACTGGCACAGGGACATGGTTGTGAGGAATTTGAAGGATTCTGCTGTATGAGCCTGTCTGACCATTCCGAATCCATCCACAAAAGCATACAAAAGCTGAAAGATTTAACAGATCAAATCAAAGAAGAAGATGGGTCATGGTTAGATGATTTGTTCGAAGGATGGAGATTTGCATCTTAGTTAAGGGAACTTTGTAAAATAGGTTTATATATAAACCTATACTGGTTATTTTAGTGGTGGTAGTAGTAGTAGTACCTTGTATATTTCGGTGTGTGCAACAGACGATGGACAGAACTATCAAAGAAGCCTTCATTGTCCAAGCGAGAGACATGGGAAATGAAGTTACAGAGAATTCTCAAAATCTTACAGAGAGATCACGGGGTCTTTTGCAGTTGCATGCTCACTCCGAAGTAGTGTATGCAATTGTAGACATAGATAAGGATTTTGAATTAAGACCTTGGAACAGATGAGAGTTACCAAAACAAGAAACAGCAATTATTGCCAGATTTGACTTATGTCCTTGGAATAGACCAGATCTTTTGCAGCATTAGAACTGCTGTGGTCTAAAGTCAAAGCACTTAAATCAAGCAAAAGAGGTACCTGTCCTGGGTTGAAGTATATTCTATCACCATCTTCATGAACTGTTGAAGCCAGGTGAGGCAGTGCTCCCTGCCTCCTCCACTCTGGCTTATCTTCTGTTAATGGGCCATCAGCACCTTTGCTACACAGCTCACAGATAACCCCCTCCTGGACTACCTCCTGTTAATTGGCCCATCAGGCGTTATCACATGACTCACCATCCCATTGTGAGATGCTCCGCCCAGAGGGAGAAACCAAGCATTCCAGCCTGAATATAAGCTGAGACTCTGAACACCAGGGGGGCACTTACCCACTGGATTCCCAGAGGACCCGAGCTACCAGACCTTTCTACAGAATCACTGCTTCAGGAAGACCACCTCATCTGGACTGCTTCCATCACTCCGCTCAGGTTGTATTCTGACTCTGTCAGTGGTCTTTTGTTTTATTGCATCTATTTTATTTTACTTTCTTTCCTTTTTTCCTATTAAATTGTATCTCTGACTTGGAGCCTCTCATTTGTTTTGCTTTCAAACTACTACAGTACCTTAGATAACCAGAAAGAAATACATTTAAGAAGGACACACTGTAGTAGAGCTCTGTGATGTAGGATACTTAAGAATTGACAAAGCTATTAAGAGGATTTTTTTGTGGTTGTACTGGGAGGAGGAATTGTGGGAAATAGAAAAGGCAGAAAGCTTTCACAGTGGTGCAGATGTAGGCCTAAAGTTAAAAAAATACAAGAATGAGGACACAGAATAATAAGACCGTATTTTTCTACTGTGTAGAGTTAGGCCTTAGCAAATATAAAAATATGTTAAGAAAGATCATAGAAAAGTTTAATAATGAGGCTCTGTGCTTTGTTTATAGAAGAGTATAAAAAGTTCCTGAGTAGCAAAAACCATGAAACAAGCACCTATTGTTAGATATAAGGTTTATGTGTAGTTTTAATGACTGGTTTATGCAGATGCCCGTAAGATCTTAACAGTTTGCTGTTGGTTATAAAACTTTTTAAAGGCCTTGTAACACAGAAAATTTTGGCTGCTATTGGCAAGATATGAGTTGTTGCCATCTTTGGTGTCTCCTCCTGTAATGGGGCTGATGTTGCAATAAAGCTCAAGGAAGGTCTCCTGGCAGTCCTGCCCCATTATTTATAAAACCAGATCCAACACTGGCAGTCCTGTTTTAAATTCACCTCACTGTCCATTTATCTGACTGATACTTAATCAGCTTGTTTATGAGGATTCTAAGACAGTGTTGAAAGGCTTGATGCAGTCAAGATAAACATATCCACTGCTCTTCACCTAGCCAGTCATCACCTTAGCAGACATTCATCACTGTTTTACTTATCAAATGCTAATATTATGAAACTCACTCATAGAATAAAATTTTGTGTGAAGGCCAGTACCTCTAAATTCATTGTGCTTGGCAGCAAATATTTGATTGATTTCACTTGGTGATGAACATGCTGAAAACCTTATGGTAAATAGAGCTTTGCAGGACCAGGCCATAATGTGTTAAGCACTGCCACAGAAAAAAAAAAAAATATTCTCAAAGGGTAAAACAAATGCTGGTACCATGCTTTTTAACTATGTAACACTGCAGAATTTCACAGAAGTGCAATATTCATCTTCCATCTTCCATAAGTTAATTTCTGAATTTTCTTAATTTCTGGAGTATATGATGCATGGAAAGTGCAAAATTAAAAAAAAAAAAAAAAAAAGAACAGAAATCTTGAGACAGTTACAAATCAAAGTGATGTGGTGGTGTCATCAGACTAAACTGCCATTAGGTTTTACTTTGACATTAACCTGTTTATGTTGTCAAGGTTAAAAAATAAACAGTAGGTGTTTATCACTGTAGGTGCTAGCTATTACTTGACAACTGAGACATGAGAGTTTAAATCTACTCCCACTGAATTCAGCAGGAATTTTTCCAATGGTTTTAATGGGGTAAGGGGTTGGCCTTCATTTATAAAGAAAATCACAGAACCTACTGTGCTAGTATAAGAACTCCAAAGAGGTATAATTTGTAAGGGAGATTTGTTAAAACACAGGACCTAATCTATCAGAGCTAGCACTAGCATAATTCTTTCAACAGTTAATAAATTAGAAAAGGGAAGCCTGTGGTTCATAAGTAAATAACATATAAAGTAATAAAGACATGATGAAAGGGATTGAAAAGTTTCCAGTTTTAGAATGTGGGCTGAATACATATGCATTAAAGCATTAAAACATTAAAGCCCAGGTTTCAGACAAAATTAAAAACACTATAAAGCGGCAAATTTTCAGGGGATTCCAGTAACAAAACAAATCAAAAAAGTCTAATTTGTGTTAAAATAGTAGTTTCTGGAGACACAGATGAGCATCAGAGAATGGAAATCTGATAAATCAAACCAATGAGTAATGAATTCTTGGAAAGAATTGTGTGCATAGAATCATTACCTGATATTTGTTAATATACGAGTGTCTGCTTTCTATGGCCTGCTACTGACCTGCTGTTTTCCAAATTAGCACAGGTATTTAAACTGTAAACTGGAGATTTCTTATG
Source organism: Chamaea fasciata (assembly GCF_029207755.1). Lineage (NCBI taxonomy): Eukaryota > Metazoa > Chordata > Aves > Passeriformes > Sylviidae > Chamaea > Chamaea fasciata. Next base: position 9,357,792 of record NW_027094089.1, read on the forward strand.
GACTCATATAAGTTTTAAGAGCTCTTCCCTTTACTTCTCATAGTCTGAGGAGTGTTCAGCTATAAACCAGTGCCCAAAGAACAAATTAATTCATTTTTTTGCTTTCTTGAAGACATTAGTGATGCTTGAGATGAAATGAAAACTGGCAACCCCTTAAAAAAGTAGGTCATCTGTGACAGCGTAGATGTAATTTGGAGTAATAATAAAGACTCAGTGCTGTAAAAATGCAAGTGTGCACACAGTGCTGGTGTGCCACTGCTAGTGTCACTCTTCTGCACAAAATGGTCACTTAGAATTTCGTAGTGACAGAGCGGTTGGAGTCTATCCCTCTGTAAGAAACTAGGATGTTTCATTCAGGTGAGCAGTTCTTTTATAGTCTAGTTATTGCAGGACAGCACTGCTATACATTACAGCCAAGTAACTGTGAAAAAATATTAAATAAAACTTTTATACAGATGCAAATAATGCTGACCACAAAAAATATTCTTTTTACTCATTGTCAGAAGGTATTCAGAAATCAAGTGCCTTTATTGTCATTCATAAAATATAAACTAACAAGAACAAGTAAGAGTAAAATTGCTTTTTGTTGTTTATGTCACCATCATTACACATGATGACAGTAAATACTGCTATTAAAAATAGGCATATTTGTATATGCCATTGTGTTTAGTGATGTCCGCACAAAGTGCTCACATTTGATATTTATACCTGGACACACTGTCCCTGCCCTAGCCCTCTTACTGGGGGTGGAACTTCCAGCTTCCCATTGCAAGACCAATCACCTTCCTCTTCAGGGGTGTAAGGTGCTTTGGAGGCAATTATGGTCATGCTGGTGGGCTGGATCTCCATCCTCATGCTCACTTGAGTGGGCCATTTAGTTTAAGAGGGCACTTTCTTTTTGTCTCTCCATGGGGTAAGTGATTTAATGACCATGGATACAAATAGGGCAGACAGAGGTACTCAGTGCTTCATTGCCTCAGTCTTACCAGCAAAGACTGATGAAGAGATTCAAGGAGAAGAAAGTGGATGCAGATCAAACCACAGATTATTTGGGTGAACTTGACCCAAATATACCCATGGACAAGCTTCTTTGAAGGTTTCTGAGAGAGCTGATCAATATCTTCATAGGGCTGTTCTTTAGCATCTTTAAAAAAAAATTAAGACTAGAAGATGTCCGAGATGATTGAGGGAAAAACAATATTACACTTCTGTGTTGGTTTTACATGGCCTGGCCTTTGGTAGTGGAGGGGCCACAGATATGGCTTCTGTGAGAAGCTGTCGAAGTTCCTATGTCCATCCAGTAGAGCCAATCCGTGATAGCTCTGAAGATGGACAAGCTGCTGGCCAAATCTGGGCCAATGAGAGAGGCTGGTAATGCCTCTGTGATAATACATTTAAGAAGAAAATCAAAACACTAGGGGGGTCACAGATATTTTTCTAGACAGAGAAGAGGAGGAGGTGAGACCATGTCGCCTTGGAGGTGACACCAATGTCAGTGGAGAAGGAGGGGGAGGAGATGTTCCAGGTGCCGGAGCTGAGATTCCTCTACAGGTCATGGTGAGACCATGGTGAAGCAGCTGTGCCCCTGCAGCCATGGGGATCCATGGGAGATGCAGAGATCCACCTATAGCCCTTGGGGATCCAAGGGGGATGCATAGATCCAACCACAGCCCATGGGGATCCATGGGGGTTGCAGAGATTCCCCCACAGTCCATGGGGATAAACGGGGGATGCTGTCACGATCCGCTCACACAAGCGGGGTTCGTGATGGTTCGTTTTAGGGATCTCAGAGCACAAAAGACACAGCGGGGGACAAACTCAGTTTACTAAATCACAAATGCACCTTTATTTAGTGCCAACAAATGCGATAGTGGGGAGAGAAAAGAGAATAGTAAGAAAGACAGAAAAAGAGGGGAAGGGGATTATAGCTACCAACATGGAGGCTTTTGAAGTCCTCGAGGCTTTTGAAGATGCCTATAGACGCGAGTTTCTCCAGTGGGGTGATCCCAAAAGTGAGCGGGGGTCTCCAGGGTTTTTATAGTCCTCTCCGAAGCGACAGGCAGTTGGCCAAACAGGTGGGGGAAATCATTGCAGTGTGTTCATTTAGAGAACTCAGAACAAGTCGGTCGTCAGCAGGTACAGTGTCAACCAGTACAAGTCAGCAGGCGCAGTCACTTCACCATGACTTGCCCATTGTTTCTGCTCAGGTTCTGATGTTCCGATATGTGTGCTGGGTTTTTTCCATCGAACGCACCTGCAGGCAGCACTTGGCCAACATCCCACCTCAGCCAGGCCAGAACTCCTGTGTTGAGATTTTAAAGTCCCTTTTAGGGGTTTCAGTCTCTGTCCTTGACGATGGTCGTGAGGCAGATGAGGGATCTTCAGACCGTCTCTTACACCACCCCGTGACTCACGATTGTCATCAAGAGAGCTCCTTCAGCAGGGTTCCGTAGTCTTGCAAAGTCTTCAGGACTCATCCATGTTAGTAGCATATCCCGAAAACAACAGAGACAGTAGAGAGTGTGTGTGAAAAAGAGAGAGAGAGAGAGAGAGGGAGAGGAAAAAATAGGAAAAGGAAATAGAAACTAAACAAAATCAATCAATATTGATTAAAAAAATTTCTTCAAAATAATCAACACAAATCATAAAATTCCTTAAAGTTATAACAATTTTCAAACAACAGCTTAATTTTGATTATAATATAACATAATTAAAACAAACAACAATAATCAAAACAAGCAACTAACAATTTCAAACAACAATTTCAAATTAATCTGCTGTTGGAGGTCTAATTTTCGCTGTTCGTGTAGTATGTCTCGTGTCAATAACTTTGGAAGTGTCTCTCACAGAAGGGGTATTGACTCTTCATCATTTTCCAGTTTAGGATGTATAAAATGACTGATAAGACAAAACCAATCAAAACCAAAATCAAAAGAACAACAATGGGATGACCCACTTTGTTCAGGATACCTGTGGGAGTAGGTGACCACCCAAAAAGGGTATCCCACCACCTGTATTCAGCATCCTTTTTGACCCTTTCCATGACATGATGTATTTTTCTCACATTGTGATGAATAGTTACGAGGGTTTTTTGTCTGTTTTTCTTGATCTTTTCCAAAATCTCAGTTAAGTCCTGCTGAAGCAACAATTGCTTCACTAAAGTAAGATTCATCCCAATAGGGGGTGGCAATAATTTGTGCATCACTGTATAATCAGATTGTAAAAGGTGATAAGAGGTAACTGGGGCTGAGTAAGAAAAGTCACATCCTGTAATTGTGGTAAAGTTACAAATACAAAAATTTGAGTGATTCTTAAGATTCACTACTATTTCTTCTACAAACACTACATCACAAGCAGTTCTAAAGCATGCACACCCATTGCCTATATATATTAGCACTGCTTCAGAAGTTTGGTTAGGGTGAATTTCAAAGTGGCAGATATTTTTTTCAGTATCCAAAAATATGTCTTGAGCTATGATTGCATTAACAACATCAAGTGCACCAAGACATTACATATGGTTATTACAAAGGCTGTAACTGTGTTGGTATTGGGGTTATAGGTAAAGTTTACTGATTTCTACTAGGATTGGAATTCCTTTTCAAAATCATTTGCATTGTCCCAAATTATTTTCCGAATTTCAGTAGGAAAAGTGCCTTCTTCTCCTTCCCTTATGATTGAGGCAACAACTGTCTGCATCCAAAGCTGTGTCTGGATGCAGCTAAGAGCCAAAAAACCCCATTGTTTTTTGTAGCACCAAGTGCATAAATTATCATTTTGTGATCATTCACATTCACTTTTTCCCAATTTGGTAATATGTTTGATAGCAACCACTGATGTGTCCCCAAAGCCAATAAGGATAACTACAATGGTTGTTGTAATTTGGTCAAATCTCTAGTTTTGGCAACCAATTTTTAAAATATTTATCGTGGTTTATATGGCCTTCATGTCCTTCGGAGTTCTCCTGTGAAAAGTAAGCACAACAGAATCTGCCACCAAAAGGCAGAAAGTTAAAATGATGAAAATTCTCCAGTGTGCTTATTCGATACTCTTTCCCTAGAGCATCAAAGGTTACCCATGTGTATTTATTCAGAGGGGGTTTTAGCACTAGTGGTACCTTTCCCACCGTGGGGAGGTCCACCAAAACAGGTTGTCCAGGGTAACGTGCTGGATTCTTAGAATCACTTGGTTTCTGTAGTGAGGGGACTATGCTTGGAGCTGTTGGTCCAAAAGGAAAAGCATCAGTAAACCAAGGACTTGCTGACTGTTCGGGGGGAAAGGGAGGGGTAATGACTGAGGCAGGTTTGTCTTGGATGCTACCCAAGTTTTCTGCTTCTTGTACTGCCAGTTTTTTCACAGCTCCTTCAGTTATTGAGAAGATGTTACAATAATATTCAATCTGAGCACACCACTTTCTTACTGAGGCTGTCTGGGCCACCCCGTCAGGTGAGGGAGTCCCAGCAGTGACTGACTTAAAAACTTGGAAAGGCCCTCTCCAAACAACTGGTTGTTGTTGTACAATCTTCTTTACTTCTATGAGAACTAGGCTAACCACAAACAAGCCTTTTTCCCAGGTAGTATACCTCTTTTCAGCATCTCTGAAACCACGGGGGTAAAAACCAACAGGCCATGTCGGACCCTTAGGACCCCACTGCCATATGTGTACTGACAACCCTGAGGAAGCAAATCCCCATTCTACCTGAAAAGGATCTGTTGGGTGGATAGGGCCTAGGGCCTGATGAGCTGTGGCTCCAAAAATCAACAGTTGTAATGCTTTTTCCTGAGAAGGGCTCTAGTCCCATTTTACTGCCTTTCTCAACAAATCATAAAGAGGCTTGGCAAAAATTGAAAAATCTGCAATGTGTTTTCCCCAAAACACTAATAATCCCAAGGCATGCTGTAGATCTTTCCTGGACTCAGGCACTTTAATTTGATCTGAGGAGGTTAGGGTGCCAGGTGGGATGCATGTCATACCTCCTTTCCACCAGATACCCAAAAATTTTGCTTCTTGAGAAGGTTTTTGTATTTTTTCTGAAGGGATTTGCAAAGCAAGGCTTTCTAAGGGATAAATTATTTTTTGTTGAACACCCCCCACTTGCTGTGTCTCATTGTTTAAAACTTGTGCTAGGGAGTCCTGTGGCTTGTTGCCCAAGGCCTGTGGAGGAGGAGGTGCGCTGGGTTGTTGGTTGGATGATTCCAACACAATAGGTTTGGGACAGGGCCAATTAGAAATTATTTTAGCCAATTTATCATAAGGCAATTTATCCATTATTTCTCACGGCACTCCCCTTTTCAGTCCTAGTGACCACAGTTGCTGCCAGTTGGAAATTTGTTTTCCCTTTTCTGATTTTTCATTAGGAGAGGCAATGTGCCTGACTCCTCTGGGTTTTCTTGTTTGTCCTCTGGGTACTTCACTAGTCTATATTTTCTACTGTAACTTATTAACTCCTCTGCTACCTCACTCCATGTCCAAAGTTTATAACTGCTGTTATATTGTGTGCTAGGAGTTGTAAAAGGTGAGGAGTCAGTGGAACCAGTTTGATCTATTGTATGTCCGAGAAATCTTCCAAGTCTATCTACAGGAGAGATAGATGCTATTGTTTTTTGAAGAAGAATTGCTGTTGGTTTAAGAGACTCTGGCAAACCTCGAATTAGGGGGGTCATAATCTCAGGTTTTACTGGCTGTTGCATTGGTGACTCAGAGATTAATTTTCTTTCATGTATCATTTGCAAGCATGCAGCTTTGTGTATGTTTTCTAGGAGGTGGTCTGAGGTGCTGACTATTGTCAGAGGGTCGCCCCTCTCAAGGGGGTTTAACCCCCCTGCCCAGTGAGCTGCACGCTGTGTCAGGGACCATGGAGCATGTGTGTTTCCTGTTGTTAAGAAAACTCCATGTCCCCAGTAGCCACTTGCTTCTTGTTCACTTAATTTAATTTGGTCGCCCCCCGTGAGGGAAACTCTAAAAACATACTCTGTCTCTGACTCACTAGGGAGGCAGGAGTATTCTTTCTTTAATTTAGCTAATTCAGTGGCTGTGTATGGTATTTCTTTGGTGGTTATGTGGGGATCATGATCCTCTTCATTTATATAATTATATTCTGTTTTAATGAGAGGTCTCAAGTTGGAGCAACAGTGTTCTCCACAATTTTGCATCTGCACTAATTCTTTCTGAGGGTATATTTGTTAAATGTTGTATGTCTCCTTTCTTTCTATTTTTGTGGGTGAATCTGCAGATTTTAAGTTTCTACTTCGCTCTTCTGCAAGGGAAATCTGCAGCAAATAATTCTGATTTCTTTCCTCTTCTAATTGTTTTTGCAAAGCTTCTACCAAATTTTGCAGGGATTCTATTACTGCTTTTTCTTCACTTACCCATTCAAAATGGGTTTCTATGGCTGCTGAAAGACAGGCCCCCAAAACTGAGCAAAGAATGGTTTTATTTCTGCCCAGTTTGTATCTAGCATCATGTTGCAAAAAATATATTTTATCTACAATGCTTTCAAAGTTAAACCAATTATTCTGTGCCCACCTTTCTCCATCTGGAGAAGGTCTAGCATCATGTTTTGCTAGCAAAGCATAAAATTCATTCTTATGTTTTTCACTCATTTTGTGAAGGGACCAAAACCACTCTCAGGGAGGTACGCTTAAAGTTACACCAAAGGCACAGCTAAAATTGTGTTTCCCTTCGCTTCCCTGGAATGGGCGAGGAGACCAAAACTGCCTGGGAGGTTCACCTTAGTTACAAATGGTTGTCTCCTCAACTACACCAAGCAGCCCAAAACACAAAAAAACCCCCAAACTAACTACAGTCCCATCTTTTGCACAATGAGATCGTTTTGTGAAATCCTGATGACAGGGAGTGCTATACGCCTGGGTGTATTCAGTTTGCAGGAATTTTCCCTGGCCCCCCTTGCTTTCTAACAGCGCTCACCGAAGTGGCGTGCTAGGTGCGGCTGAGACGAGGGTCCTTCCCCTCTTAGAAACTATATAAAACCCGCAATCCCTCTGTCCATCAAGATCCTGTCTGTGACGCCAATTTAATGTCACGATCCGCTCACACAAGCGGGGTTCGTGATGGTTCGTTTTAGGGATCTCAGAGCACAAAAGACACAGCGGGGGACAAACTCAGTTTACTAAATCACAAATGCACCTTTATTTAGTGCCAACAAATGCGATAGTGGGGAGAGAAAAGAGAATAGTAAGAAAGACAGAAAAAGAGGGGAAGGGGATTATAGCTACCAACATGGAGGCTTTTGAAGTCCTCGAGGCTTTTGAAGATGCCTATAGACGCGAGTTTCTCCAGTGGGGTGATCCCAAAAGTGAGCGGGGGTCTCCAGGGTTTTTACAGTCCTCTCCGAAGCGACAGGCAGTTGGCCAAACAGGTGGGGGAAATCATTGCAGTGTGTTCATTTAGAGAACTCAGAACAAGTCGGTCGTCAGCAGGTACAGTGTCAACCAGTACAGGTCAGCAGGCGCAGTCACTTCACCGTGACTTGCCCATTGCTTCTGCTCAGGTTCTGATGTTCCGATATGCGTGCTGGGTTTTTCCATCGAACGCACCTGCAGGCAGCACTTGGCCAACATCCCACCTCAGCCAGGCCAGAACTCCTGTGTTGAGATTTTAAAGTCCCTTTTAGGGGTTTCAGTCTCTGTCCTTGACGATGGTCGTGAGGCAGATGAGGGATCTTCAGACCGTCTCTTACAGATGCTGAGACCCACTCACAGGCCATGGGGTATGTGTCCACACTGGAGCAGGTGGATGCCAGGAAGAGGCTGTGATCCAGGGGAGACCCAGTGGAGAGAGGGGGCCCCTGCGTCCAGGCTGGATCAGCCTGTCCTTGGAGGACTTGCATCCCATGGAAATGTGATGCACACCAAAGCAGTTTTGGGAAGACTCTGTGCCCGTTGGAGGGACTCATGTTGTAGCATTTTTGGCAAGACTGCTGCTCATGAGATTGGAACCATGTTGGAGAAGTTAATGGAGAACTGTCTCCTGTGGGAAGGACCCCACGGTCTCACAGGTAAAGGACTCCTCTCCTGGAACAGTGGAAGATCCTGGGGGATAAACAGACCAAACCCCAGCCCCATGTCTTGAGTTTTTTGTGGGAAGAAGGGAGGGGTTGGAGGAAAAAGGGTTTTTTTGAGGGCTTATTTTGCTTCTCATTATTCTCTTCTGATTTTGTGGTAATAAATTCACTTGTATTCTAAGTTGAGCCTGTTTTGCCCTTGGAATATTTTCTCCTGGTCCTGATCTCAACTCTTGAACCCTTTGTTAATTTTTCTTTCCTCTGCCCAGCTGTGGCAGGGGAGGGTGAGTGAGCAACTTCTCTGCATGCCTAGCATTTGGCTAGTGTCCAACCTTGACAATTTTTAATCAAGAAGTACCAAAATAACTATCTGAGAAAGTACAAACTAGTCAACCAACTTTGATATTAGGGCAGTGTAGTGGTTTTAGTTCACCAATCCAAGTGACAGCATCAATTAATGTGGTGAGTTGAGCTCTGGCCAGATGCCAGTATACCCGCTGAAACTATTTACTCATTTTCTGCTGTGAGATAAGGATAGGAGAAGAGCAAAAGCATCCTCAAAACTTTAAAAGAATGTAAAGAAAACTTTATTAACAGAACTAAAGGAATAATAAGAATTAGAGTAAACCTTCAGAACACTTCTCCTCCCACCTCCTTTCTCCTTTCCCATTGACAATGCAAAGAGATAAAATCTGGGACTTTCAGCCATTTCTAAAATAGTCTTTCTTCAGTTCACTTAGGGAGAGGAGTCTGTCTCTCTTGCCATGCCATGGAGCCCTTTCCACAAGAAACAATTGTCTCGTGGTTTTAATTTTCACGCATAGTAGCTGTCTATAAATCTACAATTGTGAAGTACTTCTCACATTTGATAGTCTTCCCACAACTTCCACCATGGGTCATCTCAGCTTATTGGGGTGCAATTTTAAGGGTGAGCTCTTCTAGCACAGAGACAAAAATTCTCTTCATCCATCTCTGTGAAACAGTGTTCTTCTTCTTGTACCCTGAGGGCAAGGTTTCTCATCTCTCTCATCTCTCTCTCTCTCTATTTTCAAGCTTCACATCAAATCACAGCTATTTCAACATCTGCTTGCTTCAGCACTGGTGCCTCTGCTCATGGCTGTGGTTAGAATGCTACATCCTCCCAATGCATTCCATGAGCTACAGGCGAAAAGTCTGATGTATCGATTATATCTTCACCATAGCTTTACAAGAGCATTTGAGCCCAAGACTAAGGCATCTTCTCGTTATCCTCCCATTTGGGTTTTGGCTTTTCTTTCTTTACTGATGTTGGTGTGTCTATGTTGTTCTCTTTGCATGCCTTCACCTTTTTTTTTCTCTGATTCAGGAGAAGTGGTGCCCGCAGATTTAACTGTTTTTAAGTGGAATTTTACAATACTGAAAGAGTTAATCTTACCTGGGGCATGCATTAGGAAATGGCCTTTTGCTGTTGATCATGTGGTCTCTGCCGGGCAGCAGCTGCAGAGGCTCACGGCATTGATTTGGGCTGCATGATTTCCTGTGACACCTGGATGGTTCTTTCAGCAGCATGATTCTGCCTCCTACACTGAATGGCTGTTTGGGAACCCAACGGTGGCAGGAAATGGCCAGGCAGAATCTCAGCTGCCTGTGCTGCAGCCCTGCCCAGCCCAGAGCTGCTCTTGGGGCCTGGCGGACCCTGACTCGGCCCAGGCCGGTGGCAGGGCAGGGCTTAGTGTCGGCAAGATGTGAGCAGCTGTGGCCTGGCCCTGCCTTGGCTGGGGCACACGGCCTCAACTCCCACTGTAGCCTGGCCACTGTGCCAGTGGGGGACAGGGGGAGCAGTTGTGTGGAGCTTTTCTCTTCAAAAGCCAGACGAGAGAGAGCTTTTCCCACTCGTCTTAAACGTATGGATTCATAGAGTTGTAGGGTGATTCTAGCTGGTTATTGCTGTCATGGAGGAAGCTGTATTATTTCCTCAGGGAAAGTCACTTCCTTTTTTTTTACCAGAAAGACTCAACTGAGGCAGAGTGGGTCTTACTGCAAAATATTTCTGTGCCTGTGATTGTTAACCTTGATTTATCAAGGGTAAAACATGTTTGACCCATTGGATTTCCTTATGTTAAAAAATAACCAGACTTTTGATCATCAAGAGAAAAATGGGTGTCCTTTACTTCAGCAAGGCTTTTGTCAATCTTCCACAATACTCTAGCCAAGTTAGGATGATACAGTTTGAATGAGAGAAAAACCAGATGTGTTCAAAACTCACTGGATTGTTAGGCTCAGCAGGCTGAGTTGAAATGAGTTGTACTCTACCAGGTTGCTGGTAACAAGTGGGGCAACAAAGGGACTGACCCAACTTAGGAAGTAAGTTGTTGACATGGAGGAGTTTGCGGAATGCTTGCATATAAGGTGTTCTGTAAATAGCAGACAAGGGTATATCAATTGATGTGCTTGAAGGTATGGCTGTTGTCCAGAGAGACCTGGAGAAGTTGGAGAAATGGATTGACATGAAATTAGTTATAGTCAACAAAGATAAATGTAAACTCATACATTTGGGAAGAAATATATCCCTTTATAACTGTACAGGCTGGAGATTCACCACCTGACAAGCAGTACTTCTGTAAAATGCTTGTAGGATGTGATGGATGGTAGGAGTCTGTGGTGTGTCCTGCAAGCAAAGAAGGCCAACAACAACTTTGTGAAGATAGTGGGTTTCTATGGACTAGGGACCATTTAGCCTGGAGAAGTGGTGGCTTTAGGGGAACAGCAGCTCTTCGGCACTGATGGACAATTGAGGAAGCACTAGCCAGTCTGTTCACGTTAGGGTATGGGGAAAGGTTGAGAAGCACTGTGCAGGTGCTGAAACAAGAGACTCAGACTGGATCATCCAGAGGACAGTTAAGCAGCAGAGCAAAGCAAGCCAGAAAATTTATGTTGCCAATCTAGTCTGACCTCATAATCCAGGACAACTAGAGGGAGGTTGAACTGGTGATGTCCTCAGCCTAAGTTGCATCCATGTTGCTATACTGTGGTCTTGTTTTATATTTTTGTTGGTAGGGACATGTAAAACCAAGGGCAACTAGATTATAAAAACAGTAGAGGAGTGGTCAGTGGGGCAGTCAAGCTGAACATGCCATTTCAAGAACCCTTACAGCAGAGACTTCCCTTGCCAGCACATAGTGACTGACTGTCCTGTCTGCTTTGACTACTTACATAAATGCAGTTCTATGTCAACACCACAGTAAATTAGTTTTGCTTTCAACAGACACTCTCAGTATCTGTACAATAGCAGCATTAAGTAGTTTAATCAATTTAGTCATTTAGTCAGTTGTGTAGGAGAATTTTTGATAGGTTTTGGCATGCAAAGGCGGCTTTGTATTTCTTAATATTTTCTTCTGTCGTGGTCAGAAGTTTTGTGGTTTTGATATTACCTTATTTGTTGGTGTCACGTGTGGAAGGAGGTTATATGTGGGAATATTTATGTTTTTAACAGTTTGCTCTTGTTGATAATTAATAGTATCATTGTCATATTCAGAATGTGGTTAAGAAAAATTTTCTGAAAAACCTAGTACTTAAAAGTTGGTATGAAAGTGTAAGTAGTACAGGTTTTGGTTTTGTTTTGGGAAAAAAGAGGTTCTGGCCCTTATGAATGTGAAATCAAACTTATAAGTGTCTGAGTCACACAGAGAAGTCTAGATATTCCTTTAAATTTTGGAAGGTCTAATTTATTCCTGACTCTTTTATAAAAGTTTGGAATGTGATGACAGAGCCTCAGTCAAAAGTAGTTTGAAAAAGAAAACCTTCAGAGTACCTTCAAAGGAGGTACTTAAAATGTTTCACACTTCATGAGTAGAAATGGAAGGGGGAATGACATTTCTGTAGTTTCTTTTTCCCCATTTATCTTGGCATTCGAAAGCTTAGGTAGGAAGATAGCAAATATAAGTTCTGATTGCAACAGGGCAATAATCAATTGCCTTGTAGGGAAGAAATGGCCAGTTCCAGCTTTTAAATATTACATTGAGTCAAACCTTTTTATTGCTTTCTCCTACCTAGGATTGTCTCATTCCTGTAACTCCTGTTAATGCTTCTGCACACATGCACTTTAAAATATTTTTTTCCTTCAGAAAGGAGATGCTCTAAAATCTTTTTGAATCCAACTGCTGACAATATGCAACAAAAAAAAAAAACAGGATAAACTTTAGAGTCTAATGTCTTTTCCTTAATCTAATGTTTTTTCCTATCCTCTTCAAACTTCCTTTTTTTTGGCAGGGTGCTTTACACGTCCTCTTAAACCCATTAAAAACAATCTGATTCATTTTCCATTACAAAGGGTAAAAGCTATAGGTATTTCCAGTCTATTTTAACTGTACGTAACTGTTGCCTGAAACCTAATCTGTTAAATAATTTCTGAGCTTGAAAAGCAGGCTGATATCTGGCACTTTCACGGCACTCCAGACCCCTTAGGATTTGTGCGTTTCCATGCAGAGGAAATAACAAATACCCGAAGTTAAAAACACCCAATCTAATGGTTTCCTAGCCTATTTGCTCTCAATGTCACCAGGAATGAAGTGGAAGAAGCTGCTGAAAAGGTGAATGGGAACAAAGAAAAATGTATAAAAGGGTTTATCATCATAAAAGGTGAATGAAATAGAGTGGAAGTTTCCTGCTGTTTCTTGTGCAATTTCAACTGGCCATTTGCCCTAGCACAAATGGATGTGGAGACTGCCCTAACAGAGAAATAATTTTGGATCCTATTGCACAATAAATCAGACAATATCTTGGACATCTGTGTCTGAGCTGACTTTTCTTTTTCTCAGAGGTTTTTTAAGACCTCTCCAGTAATGGTGAATAATAATTAAGTTCCTGCAGTCTTCCATTATGCACCTCTGAGATCCTTCTTCTTGTATCTGTGACCTCTTGTATCTTTCTCTTGTTTTAGGGTGTAACTGTCTCTACATTTCTACAGAGGATTCTCCTTCTGGACTTCATCTGCTGAGGAATAAATGACAATGTGCTGTGACCTTTTATACTAGCACTTCACAGTCCCATATGAATTGCAATTACATTTTCTCTTTTTGGCATGTGTGGCCCCTCAAGGCTTTACACAGCTGACGATCTGTGACAGGTCTCTCCTGAGTATCAGAAACAAGATTGCCCAGATGAACAACAGCTGCACATTCCAGTACAGAATTATTTCTCATGCAAAAAGTTATAAGAATTCATCCTTCAAAAGTCCAGAGGGGAGTAAGACATTAGTAACATGGATAACTGTTTTGTTTCTATGAAAACCCATTGTACTCCTACCTTCACAGTATACATTCATAAAGCATACTTATTAAACATCTGTGGAAACTAGTAGTTAGTCATTCAGTGATCTAAGAAAAAAAATGGGGAGCAGCATATACAATGAAAGGTGTTGGGATTTATATGTTCTTCTTGCTATGAAAAATATTTTAAATAAATGGACTTCTAGAATTAAAATAAATGTATCTGTGCAAAGATAGGTACCCAAACCTGGGGAAAGAGGATATACTAGCCTACCTTCAGAATATCTAGAAGCTGTGTTAATATTTGTATTCACTTATGAACATGTTTGTTAATAAATCTTCCAGTCAGCTTAGAAACAAAATTTGAATGAGCATTGTGGTCTTGTGATTTTCCTTTGATTCCTGTTTTGTGGATTCACCAGGACTGAGAGGAAAAAAGTCTGTGCAAAAAAAGCAAGGAACTTGTTATATATGGCCTAGGAGATCAATGAGATTCAGAGACCTCAGAAAATAAGAGCTTTATGAAAGATAACCATTAACACTCTAAGAAATTAAAATGCTACTTCTCTTAGAATTTTTACATTAGGAAAAAATGTCTTCCCCCGTTGCCACAGTTATATGGATCTGTGGGTAAAAAGTTTTGCCTTGCAGTTATTCAACATGCAATTGCATTGTCATCTGAGGCTTGTGATCTTTTGCTATCAGACCAGACAAGTTCTCAGTGTGTATAAAAAATGCGTTTTTAAAAAACATTCATTAAGTTTGTTTCCTTCTTGCTGAAGGAAACTAAGAAAATGCCTACAAATCAGAGTATTATCTTTCTAAAGAATAATTATTTTTTTGTTTGTTTGATTTGCCATGTCTTTGCACTCAATGTGACTTGTTTGTAAACAAACCTTTTGGCAGACCAAGACTAGAGATCACTGCAATATTTTAAGAAACAGGGAGACATTCATGTCTACTTCATAGAGCTGTTTTGAAACTTATATTGCATGGTAGACCTTCAAGTGTGGAAAAACAGAAGGCTGGAATCACTACAAAAATTAGGTGAAAAAATATTTGCTGAAAAAGCAGGTTGCTTTTAGAAATACTTTTGACATTTATTTTTGACCATCACCTTTTTAAAACTTGGCTCTGTTAGGCTATCCTCAACACCTATCCAGTCTTCACTGTCATCCTTGTGCCGGCAAAAATATGTATGTAAGGAGTGCTTATTTGTTTCTTAGACACAGAAAGAAATACAGCGTTTGACGAAGCCTTTGAAAAAACAGTCTTATAAATTAAAACAATAGCAACAACAAAAATCCATAAGCAATCTGTATCCTGAAAATCCCCAGAAAAACGCAAAACAACCTGTTTTGCTTTCCTCACTATATTCTACAGTGTTGAAAAATTCCTTTTTTTATATTTTTGTTTGACTTGATTCACTTGATTATTAAAAAAACATTGTCCAAAATCTGTGATTTGCATGGTAATAGTATCTTCATTTTCATGCAATTTTTTAGGTTGCATAGGATGCAAATACCAGGGTCTGAAAAGAGAAACTTAGAGCATGCATGTTACATGGTGCGTAAAATACTGTTGGAGACCACATGAATATTTTTGGCGAATGCTACTAGAATACTCTGATCAGGCAAAAACCTGTAATATTATGACTAACATGATGGATCCACCTTGTACATGGTAAATTGGAAATTACCTGGAACTGTGATATTATTGGATCTCCTTAACAGCTTATGAAAAACTTGGAGTGAGCAAAAAAGCAGAACATGATATAAGAACAGAGATAAAGCAAATCAGTGAAAACTGTCATGAAATTATAAGAAAAATCAACCTTTGATAATGACAGTCTTTTACCTTAATGTGAACTTCCAGCTGGCTATGGAGGCCTGTTAATTAAAAAATGAGCAATCACAGAAGAAAAACAAATTAAATTACAGGAAGCCACTTCTTACCAGTTTGAACTAGTTCTGTATTTTCTGCTGAACTGATCAATTTTCAAGTTATCAAATTATCTCCTCAGAGATTTTCAATTTCTTTGCAGCTGGTGGGTGCTTGGATAAAACAGAGGATAGAATTCAGCTCAAATTTTTGAAGGGATTTGGTATCTTTAAGGATAAAGAATTCAATGTAAATATAAGATTATTATGTAGAAGAAGTGCTGTGAACTCAGAAAGCAATTAAAAAAGACAATGTAGAAAATATTATCAGGTTCATGAACAGAATAATGAAGGCTAATCCATCTTTTACAGGAATTGCAAAATGCAAATGAATAACAATGTTTATTATAAACTATTATCAGTGTAGGCTGTGATATGTTTGGAGATACAGCATCTTTTAAAATGAAAGACAAAATTGCTGGAGCATCTGGAAGAAAAAAATCTACTAAATCCTGAATTTCAAGGTTATCATTGGGAATCTGTAGGGTTAATGACAGTCAAGGAAATAAATAATAACTGCTTATGCAAAAGCTTTTGGTTGGCTTAAATATTAACATGATATATTTCTTATATGAGATTGTATTAATTTTAGGAGAATAAAATATAAATAAAATCACCTCTATTATGTTCTCAGTGCTAATATTAGTCTGAACGAGCTGCCAGGAGAGATTTATCTGAGCTTAGCAATGTCCTTGTACCTGATATGGCTATAAGAATATTAAATGAAAGCTACACCTGTACTTTGGCAAATCTGTGCATAGGAAGTAATTTCTCTCTGAATTTTGTGAAACGTGATTGTACTGAACTATATTAAAAATCAGAACACTTCTGCACAGTTGCTTTCTCCTCAACACCTCCAACACAAATGTGTGTGTGGAAGGTAGAAGAATTCATCAAGGATTGGGGGTAGGGGTAGTTTTTATATATTATTTTCCCTGTGAATTTTAATGTTCGAAAATAATTTACATTGATTGGGTGCTTAGACCCATAGCCCTGTGCTAGGATATCCTTTTGGTATATGAGGTCAAAATAATCTTAAAATGACCTCACTCAAAATGAGCAATTCTATATAGAAAGTTATGCTGGTTTGGGCTGGGGTGGACTTGCTTTTCTTCATACTAGGAGCTTTGGCACTGTGTTACGGATTTGTGCAGAAAAGACGATAGTACAGGGATGTTTTTATTTCTGCTGAGCAGTGCTTACAGAGAGTAGGTTGGAGGTTCACATGCAGCAGGGGGAGGACAGTTGGCCCCAACTGACCAAAGGGATATTTCATATGCATGGCATTATGCTCAGCGTATAAACTAAGGGGAGAGGGAAAAGAGAGATATTTGAAGCAATGGCTTTTGTCATCCCAAGTCACCATTACTCATGATAGAGCCCTGCTTCCCTGGGGACAGCTGGATACCTGCCTGCCCAGGGGAAGTGGTGAAAGAATTAAATATTTTTATTTGGTTACATGCATGACTTTTGCTCTACCTATTAAAATATCTATATCTAAACCCATGAGTTTTCTTAAGTTCACTCTTCCGGTTTTCTCCCCCATCCCGCTGCAGGGGAGTGAATGAGAAGCTGTGTGAGTCTTAGTTTCCATCTGGGGTTAAACCATGAAAAAACCAAAACAACTTGTGGAGACAGCTGTCTGAGGATACTGCGAGTTTGTGTTTGGTCATTCCTGAAAGGTTATGGAGATGAGTGGGGAAAGATAGTATTTTCCAGTATCTGAATGGAGCCTACAAGAGAGATAGAGAGTAACTATCTACAAGGACATGTGACAGAACACATGGGATTGTCTTGAAAATGAAAGAGAGTAGGTTTAGATTAGATATTAGAAACAGGAATCATTTGAGGGTTTTTGTAGCACTGGAATGGGCTGCCCAGAAAAGTTATGGGTGTCCCATGCCTGGAAATTTTTAAGAGCAGGCTGGATGTGGCTTTGAGTAACCTGGTCTAGGGGGTTGAACTAGGGGAACTAGGTGATCTTTGAGGCTCCTTCCAACCAAGGCGATTCTATCATTCTGTATTTCAGTGATTCTGTCTGGAACACTATGGCTTGGATAGCTGACCTACTGTTGGGGGTTAGGTTTGTTCCTTCTTTCTCTAAAGAATTTTTTCCCCACAAGTTACCAAGGAGACCAAGTGTTGGATACTTGAGAGTACTTAACTGAAACAAAGAGGTGGACAAAAGGTGGAAGGGGGAGATAACGCAGGTAAAAGACAAAGCTTGAGGCAGCTGCGTGCTTTTCTGCTTCCGGCGTTCGGGGAGGCACGTGTCTGCCGCTCCTCGAGGAGCTCAGCCGCCGCAAAGCACGCCGAGCGGAGAACGGCTGTTGCTGGCTGGAGGAGTTTCACTGTGGCCAAAGGGATCCAGTCCTGGGAAATCTACTATCACCGGTTCGACCTGAATCCTGAGTTTTTTCTCTGCCACTCGTGGAAGCTGGGCCGCTTTTCTGCCTCGCCTTCGGCTCCTTCGGCGCTGCTCCTCTTGCTGCAGCGTGACCCTGCACCCCCTGCGCTGCCGGGACATCCTGCCCCTGCCTGCCGGGACACCCTGCCATCCCAGCTACCAGCCCGGGACTTTTCCACTGTTCCAGCTTGGTGCTCTGAGGATCCTGCAGGGACACTGAAACCAAACTGCCCTGGGTTTTGTGAAACAAAACCCTCAAGGTTCTTGGTACTGTTGTCGTTTGTCATTAATGCTGTAGTTGTTTGGTGGGGGGGGGAGGTTTTTTTTGTGTTTGTTTGCTTTGTATTACATACTAGTAAAGAACTGCTATTCCTATTTCCCAAATCTTTGCCAAAGAGCCTCTGATTGTAATTTTACCTAGCAGATACCTGTCTTCCTAAACCAAGACAGATTTTGGCGCCCAAGTGTGGGGCTTGAGGGCATTGAAAAAAAAAAAAGGGAAGAGAAATAGCAGTTCTTAACTAACCTAGTACTTTCTTTTGTGTGCGTTGGATATAAAAACCTCATTAGGCTGCATCATGTGGTCTAACTTAGCCTGGTTTGGGTGGCATGTGGTTGTGGCTGTATTCCTTCCATTTGCAGGCCCTTATCTAAACATGGGCCCTATAACTAAGGCTACTGTGACTGTCATCCAGTTTATTTTATGGCTTAATAAGGTGAAGAACTCATGGATTTTTAATTTCCTCTGGAAGGCAGGCACATGGATTCAGGGCTATCGTACACTAACTGTGTGTTTTTGGAGTTACTTTAACAATGGTACCTACTGTGAGGAAATGACACCGGGGGAAGTTTCTTTTTCCCAACCCTTTACCCATCTCTTTGGGTCTGCCCCACCAGTTTTTGAAGGGTTTAAATCCTCTCTGAATGCTAATGATATCATACAATGGCTGGTGCTGCTAATAGGCATATTCTATTTAGCATTCAGAGATAAGGAAAGATTGACCTGGATAACCACCCTGATACCTACCCCACAGAATAGGGATGATACCCCAGAGCCTGACTCTGCCCCACAGCCTGCCTCAGAAAGGACCCACCCGGATTGGGTTGAGGTTCTGGTAAAAGAGATACATGAGATGGGCCAGATGCTGAGGGAGTACATTTACCCAGCACATGAAAAACCCTTCCCCCTGCCCTGAGAAGGCAGACACTGATGGTGCAGCAGTGGAACCCACAGATGTTACAACTGTCCAGGTTCCAGCTGAACCACAAGGGCAGCCACAGCCAGCAGCAGTCGCCCCTGTGGAAACAAGGAAGTGTAAAGTGAAATCGTCAGATCCTGGTATTAAGGGTAAGAAAGGAGGGTCCTCACAGCCCACAGAAGAGCCACAGGTTGAGATCATCACTGAGTCCCTGACATATGAAAGTCTACGTAATCTGCAAAAAGATATTGCACGACGAGGACGTGAGGCTTATACAGCCTGGCTACTTCGAGTCTGGGACCTTATGGGTACAGGTGTGCAACTGGATAGTGCTGAAGCAAGGAATTTGGGACCCTTGACCCAGGACTCAGGTATAAATCAGGTATTTGTAAGAGAGCAAAGGCCCCTTCCCCTTTGGGAACGACTTCTAATGAGTGTGAGAGAGAGATTTGTCCACAGAGACAGAATGCAAGAGCACAACAATAGAATGCGATGGAAGACCCTTGAGGAAGGAATCCAACAGTTGAGAGAAGTGGCAGTATTGGAAGTACTTTTTGGGAGGACCGGACAGCATGATAATGACCCCGACAAGGTTAAATGCACAGGGCACATGTTGTGGAATCTGGCAACTCATGGACCATCCCAATACGCCACATTCATCACAACAATTAATGCCGAGGATAACCGAGAGACAGTGGGTTCTGTTGCCAACAAGCTCAGAAATTATGAAAGTATGATCAGTGGCCCAATGCAGGCTCATGTCTCTGCGGTGGTGAAGGAACTCAAAGAGGAGATGAGGCAAATGAGAGAGGAGATGAGAAGGAACAGTTCCCATGTAGCACCGGTGCGAGTCACAGGTCCCAGAATCAGAGCCCAACATCCCCCAGCGAGAGAGAGAGGGTACACCCCTCGAGCTGACCTGTGGTTTTATCTGCGGGACCATGGGGAGGACATGGGAGTGTGGCATGAGAAACCTACTTCTGTCCTGGCAGCACGGGTACGTGAGCTCAAGGAGAGAAACGCTAACAGAGGGAGTTCCACTAGAATGAAGGTAGCCTCAGCCTCCCATGAGCAAGCTGCCAGGTATTACGGAGGTGGGAATGCTGTGTCAGATTCCCTCGAAGGAACCTCTACCATGTATGTCCAAGAAGGGAATAATAACCAGTGCTAGAGGGGCCCTGCCTCTAGCCAGGAAGAGGCACGGGAAAATCGGGTTTTTTGGACTGTGTGGATTCGATGGCCTGGCACATCAGAGCCACGAAAATATGAAGCTTTAGTAGATACTGGGTCGCAGTGTACTCTAATGCCATCAGGACATGTGGGGGCAGAACCGATTTCCATTGCCGGGGTGACGGGGGGATCACAGGAATTGACTCTGGTTGAAGCCGAGGTGAGCCTGACCGGGAAGGAGTGGCAGAAACTTCCGATTGTGACCGGCCCAGAGGCTCCATGTATTCTGGGCATAGACTTCCTCAGGAATGGATATTATAAAGACCCTAAAGGACTCAGATGGGCTTTTGGAATAGCTGCTGTGGAGACAGAGAACATTAAGCAGTTGAACACCTTGCCGGGACTATCAGAGAACCCATCTGCAGTGGGACTCCTGAAGGTAGAAGAACAACAAGTACCTGTTGCCACCTCGACAGTGCACCGTCGGCAGTATCGGACAAATCGGGACGCCGTGATCCCCATCCACAAGATGATCCGTGAGCTGGAGAGCCAAGGGGTGGTCAGCAAAACCCACTCACCCTTCAACAGCCCCATCTGGCCTGTGCGCAAGTCTGATGGAGAATGGAGACTGACTGTGGACTATCGTGCATTGAATGAAGTGACTCCACCACTGAGCGCTGCTGTGCCGGACATGCTGGAACTTCAGTACGAGCTGGAGTCCATGGCAGCGAGGTGGTATGCCACTATTGACATTGCCAATGCATTTTTCTCCATTCCTCTGGCTGCAGAATGCAGGCCTCAGTTTGCTTTGACCTGGAGGGGCGTGCAGTACACCTGGAACCGGCTGCCCCAGGGGTGGAAACACAGCCCCACCATCTGCCATGGGCTGATCCAGGCTGCACTGGAGAAAGGTGAGGCTCCGGAACATCTACAGTACATTGATGACATCATTGTGTGGGGAAAGACTGCAGCTGAAGTGTTCGAGAAAGGAGAGAGAATGATCCAGATTCTGCTGAAAGCCGGGTTTGCCATCAAGAAGAGCAAAGTCAAGGGACCTGCTCGAGAGATCCAGTTCCTGGGAGTAAAGTGGCAAGATGGACGGCGGCAGATCCCCACTGAGGTCATTGATAAGATCACAGCAATGTCTCCACCAACCAGCAAAAAGGAAACACAAGCTTTCCTAGGAGCCATAGGTTTTTGGAGGATGCACATTCCTGAGTACAGTCAGATCGTGAGCCCTCTCTACCTGGTTACCCACAAGAAAAACAATTTCCACTGGGGCCCTGAACAGCAACAAGCCTTTGCCCAGATCAAGCAGGAGATTGCTCATGCAGTAGCCCTTGGCCCAGTCAGGACAGGACCAGATGTGAAGAATGTGCTTTATTCTGCAGCCGGGAACAACGGTTTGTCCTGGAGCCTTTGGCAGAAGGTGCCAGGGGAGACTCGAGGCCGACCACTGGGATTCTGGAGTCGAAGTTACAGAGGATCTGAAGCCAACTACACTCCCACAGAGAAGGAGATCTTGGCCACCTATGAAGGAGTTCAAGCCGCCTCAGAAGTGATTGGCACAGAAGCACAACTCCTCTTGGCACCCCAACTACCAGTGCTGGGGTGGATGTTTAAAGGAAAGGCTCCCTCCATGCACCATGCCACTGATGCCACATGGAGCAAATGGACTGCCCTCATCACACAGCGTGCCCGTACTGGAAACCCAAATCGCCCTGGGATTTTGGAGATAATTACAAACTGGCCGGAAGGAGAAAACTTCGGTCTCACGGACGAAGAGGAGCAGGAACAAGTGACACGAGCTGAAGAAGCTCCTCCATACAACCAACTGCCAGCAGAAGAAACACACTACGCTCTCTTCACTGACGGTTCCTGTCGCATCGTGGGAATGAACCGTAAGTGGAAAGCAGCCGTATGGAGCCCCACACGACAGGTTGCAGAAGCCACTGAAGGAGAAGGGGGATCAAGTCAGCTTGCTGAACTCAAAGCTGTTCAATTAGCCCTTGACATTGCTGAAAGAGAGAAGTGGCCAGAGCTCTACCTCTACACTGATTCGTGGATGGTAGCCAATGCTCTGTGGGGCTGGCTGGAAAGGTGGAAAAAGGCCAACTGGCAGCGTAGGGGAAAACCAATCTGGGCTGCTGATGAATGGAAGGACGTTGCCACTCGTGTAGAGAAGCTGCCTGTGAAAGTCCGCCATGTAGATGCCCATGTTCCCAAGAGTCGGGCTAATGAGGAACACCAAAACAACAAGCAGGTAGATCAGGCTGCCAAGATAGAAGTGTCAAAGATAGATTTAGATTGGCAACACAAGGGAGAGTTGTTCCTAGCCCGATGGGCCCATGATGCCTCGGGTCATCAGGGCAGAGATGCCACCTATAAGTGGGCCCGAGACCGAGGGGTGGATTTAACCATGGACAGTATTTCTCAGGTTATCCATGACTGTGAGACATGTGCTGCAATCAAGCAAGCCAAGCGGGTGAAGCCCTTATGGTATGGTGGGCGGTGGTCCAAATATAAATATGGGGAAGCCTGGCAGATTGACTACATCACCCTTCCCCAAACCCGCCAGGGCAAGCGCTATGTGCTAACCATAGTGGAAGCCACCACTGGATGGTTGGAGACCTACCCTGTGCCTCATGCTACTGCCCGGAACACCATCCTGGGCCTGGAAAAACAAGTCCTGTGGAGACATGGCACCCCTGAGAGAATCGAGTCGGACAATGGGACTCATTTCAAGAATAGTCTTATAAGCACCTGGGCTAGAGAACATGGCATTGAGTGAGTGTACCATATTCCTTATCATGCACCAGCGGCCGGGAAAGTTGAACGGTGCAATGGCCTGCTTAAAACTACCTTGAAAGCACTGGGTGGGGGAACCTTTAAGAATTGGGATACTAATTTAGCAAAGGCCACCTGGTTGGTGAACACTCGAGGTTCCACCAACCGAGCAGGTCCTGCCCAATCTGAGCCCTTGCAAAAGACAGACGGAGATAAGGTTCCAGTGGTACACATGAGAGGTATGCTGGGAAAAACTGTTTGGATTAATCCTGCCTCCAGCAAAGACAATCCCATCCGTGGGGTTGTCTTCGCTCAGGGACCAGGTTGCACCTGGTGGGTGATGCAAAAGGATGGAGAGACCCGATGCATACCTCAAGGGGACCTTGTTTTGGGGTGAACTACCCATGACAATGTGGCTGCATCCATATTTGCATATATATTTATGTATTTTTAACAGTTAAAACTCAATGTAATATGTTGGTATGGGAAAAAAATTCGGGGTGGATAATGTTGGGGGTTAGGTTTGTTCCTTCTTTCTCTAAAGAATTTTTTCCCCACAAGTTACCAAGGAGACCAAGTGTTGGATACTTGAGAGTACTTAACTGAAACAAAGAGGTGGACAAAAGGTGGAAGGGGGAGATAACGCAGGTAAAAGACAAAGCTTGAGGCAGCTGCGTGCTTTTCTGCTTCCAGCGTTCGGGGAGGCACGTGTCTGCCGCTCCTCGAGGAGCTCAGCCGCCGCAAAGCACGCCGAGCGGAGAACGGCTGTTGCTGGCTGGAGGAGTTTCACTGTGGCCAAAGGGATCCAGTCCTGGGAAATCTACTATCACCGGTTCGACCTGAATCCTGAGTTTTTTCTCTGCCACTCGTGGAAGCTGGGCCGCTTTTCTGCCTCGCCTTCGGCTCCTTCGGCGCTGCTCCTCTTGCTGCAGCGTGACCCTGCACCCCCTGCGCTGCCGGGACATCCTGCCCCTGCCTGCCGGGACACCCTGCCATCCCAGCTACCAGCCCGGGACTTTTGCACTGTTTCTGCTTGGTGCTCTGAGGATCCTGCAGGGACACCGAAACCAAACTGCCCTGGGTTTTGTGAAACAAAGCCCTCAAGGTTCTTGGTACTGTTGTCGTTTGTCATTAATGCTGTAGTTGTTTGGTGGGGGGGGGAGGTTTTT
This sequence comes from Chamaea fasciata, assembly GCF_029207755.1. Classification (NCBI taxonomy): domain Eukaryota; kingdom Metazoa; phylum Chordata; class Aves; order Passeriformes; family Sylviidae; genus Chamaea; species Chamaea fasciata. The sequence continues at coordinate 9,381,731 of NW_027094089.1, forward strand.
TTTGTGTTTGTTTGCTTTGTATTACATACTAGTAAAGAACTGCTATTCCTATTTCCCAAATCTTTGCCAAAGAGCCTCTGATTGTAATTTTACCTAGCAGATACCTGTCTTCCTAAACCAAGACACCTACTAAATGGACAAAAAGACTGGAGGGTTTTGAGGACAGAGGGTTATTGTTGTCATACTCTACTTGGAGGCCAATTATAGGGAATTTCTTGGGGATCTGTCTTGAACCTATCCTATTCAATGTATTCTATCTGTGGTTGTGTCCTCACAGAATTTGTGGGTGAGCCAAACTAGGATGCAGTTGATAACAGCTTTTTAGAGGTCCATGGACAGCTTGAAGGAATGGACCAAAAGGAATGCTATTAAATTAAACAAAGATAAATGTAAATGTCTGTGACAGGTATGGACTAACCCATTTTAATGTACAAAGACTAGCCCTTTGTATTGCCTAAGCAGTGACTGACGGATGAAAAACTGTTGAAAGGGCCCTGGAGATACCAATGGACAGAAACCTGATCAGAAATATAGGGAGTAAATAGATTGAGGAAGGTTCTTATTTTCCTTAATAATTTTCTTGACACATTAGATCACCTCTAGAGTACTATATCCAGTTTTACAACTGTCATTAAGATTATTTGTGTCTTGGAAGAAGTTTAATTTATTTGAAGTAAATTTAAACAGGCAACTACAAAATCTCAAAGAATAACACCTCTTTTGTTTTAATTAAGTAGTTAGCAGCTTTTTTAATGTGATCTGTCTCTCTCTGTAACTCCTGCTGCCTTACTTCAAGGTACCTGCAGTTTGTCCCTGCCTTTTTGATTTATACCTACCACTGTTAATGGAAAAAAATAGACACAAGGAACAGAAGAATGAAATCTCAAACTAAATCCTAACAAAGAAAAGAAAATAAGCCCAAGAAAGTATGCATAAACAAATATCTTAATATAAGATTAATTCCATGTCGGTGAGATATTTAGGTCAGATTTTTATTTACCTTATTTTTCTAGTAATTTTGTGGTGCAAAGTAAGGAATAAGAATTTTGCAGGAGCTCGGGTTTAATTTGTGTCACCAGCCTATTCCAATAGGAAATAATTAACCAAATCCAGACAGTTCAACTGAAGTCTAAGGTTGGCTAAAACTGACCAGAGGAAATGATGGGAACTATTGTAGAACTGCCAGAATATACCAGGAGGTGATGAAGTACATAAAGAAGTTGCTAATAGCAAATTCCAATCACACTGATACTCATTGCAATAAAAAATGATAAAGTGTTCAAAAAGTTGCACATCTTCAAAAGCTGCTAAGAATGGTTTTTGACTGTTTTAATATGAAACCAAGATCAAACAAAACATTCAAACTTGAGATAATATAAGCATGGTAAACTAAAATGCAAAGATGATAGAATAAAAGTGTGATATATTATGTATGAAAAAGCATATCCATCAAGAACAACCGTGAATGAACTTAGCATATCTTTACATAGTGGAGAAAGCAAACAAAATATCCTTCTAAATCAGTCTTATGAGGAACAATCAATACTGAAAGTTTAGGTCCTTTTTAAAGCTACGTTTCCTAAACAATGGAGTAGATCTGTGTACTGTCTCTTTGTTAGATTACCTCTCCAACTGGGCTCCATGTCTAACAGAAGCCAACATTGTGCTGTTGTGGCAGAGAAAGCTAACAGTATCCTGGCCTGCAATAGGAAAAGTGTTGACAGTGGCCAAGGAAAGTGATCCCGTCCCTCTACTCTGCTCTAAGATGGTGAAGGGTCTTATCTGAGCAAAGTTTGAGCTAGCTGGGCTGTTGAGGCTGGAGAAGTGAAGATTCAGGGGAAATATTGTCAATGTGAGCAAATACCTGAAGAGGGGCTGCAAAGCAGACAACAGCAGGCTCTTCTCAGCGGTGCCTAGTGGCAGGACAGGAGAAAATACCTGTAACACAGGAAGGTCCATCTGAATGTCAGAAAGTATTTTTTCACTGGAAGAGTGATTGAGAACTAGCACAGGTTGCCCAAAGAGGTTGTGAAGTCTCTTACCTTAGAGGTATTCAAAAGGCGTCTGGACTTCGTTGGACAACATTTTCTAGGTGATCTTAATGTGCGGAGGTAGTTGGACAAGACAGTCATCAGCAGCCCTTTTCAACTTCATCCATCCTGTGATTCTGTGATAAAAGTAGTGAATTAGTGATAAAAACCAATTGTTTTTCTAAATAAGTAGAAAGATTTATAATTTTAGCAATATTATACAGTATTATGTATATAAATTTTACTTGCATTTTTTTCTGTAAATATTTAATATTTTTTGTTGTTTAGCAATTTATTTATTTATTAGTTCCTTCCTTTTACAAGGCTACTCACTCACAGAAATAACCTACCTAAAGAAAATCTTAAGAAATTTTTCAGTATTTGCATATTTTTTTTTAACTTTAGAGATGGGTATACCTTGGTGCAGAGACACATTATAAAGACCTCTGAACCTCTCAGTGGAATTGTGAGTGGCAACATTCATCTTAGCAATTATGTATCATAAAGGAGGCATGTATAAATAAGTGTAAATCTTTAGCCATGTTTTGTGAAGAGCAGTTAATCCTTTGCCTGAGACTCTCAATGCAAGACCATCAAAACTACAGTGTTGTGTTAAGTGTAAAAAGGCAAATGCCATTTTTGGTTAGAAAGGACAGATTTTCTCCTCATAGACATATCAATTATTTTAAAAAAAAGATTTTTTAGTTGGTTTGGTTTTATGCAAAGAGATTAGTCCAGTCTTTTGATTAAATATTTAGTATTTATAAATAGGAGGAAAATACATTTTCTATATTTGTACAGAAAATAATAGAAATAATATGAATATCAATTTTTGGCTACTTGTCCCCACCACAATCTGCTGTAAAAGTCCAGATTCTGTCCTTAAAAATGCTTATCATTTCTTCTAGCTGAGGGCCTGATAATTGCATATTTTTCATGGATGAAATATTTACTAATTAATTGCTTCCTGCAATTCTAATTTAAACAGCCTAATTCCTTATATTATGCAACACAACACAGTGATTTAGTGCAGCTGTACAAGAAGCAGTTCACAAGAACCTTTTACATAAAAATTACATCTTCAATGTACCTATGTCTTGTATGTGAGTTTAGCATAACACCAACACAGTTCAATTAAAAATCACAATGGCTTTATCATTTTGCTTAGATCAAAGAACAAATAGCTGTAGGGAATTCAATTAAAAATTACTGATGGAACATACTGGTAGTATCTGTTGTTTAATATAGAGTGGTTTATCTTAATTTATGTTTTGGTCTATATTCCTCTTTTTGTCTTCACAGTAGTGTTTCTGAGTGATTAATAACTATAGATAGTATTCAGACTTGCCTCACAGTGTGAAATTCAACTGCAGAAGCACGTGCCTGTATTGTTGCTTCTCCCTTGGTTTTGCAGATACTATGGCTGAAGGTGTTATCACACAGTTTGTGGTACTTCAAAAATGTTTCATGTATGATCCATTTTTGATTAACTGTGAAGTGACATGGAGTGTGTTGACTTGGGCTAGCCAGTGCAAGATGCCAGTCTTAGAAGCATGGAGCAGTTTGGGTTGGGACAAATCTATAATTAGTTTATTCAACTCCCCTGCCATGGGCAGGAATAGTTTCCACTAGACTAGATTGCTGAAAGTCTGAGCCAGACAGAACTTGAACATTTCCAGTGATGGGCATACACAGCTTCTCTGGGTTATCTGTTTCAGTGTCTCACTATCAGCGCAGTAAAAAATGTCTTCCTTATGCTCAGTCTAAAACTATATTTTTCATTTTAAAACTATTGCCTCTTTTTAAAACTATGAACCCTTGTCCTGTCACTACATGCCCCTATAAAAAATCCTCACTGACTTTCTTGTAGGCCCCCTTCAGGTGATGGAATTAAGGGGGTTGCTCAGTCTGGAGAAGAGAAGGCTTAAGAAAGAACTTATGGCAATATTTAAACCCTTAAAGATGCTTTTAAGAAAGGTGGAGAGAGACTTTCTACAAAGGCCTGTATGACAGGACAAGGGTCATGTCTTATCAACCAAAAGAAGGTAGACTTAGGTCCAGTAATACTTTTTTTCTAGTAGCGTATTACTGAATTAAGAAGATACCCTTGATATATCTAAAGAGTCTCCTGGATGGCTTATGTCTTGGTGTGCTGCTTTTCCAGCAATTGTCAGGATGCCTGAAGCCCCCCAGTGGCATCAGAGTCTGTGAGTGTATTTCTTCCTGATGTAAGAATGCTACATCATTGTACTCCCTTCTATCACACCACCTGCAGTAAACACCAACCACAAGATTTCCTTTGTCAGCTTGGTCTTCAAATTTTTACCTGTAACTCTCAACCCATCCATTGCTGCTTTTCAAAGGCAGCCTTTCTACCTCTCCTTTCTTGCTTGTTCCCTCCGAATGGTATATAGCAATTTTTGTTACTTACGTGTCTTGGTTTAAGCCCAGCAGTATGCAACCACTCACTCACACTCTGACCCTTGTGGAACGCAGACAAGAATTAGAAGTAAGACTTGTAGGTTGAGATACAAACAGTTTAGTAATTGAAAAAAAGTGAAATATAATAATAACAATGATTATGATGATGACAATTAATTAGTTTTTTAAAAAAGAGAAAACCAAAAAAAACAAGTGATGCTCACTACCTGTTGACTGATGCCAAACCCCCATAGTGCACAGTGACTAGCCCCTGTTTCAGGTAATTCCCTCAGTTTAGATACTGGGCATGATATTCTGTAGAGTTCTAGTCACCTGCCCTGACCATGCTCCCTCACAGCATTTTGTGTACTGCCTTACTGAGAGAGCACAAGACACTGAAAAAACACCTGACTAAAGGTGTTATCAACAGTATTCCTATACTGAATCCAAAACACAGCATTGCATCAGCTACTGAAAAGAACTAAACTGTATCCTATTTGAAATTAGGACACCATGCTACATGCATTGGTACAGAGACTCTTTGGTGGGGCTATTGACTGTCATTCTTTTGGAGAAATACACAATGTTTGAGCCCCTGGCCACACCCTGAGCCACCAATTCATTCAGTCTCCCTCTCCAGCAAGACAAAGGGTGAAAATAAAATGGACAAGATCATGGGTCATGGTACAGACAGAGATACCACCCATTACTGGTCACAGGCAAACCAGACTTTGTGAAATTTAATTTAATTTATTGCCAACTAACATGAGAATAAGATTGTGAGAAATAAAATCAAGACTAAAACCACCTGCAACTTCCCTCTCCTTTCTTTCCAAACTCAGCTTAAGTCGTGACTCTTCTTTGTCCTCCCAAACATAAGCAGTGCAAAGTCCATCTCCACTACTTCTTCCTCCTCCTCCTTTTCTCCTGCTGTAGTATTGTGTCTCTTCAACAGAATACAGTCCTTCACAAATGTCTCCAATATGGATTTTGGACTGCAGTTCTTCAGCAAGAGTGTGGCTCCCCCACGGACCAAAGTTTCTGCCAGAAAACCTGCTTTTTCATGGGCTTCTCCATGGACTGCAGTTCCTGCCAGGAGCCTGCTTCAGCTTGAGCTCAGGCTGCAGCTTCTTTCAGGGCTCTAGCATGGAGTCCTCCACAGACTGCAGGGTGGGTATCTGCAGCACCATGGTCCTACACAGATTGCAACGGAACCTCTGTGCTGGCATTGAGTGTCTCTTGGAGCCAGCTGGAATTGACTGTCAGACACAGGGACAGCTCCTGGTGTTTTCTTGTAGAAACCTTTCCCATGAAAATTTTGCCATGAAAACACAATACAGAGCTATATCACGGGTGTTCCCCTTGATGCCTCAGAGGCTACCTAGAACAGGGGCTAGACAGTGTTAAAGGAATAAAGTAGATATTTATTAAAAAGGCCTTCAAATGGTACTGCTTGGGTAGTACAAGAGCCTGGCTGAGGCTACACCCAAGATGGATGATGGATCACATGTTTTTCACACTTTTGTAAGTTTTGGTCCATTTACATATTGGGCTTAATTGTTCAATTACAGCTTCAGGTTATGAACTTCCATTCTTCCAGATTGCTCTCCACAATTTGCTGTTGTTATACTTATTGGGCCTGAAGCTGTAAAGGTGTCCTTGGTTCTCAGGCTGAAAAAGAATTGTTTTGTCTAACTAAACTGTGAAGAGAACTTGTGAACACTGTATATGAAGTTCAGAGTTGTATACTAATGTAGTACAGAATCTGGAAAATATGAAAGCTAAAACTTAAGGCACCACCCTCTTCATGCCTTGTGCATCAGCAGCTCCTATCTCTTTTCTATTACTTAAAATTCCACCCTTTTGCCCCCATAAGTCTAGTTTAAAGCTCTCCCTATATGTACCTTTAGATACTTTTGCCTCTGTATATACTTACAAGCTAGTTACCCTCAAAAAAAGGACTCAAGCCATAAACTGCATCCTCAGAAACAACCCCAAGGACTCCTTTTGAAAGGTTTCATCTGCAACAGGAAAGGATCTTAGGAGCAGAATTTTAACATGCAAAGTCTCAAAGTCTACAGCGATTATGCAGCTGAACAAGCATTGGCTGTGTTTTACTGGCTTTTGTGCCGTGACAGTGTCTCTGTGAGTGCTGGTGCCTTGTGTGTTTCCCAGCGTATTGGTGAGGGCTGAATGCCAGGCTGGAGACTTGTGACCTGGATTTCTCTATCCCACTCTTTTCTTGCTCTTTTCAGACCACTTGTAGTCAATTACTTTTTTTTTTTTTTTTTTTTTTTTTTTTTTTTTTTTTTTTTTTTTTTTTACTTTTTCATTTGTTCCATATGTTTGCAAGAGTTGTGAGATCATGAACTTTTGGAAACTTTTCTGTGCTTTATATGAAGCGTTGTGATCAAAGTCTCTGTGGCAGACATCCCTGGGGTTCATCAGCTTTGTGTCAGAAGCCTTATGTTGGTTTCCTCCTTCTATTTGTGGCTAAATTTTAAAAGGAAAGTTCAGACATTTGTGGAAGTGACTCAAAGTCATTCTTCATTGCCAATTTAGTTACAGCTCACTTGGCGTTTTGAACTGCTTTAGCAACAGACTGGTATTCTTTTGGAATGAACTAGAAAAGTATAAGAAGCAGGTAAAATATATTAAAAGCTGCATTCACGTGGATCTTCTCACTGTTAAAATGATCATAATTTTTCAAACTCACTTGAGATGTACACAGTATGTATTCTTCCTATTGTCTCTTTGATATATGTTATAAAGTGCTCTTAATTATAGTTTTCTTCAAAATATCCATTTTCCTATTATGTAGATAAAATACTTGTTCAAAATGCAGTTTCCCTCATTGTGTGATATTCTCATTATCAGTCACTGCAGCACTGGAATGGAATGACCTAAAACAGAGCTTGAAAGTCTCTGAGGTCCTTCACCTGGCCTGCTATTCAGTATCTGCCCTGAGCAGACTCATAGTTGGGTGAGTTACCCTACTCCTCTCACCTCTTTTCATCAGTCACCCTCACTTCTAGAGACACATTTTGCCTATAATTCTACAAATCGCCCCCCAAACAAACAAACAACCCCCCCCCCATACAAGCTCAAGGATTTCCTCAGTATTTACTCAGATATGCAATGTTTGTGTGTTCATGTGAAAATATGTGTGTGTGTATATGTATGGGCATAAATATATGTGTGTATGTATATAAACTTCTAAAAATGTGAAAATTTAATTATTATATATAAGTCTATGTATTGTAATCCTGCATTCAGGAAATTAATTTCTCTGTTTCTGTTCACAGTTTTTTTTTTTTTTAAATAAATATGTTAAATGCAAACTTAAAATAATAGTCAAAGAATAGTTCCTTTTGTCATAGTCTGTTATAAACTGAGAATGGGAGCAGAAACTGCCATAAATGAGGGGAGAGTTTGCTAGATACAGGTCTAGCAAGAATCTGATCAAACAGGAGAGTATCGGAATAGCATGTGCAGATGTGGCACACATCAGTTGCTTTTGAAAAACAGGTTCTGCATCACAAACCCAGTAGCCAACTTTTCTGCCAGACTGATCATAATTTCACTTAGTCCCTAACGTGGAGTAAGTGATAACAGTATTCCAATTCCATGCAATTCGCTTCTCTGGGATGTAGCAATGCACCCCCACACTAGCAGGTGTTCCCATATTAGGAAAGGATTTGAGTTTCACCGCTTGTCTCACTTTTAAGGCAAAGAACCAGAAAATTTGATGCTCTTCTCACCACAAGTGGACAGATTCCAGCACAGAGGCACCTGTTGGATTTCTGTGGGGCAGGATGCCAAAAAAACCCACCTCGATTGTTGCATACTTAAAGGAGAGCACTGAGATTCTTGGGACATTTTCAGTATGTTTTAGCAGGTGTAAGGGTCCTCCCTGCACCTTGCATGACTTACTACTCTTTTATTCTGTATAGTTTGTTATTTTCATCTTTACTAAAACCTTTTGGTTTTCCAAGACGCTCATATCATGCCATCTCTCTTTTTTTATAAGCCATTTCTGAGGCTACAGGCAACCCTCAGAGGTGACCCACCTCCATGGGGCTAACAACGTTCTGGCCCCACCAGATTCCGTCACTGGGAGATTTTAGAACTCCCTTAAGACAATGGCATCTTCTTAAGGCTCATTCTACTTCCTTTCCCTATAGATTTTTATATGTCAGTTGTTCTATGTGTTGGCCAGAGTTCTGAGTTCGTGAACTTTTGGAAACCTTTCTGTGCTTTATATGAAGCGTTGTGATCAATGTCTATATTACACAATTATCCCTGGGGTTCATCTGCTTTGTGTGAGAAGCCTATGTGGGTTCCCTCCTTCTATCAGTTGTTGATGAATATTGTTATCAAGACAGGATACAGTGTGGTGTCTGGCAGTACTAGATTTCTTTTCTCTTAACTGGGGCATCTTGAAAAAGGTTGTTCCAGAGTTGTTTTGGTTGTCCAGGCTCAACTGCTGAGGAGGCCAACAGCTTGGCAGGATACAGCAGAAGAAATTCTATAATGAAAAACAGTAATAATATTCATATTTTAAGAGATGATAGTGAAAGGAACTGTTGAAATCAGTGGGTTTATTTACTGCATGCTACATATTTTATCTTTCTTTTCTTTGTATCTTGTTGCAGTGACAGGAAAGTGAGTTGCTTCTTTTTTGCAACCTCCCCCCAAAAATGACTGAACTAGATCAGGGCATTAATACCTTACAACATTTAATTCTTCCATTCTTTCTGAAAAATTTCAGACACCTTTTGCAGAAATCCTGCCCTTAAAGTGTTGATCTTTCTCTCTTTTATAATATCTTTTAAAGACATTGCCCTAGAAAAATTACTTATAAAGGGCAGACTATGTTTTAAGCAACATATCAGACTGTCAATAATTTAAAAAAATGTTTTAACCAATTAGTTGCTCAAATAAGTTTCAAGATGAAAAGACAGGTAAGACTTCTCATTTTTTTCTTGAAATATTTGATTAATTACATCAGAAAGAAACAAAATAATTAAAAAACTCCATAATAACATGCGTATTTTAGCAGGTTGTACCTGTCATGATTTGATTAAAAAAGGGTGCTATTTTTTTAAGTTTGTTTTTTTCTTTTTTTCTCATGTTTTGTTTAATTTTGTTTTGCTTTTTAAAAATTTATTATTTATTTCATATCTATGGTTTATTTAAGCTATTTCTAGATGGAATTAAGGCAAATTTTAACATTAATAATTGTAAAATAAGAAGTAATAAAATCAGTAAAGAATCTCTGGAAAAATATTGAGTGAAATTTAAGAAATCGGGACAGAAAAGATGATCAGATGATCAGATCTAAATAAAGTGTAATTGGTAATGAGGTATCATAGAGATGCTGTACATTCAAATACAGATATTCTCACTTCTGATGCATCTGTCTTTAGACTACACAGATTTAATACAATGTGCAAGAATCACTCTGCTGGATCAGATCCAAGATCTGCACCCTAGAATTATGTCTATAGTAAATAGCTTTGAGAAAGAGTAAGAAAAAGGTAGTGTGGTAAGTTTTTACTCAGAGCATTTTCTCTCTTTCCAGTTACTTGTGGCTTTCACAATGAAGGCTACTGTGTTATGTGATAGACCTCACTGTATTTTAACTCCCATTTTTTGGATATTTTTGACATGTGGAATCTCTCAGTATCATTACAGTCTGTATATCTATAGTTTGAATAAATACCTAGAAATAAAAATATTGTATGGAACCAAATATGGATGAAATTTTCTCAAAGTTCTTACATACTTATTGTATTTTCACTAGGGTGATCTGATTGGGACTTGGAAAGTTTCTAACGTTTTAGAAGTAACTGTCCTGTTATTTTTGTCCCCTTGTGCACTTTGTGGTCATGAACTCCATGACAGATGTTTACATAATTGGGTGTTTAGGATGATTTAAAGTCTTCCAGCTGAGCTTTCCTCTGTGTGCTTCAAGGTGTGCTTGGAGACAGCTCTGCCAGTAGATGTCTGAGGGGAGCAAATAGCTCCCAGCAATGGTAAAGCTTCAGAGCTTTGTAGCTAATGCAGCAATGGACATTTTCCCACATTTTAACACAAACAGATCCCACCACTCTCTAGATGTCTCTTGGAGTGAGGTGGGAATCCTGTCAAACTTACTGGCTCCAAACAGATGTCTCAAAATCCTGAGGGCACTAGACTTTGAAGCTTCGGCATTCCCAGTGCTAGGATTTTGAGGAAGTAAAAATCTTTATTATCGCAGTGTTCACAGAAGTGATGCAAATGACAATGAGTTGCTGCTTCTTAGTCAAATCAAGCCCCCCAAACCCCAAACATCCTCAAAACCCCTCAACCAACCATCAAAACACTGTTTTAGACAAGAAGCAGAGGATTTGTTAAATGAAATCTGAGTCTGTAAGACTGGGTGATTATGAGCTTGCATGCAAATTGAATCATTGGGAAATCTCAGAGAACATACCTTCCCATGACAGATTCAGCTGAGTTTGTGGAGACAAAGGAGGCAAACTCCTTGCTCTCTGCAGCTTACTGAGGAGGGGAAGTGAAAAGGGGGGTGATGATCACTCCTCTCTGATATTCTGTGATAGGATGCCTGGACAGGATTCACAGAGGCATCAGGGGAGGTTTAGATCTGACAGTTAGGAAACATTCCTTTGCCAAGAGAATTGCAAACAGTGGAGCAGGTTTCTGAGAGAGGTGGTTGTTGCCCTATGCCTGTCAATGTTTAACAGGCAGTTAGACAATGCCTTTAATACTCCAACTTCTGCTCAACCTGAAGTGCTCAGGCTATTGAACTAGATGATCATTGAAGATCCCTTCCAGATGAACTTAAGTCTTCTAGTCTAGTCTAGTCTAGTCTAGTCTCATTCAGGTCTTCCAGTCTTCTAATCAGAAGTTCCAAAAGAACCTTTCTAGACAAATCTAATTCAGTGAAAACCATGAGCCTATAGGAGCCTTCCTTCTAAGCCAATACTTTGAAAATCTCATCTGATACAATATTCAAAGGTTGCTATGCTAGAGCCTAATTGCCTCTAGAAAATGAGATCTTCATCCTCACTAAATTAACCATTTTAGGAGAGTCGAGTCAACTTGACTCATGTTGAGTATATGACATAAAAAGACTAACGACCCTAACCAAGTTCATATTTGAATATAGAGGTAATTTAGACAAGTACATCAGAGTAGGGGAGAAGGCACCAACCCAGGCAGCAGGTCCCAGAGCAGCCATACTTTTTTTCTCTCCCTGTCCTCAGGTATCCAGCTGGCGAGATTTCAAACACCCCAAAGTCACTCTAACCTACACTGTCTGCTCTCAAAGTTTGGAGTTGAGAGAAGCAAAGATGACTTGGAACTGCTTTCTTTGCAATTCCCTTAGGCTGAACTAACCTTATATCTCTTGTGATTTTCTGTGATGGCAGCAATAATAGCAATCACAGCAGTTTTTTTCCCCTCATGTTGAACTGCAGCTCAAGAGGAATAAAATATATCATGTGCAGTCTTGCAGGCTTGAAACTGAGCAGCTGAAGCTGGAGAGCAAATAGTATTATAACATTATATTACAAAATATTGAAAATGTTATGGCTACTGAAACAGTGGCATGATAGTGTAGGCAAATTTTGGATTGGGGAAGAGAAATTGCAGTGTGTTTTAATCACTAATCATGGAATCCTAATGATTTTAACATAATCATGGACATAGCTAAATAAAAGTTGTTCATTATACCCTCCTTGATTCTAGTTAATGGATTTTAAATTATTCTACAAAGAAATCTTGCTTGAATCTGTTGATTAACTCAGTTGATACACAAATGTGTATCATTTGATCATTTGATCACATTTGTGTCATATCAAATGTTTGCTGTATTTTCCTGCAAAGCCCACAATATTATCTTATCCAGGAACAGAAATTTTTGCTATCTTATTTTATGATTTTTTTTTTTTTAAATAAAGAAAACCCTCAAAGATATCCGTTTTCTACTCATACAAAAATAAAATTTGCTCTTATTCTGGTTTGTTGTGATCTGCCTTGAATGCACAACAGTTCTGTTTCAATGATTCCCTATAAAAAAATAATGTTTTGTAAAATAATCACATAATTGCAGCTCTTAACATTTTATCTTTCATTGTCTTTTTTTTTTTCTGAAAGCAAAAACACATTTATAGTGAAAGAAAATCATTATTAAAACTTGTCAGGTGCTTTCTCTTTTATGTGGCAAGATATTAAGCTGTTTTCGAAGAAATGAAAGAAATATATCAATGTTTTGACCATTATCAAGGATTTAATCTGTATTATGCTTTTACAAAATTGTAGGATGTTTCATGGTACAGTTTTTTCTGATTCAGCAATAGATTGCATGCTTGCAAAATTTTTTGGAAGTACCTGTCATGATTGTAGTGGAATAATGAAAGTGCTCAATTTTATTTACCCTCAGAAGTGGGAAGGAAGAATAAATTTCACTGTTATAGAAATTTATGCACTTCTTGTGTTCCTTTGTGTGAGGTAATACACACAGGAAAGGATTCTGTTTTAATCTTCATCCAAATAAACTTTCTTAGTTGAAAGCCTTTTGTTTAGAGAATTCTTGGCATCCATTTATCATATAGACATAATGCAGTCTTTAAAATATTTTAAACTTACAAATTAAAGAGAAAATAAACTATGATAATATAGTTTGATTGTATTGAATGTTAGGTATTGCAGTTAGGTGATGCTGGATTGATTCCAGTGAGAATATTGACTTTTATGTTACCATTTTTTTACTAGTCCTAGAAAATACGCTAAAGGAAAATTTAAAATCCTGAATACCTCTTTTCCCTGGAACTATGTATTTTAATGTTTTATCTCGTATGACTGTTAGTATGTGCATTTTTAAAATTACTTTAACTAAAGCTTCACATTCTCATTTGATACAATAAAGTATGACTAGTTCATGCTAATTGAATATTCAGTGGAGGAGACAGAAAATAGCTAACATATTTCCACAGAAAAGTCACCTGTACTTTCTCTCCCAACGATACTGAAGTTGTAAGACTAGGTTACTGAAATGCCTACAAGCCAATTTAATTAGTCAGCTGAATGAAACTGTCAGAAATTTAAGAAACCTGTTTCTGGTCAATTACAGCCTTAGGTATTTCTTTGCTCTGTAACTTCAACTGAAAAACCTGTTTATAATGTACTATTTGTTCAGCAAGGATGAAGGTTGCTTCGCATTTGCTTTTATCTTCTTGCTGTCTGACCACTTCACAGATGTTTGGATTTAATAAGAAGGAAAGTGTCTGGAAAGATTCAGCGAAAAAGGGAGAAAAAAATGACATTTAGGATTTTCATAATAATTCTGTTCTTTCCAGCAACAAAGTGAAGATCATGTTTTCATTTCAAGTTCTAGATTATGGAAATGAATTCTGTAGACAAAATTAATAGCTATAAAATTATGGAAATTATAGCCATGGTAATTAAATTTCCTCATGCATTAGAAACTTTGGTCTATGATACAGTACTTTAGGTCAGGCATGGTACAATTGACTCACAGCATATCTGCTCACAATAACCCTTTTATGAAGAATGCTTAAGTGGTCTATTCAAACACAAAAATATTTCATAATTAAAAAATAACACGGGAAGGGAAGGGAAGGGAAGGGAAGGGAAGGGAAGGGAAGGGAAGGGAAGGGAAGGGAAGGGAAGGGAAGGGAAGGGAAGGGAAGGGAAGGGAAGGGAAGGGAAGGGAAGGGAAGGGAAGGGAAGGGAAGGGAAGGGAAGGGAAGGGAAGGGAAGGGAAGGGAAGGGAAGGGAAGGGAAGGGAAGGGAAGGGAAGGGAAGGGAAGGAAATTCAGAGATGCTGAAGTGCTAGAAGAGCTGTAGCCTTTCACTTAAATTACATAGTTAGTTACTTGAAACCTATAGCCCTTTCTCCACTTATTTTGAAGCTGTATGTGGGAAAACAGAGTGGTGGAACCTATCCAAACACTGTTTGGGAAAAATCTTTGCATTGTCAATGTATTTTTGTGTATTTAATGCAGGAGTATTGAGCAACCACAGCATGGAAACCATGTTGCCTGGAATAGCACACTGAAAGGTAAAACTGATACAGGAATAGAATTATTCAGCCACTACTTCCAGAAGTACTACAGAGTTTGCCTGTACTGCCTTAAGAAAAATTGAAAATTCTGATGCTTTCTCACATCTATGTTCTACAAGAGTTAAAAGGAGAGAGAACACCAAGATTTAGTAATGCATATGTTAAGAGAGTTTTCAAATGAACCAGATTCTTAATTTCTAATTCCTACTTACCATGTGTTATTTCCAGTATATACCATTATGTCAATTCTACAGAAAGAAACAAATTAATATTTTAAGATTTTTTTTAGTTCTGTCCCAGAACCATTAGGACTGAAGCCATGTCAATCTGTCACAAAAGAGGCTTTTTATTAAATGATCTGAGTAAACACAGAATCAATAATATCACTAGGAAGGCATGATCTGCTCAACTACACTTTATATCACACGGTTCAGCTGGATTTGGATTGGAGTTTTATCCTGCCATTGGGTTGGAGTCTGAGTACAGGGGCAGCTAAAGGCTGGAAAATTAAGTACTGCCTTCACTTTATTTAGTTTTTGAAATTTGCTACATCTGTATTATTTGAGCAGTCCTTGTGAGCCCAGTCTTTCTGTAAACAGTTCAACAATTCCGAAATACTGACTCCTCATTCTTGTTCAAGAAAACAAAATGAATTTTGTTCATTTATGAAAACTAAAGCAAATATATATAATTTTGGTTCCCATGAAATCATGTTCCCTTCAAAAGACTACTACACAACCCATGTATACATCTAAGAATTCTTCCAATAAAGAAATGGTAATATTTTTGTCTGGAAAGTAACATTGATCAGTTCTCTAATTTCTTTTCTTTGGATGCCAACAGTCCTACTTTACTCAGTGACAGCTTTGAATGATGTCTCTATGCCAAATTAGATGAGTTCTCTAGATAAAGAAATTGACATGCAGATAAAAAAGCAGCTGTTGCTTCTCATTCTGAATTGTTTCTAGGTTAAACCTCTTCTAAAGGAGGCAGTCTCTGGTATGTCTGCATTACCAAGGAACACAATGCAAATTAGGTTAAACCTGTAGAGCAAAGCAGATTAATGCTGAGAATTTGACACCTATTTTGTGTCTTCATTAACTTACTTCTGACTCATTCTAGATTGCTTCCATGCTCTGAATTTTTGTAAGCAGATGCAGATTATCTTCTGATTTCCCTTAATACCAATTGAATCCAGTTTGCTACCTACACTCTCCCTAGGTGTTGTATTCCAAAGAGAGGTAATGGAGATAATTCAGTTCAAAACTTGTTTATAAACAGAATAGTAATGCACATACTCTGTTTACATGTTAGATAATACAATAAAAATCAAATAAACAAAACAAGCAGATGCCTATTACAAAATTCAGACCAAACACAATAAATTGTTGGACAAAAAATATATATCTTTATAAATAAGGTATGTTTCTTTAGATAGTATGATGCAATTCTATTTATCTGTCTTCTGGAAATCAGAATGTGAAAATCTGCCACCTGTGAGTACTTGCATATCAGATGTTTTGTACTATCTACAGGTAGATTTAGGCAACTTGCCTCAGTTCAGTGCAGAAGGTTTGCTTGAAAAATGTAGCTTCAGGGATTCTATACTTCTAACTAATTTTACTGATATTTCAT
Source organism: Chamaea fasciata (assembly GCF_029207755.1). Taxonomy (NCBI): domain Eukaryota; kingdom Metazoa; phylum Chordata; class Aves; order Passeriformes; family Sylviidae; genus Chamaea; species Chamaea fasciata. Next base: position 9,397,910 of record NW_027094089.1, read on the forward strand.
TTGACTGTGTAATAACATTTTCCAGAAAATAACATAGTTCTGAGCTGTCTCCTTCAAATGAAATAATCTGTCATTTACTTTTCCACTGGGAAAATTTCAGAAAAATAGTCTCTTATTTATATCTGACTAATAGCATTACACTCATTACCCAAACAACAATGCCCATCTGAGAAACTAGAGTTAAGTGAATAATTGACTTAACTCTCTTTCAATGAGTTCACCTAACCTATGAACAAATATTGAGGGGGAAAAAAAACCCCTGTGAATAATTACAGATTTTTAAACTTGTGAGCCATTTATTGGACAACCATTTTTTATGTATATAAGATTCATTCTTACTAAGTCATTCTGATACATGAATTACGCAGAGCTGTTTTCTTTCACAGATGTAAGGGAGTAATTCTTATATTAAATATCCTGGAGCAATGCTCATTTTTCCTAAATCAAAACCTTTTTGATTTAGAATTTGTAGGATTTATTTAAAATATGTTGCACTTATGAACACTCTTTTCAGTGATTTTATTGTTATGACAATATGAAGGAAAAACAATGATGAAAGACATTTTTCTGGCTGGAAGTTATCAATGTTGTCCTCCCTATGTATTCCTTTTGTACTGTTGAGGTACTTTGCAATTGTTATTTAGTATCTTTTTAATTTCAACTGTTCTTTTCATAGAAAGATTGTTAATATTTTCCCTGCTTTTCAAATGGAAAATTTAATTACTGAAAGGTTTGGCAGTATCCAGGATAAGCAGTGTTTCATCCAAATCCCTATGTTTGAAACACCCGTCTGGGAACATTAAAAGTTTGGATTTCACTTTTTAGGTTTATGTTCTGTTATTCTCTGAGCTTTACAGAGAGACAGACTAGATTGTGTTTTATGCCAAAGATCCATGGAAGAGAAATCTAAGCAGCAGATGATATTGTTGTCGCAGTATGGAACTGTATCAAAATCTCCAAGTGACTGTCATCAGAGTGGTAGATTTTTATATCAAGTGGTAGATTTTTTTTCTGGGTGGGAGATAGTACTGTGTACTTGAAGGACTGGTAGACATATTGATACACTAAAGTCTATGAGTTTGAGCTCCTTTAAAATAGTGGTGCTGAACAGTAATGAGAGTATTTGATACAGGTAAATAATGCTTGGTTTACAGAAGGCAGAATTTAATACTTTGGATTTCTTAAGTGGAATTCTGGTGATTATTACTATGCTTTCTAGTTTACACCCTATGATATCTTTTTCAGCTTCAGAAGGCTCCTAACCTCAGACATCAGAGAGTCTTTGTTAGTAAATGAAATTTTACTCCTAATGAACAACAGTTTCCTAAAAGAATTGCTATGCAGTCTCTTACCAGGATTTCTTTGAGATACATTTTATTTAACAGATCATAAGATAGGCTGTGCCCTTAAAAACCCCTTTCACTCATCTCATTTCCCTCCATTGAAAGTCTGAAAGGGAGGGTGAATGATTCTCAGTCCACTCAAAATCTATGAGTTTAATGTCATTGTTCAGAAGGACTGCCTATCAATATGATTTTCCTTTTGGAGGTTATGTAAAATGTTGACATGTAGTGACACTTTATTCCTTTGCCAAAATATAAATAGCAGACAGAGACATAAATACCTAAAGGAAAAGACCATGTATATTTCCTTCCTTACTCCTGGTGTTTCCTGCAGCCTTAGCAGAGGCTCATTAGTATTTTCTTGAAGAACCAGTTAGACCTACTGGCTGCAGACTCCATCAGTCTCTGTTACACATCTCTCTGTGGGGCTGAGCTCCCCATAGTTCAGTGCTTAGGAAATACAGGTTCTTTGTTCAGTGTTGATGTGAATGACTCTCTGTGTCCTTTTTAAACTAGTTTAAATGTTATCATTCCTGACAGGTTTCTTTAGTAGCCTTTTTCATAATCATAATATAAATTACATTGAAAAATACATAAAAGGTTCTCCAACACCTGCAATATTCACCTTCTATGGTAATTATGCACATTAAAATTATCTTTATAAATGACTCCCAAAATGGCAGAGCTGAAAGAATGTGAACAATTCCCAGAGGATACTCATTCTGTCTTCTTCTTTTTCTTTTTAATTTTCTCCTACTGCCCATGACATATCTACAGCTTCTAAGAAGAATCTGTTGAGAGTGAACTAAAATTTTCTCCAAAATAAATAGGTGTATTCCTTGTTCCTGGCTTGATGTTTAGAAGGGAAGGTCTTTGGGGAATCTTTTTGGTAATGCATGTGTAATGCTTAGTTTCATGAGGTACTTATCTATGGCTGGTAATTTTGGGTCTGCAATAGTACAAAATGTGAATAATAAGATTTGGACAATGGACACTGAGGGAGATATTGTCAGCTAAGTGACTGGAACAAAGAAGATCCAGGGGACAGTCAGGAACTTTATTTCTTAAATAAAACTCAATGTGGACTTATTATCTTTCTCCCTATTATAACACATCTTATTTTGGCAGTCTGTACTAACAAGTGGGATGTGATAGCATAGAATAGTCTGGGAGAATAGTCATATTTATGTTGTTCACACCATTCCTGATCAAAATAGCTTCTACCAGTCATTTGTAAAATCAACCTGTTTCCTATGCAAAGTTACACTTTGTAAGCTTTGACCCTGAAGTTATTTGCCCAAAACTTAATCATCACTAGACAGACAAGTTAACTTTTAAAGGACTATGGCCTCTTAGTACATTTCTTTGTTTGCCTTCTAAAACATCACCCAATCTCTTCAATTTCAACTGCATCTGTCTTTCCCTGCCCATTTTATGATTTAAAACTTGGACACCACTGCTGGAATATCCATGAACTCTTAAAAAAGCAAACTTATGCAATGGGCAAGCCACCACTTCGTGTTATGTAGACCTAAAGCACAAAAAGCTCTGTGATTTATTCTTAGATATGAAAGAGGTCTGTAGTGATGCAGTGACATGAAGATATCTCTCCTGTGCTTTAATAAATTGTTAAATTTTATACTGTATAAGATTTATTTCTTTATAAACCTCTTGCTGATATATACTGTGATGAGACCCCTGTGATGCTCAAGTTGGAGCTGACCTTCCTCTTCAATTTTTTTTTCTTTTCGAAGGAAATACATCAGAGAAAAAACTTCTGTTACTAAATCTCTGCTTTATTTGAATGATTTCATACTTAATAAAAATAGAATGACTTGGAAATAAAGCAAATCCTTATGTGCTGCCTTGTAAAAGTCTAAATAGGGGGCTTAAAAAGAAGTCCCATATTACCTGTCTGCTCTGTCTTGCCAGGCTTGTCCTCCCCTCTGCTTGTGTGATGCAGTGTGGCATCTTTTGGTGGTTTCCTGGTTGATAACTACCCCATCTACTCTGTGTTCCTAGGGAACTTTTTCCTTAATCTCATACCTCATGCTGGCTTCAGAAATGTCCCACACTTGTATGAGCCATCTGAATGCTGTCTTTTCTAGAGCTGTTGTTTCTGTTTCTAATCAGTTAGAGCAAAGGGATTTCTCTCGATCCCAAATTGCCAGATAGTTCTTTGTGTTTATCCAGGGCAAGTCAAACTTGTGCTTCCTGGCCACCTTCCTTTTAATATAATAAATATGTCACAGTAACCACCCAATAAACCTTGAGCAAACAAGCATCCCCACAACCTTGTCATAAATGCTAAGACAGATGTGCTCCTGAGTATCAATGAATTGCCATCAAATCAAGATCAAGCATAAAAATTGAATTGATCTCTTTTTCCCTAATGGCATTAGGTTTGGCACGTGCCTGCAGATGGACAAAATCCTTTATATGCCACTCTTGTTTAGGTTACTGGGATCCTTTAGGCATTTATTTTCATTATTGCTGAGAAAAATAATCAAGTCAAATTGCTTCAAGGCAAGGCAGTCTAATGTACTGCTTTCTAAACTCTTTTTTTTTTTCTTTTTTTTTACCATAATCCAACCTGTAAAATAACATTGACATTAACAGTTTCTTAGTTAAAAGATGAAATAGTTCCAATTTCTTAATATCCCCTAACGGAACTGTGAAAACACATATAAAAATAGCTGCAGGTATTTTTGTTCTCTGAAATTAGGTCCACAAAAATGATGGTTGAATTTTTTTGCTAAGATTCTTAATAGCAGAAAACATTTTCAGATACAGGACATTTTGAGACTTCTGTAATGGCAAAGCTCTCCTGAAAGGTCGTATTTTTTTCTTCTATTCTTGAAAGATTGCACTGAGAGTATTATTGGCAAGCCTATTAATGCACCATTGAAAGTTTCAGGTGAGAACACAGTTCTGTCATACCATGCTCTGTGCAGACATATAATGACTAAGGCATAGATTTTGTCTTGAACAGATATGTTTAAGGCATTCCTTTGAAGGAAAAAGTCTGAAACCATGGAAGAGCTCGACTTCTAGAACATAATTCTGTGTGTAAGAATTACTTTGATAGTACTAGAATAATGCCAGACTAAGTCTCCTCCTGTAGATGGCTTGTTTTTACAGAAATGTAATTTCATTGATTTCAACAAATACACACCCAATTTGCATTGTGGTAAGAAAGGACAGACTCTGACTCATGGTTTATTTTACCTACATGCCAGCTGAGTACAGAGTGTTTGTGTTGACAGGCACCTAAATAGTTACTAAAGGAGCACAGGGTGAATTATATAATAGTTTTTTCTTAAGGTATGCGAAATATCTCTGCATAGAAAAAGCAGCATTAAGCAAACATAAAGACAGTTCTGGATTCAAGACAAATTTAATTTGATGTAGCAAATTAAAGTTTAACTGTGAATATTGTCTATGTCAAGAGGCAAGAAAGAACTGCAATTAAGAATTCACCCCATTACTAACCTCTAGCTATTTTTGGCATAATTTAAACAAAATATTAGTATTCTTAATTGGGAAGAAGAGAACTTGCACTAATTTCATCCTTTTCTTGTTACTTTGTGCGTCAGGAAAGAAATCAACTATCATATCAGCCAATAAAACAGCATTAGTACTGAGAGGATTTAAAATTTAGATCTAAAACCTTAGAATATATCACTTAATCCCTTTTCATTTAAACTATAAATACTTTGCATATGAGGAACTAAGACAACACAAATTTTGATAAATTTTTCTTGAAAGAAAAAGTAAGTGAAATGAAGTACAGCTGTAATCTATGACTGTAAAATAGCCTTAAAATCAGTCTTTACCTGGCTACCTTTCAGACAAACTTTGAACAAAATTCAAAAGATGACCATTTTTGAGACTGTGTTGATTTTGAAAAAAGAAAATCCCACAAAGACCAAGAGGATTTTAATTAGAAGAACTTCTGAAAAATAAAGGAGAAATATTCTGGTTTTGGAGTACATGAAAATGACTGTAAAGGGATTGGTATCACTGCAAAATGATGTGTCAGTACCATTTCTATGAAAGCACTCTTGCCTTCTGATACCAACACTGATGATTATTTAATATAATGTTAGGTACATTTTATGAGCTTAAAATCTAAGTTACTTCGTTCACACAGTCCAGGTTTTGTCTTTTGTACAGTCTTTTTTTAGTTCTCCATACCATGTTAATTTCTAAAATTCAGTTTCTCTTCCAGACCTGAATAAAGCTGAGTAGGTTCTGATATGCATGATGATAAAATTTTCAAGTTGCCTGAATATTTATCCATAAGTTTTGAGGATATGATGGCTTTGTGTCTTGTCCATGCAGCTAGTCAAACAACTCTCTTTTCTGGGGAAACCTTCTCAAGTTTAATGTAATAGAAGGTCCCCTCATCTCTTCCTTATTCCATCCTTATGCTCAACGAAAAACAGAGCATCTGGCAAAACAGAAATCTGACAGCTGAAGCACTGACATATTTTTAGGTGTGCATTTGGCATCAGCTTTTTGATGCCTCATTTATTGTAGCCCTTTTTTTTTTTTTAATACTTGCTGTGCAGTTTTTATATCTTCTACCTTGTTATACTTTCTTTCTTTCTTTCTCATATTGTCAGCTCCTTTTTTTGATAGTTTCAGTAGAAAGGCAAACATGAAAATCAGTACCTCCCTCAAGGCTATTAAAGCCAATCATTAGTAGCATAACAGTAAGCTGCCATAGCATTTTTAAATTTGATTCATTAGAGTCCAGTGATTTCTGCTTTCTCTCTTCTTTATCAGCTACACACTTGCTATGCCAGGCTTTATGTTTGAGAGCACACTGCTTATTCTGTGGGACAATACATGCACTGTAGCAGGGCTTTGCCTGGAGTTGGGGTAAACCAACTTGAGCTTTAGCCTATTTACAGAAGTTATCAGTGATGAGTGGAGAAGGGGTCACACTGCTTTTGGTCTTGAGGAATGCTGAAACCAGACTGTACAAACGTCATTGTACTACGTGGAAAACAAACCAACAGGAAATTCCAAGTCAGAACTACAATTTAATAGGAAAATTAAAACAAAGGCAGAAAACGTTGGCTTAAACTGACAGTCAGGATACAAATTGACACACTGTCGGTCAGGGTAGTGGTAGGAGTCCAGTTGAATTGTGGACATGATTCTGTTGAAGCACTGATCCTGTTGAAGGGTCTGGTCTTCCTCTGAAGGTCCAGTGGTGGTTATGTAGCTCTTGTCCTTTAGGAATACAGTAGTTAGGACTGTTCATGGTGTTCCAACCCCCAGATTATATCCCGGTAGGAATGCTTGGTTCCTCCCCCTGGGCAGAACCTCTCACAATGGAATGATGTAATTTTTGAGTCATGCAGTGAGACTTGGTGGCTCATTAGCAGAGATTGGCCCCAGAGGGAGTTATCAGGGATGAGTCATGGTGGAGATAAAGAATACTGCCCCACCTGGCCTTAACAGCTTATGAAGATGGTAATAAAATACATACTTTTGGTTACATTTTATATTGTAACCTAAGACACTCATCAATCCCAAAGTTAAACATTATTAGGAAGAACAGTATTTCAGAAATAAACAACTTTGGGGTGTGGTAGATCTGGTAAAGTAACCAACAAGTGATGGTACTGATAACTTATCCCAAGCTGCTGAGCTGACACAGCCAGCCTAGAAACATATGATTGACAGTCAATCACTTTATTCCAGAAAAGGCCAAGGCCACTTTTCAATGGCAGGGACTCCTAACACACCCCTTCTCGGAGTGTGTGTGGAGCTTCCTCCCTTGAGGGAATGTCTCTAAACGTTACTTCTCGAGGCTGAGTTAAAGAGATGTGCCAATGGTCATTGATATAGGTGAGCAGCATCAACTTCTACGTAACAATTATTTTGCAAGCTTTAATATCATAGCTTCAATATTTTTCAATAAATAGTGCACTATACCAGTGTTATAGCTACATATACTATGCAGTAAATACTGCTGATTAAAGTATTTCAGTCTATTTGTTATCATTTTCATAAATTTTAGTAATTAATTGATTTTATTAATATAAATATATTTGGAGTGCAATCCTTGATGCTGGACAAAGTTTAATAAAGTCTCCATTCCAGCTGTATAATCCTTTGGACATAAACAGTTGACCATGTCTAAGATTAGGATTGGATCCAGCAACTCCTGGGCTCCTCTTTAGCGGAAGTTTTGAACTCATGTGACCTTTTCTGAAACCTTTGACTCAACAAGAGAGACTGCCTGATAAAATTTGTTCAATGCTTCTGTTTCATTTACAACAGCTCCCCCCACACTCCCCCCAAAAATGTGTTTTAAAGCTGAAGTCACAGAAGTTACTGTCTGTAGTAATAATCAAACCAGAAAAAAAGTTGTTCTGCAAGAGTATTATCATTTTCATCAGCATAGTAATGAACCATCTCAGAGCAATCACAAATTTATAAAATTTAGGTGTTGAATTCTAGTCACTGAACTCCTAAATTCTAGTCACTCTAAGGGACTTGGAGGAGAGCAGGAGTTTTTAAAAGCACTTTCTTAAATGAAAAGGCTTTTGATAACACATGTTGTTATATTCCAACATCGTCTCTTTTTTCTGCAACAGAAAACACTGTGTCCCGTCTCCTTGCATTAGGTGTAGCATTTAAAATGCAGTAAATGTAGTTCTTTCATGCCTGTGTACAGAAGACTGAAAAAATTTGTGACACATCCTAAATATTATTTTTGAAGTCCTATTAAATACTTTGGTTATGCTTTGTGTACATAATTTAGGATACAGTAACAACTAATAATGTTTTAACAAGATTGTTACAAACTGATACCCAATTCTTATGTATTGTTAAAAGCAAAATATCCAGAATTCTGAGTCAGAGACTCGTATCTAAAATTAACTTGTTCCAGTGCTGGTAAACTGCAAAAAGAACACTAGATTAGGACTTTGATGTCAAAACATTGAATGGCCAAAGATCTAGGACATGGGGGGAAAACAAACAAACAAACAAACAAACCCCAAACAAACAAAAAACACTACAAAACAAAAAAAAAAAAAACACCAAAACAACTGAATTCTAAGGTTTTCTTGAATCTTCTGTTTAATGAGCAGTAGTTGTTAGAATGTACTCATATATTGTGGTGTTAAAACTGCTACAGCTATGTAAGCAAAGTGGATATTCAGATTGATTTTCTTTAGGCATTTTGTCAAAAGAGATATAAGAAACAGAATGGAAGAGTGTTTTAAGGAGAGTAATTAGAATGAGTAGGTGAAGTGCCTTACAGTACTGTGAAGAAGTAATTTGAAGAGAGGTGTTGAGATATGAGCATGTGGAATATTTGAAGGGTCTTAAAAAGTAACATCAAGTTAGGTCAAATGAAAATGAAAAATGCAGTATAAAGTATAGCCTTTTGGTCTCAAGATTAAAAGTTTGGTTTGATGTACTTAAGAAGTAACAGAGGAATGAAGCAAAATAGGGTGGATGAAAAAATTATTTCACAGAACATTCAGTAAAAGAGTTTTAGGAGAACTTATAAAGCAGAGAAGAAAAACTAAATATTTCAGTTGGAATGATGCAATTTGTATAGGATACCAAAAGTCCAAATATGCTTTAGAGTATGCAATGTAAAGAAAAAAGATCTATTAGCATCCTTGGAAAGAGTGTCAGAAAGAAAGATCAGAGAATGATGTGTACAGATCATCTACCAGTTACTTGGCAGAATTTTATGCTACTAAGCAAAAGTGTATAGAATGAAGACTACTTTGAGAAAACAAGATCAGCCTTAATACAATTGTCCACCCACTTACAGTTATATGTCAGAAAATCAAAAGAGAATTTAAAGAGCTGTGAGACTTAAATCAGACATAGTGTGAGAGATCTGAAAGCTTTCAAGGTAGTAATGGCTCTTTTTTCCAATAGTAGTTATCTTATAGAAAAACAAAAATCATATATAATAGTGACTTTTTTTTCTCTGATTCTGTATTATTTTTCTCTTTCTGTTTTGACACAATCTTTTAGGCCTACACCATTATGTAACAGGTAGTCATGAGGTTCAGGATTCAGCCCCTCTATTTCTATTTTCAAGTTTTTTAATGGTTTTCTCTTTGCCTGTTTTGTTTGGTCATGGGTATAAAGAGGTCACTTAGTGATGCCATGCCGGAGTCCAGCAGCTGGCTCACCACCACCCCAGCACCATGCCAGAAGTGGGAAACGCCTCTTGAGTGATCCACAATGGACACATCTTAGAGCTCCTTGCTCTATGGCACTAAGATCCCAAACAGCGTAGGTTGGAGGCAAGGAATGAGAGGGAGGTCTTCTCTGTGTGATTTCACAATATCACAGAATTTCTGCATTGGAAGAGACCTTTAAGATAATTGAGTCCAACCCAGCCCAAACACCCCAACTAACGCATGGCACCAAGTGCCACATCCCGTCTTTTTTTAAACACATCCAGGGATGGTGATTCCACCACCTCCCCAGGCAGACCATTCCAGTACTTGATCACTCTTTCTGTGACAAACTTTTTCCTAATATCCAACCTATTTGATGCAGCTTGAGACTGTGTCCTCTCATTCTGCCAGTTGCTGCCTGGAGAAAGAGACCAACCCTCACCTGACTACAACCACCCTTCAGGAAGTTGTAGAGAGTGATAAGGTCACCTCTGAGTCTCCTTTTCTCCAGGCTAAAAAACCCCAGCTCACTCAGTCATTCTTCACAGGGTTTGTGTTGCAAGTCCTTCACCAGCCTTGTTGCCCTCCTCTGGACGTGCTCAAGTGTCTCAACGTCCTTCCTAAACTGAGGGGCCCAGAACTGGACACAGCACTCAGGGTGTGGCCTCACCAGTGCCGAGTACAGGGCACTTTTCTATGTGTAAAAATATTTGATAAGAGGGAATGAAGAAGCACTCACTTTTCACAGGTAATGGACACAAACTGAAATGCAGGATACTGTGGCTAAACAGAAGAATTTTTTTTTTTTTTTTCCCTGATGGGCAAGTACTGGAACAGATGGTCCAGAGGGGCTGAGGATTCTTCATTCTTGGAGATACACAGGACATGGCACATCCAGAGTGTAATGCAATCTCAATGACCAGAGTGTTGGACTGAGAATTTCCAGAGGTTCCTTCCAGGCTCAGCAGTAGCAGCTGGGTGGGTTGATCCTGGCTATTTACTGGGTGCCCACAAACTCTATCATCCCCCCTCCACAACAGGACAGAGAAAGAAAATACAATAAAAAAATATTTGTGGGTCAAGATAAGACAGAAAGGAAATTCAGCAATAGCTGTCATAAATGAAAGAGACTTGACTTGGGGTAATTTTCTTCAAACGAAACAGGGTAGAATAATGAGAAGTACAAGCAATCTAATAATGTCTATGTTCTACTCATCCTTTCTAATTTGTCCACCCCAAGTGGTGCAGGAAAATGAAGGATTCAGGTTATAGTCAACTTATAACAGTTTATCTCTGCTTCTCTTCCCTGCTCCATTGTGGGGTTCCACCTATGGGAAACAGGTATTCATGAACTTCTCCACTAAATCCTTCTTGCAGGCTCCAGCTCTTCAAGAACTGCTCCAACATAGGTCATTGGACTGCTCTAATGTGAGTCTCTTATGGGATCACAGATCCTGCCAGAAAACCTATTCTTACATGGCCTCTTCTCCATGGGATGCACATCCTGCCAAGATCATGCTCCAGCTTGAGTTCTCCATGAGCTGCATGCTTCCTTTGAGTCGTACACACCTACTCTGCCACAGAATCCTCCATGAGCTTCAGGTGGATTTCTATTCTACCACAGATCCCCATGGGCTGCAGGGACACAGCTGCTGCAACAAAGTCTTCCCCAGAATCTACACCACATGCCTCTCCTTCTGCAATGACCTTCGGTGTCTGCAGAGCTATTTCTCTCACGTATCTCTGCTATCTCTCACAGCTGCTGTTGCAGTGGTTTTCACCACTATGAACATTTAAATACATTATCACCAACTACCAACACTACAAATTAGCCCTACACACATCCCTGCTACCATATCCCTGCCACATAATGTACAATCTAATTCTAAGATTCTGAAAGTACTTGAAAAATATCAAGGTTCATATGTGCATGTCTGTATCTATTTCAAAAACAAAACCAACCTCCTCAAAAGATGCATTTGTTGTACATTTTTGAAAGGTCAAACAATCACTTGTGGAGTTCTTTAAATTAAAAGCCATTATTGTATGTTTTAAAATTATTTAATAAATATCCTTAGCCGTAGAGAACAGGATGCTGTATAAATTAAGCACTTAACAACAAGCTTACTTCAAAATCTAGTTGCAGACCTTAACCTGCATGGGTACTTTCATCAACTTCTGTAATAACCTTTTTCAGAAAAGGTAGTTTTGAGTGTTGGTTCTGAAGTTTGTTTCTTAGAGCTCAACTAGCCTGATACGCTGATCCAAACCTGTGGAATTCTGGACCACTCGCTATTTGACTTGAAGTTTGCCAGTGAATGGACATGTACACAATACCAGGGCCAGACACACTTGCATGTAGTGCTGCAGCATCTGTCAGCACTGAACTCCTCACTCACCTCTCAGAATCACAGAGTAGTTAGGGTTGGAAAGGACTTTGGGAGCTCATCTACTCCAACCCGCCCGCCTACTCATGCCAGTCCTCTCATAGCTGACATTCAGGTAACATATAACATTCTCACCCCAGTGGCTGGAGATTAAAAGGTCCCACTTGCTGCAGTAGCAGACACCAGGCCAGGTGTGCCTACAGCCCCATGGTGCCTCTGACTCTAGTCTGCCTTTAGTAGTTGGTACCAAATTTCACTCATGCAAACAAGCCTTGTAGTCACTTACTCAACACATTCCTATAGAGAGTAAGTATCTCTACACTGAGAGACAGTTAAGAAAATACTCAGTGAGAGGCAAGAAAAGATTTCATGTGAAGATATAAAAAGATAGTACAGACTGTGCTGATCAATCCCAGGGTTCAGCCAGACAAGTATATGAATGAAGCCTATATTACAGTTGACCCACTTGGACACATTTCCTTCTACCCTCTGGTTTCTTCTTACCTGCTTGCCCTATCCCTCATCCATTTGCCTGGATCATCCCTCAGATCCCCCTTCAACATCCTAGTCCAAAGGTTTAATTTTCATCAGTAGCAAAGTCCCAGTTTGCCTGAAGTTTCTTGGTAGCCCACAGGTAAATGCCACTGACCAAATTTATTTCTCATTATTGTCTTTGCTAATGCTAATTGATCAGGTTTTATGTCTCAGGAGGCTGTGTCTCTCTGTGCTCTTGGCATCCAGATTTGAATAGGTGCTAAATCATATTGAAAAATAAAAATTGTCACACTTCACATATCCTTACCAAGCAGTGTGGCTGCCCAGGTTTGTTCTCATCACTACCTCCCTTAGGATTTTTTAATCAGGTTTCTGTCTGTATGTTCTTGCTCCTGACCTCTTTTTCTCATTATTTCCCTTTGCACTGAGGAAAAAAACCCAGATATGCCAAGGAAAGACACATTTTTTCCACATACCCTTACATAATCCTTTTTCTTCTTTTAAAAAATCTGACTTCTGACTTTAAGAAGATGGAATAGCTTAAAGATTTGGTCCCTTGTAAAGTTTCACCAGGTACCCATTCCTGGCTCATAATGTCATGTAAAGTGGTTTAGGAGCAGCAGTGGCAAAGATGAGAAAAAGCAGTCACTTTGTCATACTCTTGGAGTCTGATGAAAATATGAATAGCAGACAACATAGCAAATACAAGTGTTGGGTACTGGGATGTGTTTATGGCAATATTACAGGCCTTGAAGAGATAAAACCTGTGTGATGATAAGACTTAGCAAGACGTAGATCTGGACCAGCATTCTAGTGCCTTTGTGTTCTTGTACCTGTAATTAGATAATCCTGAACGGTGGTCTCTTCTGTCAGAACATGGCAACCTACAGATCTGTTTAGGATGTTCAAGGAGATCAAGAAATACAAACTGAATTTTTACCCGTTGCAGTTAGTGAAATAATAATCAGTTCTATACACAGCACAGTTATCACACCTTGATGGCAGTTAAGTGCTTGGATGTTGTCAGAGCTGGCCATTCTCCAGATCTCCCCATCTGTAATTCTGCCAGGATAAATACCTGTATTAATGGTATAGTGCTGAAATCAATAGCTGTCTTCACAGATTCACATTTTCCTATGTCCTCGGTAAATTAGTCTTCATAGGTCTTTCTCCTTTTCTTATCTTTAGGCTTAGCTTGCACTATTTGCATTTTGACCCATACTGACTTTACAGTACTTTCCCTTTTTTTTTTTTTTTTTTTTTTTTTTTTTTTTTTTTTTTTTTTTTTTTTTTTTTTTGTGAGTTTTGTTATTGTTGTTGTTCATTTGTTTAGGGTTTAGTTGTTTTGTTTTGTTTTGTTTTTTTTTATCAGAACTGAAGACTGATTTTATAAAATCTTCTGTACAGACATTTTCCTGCACTGCAGCTGTTCGTGCATGATCCCAGTAGTGTTCAGGGAAGTCTGCGCTGGTCTCAGTGGTGTGTTAGTTATTGACATTCAAGACAAACTAGTCATGCCTGGAAACTGCTCTGGGTTGTCTGTGACATCTCTTTCAGTGACAGACTTGAAATGGATTGAATTTATTGAATAGAGTGTTGCAATGGAGAGACAGAGACTCTTTACAAGGGCCAAAATGTGAATATAGGAAAGGGAAAGTGTAGTATATATGAGAGCAGATGAATGGTACAGCCTGGGAATAGGTGAGGAGAAAAATCAGAATTTACAGTTCAGGATTTATGAGGAGAAGACAGGTAGAGGTGGCTTTATAGTGTCTGTCTGCTGTAGGACACATGGCGTAGAAGAACAGACAGATGAGACTATAGACATATAGGAACAGCTTCATGTTTGCAATCTTTGCTACTCAAGGCTGACTTTAAACATCCCAGTATCTAGTGGATGGACAATATTGTAGGACACAGGTAACCCAGGACTACATTCAGGATAATCTTTTTTGAGTGACACAAGGAGAGGTGGTCTGTTGCTACTCATTATCACTAACAAGAATGTATTCATCTGGGACGTGAAGATCAAAGACAGCCTTTGCTGCAGTGACCATAAGATGGTGGAATTCAGGATTCCTGGGGCATTATAGGAAGGTGAAAAGCAAGCTTATGCCCAAGAAACTTCAGAAAATTCTTATGGGATAAAGCCCTGGAGGGAAGAGTGGCCTCAGAATGCTGGTTGATACTCAAGGTTCAGCTCCTTCTAGCTCAAGGGATTACCATCCCAATGAAGTTTGGTAAAAGTACCGGGAAGATAGTATGGATGAACAAAGAGCTCCTAAACAAACTTAAATGAAAAAAAAAAGAACACAAGGGACAAAAGCAAGGTTGGATGCTTTTAGACCTAGGAGGAATTCAGGAACATTTTTCAAGCAACCAGAGATAAAGTTAGGAAAGCTAATGCCTAAATGAAATTGTGGCCATATACATCAAAGACAACAAGAATAGCTTCTACAAGTACACAGGCAATAAAAGAAAGATGGAAAAATGTGGACCTGTTGCTCAGTGATAAGGAGGACCTGGATACATAAGACATAGAAAAGTCTGAGGTAATGGATGTCTTGTTTGTGTCAATCTTTACTAGAAAGTCTCAGAGACTGCAGGAAAGCCTGGAGCGAAGATGAACCCTTGATGGATCAGGTTCAGGTCAGGTAATGTTTAAGCAAAATGGAAATACATAAATCCATGGGCCACCATGGGATGCACCTATGAGTGCTGAGGAATTGCTCAAAATTGAGAGGCCACACTTGATAATCTTTAATCAGTCATGGAAATCATGGCACTTGAGATAAGTGCCTGAAGATTGAAGGAAAGCAAGTGTCTCTGCTATCTTGAGGAAGAGCAAGAAGGAGGACCCAGGGAGTAACATACCAATCAGCTTTACCTCAGTTTCTGGGAAAGAGATGGAACAACTAGACATGAGAAAATTTTCTAGGCAGGTGAATAACAAGATAACCAAGAGTACGCAGCATTGATTGAGGGGGAAGTCCCATTGGACTAGCCTGACAAACACCTACAATGCCTGGCCTGGTAGACAAGGGTATTTGACACTGTTTCCTGTAAGATCCCCATAGACAACCTGTTTATGTGTGGGCTGGATAATCAGAAAGTGAAGTGAGATGAAAACTTGCTAATGGCTGAACCTGGGGGGCACTGATCAGTGTAAGAAAGTCTAGTTGGAGGCCTGCAGTTAGTGATATATATCAGAGGTCAATACTAGGTCTAATATTATTTAACAACTTCACTATTGATATACACAATGGGGCAGACTGTACCCTCAGTAAGTTTGCTGACAATGCAAAACTGGAAGGAGTGGCTGATAGAGTCATCCTAACATCCAGAAGAACTTCATCAAGCTGAAGGTATGTGCTTTCTGGAACCTCATGATGATTTACAAGGGGAAGTGCAAAGTCCTGCACCTGAGGTTGGAGTCTTATACATCAGAGCATTCCCAGTGACCCACTGATATGGAAAAAACCTTGGCAGAAAGCGCCATCAGGGACCTGGTAGACATGAATCATTAATATGACTTTGTCAAAAAGAAGGCTAATAAAAAATAATTTTCCCTTTTCCAGGGAAAGTATTGACAGCAGGTTAAGGGAGGCGATTCCTTTTATTCAGCACTGTTTAGGCTATAACTGGAGTTATGTGATGAGTTCTGCACTTTGCAGAACAAAAGAAGTATGGGTCTTCTGGAGACTGGCCAGTGAAGGGCCAGAAAAGTGATGGACTCTGGTCCTCTGAAGGAAGGCTGAGCGAGCTAGAACTGCTTAGCGTGTAGATGAGAAGCCTTAGGTAGGATCTTGTTAATGTATATGAAACCTGAAGTGTGAGTGTAAAGCCAGACTGCTTTAAGAGGTGCCTGCTGACAGGATGAGAGGCAATTGGCACAAACTGAAACACAGGGAGTTTCCCCTGAAACTGAGAAATTGCTTTCACAGTGAGGGTTGACTGTGCACTGAGCACAGGATGCCCAGAGAGGTTGTAGTATCTTACTGTGGAGATAACCAAAAATCATGGGCTTGGGCAACTGGTTCTAGGTAGCCCTGCTTGAATAGAAATATTAGACCAGATGACTTTCAATCTCAACCATTCTGTGATTCTGTGATGATACCAGTAGTTCCACATGATGTCTCATTGTGATTACTGGGAGATGCAGTCAGCATTCAGTTCATGCACGTGAGACTTGTCTCCTAAAGCACACTTCTTGATACATAGTGGTATCATTTGTTTTATTTTGTTATTGTTTGCTGGTTCCATACGGACAAACACTCTGCATATGTCTTCCCCTTTTCAGTTTATGAATACTCTGCCCACGTGTAGGCTGTCAGTGAGCTCATGAGCTTGGCAAAAGAGCTGGTCTTTACTGGGATGTGTGATGATAAATTGCTTTTTGAATCACAGACTCGTTGAGGTTGGAAAAGACCTTTAAGATAATGAAGTCTAACTGTTAACCCAATATTGCCATGTTCACTGCTAAATCATATTCCAAACTGTCACAACTACACGTCTTTTTAACAAGTCCAGGGATGGTGATTCTACTTTCCCCAACAGCTTGTGGCAATGCCTGGTCACCCTTTCAGTGAATAACATTTTACTGAAAAGCAATATAAACCTTTCCTGTGAAACCTGAGTCCTTTTTCTCTTGACCTATTGCTTGTTATCTGGGAGAAGAGCACAAAGGACTCTCCTCAGACATAGGATCACTGGGTTGGAAGGTACCTTAAATATTGTTCCTACCCAGCCCCTCTGCCATGGGTAGTTTGGCTGACTACATCAGGTTATTCAAAGGCTTGTCCAGCCTGGCCTTTAACACTGCCACATGCTTGGGGTATCCACAACCTCCCATGGCAACCTGTTTCCATGCCTATCCACCCTCACAGTAAAGATTTTTTTTTTTTTATTTCTAGCCTAAATTTCTCCTCTTTCAGTTTGTACCCATTACTCCTTGTCCCATCACTATACTTCCTGTGAAAGAGTTCCTCTCCAAGTTCCCTGTAGGCCTCTTTCAGATACTTTAAGGTTGCCATGAGGTCTCCATTCACCTTCTCCAGGTGAAACAGACCAAACTTCCCCAGCCTGTCTTCATAGGGGAGGTGCTCCAATCCCTTTATCAACTCCATGGCCCTCCTTTAAACTTGCTCCAAAAGTTCCATGTCCTCCTTATGTTGGGATCACCAGAACTGTACAAAGTCAGTGGGGTCTCACAAGAACAATTCTTGTTGCTTTTAGTCTTCCTCAGGTTGCATAATCCATGTAATTATTTCTCAGTCCTTAAAACTGCAGGATGGCATCCTTTGGCCTCTCTTGCCATAAACATTTCAGTCCCAAATTATTTCACAATGAAGCTGGATTGCAAAGTTGTTGTGTTTTCCTTGAGTTTAAAGGACTGAAATTTTCCAGATTCACCCTACTCTAGGAACTGTGAGGAAAAATGCCACCAAATGACAGGTGGCAGCATTTCATAATATTATTTCCTAATTTATAAGGCTAAAGGTCAGCATGTTATTCTCAGTCTGTAGCCCTATCAAATACCAGAGTAATCTCAACTGATCTTCAACTGATTTGGTTTTCAGAATTTGTTGCTTATCCAGAGTGCTAGAAACTGGTTTTCTACTTGATCTAGTCCTCAAGATTTTAAAAATAGCTTATCCTGGAGAATTAAGTAGAAAATGTAATCAGATACAAGAGGACATTGTATCATTTTTTACACAGTGACTAATTATATTTCAGTGTCCTACCAAATTCCTACACTAAAATCATGACATTCTTTATTGTTTAAAACAACAGTAATTAATAAGCCTGTTCTGAACAGTGTGACTTACTCCTCTCTCAGCAAATCAGCCACCTAAAATAAAACTTTCCTGGAGAAGCTTACAAACAAAAAAGAGAGAAAGGAAATAAGAGAGCGTCCGTATTCTTTATACTCCAGTTTCTGCTGAGCCATAACACTTCCACTGGAAATTGTATATATTGCGTGGTTGCACATGGTGGAACATCCTCCACAATAAAATTACTTATATTTGAAATGGCAAACTGTACAAGTGTGAGGAGAGTGGTAGTTGAAGAGATTTTAAAGGTAGTCATATCCTATTCGTCAGTAGATCAATAGAACATCTGGTAACTTTGTACATTTTGCATGCTGTGAGTGCCTGAAGCCACAGAAACATATCCACCTTATGCCTGAGATCTATTTCTATCTCCCCTTGCTATTTTTACCTTCTCTGAAAACTGTCATCTCAGTGTCCAGAATCCACATTTTAGGAAATGGGATACTACTTCTTTGGGGGGTATTTATCTTTTTTTTATACGTCTCTCATATTTACATATAATTTCACCAAAATAATCAGGCAAACTGCGCTGGCCCAGGCACCAAATCAATTCTGTTATATTTGGACAGTGTAAAGTCAAGAATACTTACAGAGTATTTGCAGAACATAACCAATCTATGATTAGGGATCACAATTCACCAAGAGAAAGCTCAGTAATTGCTAGTAGTTACAGGTGCTAGTGATTTAGTTACTAGCAATCTACTGACAAGATGGGTTCGGTACCTTAAATTGTTGGTGATTAAATGGAGAGCACTGAAAGAGGCTGACTTTCCACATGGAATAAATAAGCACTCTTAAAATCAGAAAGGTATTCTCAAAGATAAAATCTTGCATCCTGTTCATTCCACCTCTCTGATGTAAAGCAAAGATATGTCAGTTATCTTTGAAAATCATCAGGTATTTTCTCTATTGAAATGTTCATGAAGTAGATTGTTAGCGCTCTTCAGAGAGGCTTCAGTGTTCATCAATGCACTTCCATTAATTTAACTGAGTTTTAGTATATTTCTATGTGGTAGAAGATTTGCAAGGGGTACAGAGGAACTTACTCTTTGCTGAGATCAAATGAGGATCAAATAAAAGATTGTAAATTTCCATGCTGTTTTCTGTAATTCATATTTAGAACAAAGAGATACTTATCAGTGCAATTGAAAATTACATATCTTTTAGAAAGCTGCTGGTTGTCACTAGACGCTGATAAATACATTTTTGGTATGCTTGGAGGCAGTAATACCCTAAATCAAATTGACAATAATTTCGGAGCATTTCAAAGGCAGAACTCAATGAATTTTCTTTGATATTCATTTTTGGTATCCAGGTGGTAGATTTAACATCAGTTGTCCAACCCCTAATATTATCCTTGCCAGCCCTTTTTACAGGGATACTTCATGTTAAACCAAAGATGAATGAAAATATTTCAAACACATGCTTATCTTAAATTGCATTTTATGAAAACACCACTTGCCCTTTAGAACTGAAATGATTTGAACTACATTGTGTTGACTGGTCCTTACTAATTGTCGTTTCCTCAAATGCATTATTTTGAAATATTTTTTACTTATATATTAGTTTCTATGCAAAAATAACAGTTTTCACACAGAAACTAGAAACAATTTCAAATTAATTTCCTTTAAAATATGTTGATTTACACAATTGAACCTAACTGTTAAATAATGAAATAAAAAGAGGAAAACAGTTCTAGATTTTCTTTGCCTTTTTTTTTTCTTCAATGCATTAGCCAAGTGTTGTGGATGAAAAAAAAAAGTCTTACACTATAAAAATTGCAGCTGACATCTAGTAAGTTTGCTTTTCGAGACTTCTGAATTAACAAGTACACAGGGTTCAAGATATTTAAATTTATACTCATATTAACAGTTTTAGTAAAGGTAGTATCATTGTAATTATGTTATGATTGGAAGGGACCTTACAGATCATGATTTCCAACCACCCTGCCATGGAAATGTTAATGAAACAGTAATTTTCATATACTTCCTAATTTCCAAAATATTATCTTTCTCAGCGTGATAGAAGCATGGATTTTTTTCTTTGTCTCTTTTTCAGAAAACCTTCACATTGTTAAAATACCCTGTCTGAGGCTTCTACCAAAAAAAACCTCTTCATAGTGCTGTAGGCAATCAGTGAGTGGAGTGGAATCTGCTATCAACAGGCACCCAGAAGGTGCCTTGTCCTGGAGGATAACTTAAGACAGACAATAGACAGTTCTGCCAGGTGGAATGCATTACTGGATCTAATGGTCATCAACACCAGTGAGCTAATTGGTAACATCAAAATTGGAGGCAACCTTGGCTGCAGTGGTCATGCACTGGTAGAGTTGGCAGTCCTGATGAAAATGGGTGAGGTGAAGATTAAAGTCAAGAACTGGAAATCTTCTAGCTGTTCAAGGAGTTAGTTAATGGGGCTCCCTGGGCAACCATCATCAGGGACAAGGGAACAGAACAAAACTGACAGATGTTTAAGGACACTTTCCATAGAGCGTAAAAGCTCATGACCCCAGGTGCAAGAAATTGGGCAAGGAAAACAAGAGACTGGCATGGTAGAGTTAGGACCTTCTGGTGAAGCTGTAGTTTAAGAAGAAAATGCACAGGCAATGGAAGCAGGAACAGGCATTCCCAGAAGAGTGTAGGGATGTTGGTCTGGTTGTGTGGGGACGAAGTGAGGAAGGCCAAGGTACAGCTGGAGCCAAACTTGGCAAGGTAAGCAAAGAATAAGAAAGGGTTTACTGGTGTGTCAGCCAGAAAAGAAAGGTCAAAGAAAGGTTATCAATCCTGATAAGCAAAACTGACAAACTAGTAAAAATGGATGACAAGAAGGCTGTGGTTCTTAACAACTTTTTTTGCCTCAGTCTTAAATGGCAACCTTTCTTCCCACACCTCTCAAGTGGATGGACAGTAGAATGGAGACTGGTGGAGCAATGCCCCTTTCACTGTCAGAGAGGAGCAGCCTAATGATGACTTGAGAAACCTGAATGTACAAAAGTCAGTAGGACCAGATGAGAAGCATCCCAGATTCCTAAGGGAATTGGCAGATGTACTTACCAAGCCATTCTCCATGATATTTGAGAAGTCATGGCAGGTCCAGCAGAGGACTGCAAAACTGATTAGAGGGACGGAACTTCCTTCCTGGGAGGAAAAGGGGAGAGTTGATGATGTTCATCTGCAAAAAGAGAAAACACTGAGGAGATCATATTGTGGCCTTTCAATATTAAAAGGGGGCCTCTTAAGAGAGAAGGGAACAAACTTCTTAGGGCATGTTATTATAGGACAAAGGATAATAGTTTAAAACTAGAAGAGGATTGATTTAGATTACTTATAAGGGAGAAAATTTTTTGCAATACAGGTAGTAAAACACTGGCACAGGTTGCCCAAAGAGGTAAATGTCTCATCCCTGGAAACATTCAAGGTCAAGTTGGGTAGGGTTCTGAGCCTCCCGATTTATTTGAAGATGTCCTTGCGCATGGCAGGGTTTTGGACGAGATGATCTTTAAAAGTCCCTTCCAACCCAAACTATTCTTTGATCCTATAAAAACATGGTTTTTTCAGAGACAACATTCATTGCAATATTTATTTACGACATTTTTAGGTCATGCTTGATATACTCTTGTCATAGCATTTTTTTTTGTTTCTAACATTTTTTACACACCCAATACCTTTACCATAATTAGGCAAGAAATCTAGGTAAATAGATGTGAGAATTGGAAATAAAAGATGTAAAATACAACAATTTCATTTACAATATTATTTATGCCTTCTTCTTGTCTAGAAAATAAATAACAGCAGTAAGATATTCAATATCATAGTACTACTACTAGCAACCAGATCTTCACCAATGCATCATACTGTAATACTTTTGCTATTAAGTACAGTCTAAGAAATGTTTTTAAAGGAATCCTTTTCAGTTATCTCTTGTAATGTATGAAATCACTATATTCCTAGTATTTAATTATGGCTGTAGTTTACAATAATTTAAAAGCTGCTTTTATTAGAAAAAATCTTATCTGTTAATATTTTATTTAGAACAAACAGTAATGTTTCCTTTATCATATGGAGATTTTATACATCAATTAAATTGTTGCACTATTCAAGGTGGTAGTATTATTTGATATGTATTATATAGTATGAAGTAGAGGAAAAATATCTAGATGAAACTTTGCAATAATCTATTAGCTTCACAAAACTGCAGTGAAAAATAAAATTCTATGTAAAATAGAAGTTGTATGTAATGTACCTGTTCAATTGTCCTATGGCTATGCACCCATTTAGTGATGTGTGAAATGTATAGTGGCTCAGACCTGTATAGCTGCCAGTAAAGTTTGGAGTGCTTATGTGGAGTGTAGTTTTAAAGGCATTAGCAATTCTGTAACTTTGTTTCAAATAAGGAAGTTGGCTTGCTGAGTCCTAATTTTTTTACACAAAATTGAACTACTGTCACCTTACAATATAAAGGAAAGCTATCAGAGAAAACTCTCTGATTTTCTCACATATTTATTGAGGGAACAATTACAAGTTTTTTTTATATTAGCTAAAAGGTTATGTATACATACATCATAGCCATATAGTATTATTACATTTCTCCAGTACAATTCTTTTTATTTCATGTTCTCAAAATGGGTTTTATTTTTTGTCCAAAGGAGAATGACATGGTGAGAAGTTAAATCAGCTAGCTTGCTCAATTTCTCTGAATCAGTGATACACTATTGTCTCTCAGAGAAAGGAATTTAGAGACTCTGAAAAATCAACAGCTGAAGAAAGGCAAGATGTGGTCATGGTTGACTGAGGCTGTCTTAGACAACGACAACTGTTCTCCACAGTACAGGGTAAAAAGCTGAGAGTAGGAATAAACTTCAGAGAGGTGGAAGAGAGGTCAGACCTCATAATCAGTGTGAATACAAACCAGAAGAAAAATGGAGTGTGCTAGGGCAGATGGCACCTTGTGAAGAGGAGAAGAAGGAGGAGGAGGAGAAGAAGCAGGATGAAGTGCATTCGGGAGAGAGGGGTGTTTTTAGCCAAAGGATAGAGGTGCATGTGATGAAAACTGTGGAGTTTATATGTTCACAGAAAATATTGTACTTCTATGTGAATTACAGAAAACTTGTTCTTTAGGACATCAAACCTACAGAAAAATGTCCCACAAATATTTTTCATTGTGCTGTCATAAAACTTGTTCTGAGGAACCCAATCACTTCAATCAATTGAAGCATATAATGGTTCTTATCAACACTGAAAACTCTTAATAAATGTTTGGCTTTAGAAGATGTAAGAGAAGATGTAAATTTACCATCTTGCTTATTCCTTTGCAGCCACTCCTACATATAAAATCTATTAGGGACATGAATATGGCAGTCCATTAAGCTGAGGAAAAATATAAAAAGACTGAATCCCAAAATCTTTAAGGAATTGAACCTCAAATTTCTAAAAGCTTTTATCTACTTAGCTCCACAATTTAAAGCTTTTTAAGTAATTTCTCAAATGAAGTGATTAACCTTTCTGTTCCTTCTAAGTTTAAATTCCTGGTTTTGATACTAGTGTTCTAATGTTAGAGATGAGAAATCAAATTGTTGTTTTTTAGCTAAAAACTCCAGTAGTCCAAGAACCTATGAGAATCCAGATTTTTTTTACTCTTTAAATGGCATTCATAGAGAGATTTAATAGTTTTGACTAAAATTGCATTAATTTCAGGCGAAATGCAGTGCTTACATTCTCCATACCTCTCTCCAAAACCTTTTGACAGAAGATAGTGTAGATGAAATTCTGCAGTGACTGCAGGGATTAAATAATCCTGTGCCTCAGTGGTTTATATTATATCCTAAGGTTCCTGTGAGATGGTGACTCTTCATTAATGATTTGAATGATAACTCTTTATAGCTTCACCCTGCAATATCTCAATACCAAGTACTTCACTTGTCATATGGGAATACTTAACATGCATTGAATGTTTACCCCTGACAATTTAAATTTATATATTGATATCAGTTTATAAGAAACAGTTAAATCCTAGTTAATCAAATACTTTCTCAGGTGCATTTTCTGACCTTTTATTTAAGAAAGTTGCCAGATTTTAACTTTGATTTGTAAAAAATGCATAGGCAGATTCTAAGTTACGACTTTATTTGAAAAACCATCCCAGAATGAAAATACTACATTAAATCCAAAATACTAAATTAATTGTAATGCTGAAAAAACACTCAGGAGTTGGGTGATAGATAAAAAATATGAGCTTGCACTATCAGCAGCAGCAGACAGGTCCCAGTTGAACTGAATTATAGATACAGGTTTTCTAATAAGGCCTGCTGTCCAGTAGGAGCTGAACTCTAACCGTTTTTAGACATGGATACCACCAGTACCATTTTATAGAAGTACAGCAAGAACACTTATTTACAGTTTTAACCATAATAGCTTAGTAACAGTACTCATGCTAACAGAATCAACAACTTGTCACAAGGCAAATAAGCCTTAATTTCATCCCTGAAATGATTCATAAAAACATGCTCAGAGTCAGAAATAGTTTACAACATTATCTTGGTTTATATAGACAGCTATCTGCCAGGGAATATTGGAATGTCTCTTGGAATGTAAGCCCCTCTCCTTCCCCTTTCCAAATTATTATAAATTTGCAATTAAAAGGTTATCAGACAGAGATTTTGGGAATAGGTATAGCAGTTCTTTACTAGGGATTTTAAAAATACAAACGTTGTAGTACAAAACAATAAGCAAACAAACAAGAAATCCTAGAAAAACCCTGAAAGAGTTAGAAAAAAAACCCAGAAACCCTGTTGGTGAGGATGTTGGGAATAGTCCAAGAGTACGCCCTCCTGGACTGGCAGATGTGGTCCTGTTGGAAGTAGAGATGGTCCAGTAGAGAAAAAAAAAGGATCCAGAGATGGGTCCAGTCTTCCTTTGGGAGTCTGATGGGAACACTGGATGTCTAGTGACACTTGTGGCTCCTTTTTATCTAGATGGAAATGGTTTGGCTCCTCCTCCTTGGGTAGAGAATCTCACAATGGGATGATGTAATGTGTCATATCGTTGGTGAGGTTTAATGGCCCATTAACAGATAATGTCCCCATGGGGGGAGTGGAAGAATTAGCAGAGATAAGAAACAATGCCCCACCCGGTTTTAACAGCTAGCTTGTTATCAGAAAGGCAGTTACCCCCTCCATTCTGGAGTTACAACAGATAAAGAAAAAACATCTCCCCCACTGGGTTTCAACTGATGGAATTGAATAAACTTTTTTTTTTTTTTTTTTTTTTTTTTTTTTTTTTTTTTTTTTTTTTTTTTGTGTTAGAAAACCCAAGACAAACATATAAAAGTTCACAATTTTTTTAATGCCATTTTTTGTTTAATTAGAGGATACCTTATGAAGTAGCAAATTGAAAGTTTATAATCTCTCTATCACATGAAATTCTTGACTAAATGTTCTCCTTTGCTATGTAAATGAATAAGCGAATCCTAACATACACTAAAAGACAGAAGGATGAGAATGTGATTTGAATGTCTGGTTCTGAAAACTGGAGTTGCAATCTATTTAGTTACACTGGAAATTTTTAATAGGAGCTGGTGAAGTTTCCCAATTTGTTTCAGGATTTTGAAGTCCTCTTGGAGACTACAATAAATCTAGGTGCAGTATTTTAACATATCATAAACACATAAATAGGAATATAACAACAGTGTTTCTCCTAAAATTTCTGTAGGGTCATATGCAAATTGTATTTACTTCCTTTACTTCTTTGTTTAAACTGCAGAATATAGGGTTAGTGTTTTACTACTTGTCTTTTGTTGAAATACTTCTTTTAATGCAAACTGTTGTGGAAAGTAGAGAAAGTTTAAGCAAGGATATGAAGTAAATTTCCTTGCATGGGAAAGGCAGAAAATGGTATTAATTATTTAACCAAAATACATAAATAATTGAAAAATTAGTCCTGCAATGTTTTACAAGATAGACGTTCAACCAGATTAGGACAGGATACTGATGGACAGCAGATTGTCTGAGTGGCCAAGAAGGCCAATGGTATCCTGATACCACTGCATCAAGAAGAGCATTGCCAGCAGGTTGAGGGAGGAGATTCTGCCACTCTACTCAGCCCTGGTGCGGCCACATCTGGAGTTCTGTGTCCAGTTCTGGGCTCCTCAGAACAAGCAAGACATGGAGCTCCAGGAGTGTGTCCAGCAGAAGGGGGAAAAGATGATTAAGGGACTGGCACATCTCTCCTGTAAGGAAAGGCTGAGAGAGTTGGGCCTGTTCCGACTTGAGAGGAAACAACAGAGGAGACTTGTGAGCATCTGTACAGAGGGTGCCAAGAGGATGGAGCCAGGCTCTGCTCATTGATGTCAAACAATAGGACAAGAGGCAGTGGGCTGAAACTGATGCACAGGAAGTTCCTACCTGAACATGAAGAGGAACTTCTTTACCTTGAATTGACCTAGCACTGGAACAGATTTCTCAGAGAGGGTATGGAGTCTCCCTTGCTGGGGTTATTCAAGGACTGTCTGGATGCAATCCTATGCAATGTACTCTGGGATGACCCTCCTTAAGCAGGGAGGTTGGACCAGATGACCCTTTGTGGTCCCTTCCACCATCACCTATTCTGTGGTTCTGGGATTCATAAATTCACCTGATACAGGTGAGCTCCCTGATCTGCTGAGTGTGTAGAACAGAGGGGTGAATATGATGCCCCTGTTGAATAATTATTCCCATACAGTTTTCAGGCTCTGCAAAATCTTTTGCTCTCAGAAGAGGGGTTTAAAACGCGGTCTAATGCTAGGTAAAAGTTAAAGAAGTGTTGAACATGAACATAGGTTTTAAATAATAAAAATAAATGCATAAGTGATTTTGAGATTTCTTTAGGTATTTATTAGCAGTTTAATGTTGAATACCTTTTTTAGTTAGTAAAAAACTATAAAAATTTGTTTTATAACCCAAATTTTCAACCTACACATTTAAAATCCTATGACCCAGTTTATAATACTTTAATAAACCTCACATGGGTCATAAACTCTTCTATATTTTGACATCTTTTACATAGTGAAATATGTCATTTAGATGAAACCAATTGTTCTGTAATTCTCTATTTTTTAAAATCAAGTTACCTGTGGAAAATTGATTCAGCGACAAGAATAATAACTCTAAACTAGGAAGAAATAGTTGCAGTAATGTTTGGATCTTACCCATCTTGCAATCACTTGCTTATACAGGTATAAGAATATTTGTACTTCCTTCTCTACAAGCATAAAATTACTGACACGTGCCTGATGTAAGTGAACTAAATTTTAATAAAAATTTTTAAATAAAATCTAAAGAAACTAAATCCAGTATATCACAAAAATGAAATTTAAACTTAATTTCATTTCTGAAAATCAAGACTTTGAAAAATCTTTTTAAATGCAACCTGTGCACACTGCAGGTTGGATATGTCGATTTCTCCTACAGACACTATTTTAAAAATTAACATTTAAATGTTTGTTTTTTAAAGAAAGAAGGAGTCTTCATGAACTGATTTTTCCAGTGAATTAACCATCCAGCAGCATCATTAAATATTCAAATTCATAGGTGTGAAGTTTTCTCCATGGTTGCTTCTAAATCTTTGACTTGAGAATTTTAGCTTTTGTAGAACAGTTGAACACATAGAAACCTGGCTGCCTGAGTTCTTCCTCCATATTTTTATTTTACAAGATCTTTCCTCTTACAAGACAATTTCATGCATAAACAAGAGCTGCAAGCACTAGTGAGGTATTATTTGAAGAAATTATTTTGGTCTTCAGAGAGTCTAAACCTCTGTGCACACCTCTGCTCTGTTTACTGGTTTGGATGTGCCCTTATAGCAGGGTTTCTATACCCATTTGGTTTATCTCACCTACTGACACATCTGTGTCTTTCCTATCTAGAAAGACACATTCTAATTGTAGTTTATTGCTCATTCAAATTATCCAGAAGGCTCAGTTACAAACTACACTGGGGTCTATTCAAGCAGTAAGGTAGCAGAGATCCAGATGTCCACGATAAATGTCCTTGCGAATGAAAACTGTCAGACAGTACACCATAGCAGTGAAATATCCAGTTTTAGACATGTTGGCACCCCAGTTATCAATTGAAGTACTTCCTGACACCATGGAACTTGCACAGGGGGATTTAGTCATGTTGTAGTCTCTTGCAGAGTCGTAAAAGTATAATAACATAAGAAAGGTGTAAGACTGTCTGTAAAAATCTTAATTAATTTATTCATAGCAATGCTCAGTTCAATGTGTTCTAAAAATAATTTTCTTGGGGAAGAGAGACTTAACTATCTCTCTGTGGTCTGTAAGGAGCCTGGACAACAGAGAAATGTCGGTTGAAATCTGCCTTTTAGAACACTTGCGTAAACATTTATGACTGGCAGAAAAATATGGTCCCATTTTCTTGTGCCTGATAAGTTGTAAGTGCTGTAAGTCTTATGGAAATTCCATTCAAGCGTATTTGACAGCATTTCCATTTCCACATTCTATTAACAATCCTCCCTTCTGACCTTGTTTTTTATGGATTCTAAATGTATTTTTTTCCTGAGCATGTATGCTGTACATCCCTCAAGGTACAGTTAGAAAGAGAAAAAAGCTTTAAAAAAATGTCAGCTACAAAGTAGCTTACAACACAAGATCTGTCCATCGCGTCTAATTTAGATTTCTCTCCTTGCATTAGCTGAGTTGTATCTGATAAACTTATAACCCCTGTTGCGACTGCAACAGCTTAACAAAATGATGGCTGTGAACTGAAGTCTATTCATGTTTGCAAGCATAATGTCAAGTAAACTTCCCCCAGTCAGTAGCATTATATTAATGCAAATAAGGAGTCTGTTATTATGCAGTCTTCTGGGGGAGAGGGATGGGAAGGGGACCCATGTTGCAGTGTTGTGGAATGAACTTGGATTTAATTAGCTGACTCTAGAGCATTTATAATTTAAAGCTTCTATATTCTATAACCTTCCTTGTGACTCCCTGTTGTCTAAATCCTTCCAGTCCAAGCAGCATCTTATTTCAAGCTCTACAATACATGTCTTGATGGTGGTGCTGTACATGGCCATTGAGTCCAAATCCTAATAATTTATTTGACTGAGTAAAATTTCAGCAGGTGTTTTGAAGGTACTTTATCAAAAGGATTTAATGAGGTGTGTGAAAGTGTTCTGCAGTTTCCTTTCTGTCATCTATGAAAAACTAAACCAGCATTCTTTTGCCAGTGTTTTATCTGATCAGACAACTATTGGGATCTTGCTCAATTAGTCAAGTGGTTTTGATATTTGATACAGGGTAGGCAATGGAAACATTTCTGTTTTAAATATTTTATTTTCCTAGGATGGCTAGCTTCCAAATGCCTGGGAGAAAACTGACGAAACATTTGTGTTCAATGCTTGGCTTTGTTTTAAAATGCATCTTGCCTATTCAACAGGTACTGGAAAATATAATGACAGAATTTTTGATAATTTCCACCGTGTTTAGTAATCTTCTTTATTGTTGTCGGGTTTTCTAGATCTGATACTTTCTGCCAGTATTATGTCTTTTTTCTTCTTCTTCTTTCCTAGACTTTGCTATTTGCTTATCTGCCTATATTTGGCATGAAAACTATTTTCCTCCTGCTAATCTTGAACATGTTCTTCTGAAAGCTTCACCTTCTCTCCTCGGGAAAATTGGTAGCTTATTTCATTCCTAGCTGGTGTTTAGGATGTGAGCAGTTTGGTTTACAGATTCCTGCTAAGTTACAGCAATCTCTTTAGACATGTTTCTGTTTTGAGTTGAAATAACCTTCTCTCACAGTAGTGATAAAAGACATAAAAAGATGAATTTTGGCTCAAACCCATCACTCCAATGTATTTTACTGTTAAACCTCTTACTAACTTTCATGGCAACACTGTTATTAAATACATCTGAAACCCCATCCAAAATACCTAAAATTCACTTCAGTTATGAATATGTAGTCTCTGGCCATTTTGCCCGGTATTTATTTATTTTTCTATATAATTAGTAATATTTCCCTTAAAATTATTCATAATAGAAATTTCTCTCATAGCTGCTCATTGCATTTCTGGGTTTCTTATGACAATGAACATGACTATTCATCTATTGCTGATGCTTATCACTTACTCATAATAATCTGTAACCCAAAGGACTCACAATGTAGTGCTTTTCAAATTTCTTTTTTTTTTTAAAGTGGCTATTAAAATTGTTTAATAGCCACTAAATAGTTGCTTAATTAATAGTTGTTAATTTTAATTTATTATTAATTTATTATTTACATAGTTAACATAATTGTTTAATTTTATTAATAGTTACTATTTTTTTTTAACACTAGTTCAGTGGAAGCAGATTTAAATCTACAGAGGAATGATTCAAATACCCTTAGTTCATTTTTCTTGGTTCCTATGAACAAACATTAAGGAAAGTTGGGTGTCTATCCATTCAGGAGCCACTCCGGCAGTCACATTCCCACTACCTGACTTCCAGTGTTGGGACTGAGGCCTCTTTGCAGGGAGAGTAGCTTCTGTGATCTGGCAGCTGCCTGGCTGGACTCCCTACATGCCCACTCTCACACAGTCAGACCAGGTTTCCTTACCAATGCAACCACAGGTTCCCCTTAGCAGAACGCCAGACAGCTGGTTCCATAAAGCCATTTGTTCACAGCACAATAACACAGTGTCTTGGATTTTGTAACTGAAAAAAACATGTTATTCAATTCCATCTGTTGAAACTGAGTGGAGCAGTGTTGGTTATCTTTGCCCAAATGGGTCAGTGTCGCTCATCAGATGGTGGAGTGTTGCTTATCTCTCTTCATTGTTCCACTACCCCCATAGGAATATCTTCTGCTAATGAACCATTAAAGCTCACCAATGACATGACACATTACCTTATACTATTGTAAGATGCTCCACACAGGGAGAAGGAGCCAAAGTATCTTCACCTAGATAAAAAGGAGACACAAGCGCCACCAGGTACTTCCACCAGGGTGGAATTGCCAGGGTTTTCCACTGGATCCCTGGAAGAAGACCACACCCATCTCACGATTACTAGATCGTAATCTAGTAATTAGATTAGAAATTTCTAGATGGATCTAGAAATCCATCCTTTCTTCGATGGGACCATCTCTGCTGCAACAAAGCCACATCTGCCACTCCAGGAGGGCTTACTTTGAACTACTTCCAACACCCTGACCAACAGGGAGTCAGGGTGTATTTCTGACTCTGTCAGGGTTTTCTAAGATTTCTTGTTTGTTTGTTTGCTTACTTATTCTTCTGTACTACAACACCTGTATTTTTATATCCCTAGTAAAGAACTGCTATACCTATTCCCAAAATCTTTGCCTGACAGCCTTTTAATTGCAAATTTGTAATAATTTGGAAAAAAGAGAAGGGGCTTACATTTTAAGGGAGACTCCAGTCTTCCCTGGCAGATACCTGTCTATCTTAACCAAGACACACAGACACAGCTGGGGCTGGTGCCTTGGAGGAGGGATCTCAAACAAAGGAACCCCATGGCTTTTTATACCCTCACAGTCTGTGGGAAGGTCTCATTCTTCCAGTTGAGTCTTCAGCTCCAGCTGTCTCTGCATGTCCTGTTCCTTGGCCAGCCCCAGGTCCCCAGGCCCTTTGCTATACAAGAGGTCACAGCCTCTTGCCTTGGTTTGGGCTGCTCAACCTGCAGCTTGCTTTGCAGTGCACACATGGAGCTACCTGCACCAAATGTGTTCTTCAACACAAAGAAATAAATGTGGGGGGAGGGTGTTAAGTTTTTTTACTTGTTTTGGCTTCCTTGTTTGTTTAAGCGTAAAATTTTCCTAATAGATAGGAAGATCTGTAATCTGCTCTGTAGCACATGATTCTGTCTCCATATGGGAGTAGGTCTACATGAGTATTTTAAGTTTAGTCACAGAAATGAAGAGAACAATAATAAGTGAACAGAAATGGTGTTATTAACTGTGCAATAAACAAACATGAAATTCATATTCTTTCTTGTTTTATATTCAGCTTTTCCAATCTTCATTTCAATAGAGAAATGTGAGAATTTTTCTTTCAGTAATTCAGTAATTAACTTACTTGTAATGTTTTTCATGTTCCACTTACTTAACAGAATCTTGTGTTTGTTGCCTAGTGATCCTGTAGCCATCAACTCTTATTTTTTTAAAGAAATAATATCTCACTTTTGTTATTGATGCCTTGGAGGGCTGACCTAAAACAGAGACTGGACAAGCTAGAGAATA
The DNA here is from genome assembly GCF_029207755.1 of Chamaea fasciata. NCBI lineage: Eukaryota > Metazoa > Chordata > Aves > Passeriformes > Sylviidae > Chamaea > Chamaea fasciata. The sequence goes on from NW_027094089.1 coordinate 9,430,373, forward strand.
AAGTAGGTATTTATAGAAAGGCCTTCAGGATCCACCTTGGGCAGGACAAGAGCCTGGCCAGGGTGGACCAAGAATGGTCACAAAATGGCTGACCAGTTATCAGATCTTACATTTTTATAAGTCTTGGTCCATTTGCATATTAGGGTTTAATTGTCCAATTACAGCCTTCTCAGGTTGTGAGGTCCCATCCTTCTCGTTTTCTCTCTTCAGTCCACCGTTGTTTATGCTTTTGGGCCTGAAAGTTGTCCTAGGTTCTCAGCAGGAAAAAGATTTGTTATGTCTACCTACTCTGTGAAGAGATCTTACTGGCACTTAATATGAGGCTCAGAACTACATCCCTAGGCAGCACAGAATCTGCAAATATGAAAGCTAAAGCTTAAAGGCAACACTATGATAATTCCAAAATTAACAAAACTGCATGTTTGGTTATTATAAGAATTGTATAGGGAATATATGAATGCAAACAGACCTTAGACCTTCAGGGAAGAAACTTTCAGCTGTTTAAGGAAACAATGGATGAGACCACCTGAAAAACTTCCCTAAGAAAAAAGGAGAGAAGATCTTAGAGTTGCTTAATGACATTTTTTTTTTGTAGAACACAAGAATTCCTGATTCCCATGTACAAAAAAATCAGTCACGGATGGCAGGAAATGAGCACAGCTGCCTCCCTACCCAAACAGAAACAAAGGAAGGAAATATGTAGGCAGTGAAACTACAGACGTGTCCTTGGAAGAATATAGTGTTACTTTTGAGGGTAAAGTTTGAGGGTGTTTGAAGGATAAGGAAGCCAAGGCACAAAAAGACAAACACTTGGCAAAGGGATGTGAACTATAAGAATATATTCTATAGGTGTGTTACTCAGAAAAGGAACACAAACTACATTGTACTTTCTCTGATAAAGGGGATGGGGTATCCAGTGACACTGACATGAAAAAGACAAAGGTACTCATCAATTTCTTTGTCTCAGTTTTCCCTGTCTGCCAAATCCCTCAGTCTCAGCTCAGAGGCTGAGGAATGAAGTAGGACATTGGGTCTGAGAACACTTCAGGAACCTGGACATATAAAAGTCAGTGGGAGGGGTCGCAATGATGCGTATTTCTGACTCCTGAGGAATCCGGCAAATATAGTTGCTAAGTTGCTCTCCATCCTATTTTAAAAATTACAGCAGTCTGGCAAAGTCACCAGTGACTGAAAAGTCCTTTCAAAGGTCCTTTGCAATCCAAACCATTCCAAAATTCATTCTTTGATTATATAGTTCTTTAAGATGTTGATCCCATACAGAAATGCAGATAGAAGCTTAAGTGCATGACAGTGAAAATTATTTTATGCTTTTCTACTGTCAAGATTTTTTCATCCTTTCCTGTGCTCTCAGTATAATTAACAAGTGAGAATCTGCCCACGCTACAGCAGCAGAGAACAGAATAACACAGCTTTAAAAAAATTTCAACACCTGACTCTTCTGTAATAAAGAAGTCCAAATGACAAAATTTTGCAATCCATTTTCAAACCTCAGCCAATTAATTTACATGAATTAAATAAACAAGTCCTAAAAAAGCATATTCTTCCACAGTTCTTGGTAGGTGTCAGTCTCGTAATGTAATATAAAAACAGACTTGGGTCATTAATTTCAAGAAGTGATAAATCATACTCAGGAGCTGTGTCACTAACAACCACCATTTACTAAATTTGAAAAAAAAAAAACCCCTTTTTTTTCCCCTGCAAGGGGTGGAACATAAATTCCTTCAAATATCTATGGAATGCTTTGGGTAATGATGAGTTGCCTGAGTTCCAGAGGGAATGTGTGATATTGCAATCTGTATATTTTCTTCTGTAGGAAAAAGGTTCTAAAAAACGTGCTCTGAAAGAAAAGAAAATGTTTGTTCTCACACACTACTTTCAGTATTCTTAACAAATGAGGGTTGCTAAGCATATAGTTAGTGAACAGAAAAAGAAAAGAAAGGAAGCCTTTGCAGCAGTGAAATACATATATAAAAGTTAATTGGTAGAGACTACATTTATTGTTTACTGTACAATCCTCCAGTTATTATCTTTCTTCTAAGAAGTTTTTTGTTTTCTGTGAAGGACAAGGAATACTTTAAGACAACTGGAAGGATGGATGAGCTGAATGTGTTACTGTCTATATTCTACAATTTCAGGTGTCATATGCCTACTTACAATTTTTTTCTATCTCCAGGTTAGTTTAACCAGATGCTGTTTACTGTTTCTGCTCTGAAAGTAGTGTACTGGATTTTTACCTTCCCCTTTTTCCTTTAGTTAGAAGGAGTGGAATGATCCAAAAACTATACAACCTTAAAGATGGTAAAGATATGCTTAAACACCTTATAGTTTTTTAATAAAGTACTTGATTTTCATTTACAGTGACATTTTCATTGTCAGAAATGTATAAGGCATCTTCAGTGTGATATACACATTCATAGGTCTCTCTCAATTGATTAATGTGAATTTCAGATAGAACTCTACTTTCTGCTCTGCAAATGACAAGTCCAAAAGAATATTGGTTCCAAATCATTACGAATGTGACATTTTGACTTCCCCAAATATTTAGATTTGGATTTTAAAAGTGGAAAAGTTTATTGAAAAATTTTATTTGCATACATCTAACATTAAAAAGCTCTGTAGCACAGTTTCCATGTTATTTTTCTTTGCTTATATATCAGCACTGATGGCAATCACTATACAGCAGCTCTCTGTAATTAAATTTGAGAAGCTCCTAACAAATTTGTATATGAATGTGAGTAGTGCATTCCTGAGTTATTTCATTTGAAAAGCAAAGCTTCTTCTAGAGAAGGAAAGGAAGTTCTAGGAGTCTACATGATCATAACAGTGACAGGTAAGATTTTGAGAACCATTCCCCTGTAAAAGTGATATTGCACTCTTAGCCAAATCCATGGAGGACTATCATGTGTCTGTGGACTTCACATATCTATATGTTATCATAAATGAGGGCCTCCAAAACAAAGCTACAGAGTAGAAAATGCCAGGACAATATAATTAAATTGCTTTTGAGAAATGACATTACTTTTCATGAGAAAATTAATTTTTCAATCCTGTTTTATATTACATAAATTCTAAACCTTGTGTAACGATCAGAGACAAGATACTTGCCTTTTGTGGAGGGCTAAAAATATATAACTTGTTGGCACTTACTGCATAGATTACCACATGCAGTGACCTTCTACTTTGATTTCTTGTAAGCACAAACACAGAAAACTGACAGTATGGGTTTGCCCACAAAAAGCACTGAAGAACCTCACACAAAAAATCACTAGTCAGGAAGAAATTGCAGCCTAAGCTGCTGCAAAAGCTCTTTTAAAAGCAGAAGTAGTGGCTACAGCCTGGTGTGTGGGATGCATGCATCAAACATATGGATTTGAATCTGCTAAAGGAGAGGCAGGTTGCAGAGAAGTTGGTAAACCTTGCCAGGAGTTGTCTTCTCTCGCCTACCCTTGTCACACTTTTGGATCTGCTCAGGTCTCCTCTGATCATCAGAATGAAGATGACATTGAGCATCCCACCAGGGCCTGGGATTCTCTGGAGCTCTGAGTGCTTTTTGCTAGCAAATTTTCTGGCAGAAGATGAAAGCTGTAAGAGGATGGAAGGGAAATCAGCATGTTATGGCAGCAGACTGGAGAAAAGCTAAGCCTGAATTTGGTGTGAAGAGTTAAGGGTAAAATGGACAGTATAATCTAATAAATTTAATGCAAGGTGGCCTTTAAAGCAATTTCAATAGCAACTGAAGATTCCCTCTGGCTCAAGACAGATTGCAAGATTTCTGGGCGGCTTGACTGTGTCTTTAGTGCAAATCAGCATCTCAGGCTTTGGCATATATCTGTAGCTGAACTGATGAATCCTACCTCCCAAAACTGCACTAAACACCTAATAGTAAGCGGAAGCATAAAAATTAGTGTTCTTGGCCTGAGCACTCAATGAAGCAGTATCAGTGTGTTTAAAAGACAGCCTTGTATCATCACAGTTTGAATACACAGGAAGGTGATTCACCTCAGGATCTGAGCCAATCCCTAAATACATCTTATCTGAAATTACAAATTACTTTGCTGCTGGAAATACAATGCACAAGTTTCAAGGTTTTGGTGGGTGAAAGTCCAGTCAGTGAAGCTTTGTTTAAATTCTCTCTGTCTCTCAATTATTTTGTTTCTGATTTCCCAACCTGTACCCATCCTTCTGCACTGACTTTTAAGTCATAACTGGTAAAAATACAGAAGTGGAGCCTATTTTCATACTTGTTTATGAGTATGCTTCATACAGAACCACTTTTATTTCATGTGACACAGGCAATAACAGCCAGACATCTTTTCTCTTTTCTCCATGAATCTTTATGATGGAAAAGAAAAAGAAATAAAGAAAAAAAAGAAGAAAAAGAAAAAAAAAAAAAAGAAAAAAGAAGAATGTGGAGAATGGGAGCAGGTGCTGAAAAAATTGATTTTTACCTCCATGAATGGCTTCCTATTTTCTTTCCTCATTATCTAAGGATACCATCAGTAACCTAGTTATACTTCCTTTCATATCTGAATTTTGAATTGCTTACCCTCCCAGCCACAACCCCCCCAACCCCCTCACCCCATATTTAAGCTTTTGTATTACTGACCTAGAACTTTACTTGGTTAGTATCTAAGCAGTCGAAACTGAGGTGAAGTGTAGGGCAAAGTTTTCCTCGTGTCTTTTCATACCTAGGCTTGTATTTTATAATGAGAAGAGCAAGAAAAAGAAGAGTCCATGGAAAAGTGACAGCAGGAAATGTGAACTAAACAAAGGGGAGTAGGTTCAAAGTTTGAAGAACTGTAAGAGAAAACAAGCTATTATTATAGAAAGAACTGCATACAACAGAGAGAGGAAGGTGAAACTAAACTTAGGACATGTGAGAAACAACCACTCACTAAAATTTCAAAGGTTTATTAAACCTCAATAAACACTACAAGAAACTAAGGAAAAAGGGCACCACTGGGACACCACTTGTGGCCAACTGCCACAAGCTCATCCACAAAATGGCTGCTCCACCTTTTATACCCCTGGTGTTGCATCAGCCAACCCTGGCCCTGCCCAAAGTCTGTCAGTCAATTTTCTTTTGCTGTTCATTGGTGGAAGCTGTTCTCTTTTAACTGGATTGGAGGTCAGGTGTTGCCATGTTGTGCCTCATAGCAACAAGTTTTCCCCATTCCCAACTGCCCCATGAAAAGGGCACAGGTACATGCCCTACTTCCACATGTCCTCCACCACCCTGACAACCAAGGCTGACCAGCTGAAACCACACAGAGGGGAAAAGGGGACCACGGGGAGGACAGAGGGTGTCCAAACAACAAACCACCATTACATAACCATGCATCAATAATTTTCTTAACATGCACATAATATTCATCCTTTAATTTCAAGAGCCAATTGTCATATTACCCACCTAAAACAGGACAGAAAGCACAGAAATTATTCTGCTGTTTACACATACTCCACTATAAATTTTTTTTTGCTGCATTTGTTTCCATCAGTAGAAGACTTTCTTAGAATCAATGAAAATACTATAGCTACTGGCACGTTTTGAATATATTATTGCTGGCTTGGGGTACAAATGAAATTATATTTTTTGAAGTTTTTTTAGAAACTGGACAGATCAAATCTTCGTTCATGCAGACTATCTTGACTCCATTGACTATGCTGATACCTTCCAGTGAAAACCTAATATCTTGTATTTTGAGTTCAAGATCCCCCTAATTAGGGTCTTTTTTCCTTTCAAAGTCCTGTGCCAGAGCTTAAAGAATGAGTGGAACTTGTAGCTTTGGTCTTAAGAGGTGTTTATTAAATTTCCCATCTCAAAGTTCACGCACCACCCTACGCCAGGCTTAGTGCACTTAAAGACACCGCTGCCAAGACCACAAGACCTGGCATTCAAGGTCTTTTAAAGGTTTCTATATCAATTAACTCTTAAAACATACTATATTTACAGTTTTGTACTAATAATTACTACTAATTCTAGGCACACAATTTTCTACGTCAGATACATTCTACCAATGTCTTTTTTCCACTGTCACAGCAGAAGATGGAGTCAAAGAAGAAGAACTTAAGACACCGCCCAAAATTCTCCATCTTACTCCTATCTAATTACATTCTAAAAACCCAAAACTACAAATTTTCACCCTGTGACAAACTAAATTACTATCTAATTTAAATTTTTGTTGTTTTCATTTCATCCATAAGTGTTGGCAATTTTTCCCATGGACTAAGTTCAAAGGCAATGCTTTCCTGGGGTCCCAGCAAGGGACTCGGACCCCCCAGGGTAATTCGAGGGGTTTTCCTTGTGCCCTGGACTCCAACACTAATATAAAATTTTTATCATGGCATATTTGGTAGTTTTATGAGAAATTACTTTTATTTTTTTCTATAATCTTCTACTAAATAACTTTTCAAATTTTAAAATAGATTTTAGACATCTTCACATATACCAGAGAAGTATTTTGATTTATCTCCAGACTGGTTAATTTTACAGGGAAAAATAATGTGTTTTTTGAGGTAGGTGATTTTGCATAAGCCTTTTGCAAAAAAACTCTCTTGCATGTGTAAAATAGGCAAGAAAATCCTTTGTATATGCAACAGCCTGATTGGTCAGTTGTTACAGTGAAAGCAAAACCCCCCATTTGTTCATATCCTTTTATACAATTTTAAAAAAAATCCCATTTATTTTGATCAAGATTTTGCGCAGCTACTGTCACTTTAAATGAATCCCAGTAGCCTGCTAGAACTTGCCTAGCTCCTGAAAATTAGTCACATTGCCCTTCTGGCACAAAAAACAGAATTTTTTTTTTTTTTTTTTTTTTTTTTTTTTTCAGAAGCACAATGTGAGTAATTTCTGAAGGACAGGTAAGGAAAAGTTTACCAAATGTTTCAGATCCTATGGAAGGTTCAGTTTGGATTTGATCTTCAGAGATGTGCAAAGCCTCAGAACAAAGCCTTTTGTTTTTTCCAATCAATTCACTTTCCATAGAAAGAACTATCACATTTTATGAGCATAACCTTAAAATACTCCACTTTGTTTTGGTAATTCTAAAGACAAGCACAGATTCATGGTAAAGTCTTGACAGAACAAAAAAAATTCATTTCATAATTCTTCATCTAGAGAGTTCTTCACTGTTCCATGCAGAGTAGAGATGGATATTGTCCTGCTAAAGAGATCTCTTTATTTTCAGGGAGCAATAATGCCATTGCCAACTACTATTTCTTACTGCGTGGTCAAAAACTGTAAGCAACCAATTTCTGTCTTTTCCTTGATCGGACAGATAGTCCAGTATTTTATTTATGCTAAATCTGAAAAACATAAGTAAAATGTTTTATCAGTGTGTGATGTAAATACAAGACAAAAATTTTAATACTGTGAAACCCACAGAGCTACCATGGTTAACATTCAGGTTTGAAGTTTCTGTAATGTAGAATTCATATTTGTATTTTTACGTATTGGTTTAGGAAAGCTGGAATGTAATGAGGGCTCTTACAGAGCCAAACACCAACAATGGATTTATTTTTCCTTAAAATGCAATCTAGTGCAGGGCTATCTTGTGCTCCCAGTGTCTGTGCTTCCAGAAACCAATTGAAGAGAGAGACTACATTGTGTCATGAGATTGCACTTCACTCTGCTTTGGGCCATTTTAGACTCACTTATAGATGTGGGAAAAAAAAGGAAAAGAAGTGTGATATATATAATAGAAATCATACTAGTAAACAAAATAGAAGCTAAGCTGGAAATAGCAGATGAATAGGATTCTTTCTGAATAATTTTTTTCTCCTAGTAAAAGATAACTTTATTTGCAGTAATTGATTCCCTATTAATTAGATTTGCATCATAGTTCTCTGGCCCAAAGGAATTAAAACACCCTCTGTTTTAAAATGGTCCAGATTTTAAATTAATATACATCTTAAAAATCTTATACTTAAAAGTAACTTGACTTGAGTTCTGTCAAAGCTTTGGATCACTCATGAATCTTAACTATGTTGTTTTGCTCATGGTATATTCTCATGGCCTAGGTTGGGTGAGATGAGAAACGTGCATCAGTTGAAAAAAATACGATACTTGTCATGGTATTCAAAATATTACTGTTTACTACACTACACCAGTATGTTTCTTTAATCATAAAGCAAAATTCATTTCTATGGGAACTTGGGAGTTACGCTGAAAAGTTAATGGCATAGTTAATGCTTTTATGATAAATGTCTAAAAAGCATTTAACGTAGACAGACAATAATTATCATTCTTACTACAACAACAATCAGAAAAAGAAAAGACTACTTAAGATGCCTAAACCACATTTACCTGTGAGATCAGAGCAATTTAAAATCTCTCATGTAATGATGTCTGCTTTATTGTCTACGGAACATTTTAATAAAATGTGAAATGAAATTAAATAGAATCATCTCCCATAATAGCTTCCTATCATATGGTAACAACCTGCCTGCTTACTACTGTCTAATCAGTTACTGAACCTTGTGCTGCACTTTTATGGTACTTCCCTGCTGGGTCTATTGCCCACTTAGGAATATGAAATCATGTTATTTTTTTTTATTGCTCTCAGCCAGCCTGCCTCCCTTTTCTCCTATAGACTGTTTTGCACAGTATCACAGCAATATCACATCAGATCTCTGAAGAACAAGCTCTTATTCTCTTTTTTAGCGTCACTTCATTTGATCTAAGATACTTTGTACAACTTCTTGCTCTTCTTTATAGTGTTTTTCTATATGCTGCACAAATACTTCATCTACCCAAACTGTTTTAAAGAAGGTATTGAATTTGAAATGGAACAGGGTAAATTCTGTGCTTCAGGGGTAGTGCTCTGTATCAATCCTTCCAAGACAAGTCCCTGGCCTTGGGGATGACTTTGTCCAAGACCTCTAGATTCCTGGCTGCATAAAAGAAAGAGAAAACAACTTCCAACTAAGCTGAATGTGTGCAAAACTACTTCCTAAATTTCTATAAGAATAGTCCTGCTTTTTATCCTCCCACATTGAACACGGGGAAGCATAATAATATTTCATTTTTTTTAAAATTGCCATTTTTCATCAAATTTTATCAGCATTGAAGAATATGCTAAAACTGTTGGATTTAATTAAGGCTTACAATAGTGATTCTACAGTTAATTTTTAAGTTCATGAAAATAGCTCAAAAGCTTAATTTCTGTTCAATGTGGTGTGGATACCATTTTTATATTATTTCATATTACTGTGGCTTCGTTGCACATCTGTAAAATATTCCTTTTCTTGTTGATTATAAGTTCTGCAAGAACTAAATTGCCTTACTAGATTTTTATAACCAAAAGACAAGGGGATATAAAAGAAGGTGATTTCAGGTGCAAAACTCATAATAGCTGAAGCTTCAGAACATGTTGAATCACTGTAGCTATGGCCTCATATTTTCTTTTTTGGTGCCTTCAGGGATTTTCCTCCTAACTTGGACTTTTTCATAGTTGTAACCTCGCACAATTTTCTTCTATTTGTCAGAAGACAAGTAACTGAATAACACAGGAAGTACAATTCTTTCTTTTTTTAAGAGAAAGTGTAGGAGATTACACATATAGATTATATTTCTTTACCTAAAAGCTGAGCATAAACTATCCCTCTGACATTGTGATATCTAACTCCTCTGAGTGTAGAATTTAAGGTATTCTAAAACTTGAAGTTTTGACTCGTGTTTCAGTCTATTACCATAAGCTTAGAACAGAGAACAAGGTTTTGATTAGGTTTTTTTCTATCAGAAGAATAATCCTGATCAATATCAGAGATGGTATCTCAGCAAAATTAAAAATAAAAATTGAAAATTTAGTTTTTCAGGATCATTTTCATTCTGTGATAAGTTATTCCGATTATTTTGATGACATAACTCTGGAAAATGTGAAGTATTTGTGTTTAAGAGCAACAAAACAAGAAAAAAACATGAGTCCTGTTATTTAATGTTGCAAGAAAGAATAATATGTCTTAAACAAAATTTGACAAAGATAACAGGCAGGAATAATCTTTGTTAGCAAACTGATCATGTAATTTTTTTTCATTTATTGATAGCAGAGTATAAGAATGTGAAAAATCATCTGTATATGACAACAGACCAAATATAGCCATAAATTTTGGTTTAAGCAAATTTTCTCCAGATAAATCTACTGTACCTACTCCCATTTCACTAAATGGTGAAACTGTTTATTGTCATGTTAGCAGGATGTGGCACTGGAGCCTCACGTCATAGATGCAGATGTAGTAATCAGTCATTTCCTAAGGCATTAGGAGAAATGTGGAAGAGTTCTGTTGACAGAAAGACATTACTTGACTTGTAACTTCCCTCAACACAGAACAGATTTTGTGGAGTAGAAAGCAACTTCCCATTTTCACCACAGTAAGCTGAAATTCAAGCATTCAGAATAAAAGCAAAAGAGCAAGAAAAAGGGAATCTTCTGTCTGTTTAGCATGAACTGTATAGGCTGTGTTAAAAAGCTCAATCTAGGAAAGAATTGCAGAGCACTGCTCTAGTTAAAGGCAAGAATGTTTTGATTAAATCACCTGTAATTTGTTTACAGATGATGGGGAGTTTTTTTGAAGGTTCTTGTCTTATCTTTCAGTTTGCAAATACACAATAGAATAAAACAAAGGTATCAGAAAAAAATTCCATTTAGGGAAACATAAAAAGTTATCTATGCTTTCTTTCATGCTGCCTTTTATCAATATAAAGCAATTGTCTCAGTGTTAGAAATAGTTATCCAGAGAGAACAGCCCCAACAAAAGTTGCCTTGAAAAGCATCTATGGAGACTTGCTTTAAGATCTTTTGTTTTTTAATCTGCCTTTCTGAGATTCTATTTAGCCTGAATAAGACCATATGTTCATGTCCAAGTGAGTACATACTGTACTGATACAGATATATGTGTATGTGTATGTGTATGTGTATGTGTATGTGTATGTGTATGTGTATGTGTATGTGTATGTATACTAACGTGTTCAGTTGAACCATCAGATCTCTTGATAGTGCTGACCCTGAAGAATTGATCACATAAATATTGACCAATTAAAAATTATATATGGAACTATCACACACTCATAAAATCCCATGCAGCAGATGTTAAAATTATGTGGAAAAAAATTACGTGAAATAAAATACTGATTCTATTCTATTCTGCATTGACAGGCATTTTATTTCATCACTGCAGCTTCTGGAGGAGGAGAAATAAAGAGGGAAGTGCTGCACTCCTCTCCCTGAAATTCAGTGCTAAGATCCAAGGGAATAGTTCAAAGACACATCAATGCAGATTTGGTACAGGCATGCAGGATTAATTAGGAAATCTTTCATAGGCATGGAACAAACTTTTTAAATGTAGGATCTGGCTTGAGTCTGTTGCAACTACTCAAAGTGTAAAATCTTTGAATAAAAATCCTTTAGAGCAAGTCACAAATCAATTTACAAATTGAACCGGTTACTACCTAGAGGTACATGTGACACATTTTCAGATGGAGGGAAGGGCCCTTTAGGATTTTGAAAGATTTCTTATGACAGATTTAGGTAAGGAGCAGAGGTGGAAAAGTGGAGAGATGAGAGTGTTTTTGTGATAAAAAAGCTTGGGAAAATAGAGAGCAAGGGAATGAAAGTGTTTGAAGGTGTGTGAAAAGAGGCTGGGCAGCTTGCTTGTGGGGCCATGCCCTGTACTGCACTGCATAGTCATGTTTTCTCAGATGGGTTCTGTTTGTTTTTTAAGTGTATATATGTATATGTCTATACATGGGGAGGGGGTGAGGATGGGGTGAGGGAGGTGTGTGTATATATGTATGGCTCTATCCAGCATGCAGCCTTAGAAATTCTGAAAATTTCCTGGTTGTAGTGGTTCTGCTGGTGAGTATGCTTGTGCCAGTACCAGCCATGGGTGTGGAACCACAGGTCATGGTGGTCGCAGCAACTGGAGAGACTGTGGTGTCTGCAACTCATCTGAGTGTGTGCGTCTGTGTGGGAAATTGCTCCTAAAGTGCATGTATCTCTGCCTTGCAGCCCTCCAGTCATGCAGGTTATCCCATCACGTTTATGTGATCCCAGCAACATCCCCACAAATTCCAGCTAGTAACCCTGTAATTCCACATAGATATCTAATTCCTTCTGTTTATTTCCCATGCTGCACATATTGGCATATGGACACCTCAGAGACTTGTATGCTAATGCCTGGAAAAGGGTCTGGGTGTTTTTTCCATAAAGGTGCCTGGTAGGTTTGTCCTTGCTTACATACAAATTCTTGAGGTGACTCCGTCTAAGACCTCTTTTCTTGGTCATATAAAAGCTTTTTGTCATATCAATCCTTTTCCTTTGCTCGTCAGCGTCAGCTCTGTCCATCATTGTCTCACAAGACTGCTGGTAAATGTCTCTCCCTACCCTCTCTCCCTATCCTATATATGGAGATATATATATATACCATATAGATCCATAGTGTCTTGATTTAGATAGACAGGTATCTGCCAGGGAAGATTGGAGCCTCCCTTAGAATGTAAGCCCCCCTCCCCCCCCCCCCCCCTTTTTTTTCCCCAAAGTATTATAAATTTGCAAATAAAGGCTGTCAGGAAAAGATTTTGGGAATAGGTATAGCAGTTCTTTACTAGGGATGTATAAAAATATTACAAATGTTGTAGTATATATTGCAGAAGAATAAGCAAGCAAACAAACAAACAAGAAATCCTAGAAAAATCCCTGACAGAGTCAGAAATGCAACCTGTCACCCTGTTGGTCAGGGTGCTGCAAACAGTCCAAAAGTAAACCCTCCTGGAGTGGCAGATGTGGTTCTGTTGGAAGCAGAGATGGTCCTTGTGGAGCCAAGGGTCCAGAGATGGGTCCAGTTTTCCTTTGGCAGTCCGATGGGAACACTGGCTGTCTGGTGACTCTTGTGGCTCCTATTATCTAGATGAAAATGGTTTGGCTCCTACCCCCTAGGTAGAGCATCTCACAATGGGATGATGTAATGTGTCATGTCATTGGTGAGCTTTAATGGCCCATTACCAAAAGATATCCACATGGGGGCAGTGAAAGGCTGAACAGAGATAAGAAACAATGCCCTACCCGGTTTTAACAGCTGGCTTGTTATCAGAAAGGCAGTTACACCACCACTCCCCCCCCTCCCCCTTCTGGAGTTACAACAGATAAAGAAATATCTCCCCAACCGGGTTTCAACAAATGGAATAGAATAAACCTTTTTTTTTTTTTTTTTTTGTTACAAAACCCAAGACACCTATATACACAAGTGTGTACATACACACACACACATACAATATATGTGGATATGTACCTATGCACATATATGGACACACAAGATACATGTGCATTTATGTAAACGTACACATAGACATACATATATATGTCTTAATATATGTATTTTCTACTAATGAGATTTCATCCTGATCAGCCAAAGAGGGAAATAGGTTGTTTGCCCTGTTCATGTTTGGAAGGCTTTTTTGTTTCTGTGTTGATTACAATCACTGGGCATATATATATATATATATATATATATATATATATATATATATATATATATATATATATATATGTATATATATATGTATATATGTATATATGTATATATATATGTATACGTATACGTATACGTATACGTATATGTATATGTATATGTATATGTATATGTATATGTATATGTATATGTATATGTATATGTATATGTATATGTATATGTATGTATATGTATATGTATATATATGATATGTATGTAGATCGATGTAGGTATATACATACACTTATAAAGTGTAATATGTGAGTGTACTTGTTTGGGCTACATAACCAGTTTTGTTCCTGGTTGGACTTGCAAACGTACAGACCTGAGGGATATCAGACTACTAGATTAGGCAACACATAACAAAGAAACACTTAAGAAAATTATGGATTTTTGACTTTTGCTACCATCTGATAGTGAATGTTAGTATGTTTCAGCACATTAGGATTTGTTTACTTGACAACTCATTTGTTCACAGATTAGGACTGTGTCTGGTCAGCAGTATTCTGAATTTCACAGCTCTTGTTGACAATTATGCTTCCATGCTCAGAATAACAAATTTTTAGTCATGTACTAGTCTGGAATTCACTGAATTTTACATTAAAGGATCCAGAACTCTGACTCTTTCAGTTCTCCGTGTATAGTATAGTGACATTTTCAATTATTTTACAAACACAGTGGTTTGTGTACCCAGAAAAAGGAATAAAAATGTGAGTTTTATTGAATTTCAGTTTCAGAATGTGAGCTTTTCTCTCTTTAGTCTGTATAACTCTGTGTGAACTTAATGCTGAAATCTCTTTCCTGACAATGACTTGGCTCCCCTGATTAGCTGTTGTCTTGTTACTCTAAAGTCACTCATTGACTTATTGGTACAAGAAGGTATTAAAGAATGGCAAACATGAAATTCTTCACTTAAAGAAACAAAACAACACAAAAACCTGTGATAAGCAGGAGAGAGAATACGGCTCGATAGTCATTGTACAAAGTTCCCCAACTGACACAGCAATAAGCTTACAGTCATGTGAGTCTAGATTTAATTTCAAATTTAAAATAATTATATCTTTCTAGAAGAGGGCTACCATCATCACAAAGAAGTAAATTCTAGAATACATAGCTTGGTTGTGGAGAAAGTTCATAACTTGTTATTTTATGAGATTTTCTGTCTTATGTTGACTTTCTATAATTGTTCACTATTCAAAAAGAACCATCTTCACCAGAAAGTAAACTATGAGTCAGTAGAGAAGAAACCTATAGAAAAAAAGGTGTTTTTAAAGGTCTTTAAAAATTTAAACACACTAGTTTTTAAATCAACATGAAATATCTTTACCTCGTTTTCTTCTATTTGGGGATTTTTTAAATGCTATCCATCTAATATTAGGACATCCTATTACCCTATTATCAGAGAGAAGAGGATTTACCATTTTTTCACCACATGACAAATGGAAACAATTGGCACCACAAGTGTTTGACTTGGGATATTCTGATATTTGGGCCTTCTCCGAACCTTCTTCCATGGTATTTAATTATACCTGCTTAAATATGAAATGTTAATAGCCTGTAGGGAAAAAAAAAAATTGTTGCTGAGACAGAGAGGTCCTTTTTTTTTTTCCTGCATTCATCAGAAGAGAATGTCATCATTCTACTATTATCGTATCTATCTTCTACCCAAAGGAAGGATATGCTCAATGAGAAAATTTCTAATAGTATACATAATGTATGTTCCTAAAGTTTATTCTTCCATAAAGTCTCAAAGTACTTAACATGTTTTCCAACTTGAATTATTTGCTCATTGTCACTTTTTTTTTACATTTTCACTAAAATCAAAGCTGTCTGAGAAAGGGACAATGATTTCAAGATTATAAGGAATCTTAAGAAAGAAGTGGGGAATGCCATATTAATTCCCTAAGTGAGTGAAATTTCAATTTGTGTTCCCCCAAGCAGTCCATTAGGAAATGTCAGAGACATTAGCAATACCTTACTAATATCTGTGGTGTGGACTTTATATTTTCTGGGTGCATTAAACATTTAACTGAAGCTCTTTTTTTATTAAAACCCACGGCAGAAAAAAGAAGTAAGTCTCAAATCTTCAAGAACTATAAGGTCTGGTAGATAGCATGGGAGGTAGGAAAGATTTTGTGTTTGAAATTCACAGTGTACACACTGGAATCAGATGGTATTTGAGGAAGTTTTAGAGCATTTCTTTATCCTGGAGAGAAGCAGAAGTCATAGCTCTTTCTTTCAGGCTCAAAGTCTTAGTATAAAAATTTTTTTGCATGTGATATTATTCTTGCATGTGTCATAACTTTGTAAAACAGAGGGGGAAAAGAGAAGCATTAAGGAAGAAAGGGAGGAAGAGAGGTAAGGAAAAGGGAGGCAGGGAGCTGAAAGGATAAGAGACAAATAATCCAGTACTTGATCATATCACTAATTTTCTCTCTCTTAGAACATTCGCAATTTAGCTGTTCATCAGTTTTTCTGGTTAACACAAGATTTTAAACAAGCCTACCTTAATAAAATTTAGTGCCTTCTCTCCTGAGAAACAGGGGTTCATACACAATGGATGTGAAATCTGAAGCAAGAGGTGGTCATTAATCTACATCTGTAGAGAAGTCAAGTTCTTCTGCTATATTTTCTATCTCCTCCCCATGTCTGTTGTGGAGAAGAAGGTTTAATCCAATTGTAATCACTCTCAGGCGAACACAACTCTAAAAAAAATGGCCTTACATTTGCAATGCATGCTGATCCCCTCATTATTTATGGGAAAATATCCTATTCTAATTATTATCCGGAAAGAGATTTAGCTATATTCCTCATAGATCTGCCATTCCATCTCCCAGTATGGAGAAATAATATCTGCACAAAATGCACATTACCCACAGGAAATTGGGTAATGCTCCCAGTGTCTGTTACTTGCCCGTTTCTGTGGATTATATTGACAACGTGAATGAAATGAGAATTTTATGCATAATTTCTTGGAATCAGTCATTCCAGTGACCTAAAAAAAATGTATTTTGCTGACATAGACTTTATGCAGATGTGCAGACGCTGAATGATCTGTGAGCCCTCAGATTCTTCTTGATGTGGAATGAGAGCATCAAAAAGTCTTTGAAGAAGTATCTTTAAAAAATATATTTTCCTAAAAAGTGCCAAAATTGTATCAAAATCACAATATGGTAGATTAATTAATTAATAAATTGATTTAAAAATGTAGAGAAAAAAGAAAATAATACCATAATTGTATATCCATTTCTGTTACTCTAGTTTAAGAATTTAATATGTCTTTTTAGCCTGATCTCTGTGCTTGCTACCTCATTATAGTTTCAAGAAACTCTGTATACTCAGTCATCAGGCATTTCTATCCCATGAGATATGCTTGTCAGGCCATACCCACAGTCACTTTGGTGAAACCTCTGTCTGCTTGTTGTCTCAGTCGTTGTCTTTCCACATCCAGAATCAATGAGGAATCTGCAGCAATAGTTTATCTTTACTATAACCTATGATTTAGCTTATAGCATACAGCAAAATATCAAGCTCCAATTTTCGGCTCTACACTTCCCTTTTCCATCACCCTTACCTTTCATAACCTGACTTATCTAGTAAACCAGACAAAGTAAGCATGTTTTTTTCTTTTTCCCAGAAGATTGCCTTAAGTGCTGATGACTCTTGCCTTCAACTATTCCACAAATGCTGGTAATTAAAAAAAAGGGAGGTTTTTTCCTAAAATGTTAGTTTAAAATAATGATTTACATATGTAATAGACCACAGCCCAGAGTCTTGAGGTCTTAGAAAGAAGTTGCTTCTTAAAATCAGATTAACAAATCAATTAGACATGTTGCAGAAATACTGAGTGCTACTTTAACTTTAATGGATTTGCTGTGTCTTCTATCTATTACTCTCTGGTGTTTGCATTCATTTACAAAACTCAAAATAATATCTTTGTGGCTAATATGGAGAAAGGAAAATAAAATTAACTTGAAAAACAACATTTTCACTTTCCAGGCAAATGAAGCGTCTCTCTTTTTCTCTCTTTGTCTGGACATACGTGATCAGTGGTGAGAGAGACATGTTGATAGTTAAAATTCTGTGTAACTGTGGAGGTAACATATATCCAAATCCATGTGTTAAGTCTTACAAACTGTTACATTATATAATAAAAATAAAAATAAAAATAAATAATTATTTAAAAATTTGAATTGGTTGGGTTATGAACTGAAATTCCAAATTAAATAGCTTGCAGCATTTCTATTCTATTCTATTCTATTCTATTCTATTCTATTCTATTCTATTCTATTCTATTCTATTCTATTCTATTCTATTCTATTCTATTCTATTCTATTCTATTCTATTCTATTTCCCTAAAACTTGTAGATAATTGATTGATATTGTTCCAAACAGCATTATAATTCTGATTCTGTGACAGGGCTTACAGCAGTGCACAGTAAGTTTATATATGACTTAGATGGAAGAAAAATATACGTGGATCTCTCATTCTTCTCATGAAGAGTAAATGTAATATATGTGTATGCATGTGTATTTGCATATGAAATTTACTGTGGAACTTGTAAACTAATAAAACTCTGAAATTCTGACTCACACTTCAGTCATCATAGAAGTTATAAAGAGATTTTTTTTTCCTAAAATACACCAACAAAAACCACAGGGAAAACCAAAGCCAGTAGTCCCTGAATTTCAAATACTTTGAGTGCTAGGAGAATGAAAATAGAAGAAAACGAAAGGAAACAATCAAGTGTATCAAATAAGTATAACTGACACCTGTGAAACTTAAAATGAAAATATTTTTCTTGATTTGACCTATCATTGTATTAGTCAATGCATTCCTTTGTATGTGGATGGGTTTTGCTTTTTTTATTCCCAACTTACATTCTGAGTTCATTATTTTCTGAGTATCAAAAAGAAAAAAGAAAAAAATAGTACACTAGATTTTATATTACTAAAAACATGTGGATATAAATGACGGAAACACACATTAGAGAAAGTACACTGGTTGTCTTTGCAACCAATAAAATTTGGTCTTGGATTTACTAGAATGGTGCTTAAACATCTTCACAGACATGTGAGATCTCAGTCAGAATCAAAAAATATGTGTTTTGCTTGATCTTCAGTCTGGTGCTTTTCACTCCAAAAAAACCCTAGCGGAACAAAAACAAACAAAAACTCCACCTCAACAGCTTTTCTTGCCCTTCTAACTTTGGAATGACTCATAAGGAGAAAAGAAATCAAGGTCAACTTTCTAAGGGGTCACACATAATAGCTGTGGGCGTAAGAGAAGAAAGGAATTGCAAAGACTGAATTTTGTTTCTCATCTTCTGCCAGACTGTTTGTTGGCCTGCCTGTATAGCAGTTGCTGTGTGCACACCACATGTGATGCTGCCCACAAAGTGAAGTGGATCTCAAGAAAGAGGTTTCCTTTAACAATACCTCACTAAATTCATATGGAATAAGCTCAGAGCAAGAGGATAAGGAAATACAGGGGGCATATATCATCAAGCAAGTGTACAGAGCCTGTAGCATCAACAGATACTGGGAGAGCATAGTAAACAGGATAGAACACAGACACAGAATGGGAATTGGAATGGGCAGAATGTGTGAAGTTTTCTGCAAGCCAAGGAAAATATCTTTATTGTTAGAATTGCCAGAAGCAAGATCAGAGGGAAAACCAACATTGGAAGCATTTAATTGATAGAAGGGAGTCTTGTTTTCAGATTTTTACTTCCAGTCTTTCTCACTCACCAGATCTGAATTTTATCCTGTATGAAATATGTCCCCTTATTTGATTTCTGTGATGTGTGGGTTTAGAAATATTCTGAATTTTTCTACTCTGCTTGTTTATGGAAAAAAACAAAACAAAACAACAAAACATAAATCCAAAACCCCAAACTCCCACAAACAAATATCCAAACCCAAAAAAACAAACAAAACAGAAAAGAAAAGAGTAAGTGCTTTGTCTGAAATTTGTGGAAATCTTGAGATCCAATTCAGCATGAAATAGTTGACGAGTTCTTACCTGTGGTTCACCTGTGAGGTTGAGCACCAAATCTAGTTTCCACTTTTAACAGATATGCCATAAAAAGAGACATACTACTAGAAAACATGAATGAGATGCAGTTTAATTCATCTCTAAAAATGGCAGCATATTTCCTTCACTGAAAATGTTCTTCAATTCTCTGTTGGCATTTTTCATGATAGAATTTTTCTTAAGATCACAAGAATGACCATGTTAGGCCAGTGCAGAGGTCCATTCCTCCATTGTTGTACCTCCAGCAACATCCAAGAAGAAAAGTGGAGTCGAATCTGCCTTATGTTTATTATTTTGTAGGCAAGAATTACTGGAAAAATTTTACTGACAAGTGTTGCAGGGATTTCTGGAGTTTCATGAGAAAATACCAATCAAGCAATTTTGTCTTGAAGAACTTATATAATTAAGAAATCAGTGCAAGATTTTATAATATTTAACTATCTTTTATTAATTAGGATTGAAATTTAAATGTGTCATTATTTCTTTTTCGTCCACAAACAACAGATAATAGGATAATACAATATTCCACTACAAAAATACATGCCCTAAGGTCTCATTTGCTTAAACTATATTCTTAGTCTCATACTAGCATAGCAAACAGCATTTTATTCTTGTTATGTCATGCATTATTCTTTTTGATTTTTTTTAATATATGAAACAGACTTATATACTGTGCAACTGGAGTTTGACCTGAAGTTATTATCTATGTGGGCTTTTTGTTCACCGTCATGCCATCCAAGTTGGTTGATGATACAATAAAAGAAAAATATTGGGGGAAAAAAAAAAAAAAAGGTGCAAAGAGAAAGCATCTTAGAAATGGAGGGGAAAAAATGAAAATGTAGAAAAAAAAAAAAAGATCAGTCAAGACTATGTCCACAATAATGTTTAATTAAAATATACTCTTGTTCCCCATCCATTTCACCCTTTGCCTTTCATTCACAGGTATAAACTTAAATATAGAGAAAATAGAAGACTATTAGAAAAGACATAAGCAAGCATGTCCAGCAATAATCAGATATTAAGTACAAGGCAATCGTGTTTTGTGTCAGTTACAGAGAAGCTGGTGAAAAAAATAGAATATGTAACATGATGTCTCTTTCATCTATAAAAATATCAGCTCAGAGGTTATGCTTCATTAACTTCAAATGTAGCATGAATAATAAAGGAAGAAGGCATCGCATTCCTTTGATACACTGTGTGAAAGCTTATTATTCCCTCTTTCAAGTGACAGTTTATTAAATAAGGTGAATAATAGAAAAATATTCCGACTAGATCCAAATCATAGTCTGACACTCTCTGCCTGATCACAAAGTAAATACAACAGCTCTGCACCTCCATTTTGTGAAATTAGGAAATAAATGGGATAAGATATATGGAGCTTCCTGCAGTGAACTCACTCAAACATTTTCTGCTTAAAAACATGAATTTAAAAAAAAAAAAAGAGAAGTTAAAAAAATTACCTTGGCAAAAGACACAAGGAGTCTCTACCTCCTTCTTGTTGGACACAAGGAAACATACGGAGAGTAAAGAATAAATACGTATAGCAACTCTAGTTTTTACAAACCCTTTGCCATGTCATAACACATTCGCCACTCCAGGGAGGTGCTAGTAAGCCATTTCCATTTTCAAGCTCCTAAAAATTGCAATGCACTTGCGTAAATTTCAGCTGATTAACTGTGACAAATACTCTAAAAAGAGAACTGCTAGTTAAGATCACATTTGAACCACATCAATTCTTAGACATAGCTGAAATTTTATTGGTGATTTCTCTATGTAAGTAGGAATAGCAGTTTCATAATTTTTATTTAGAATCTGTGTCATGATTCTCATTAGTAAGACACAGTCATGAACACATCCAAAAGAAATTGCAAACAATTTCAAAGATCTCTTTGGATCACTGTTTAATCATCACTATTCCTTCAAGCTGGGAGCTTACGGTTTCCCAAATTATTTGAGTAGTCAATACTGCTGTGAGAACAAAAGAAAAAAAAAAAAGAAAAGAAATGTTCTCATCCTTTTTTGCCACTCCCATCATCCTGGAAAAATGCAATTTGAGTTTAAAATTGCAAGCAGTTATCAAAGGTAGTGTTGAGAAAATACATTGAATAATACAATATTGCAAGTGCTTATTGTATAAGAAACACAATACATAATACTCTGAATCCTAGCAAGTCTAGCTTTTTCAATTAATGAAGAAGAAATAGTGTTTAAATACATGAAAAGGAATTTTAAAAAAATCTTAGATTTTTTTTCTTACAATATTGGAAAATAAATGATCAAGAAAATGAAAAATTAAACTCTCCCTCTTCAGAATACATTTGAAATATTTAAACAAGGTAGATAAAGTTTTGCTAGTAATTTACTTATTTGTTTCAAAATATTTCCATACATGAATTTGAAATGCAATAAGGACAAAAAGGGAAGAGAAAACCAAAACATTTAAAGAAAAGCTGTGGACAGTGGTAATTTTTATTTATTAAAAAAAATTTTCAAATTTGAAGAAAATAGCATTTTTGGAACAAAGATAAAAAAGACATATTCCCTAATATGAAAACATATTGCTTTTTCCAAACCTGTGAATTAAAACAACTTCATATTTCATGTTGCAACCAGCTCATCTTTGCAGGTGTTTAAATAATTGCAAAATAAAAGAAATATGGTCCTTGAAAGTCAATATGAACAAAGTTTGGCAGCTCTATTAATGAAAACAGATTTTCTGTTTGTTTGTTTTCAGTATTCTTCATATGGAACACTAAGTCCATTTTTTTTCTGAAGATTACAACAGGCAAATGATTCATGTGTGAATTAAGTAAACAGAATGAAATTATGGATTATGATGTTAATGTTGCCACAACCACAACAGGAGCAGATCACCTTTAGAGATCTATGTAGGTGCCAGCACCAACATGTGCCATCACATATGGGGTTTGTTTCAGAATCAGGACTGAGGAGGTGATTTTTTCTTTGGCTGCTAAAGAACAGTAGCTAGTGCTCACTGGAATTTCATGTGATTTGGATGGCTTCTTTTTTTTTCTTCCACTGAGGCTTATTCACAAGTTTCATGTAAAATCACATTTGAACTCACCTATATCAAGTTTAACATTTGAAATGTACTCCTAAAAATGTGAAAATTGTCCACTAAGGAATAGATAAACTGTAATAAGACTGACCTGATCAGTCATTATCAATCTGTCTAAATATTACTAGATGAGTAAGAAATGTACTTTAATAATGTTACTGATAGTGGTACCTAATGCAGACACCATTAGTATTAGAACATACAAACAAAACTCTTAATTTATGAATAAACCAGCGAAAAATAGTAATGCACTGCAAGGGAAAACAGTATGGATCTCACAAGCAGAATAAAAGGCTAAGTGTGTTAATATTCCTTTTAAAAATCCTGCTTAACTCTTGTATGTAGTACTTAGTACTCAATGCCTTAGACATTTCTAACTGGGAATACAATTGTCTAAAGAAAGGAACACTACTCAAAAATTGAGAAGAAATACTTTTTATTACAGATTTTCTTTAGTGTTTCATTGTCTGAGAACTAAATCGCTGTTCCATTTATCAACAAGCAGCAGTTAGGCCCAGTTGTTCTAAATATTTAGTCTTTTAGGATGGGTTTTGCTCCATGATCCTTAGGTTTGGCCTTACAATATGACTTTATGAAAATTCACCTTTCTAGACTTGAAACTTCATATTATTTTCCTGTATATGATAAATAAATTTATAAACTCTGCTTCTATTGTTCCATACAATCTCAGGGAAAACAATTTGCTCTAAGCAGTCATTGAAGCGTCTGAGCAACCTGAGAATAGTATAATGAAATATATGCAAAGCAATTTTACCAGTTTTTCCATCATCCTAAGGTTGAATTAACAATAAGTATCAAATAAGAGATTACCAGCAAGAATTCCAGTCTCTCACAACTTGAAAATATACTGCAAGTGCTTTGGATTTTATTTTAGGTGCATCCTATTTTCATGTATGCCGTATTAATTTGAGTAAGGTTGAAATAGGATGATGAAAGCTTTCAGAATGGTGCAAGTGGCCTGCCTCCTGAAGATCTGTTGAGCTTCCTAAGTTATATTAGCATAGCAGGGAAGCATGGCATAATTCCAGTTTTTACATGCACCATGTTCTGTGTAGTGATTTATATGCATCCTGAGGAAGCACAAAAGTGCCATCAGTTGCCTCACTTATATTACAACACGTGTAAAATTTTATTTCCTTCTTTTTTTCAGGTCTAAACTATTTCTCTTTTAGATGTATCTGCAGCAATTAATGTGATTTGTTAGTATTCTACTTTTTTTTTGCAAAACGCATGCAAATAGTAGAAGGTAGTAGGAAATTTGGCTCTCTGGCTTTTTTTTTGTTCGATGTTGTCACATATCCATTAGTATTGATTAAAATTTGCTAAAGAAGTTGGTGAATAACACTTTACAGATACAAATTGATTTTGTGTCCAATAAGAATCCATTCCTTATAGGCATGCAAAGTCCTTAACATGAAAAAGATAATTTCTTTTTGTCATGCTATTGAGAATAAAGGGCACCAGAAAGCAGACGTGACCGGCTGTTTTCATTTTCCAAATGAGATCTTTCAGGATGTGTTCTGGTTTTTGCTCCATGGAAATCTGTTTGTTGCTGAAATAAATTAATGGTTTGATATTTTTTTTCTTTTTGAGTTAATATGAAAGAAGCTGTGTCCCGTGAAAGAATATGCATCTTTTCTGGTCACCATGAACGGTTGTAAGAACTTTAATTGTATTTTCGTATTGCTATTCACACATCCTATGAAAAACACACCAGAACTTTGGGACTATGAAATCTAAGTATATGCATAACAATTGTATTATTTGTAATCAGCAGAAAGGACTGGGAAGATGAAAATGTATCATATGATTTAATATTGCTAAGGAGGAAAAAAGTTTTGTTAGAGTTCAGCAAGGGAAGCATACTCTCCACTCTTCTTGTTTCATCAGGTTAGAAATCTGCTTGGAATTTATACCACAACGTTCTTCTTGTTCTGGATCTACAAGGCTGATAAAGATATGAATTTTATGCTTCTCTTCCTTCAGACTTAGAGAGTCGCTGTGCTCCAATTCATTTGTTGTGATATTCCAGATAACTTGAATTACCTGTGGTGGCCGAACAATTTTAAAAATATCTGAATTGATATTCAGGTATATTGATATGTAAAATTGATATATATAATTGATACATAAAATATCTAGACTGGCTGATAGCAACCAGAAATGCTAAGTCAAGGCCAGGAGTGAAATGCAGTGCTGCATCGCTGAGTTCACTACACTAAGGTGCTGTGCCCTGCAGGAGGAAGGAGCACTTTGAACACACATGCACAAGTGCAGTCATCTGAAGATTCATTTTCAAGAGTCTACGTCTTCCTTTTTCCAAAAGTGAGACTGAATGATCAGTCATCCTCTGTTTATGACCTCATAAAGTTTATGATCAGTGAATTTGTAACAGCTGATCCAAGCCACATTTTACTTCTGTTTTTTCATGTCTTCATAAGTTTGCTCAGCAGCAATACTTTTTAAGGGGTATTAGTATGGCACTACTGTATACTCTCTTATTCGAGAGTTTTGAATACCTGTCCCTCTTGCAGTTCCCTTAAGCAAAAAATTCAGTACATTTATTTGATATGCTGAAGAACAGTCATTTGAGCACAAATTTGGCGTCATGGGTGAAACATATTCTTTATTTTAGTCTGTAGATGCCTCCCATTAATTTCAAAGGTTCTTGAATGCCCTTTGATTAACTCATTTCTGTTCGAGGAACATAGCTATTTAACAGGCACACAGAATAGTTTCAATGATATATTTCCTCTTAAGCGTTCTGTTTCAAAATAGATAACATGATAATTGGCTGCTGAAAAATGTTCTTTTTATACTGTATAATAAGGATTCTATCCTTGGATGCAAACTTAATTAGTGTATGGGACTTGGACTTCAAACAAAAACAGTGCTCACAAATAACTTCTCATTTTTAGCAAAATAATATTTTGATTTAAGCAAGTAAAGAATAAATCAGCTTAGCTGACAGCTTTGTGCAGACTCAACTGGGGTGTAATAATTTTAAAATGATGGTAGTATCTAAATGGGGATATTGTAAACGCATGCAAATAATAGATGCTAATTAAACCTTTTTTTCTTTTTTTTTTTTTTCTTTTTTTTTTTTTTTTTTTTTTTATAAATATTGCCTTCTGTCTTGTCTGTTTTGCTGTCTTTTATCTCTAGTGTAGTCAACACATACTGCAAAGACCTGATTAACATAGGAAGAAATTATGAGTATGGAAACAGGGTTTCCCAGAGGATTTTCCCCTCATTTCAGGAAATGCTTTTTAATCAAAGAGTAATGCCCAGTCTTCAAGACGGCTAATTAAAGCCTGGAAGATTGAGCAGTGAATACATTAGTGTTATAAATGTTTCTGTTATTTAGCTAAGTAATATATGAGTAGGCTATTGAGGACGCTGCTAGGATTTTATTCTCAGAGAATAGGGAAGGGTGATTATGATATTTTCACAGAAAAGCAGCAGGTTTAATGCATAAGCTGATGAAACAGCTGAATTAGAATGCGGAAGGGTCTGGACTAAATTCTGATCAAGGTATTTTTGTTTTATGTTTTTCACTTTACACAATGCACACAAACACTGGCATAAAAATACACACCGACATGTGAACACCAAAGAGTTAGAATTGCTTTTTTAAATTGCAGAAGGAATTTCCAGGTTGCATTTGGTCTTGTTGTCTTCCATATTCTTTCTTTCTAAGCACTATCATACTGTTCTGAATTTTTCCACAAAAAGTAAAGAGGAAAAAAACCCTCCAAACCATCTGAACAGAGGGTGTATATTTACTACAAATTCTTCTACCTTTTTTTGTTTGCATATAATTTTGTGTAGTATTAAATTGCCTTGTTCAAGTAGTTGTGCTGACTTTGAGTTTCCTTCAATAATAAAGTCTTTTCATAGTTTCTAAATCTGCTGAAAAGAAAAAAAAGAAGAAGAACAGTGCGTATTTTCATGATCTTTGTGTGGGGCATCAAGTTTTCTTTGATCCACAAGCTTTTCACAATAAAAAATAATACCAGAGAATTTAGAACACTGTGTCAATCTCAGGCTACTTCAAATTGTCTATCACAATCTATTAGGAAGATTAATATATTAGAGAGTGTCTCTTATATTTCTGTGTGATTGCTCACAAATACATTTATACTTACAGACAATTACTCAGAATGTCTAAGTACAAAAATGTTTTTACATGGAATGATGTAAATGCTTGAGTGTAAGACTGCTATTAACCCCCTATTCACCTGAAAAATGCTATTGAAATGCCTGATATTGTTGCTGTAACTTTCCTCCTGATGATTTTCTATCTATGTGCAAGGAAACAGACAAACACTGAGCAAATGAGTCTTTGTGAATCTTTCTTCAATACCAGCCAGGTGAAAGACTGTGTACACATGTAAATTATATCAAAACGGATGATCTTCAATCTAAAGTACAGATGCAAATGTTAGCTCTATTTTAAATTAGTAATGTTTAGGGTTTTTTCCCTAATGGAGCAACAAATTTTATGAAATATATTCAGCTGTAATCAATGTTGTCTAAAGCGATGTTTCATTAAACAAAGATACAAAATAAAACACAAATATTAAATTAAAAACAAAACCAAAAAGTATATTCATCTGTTGTATCACAAGTGATATTTTAAGTCCAAAAAATAACTGCTGACAATTCCTTGCTAACTTATTTATTTGTATTTTGAAGTTTTCTATGATCTCAGAACTTTAGGATAGAAAAAACAAAAGAGAAAATGGTAAAAGGAAATCTATCTTCAGATACCCAGCTATATCCCTCATTCAAGGTTATCAATAAACTACAGGACTATTGTTAGCCTTACAGGACCCATTTTTCACCATCTTACACTAACATCCTACATTTGCAGGAAATGAGGTATGTCAGATGTCACAATTTACAATGGAAATTACTGCCCTTGAAAGTCTCAAATGAAAATGAAATGTGCAATTACATACTTGGAACTTCTTCCCTCAAAGGAACCCAATGACACAGCAAGTGACGCTTCATGGCAGAGTGGTTTCTACATCTTCCCTTGGGCTGAGACAGCTCCATGCTCACACTGATGCAGAGGGTGTTACTTGCTGAGAAAGACAACGCGGTCTTCTTGGAGCACAAGGATGACAAAATATATTCATCTGCTGGCCTAATGAAGTTGTCTGACAATTATCCTGTTTTGAACCTGTGCTGAGTCTAAGTGAAAGACTTGTACCAAGCCCTGGCAGGATGAGTTCTCAAAAGCCATAAATAAAAGGGCACCTAGTATGTTTTGTCAATTGGCCCCATGTGGTGGTGTGACTAGGGAAATAGAGAAAAGTGTGCTGTAACAAAACCTGGGGTTTGCTTTTTTCCCTCTTTCTGTTTCTTATTACTGAACATTAGCATCCTGATGTGTTTTGGAGGCACTTATCAGATGCAGAATTCCACTGCAACTTGGCAAAAGCCTGTCAAAATGGATTGATGGAATGATTGGTGTTATCTGTGTGAGCAAGTGGCCCCCCCAGGTCACATCAAGTTCCAACTTTAGCAAGAGCTTAGCGTAAAAGCAAGATCTTTTCATGTCTCTGGCTTTCTTCTCATAGTTTATTTTTCCTACTTCAATTAATCAGTTTCAGATACTTATGTAGGACTTTGAGTGATGATGAATAGTAATTTCCAGTACTTTACTATCACAAAACTAAGTTTGTCAAAGGCTTTATGCTGTTAAAGTACACATATTTTCCATTACAGCTTAAAATCTATATACTTTAATACCAAGTTCACATAAGTGTATGTGATTATGCAACATAATCAAGCATATTATGTTTTTATAAAGGCAAATGTCTATTAAATATTTAAGGCTGGTCCAAAATATATGATTATTTTACTCTCAGAAGCAAATTTCCCCTTGAAACGTGCCTGTGTATATTCATAATGAATTGAGCATTCAGGAAATACTGGACTGCTGGTGAAGCTTTTGTTTTCTCTAGGCAGTATCATATCAAGCAGAGCACTGTATTTTTCTGAAAAGAAGTCCACAGATAACTCACACAGATTTGGAGTCTACCATGAGGAATAAGAAACAAAAGAGATGAAGGGCATGAAGACATTTTCAGGCAAACTTTGTTTTTAGTACTGGCATGAATGGAGCTATTAATGTTGTCGAATTATAAAGCTGCTTTGCTGATGATTTATAGATTACACTAAATTGAAATACAATGTTTTTTCAAGAACTGTTTTATGTTGGACCTTCATCATATTCCATCATTATCAGTAAAGAATGAATGCAGATAAAATAGATTGCTGCAATTCCTGTGTGACTCAGTCAAAACGTAGTAAGAAGGCCAGAGAAAGCAATCAGGATCATTTAAAAATAATGCACAAACTACAAAAACTGTTTACAGCTCTGCTCCTTATCTGGCATTCTCCCCTACCATCTGATGACTCTAGAGCATCTTGTAGATGAGCCTTCATATACATGACCATTAAACAGCAGAATATAAATGTGAGTGATTATGTGCTGCTGCAGCATTAGAATACTTGTTAGCTGAGATTAGTATCTGCCCCATTCATGGCTGTTTTTAGCACTTCTTCGAGTACATCTCTCATGTCTTCCTCTATGCAGGCAAATTGAACAAATGGAGTTCTGTGCTTCCACAAGATGATTAGGCAGGAACCTCAGAATAGTCTGTATAGACGGAGTTGGACACTTGAATGACACATGCACAGCTGGAACTTGTTGAGCAGAGCATGTGGAGTAAACAGCATTGCCAATTTATGTTTGCTGAGGCCTGTGTCTGTTTTCTTTGGCAATGATTATATTTTTCTTTCTAGACTTTTCCATCCTTGACAGAATGACTAATGTGGTCACAGATTTGCTGTCACTCTTGCAAATTCTTGGAAAAAGAAGGCAAATCTCATCTATGAAACACAATTCTGTATACCAGAGTTTATGACTGTCTCCAGTATTTTTTCTCAACACAATTGTCAGGGTTTTCTTTGATGTGTTTCCTCTTCGTCTTCTAGCATTTTCTGGCTGTATTGTGGAATTTAGTAGATAAAGAGATAAATGCTTTTAGTAGATAAAGCATTGCATTGCTTTTAAAAATGGGGCACAGACACTGCAGTGCATAGGCAGCACCCTTTACACAATCCATGACCAAATCTAACCGCATAGGGACAAATTAGAGTTAATTTAAAGTGCAAGTAATGAAACAAAATTTAGTTTGATGTTCAACACTGTAAAAGACACTGTATTTTAAAAGCCTGAAGAGAAGTAATTCTGCAGCCAAGAAGCACTGACTTTAGAATGTCAGGTTAAAAGGCCCAGACCTTTTACTTGTACAAGTCTTGTGCTGAAACTTATGAACTAAAGCAAGAACCATGAGTTTCAGATGCCACACATACTTCTCCTTGTAGAAGCTCAATTTACAAGTTACCCAGAAGCCACTGCAAATTAGCGGAAATGGTTACAGAAAGAGATAATTTTATGAAACAAAATGTTAACCAACCAATTCATTAAATAAAGCATAATGACACACATTGAGTCTTAACAGCACATCCAATTATGATTTTGTAAAAGCTGAAGATGATTTCTGTAATTACTGAAAATTATGGTAAATAAGTGTATCATCTTACCTGGAGGCCACAACTACTATTAATGTGTATTTCTAGTAAACATATTTATCTTAATATAATTTTCTCTTAGTTAGACTTCTATACAGCACCTCACTGGAATGAGAATCTAGGACAAAATGACACAACTCTGAATAATCACAATTTTGCAAGCTTTACCCTAGATATTATTAAATGTTGGTTCGATAATAAATGATTTTTGACTAATACTGAGTATTTCTAGATGCTATATCATACTATTGCAATTCTTTGGAGCTGATTGAGCAGAAAGCTGGCAGTCTTGTATACATTATATATTTGCAGATGTTTTTACAGTGTAGGAAATACGACTAAGATCAGCATCGTTTTTCACTGACCATCCAGAAAAAAAAATATAGAAGCAAACACTGTCCCAGGAAAAAGTTATGCTCTGAAAATGGAAAAGGAGACAAAGGATGTTGGTCGGAATTGAAGAAAGCATCTTTCATCTTAAAAATAATCTTGAGGTGACAGTACATATTGGTGAGTATGAGTGAAGCAGTCATTAGACAGAACCATTAAAAGAAACAATAAACAATTCAATATATAGGCAAGACAATCCGGAAGACATTATTAGCTCTCGTGTCAGCCCGTTGTAATAGATTGTCCCAGATTTGACATAATGCTTGTGCCCATGCCAGAGATAAGGGGCTGAAGAATAAGTAGCCTTCATGTTTCCAACAGAAAGTGCAATTTACTTAAACTCATGAAGAAAGACTAGCAGAGGTCAGCAACTGGTAGAGTCAAATGAGTAAGCAGTCGATTTTGTGATTTAGGTGACAGCATGCTGCATCAAATGAACAGTTCTGTACAGAACAAACAAATAGCTTTGTAAAGCAGTTGCAAAATAAAACCAAAATACGAAATAAAACAAAACAAATAAGGCAACAATACAAAGCAAGAGGAACATTTAGAGTTTCAGTAGTGGTGAATTAGACATTGGGGCAGTGAAAGAGATGGCTTTGATATATACATATATATATATATATATATATATATATATGCCATCTTAATAATAGCCCTGACATTGCAAGATTAGAAATATGAAAAATCACTGTCTGATACCTATGGTCAGACTCATAAAATCTTTCATGAGTGTCTAAGTATAGGAACACATTTAGATAAATAGGACAGATTAGTGTGCATAGATAAATAGGACTCTAGAAAACAAGGCCTATTAGAAGTAGATTATCCTTTATTTTATACTAGATTCTCCATTGGATATAAACTATATTTTTGCTGAAACTGGTATTTGTGTTCCTGTGAAAAATCTCATTTTGTGTGAACCACCATCTTAAAATAAACTGATGTTTTGCTGGTTGCATGTTGCTTAGCTTTTGCCACAAATAACTCCTTGTTAGACAGTCACCCATCTTATGTGCTCACTGCAATCCAGCTACTAAAACTGTGCTCTGGTATCCATACAGAAGATTTTCCCTAAGGTTATATTTTAATTTTTAATGCATCTGCATTTTCCATGTTTAGGTAAGTTATTTTGTAATCAATAGGATTTATTTAGGGGGAAAAAAAAAACAACCCGAGAAAAAAAAATCCAAGAAAAAACAGAAAACCAAAAAATGCTAGACAGCATTAAACATGATTTAAAGGAGGTAGAAGCTTTTATACTGTCACCATGAATAATAGAAAGCCAGAGTGCTTGCACACTGCACAAATGTTCTTCCAGTAGATTTTCTAAACTGCAAGCATATGCTTGCAATGCAAAAATATCACAGGGAGTACTGTCCTACTTATTGCAGCTAAAACAGTGGGCTTTAGATCTTCACAGTAATTAGCAATAGCATATTACATAGCAATGCAATTAGTAGTTAAAAAAGCAAAGCATTCCCTAGAATATAACATCCTTGTAAAATTAAATAGATGCATTGTTCTCTGACACCTCTGATATATATTCTCCCTAGTAACAGGGACCCAAAGAGGTTCCCATGGAGAATAAGGGGTTACAGAGAAAATATGAAGCAACAGAAAAATGTGAAAATAAGCTTTCTCTTTGCTGATCTGAAAGTGATGAGAAGAGAAAAATAATAAGCAAGGATTGATCACATGATTTTAAATACATAAAATTATAAAAGGATTGTGTGCAGAGCAAGTCAGGAGATTATCAGAGAATGCTACAGTGACAGCTCTTTCAGCTTTATTATACAGCAGAAGTAAACCTGTTGGTTTGTGAAATGCCCCTTTTGTATTTCTAGCATTAACTCAGCAATTACAGTATGATACTAGAACATGTGGCAGTATAATTGAAGGTGTGGCAAGAAATCAGAGTTAGGCACTTAGGGCCATATGTTCCCCTCCACTAAGCAGAGTGGAGGGAAGCAGATGGGTGCAAGTCAGAGTGAGCCACAAAGGGGTGGCATAGTCCACCCAAAAGGCAAAGGCAGCTAAGTCACACTTTGGTGTGAGTCAAAGTGGTGAGCCTTTAGGAATGAGCCAGAGTCAATCTGAACAAAAGAGAGCTAGCTGAGTGAAAATGGGTAGCTGCTATATCACTGTGTATTTCTACAGACCATTCTCATAGACTGACAATGGGTAAATAACCCATGGATAATGTTGACAAGATAGGAAGTGGTCAGGAAAACTGTATAACCGTTACAAGCTATGAGTCCCTCTCTCTCTATCCTCAAATAAGACTGCCATGAAATGTACTTTCAACCAATTGTTCAGATTTAAAATTTCTGTTTCTGTTTGTTTAGTTATCTTTCTTCTTCTTGGTCTCAGAAGATAATGAATCATTGTTTAAATCTAGCCATTCTCAGGATAGTTTTGGCAACAGTTTCTCAGTTTGAAAATGGAGATAAACTAGTGCCTGTTCCACCTAACAGTTATCTTTCTTCTTCACTTGTTTCTAAAATGGATATAAAGCATACTTTCAATTCAGAATGCTAAAACCTTGTACCAAACTTATATTAAATAGGTGAGACATGTGAGAAAGTTAATTAATATCTATGTTTTTATTTCAGAGTGTTACTGAAACAAAAGTTAAAGAAAGAAAAGTAAAAATGAAATCTATTACTGTTTTCTTACTCAATAAACTATTTCCTCCAAGAGTAGTCATTGGGAGTATTTAATATGTGTTCAATAAGTGAGTTTTTAGTCAGCATTTGATTTTCGATCATTATCTCTATCCAGTATTACTTGTTATCTGTGCCTTCAGAAAATCAATGGCATAATAACTATCTCCAGCATATTACTCACTATCATACACACTACGTATTGAATCATATACTAAGTTTTTATTATTGTGATTAACAATGGAAACAGTATGCTGGCCATTTTTTTTATAGTAAGAGCTAACTGTTTTCTGTGCTCAAAACAAAAGGAAGATTTTACTAGTGTAATTGAAGAAAATACAAAATACAATAAGAACATGATTTCAATGCTAAAATCTGAATTTCCATAATACTCTGCATTGTGCAGTTACAGAAACCAAGCTACACTTTACCATGAACCAACCTTGCAATTAAGTACTTAACTATTAATAAGACATGTAAGAATGCACAAGCCAAAGAAAAAAAAAAGCAATTTTAAATTCATTCATACCACTATTGAAGGGTCTGGTTTGGTTGTTTGTTTTTTTTTCACCCAGCAGCACTATCTTGTTTCATTAAGCGTTAGACATGAAGAACAGTGAACTCCTTATGCTTCAGCAGGGGGCAGCATGGTATGCAGTTTGCCACTGGATGGTCAGTCTTGAGGTATTAACAATGTGATTTACTAATTAGTACGGAGCTTTGCTGGTTACAGACTGTTGTGTAAACTCTATTCCTATCAAAACAGGCACAGAAGTGCTAGTTCCGTGAACAATCTGCAGGACTTGGCATAGATACAAGACATCAGTAAAGTATCAAAGAGGAAAAAATTGATCATTATTCAAAAAGATTGTGGGATGTAGTGTAGGTTAGGACCTCATTTTTTAATCAGTCCTCAGTCATTAGTACATAAGTGTTTCAGATGATAAACATCAGATTACTATTAGTCTCCATCATGTGCTGCACACATGAGGCTGACGCGGCGATAAAATTACACCATTCTCTCCGCTTGCAAAGCTGTTCCAGGGTCTTTATATTCTACAGTTTCCAGACCGAACACTCACACTGAAATCAGTTTTGCTAAAGAATGATGCATCATTAAGCATTATGTCTGAATACATGGTTTGGGCTACGCATTAGTGCAATTGGGAAGATTTACATTTCGAGTTGATCATCTGAAGGTCAAAAACGGACATAATTAACCCCAAAAGTACTTTTTTTCATAGATGTGCTGGTAGGATCAACATTTGTTATGAAGGTGTGCTGGGTACTTGCAGTATCCTGCATAATTGATTATACAGTTGATTTAAAGTGCTCTGTTCTTTTTTTTTTTTTTTTTTTTTTTTTTTTTTTTTTTTTTTTTTTTTTTACTCAGTACCATGAATGAGCTGATTCCAGTTAGTGCTTAAGAGTCTGTTTTACCATGTAATTTCCCTGCCATTCTAAATAGACTGTTTTGTCCCTATTACAGTATAAATTAAGGACAGCAGAAGGAAAATTGATTATTAATTTCACTTAAAGCAGAAGAGCAGAATTAATGATATCACAGCTTTCTGATGAGGATGGGTAGTTTTTTAAACCAAATAGAAAAATAGCTCTAACTGTTAATCAATTACACCTGGATTAGGAGATATTACTAGCAATTAATGGTCATGTAGCAGCATCAAAATCAATGAGGCTTGCCAAAGAAATAATAAGGCTCATAGCACTTCTACTGTACAACTACTGTAACCTCAAATTATTGGATCAATAGAGAAAGTCCCTTATGCAAAGTGAGGAAGCCTAATTTCATGCTGTAAAATATTAGGCTAGGATATCTTGAGGAGAGAATGGCCGAAACATTCTTGAGCTCTACAGATTAATTAAAAATGTGTTTCTGCATAATCTTCATATTGCAAGGGGAAAGAAACATCCATTTTCTTTTTGGTTAATTAATTGTATTCAGTGTGGGTCATGTCACAATTTTGCATGGTGTAAAATATGCAGATTTTCAAGATTAGACCAGGTGATACTCAGCAATTTTGCCTTGAGAATCTGAGTTTCTAACTTGAAACTGAACGCAAAATTGAGGGGTTGGGGAGAGTGTTTTACAAACTGACATGGAAAAAACTGAATAAAATATTTGTTCAGAACCTGCAAAAGCCAAACACTAAGTTTTGCATTTATTCTTGGTAACATATCATAAAATCAACACAAGTGGAGGATTTATGGATCTTTATTTCAGTGTTTTCCACCTTTGAAAAAAGTCTCTTGTACAGTAATCATCTATCTAAATATTAGTTTTCTCCTGGTGGCTGGTGAACTTAGGTTCATGAGTGTTGTATGTTTCATTTTCTGAAAATGGGAGCTATCAGGGACGATTTTCCTCACAATAGTAGCAAATGTCAACAAAAAAAAATGCAGCTTGAGTTGGTGAAAAATGGCAAACAAAGCATTTGCGAGGTGAAGGCACATGTATTTGCATGCAGGATCTGCACGCATGTACTTTATTCATCTCTATCTGCAATTCCCTGATCATATGATAAGGGTGCCATGGAAAGCTAGAGGATTAAGTAAAAAAAATGCTAGGGGAAAACTGCAGAGAAAAGGTCAACTAAATAATCCACTGAGAGTTATAAATGTTCTGGATGAAAGCCACCGCAAACCCAGGCAGGAATCTGCAGGACCAGGGTAGGAGATGCTACAAAAAATGGAGGAGTCCCTTGGCCTAGTACTTATCTATTTTCCAGTGGATGGTATCCATTTCAGGATCTGGATACAAAATCCAGCAGTGGGTAGAAATAAATGGAATGGCATACAAATAAATAAAAAAAATGTTACTATGATAAACTAACACTTCTTGGTGTGATTAAATCTTACAGAGAAAATATTTAAACACTTCATATTCTATGACTTTAATGTCTAACACTTAAAATACTTTTCATGTTTGTCTTTACACTCTTAGAACATGAAATCCCAAGATTTCTTAAAATTAATTGCTTTTTAAGACCAGTTTTCCAGGAGAACATATGTTATGGTGTTACATTTTGTTACATGCTTGGGAAAGATTAAAATTGGTTTATTAGCTCTCTGAGCAGCATTTTCTTTGGTCTTGCAGAACCACTGATGTACTGTACTGGTTTTATTTTGTTCAGAATTTAAAAGGAAAATAATGTACAAATCTCAGAAAATGCAAGAGTTAAGTCTGACCTTTGTATAGTTACACCACCAGGGAAGCCAGGTATGTGTGAGAAGGAATAACTGAAATGTCCCATATGTATCAACACTAAAAATCTTTTCTCGACATGTTTTTGAAGTCAAAGAAACTGTGAAACATCCAGTTCCTGAAACCATCCTTAGCTCAGTTGCACCTCTTCTCTCTTTACTTATAAAATAATTGGTTCTCAATACACTTTTAGCAAGCTTTCTTCAACTTGAAATAATTATTTGAGGGGGAAAAATGTGGGTGACAAAGTATGCGTATATTTGTTACCAAAAATTTTTTTCTGCTATAGCTGTTGCATTTTACTCACCCTTCTTATCCAGTGCATAAAATGGATACAGAGGTTATATCTGGAAAGTTATAGTTCTGAAAGCAGAATGTAACTGACTCTAATACAGGTACCCTGACAATCTCTACTCAAACCATAGTAAGGGAAAGAGGAAGAAAAGAATGGCCTTTGCAAATTCAGCTATTTATGGTTACTGTTTCTGAGCCTGATTCTTCTCTTTTTCAGCAACCCCAACTACCTAAACTTCACATTAAGACGTCTCAGTATTAACTAACCTGTGATTCTGTAGAAGGTCAGCAAAAAACATTCAAACATCCAAGAGCACTGTGAAGTGGGCTTTTAGCTCCACTTCCTTTCCTTATGTGTTACTGTGTCTTAATGTACAAAAATAATGTTTGTTTGTTCATTAAGTGAAAATTTTTCTTTGATTTTCCCAGGTAGCACACCAGGTAATTTTTTTTATACTTTTGCCTACTAGAATAATATGTTCTTTTGAGGGGACAAAATTATTGTTTCTGCTCCACTATATTGTCCATGTTCATGTTCTCTACTCGCCAATATCCTCTAAATATTTGCTAAATGATACCAGACTTGTCAATGTGACTTAAAACAGACAAATTAATTGATTACCTACCAGAGGAAACACTAGAGCAGAGCTTATATTAAGTGAAAATTTTTCTTCTTTCACCACTGCAAGACTATGTTTAAAATTTCCCTTACATAAAACACTGGAAATACATCTGTGAGATAAAAAAATGTTCTCCAGGATTTTAATTTGGCAAGTAAAAAGAGATGCAGGCTAATATGTTGTCTTCCCTTCCCCTTCTCATTATCCTTTTGCATCCTGTCATATATGTGTAGAATTTTCAAAGATTTTCTAAGGCAGCCTGCAGGGTCTCCATTTAATGTTACAGCCAGAATTTTAAGGGCTTATTTTTAAATTTTT
This sequence comes from Chamaea fasciata, assembly GCF_029207755.1. Classification (NCBI taxonomy): domain Eukaryota; kingdom Metazoa; phylum Chordata; class Aves; order Passeriformes; family Sylviidae; genus Chamaea; species Chamaea fasciata. The sequence goes on from NW_027094089.1 coordinate 9,468,159, forward strand.
TTTTAAACTTTCTTTCATTTTCTCTGTCTATGGATTCAAAGATACCTATCCACTGCCTTACATCAAGACTTGGTCAAAGTTAAATTAATGATGATAAAATTACTAAGAAAAGTCAGGATAATCAGAGAAAGACTTCACAGATGGAGGATGAAGTATCCAGCGCATTGTGATATACCCAGTATGTAGCACTGCACAGTACAAAAATGTGTAATGTATTCTCTAAAATAGCAGTTCCTAGTTGTATTTACCTCTTATAATAGATATGCATACCCTTTAATTAGGTTTCCAAACTTCTTTTCTGTTGTACTCTTCTTCAGAGTAGCTTGTATAGAGAGTATTTTTAATGTGAAGTTTGGTCTTCTGCTTAGTTTGGGAGGAATCCCTTGTCTTCATCTCTGCTTTTTTCCCCCACAGCTTTTCTTCTAAAAAAACCTAACAGGGTAGCTGAAAACAACTTTGTTTTCATAACCCCTATATATTTTTTTTCCCCTTTATTTTTCTTTCAATATTGCATAGTTGATTCTGAGTTTCTTTATGTCCATTAGGGGACTTGTGGTACATTAACCAATATTTTGAGCACAAATCAAATCATGACAAAGGCTCTTTTATTCACAGCCATCAGTTCAGGACTTGACATATGAGACTGTGTCCTATGCAGTGCTACTTTGTTAGACAGCTCTGAGATCATTTCAGCATGCTTTGGTTTATTAAAGAACAGTTCAGTTGTTGAGTCAGTTTGACAACTGTGTTCTTCCACACATGTCAGGGAAAAGGTGTACGCAATGGTCAAATCTTTATCTACAGACTGAGATGCCTATCTTAAATTCCCAGTGTGCTGTTCTCCACAAGAGTTATTGATAAAATCCTTTAATTGCCTCTCCACTGACTGTAAGCTGGATGTGCAATAGAAAAAATGCATCTCTCTCAACAAAATCTGAGGAAAATCGTGTTGAATAAGGCACCCATAACAAATAATAGACTACTTTTCCAATAAAAGTAAAGGTAAAAACATCTTCTTTCTCATCTGATGTGCATCATGTCACAACTTCTCATAATCCTGGGCTGATTATTCCTTTGAAGGACAAGTTATGATTGAATCCATTGACCCAAGCAAACTCACTTTCTTCTTTGTTGCTGAAGACATTAGCAAGTTATTGTTCAAAGGAATTTATAGAATTCATCAATTATTGGTGTTAGGTACACCAATGTGTACAATCAAAACATTACAAATAACAAAGGGTGAAAAAATACTACATTAGAAACCACTATATGTTTCCATTCTCTGGCACTGAGAACACATACACAGTGTATTCTTTGCAAAATACTTGTTATGTATGCAAGTAGGTAAAAACTACCACTCTAGCTCCTCTTGAAGCATATAGGCATTGATAAGATAAATTTAACTCACCTTGCTTCCATCATTCTCCAGTACTAAATAAAAATGACATTTATTTTTAGTTATCAATAAGGCTAAAGAGTATGTTCATTTAGTCTAACAATTTGCATAAAATCCGAAGTAATACCTGCATGGACTCTAACAATTTTTGTTTGAATAAGATCCCTTTCAGATGAACACTCTTTCAAAGAGTTCAAGCAGTGGTGATCCTACCTTTTATAGTGAGCTATTCTAAGAACTAATTATTCCCACTGTTAAAATTTGCACATTTTTTTCCCAATTTTTCTTTGCTCAAGATGCTGCTTGTTCAAGCTGATTTGTTTGCCAGATTAAAGGTTGCTTGGTTTCTTTGTTGTTTGTGTACTTGATGTGGGCTCCTAAGGGTGACATTCACAACTTCTCTGAAATTTCCCCACCTTGTGATCTACACCTGCCTAGTAAGCAAAGTGATATTAAAATAAAGGGGGAAAGTGAAGAAAATCAGGTATTCTCAACTAAATGAGACTTGTTGATTTCATAGGTATATATTCTTTTTCTCTTTTGAGTGATATCTCTCAGAAAATCTGTTAACAATCTTTCTTATGTTATACTTCCTATATTTCAAAAATAGGAAGTATAACATAAGAAATTCAAAAGTTTATCATTACTTTAATCTTAAAAATCTAAAGAGATAGAAATTTGTTGCCTGTCAGTGTGTTGTGATGTAAGTGCAACTGTAAGTAGTGGTGTGTTCTACTCACAAGTAAATAAGTAAATTAAGTGGGAGGCAAAGCATATCTGATTAACAAAACAACAAAATGGCAGACTTCTGTGATGTTTTTCAAACCTTTTGGCCAAGGTTTTTCTCTCTAAGAAATACACACAAGATTTCTCTGTGTCAGTGACTGTCAGAAATGATGATGAAGGAAAGTAAGTCAGAAGCCAGGAAAGTGAAACAGATAACCGTTATTATCTTGTTTTTCGAGGACACTGTTTAATAGCAGTAGAGCATTGTAGTGGTTTACCACTATCTTTTCACCATCCATGATGCAAGTGTTACAAAAATCCAGACATACATGCTGCTGCTAGGATTTCACATCACCACTTCAGAAATTATTTTTGCTTGATTGTATATGGAGACAAGTGGCAGATAATTGTAGAAGCAAGTATATTTAATTGAAATATTTTTGGCAGATAAATGAAATTTGTCAATTTAAATGACTAGTCGAGTGCTTTATCAACAGTCCATTGTGGTGGGTATGTCTCCCTGGCACAGCTCAAGTTGCACAGAGGTGATACAGGTCAGAAGACAAAAGTGGCATAACTACTGAAGTGCATCCCTCTTTATGTGCTAAGAAAACCTGCTTCTTGCTTCTGTATGGTGCACATGCACTCAGTGCTCCCAAAGTCTCAGGACACTTTCCTACATTTTTGAAGAGAAAGCCACACTCTTCATAGCTCACGGGTTGCTAACAAGGGCTCTTCCATGGAGACAGTGAAGCTAAGTAAGACTGTGTAAGCATATATCCCCATATAAAATAACTGATTTTCTGAAGACATACCTCCCCCTCTAATTTGAAATAATGTGTTAAAGTTTGTTGGTTTGTTGTGGATTTTTTTCATCCTAGTGCAGTAAGCAAGTATTTTAAGGTTCTTAAACCAGGTTAAATCAGAGAAACTGATTTATAAGCAATCAATAGACAAGCAATAATACCTGTGGAGCAATAGAAATATTTTCCTCAGTCCAAAAAACCCTGAAAAACTGTTTCCATATAGTGTGTTAGACAAAAATGCACAATAATGCAAAGGTATTAATGAAAGTACTTGAAAGTTCTTTTTTACCTTACATAAGAAAAGTTAAAATCACCTTGCACTTTGAAGTGGGAATGCTTTAATGCTTCCCAACAATTTTTGTTGGGAATGCTTTCTTATTTCAAGGGACTCCAAATTTGTGTCATTAGTCTCATCTGGGTTTGTTTAGCCAATGCAGCTACACATTCAACCTCTATCCACCTCCTGTGCATGGTGAAGAGTATTTCTTTCATGTTTCAAAGGAGATTGTAAAACATATGGGATCCTCTGAGGTATTTTAATAAATTCACTTACTTTTTAAATGAGAAACTAATATTTCATTGGAGAGACTTTTTCCCCCTATGAATCTTTTCCCTACTTCTTGGCATAATATAAGGAATTGGAGGTTTGCTTTTATTTTTAGCAAAAGAGCTATCCTTTCAGAAGAAAATGTATGACACTAAAGCATTTTGTGCATCGCAGGTCATTTCGTTATGCTAGAATGCAAATTAAATTAAAGGAAGACCACTACAATCTTCTTCTTATCATGATTTTGTAAAGCCCATTGATTGTACAATGTGTAGCAAATGAATCACCTTGAAGTGATTAAGACAATGACATTATCTAAAATGTTACTAAATGTTGGACCCCACAAAAATGTGTTAACTGATAAACATAGCTGCATGAATGTCATAATCCTGAAACAGGTAGATTAAATAAAATATGTGTTGACCTCAGATGGAAAACTGCATTATATCGTTGAAGAAGGTTTGTCAGAAAACTTGGTTTTGAAAACTGGAAAAAAGTGAACCTTTATGTAATTTTTAAAAGTGAAAAAAGAAAAAAAAAAAAGAAAAAAAAAAAAATTTGGTGTACCAAAAAGCTACAACATGCAATAGTCTGGAGGATTGCATGGAGGACAGAATGAGCACACTTCTGAGAATGTCATGCTCTCTCCAATGATGATCTGCCATTAGGATGATGAATGAACTGGCTGTCAATTTTTTCCATGTTTTCTAAGAGAATTTATCACTGCAGAAATAGAACTGCAGAAAAACACCTTTTCCAAATAATTTTACTAATTTTCTGAGCCTTACCCCATCATCAAGCTGAAGTGCATTTTTTTGTACTAAAACTAACTTCAGATAATGAAAACTGACAGAAAGTTCTTTGTTTTGACAAACGTGATATTTTAACTACTATGCCTACTAAACACCTCATTAATAATTACCAATTTGAGCACAAAAATCTAATCTAGAAGTCCTTTGTCTCAGTTCTCTAATGATGTAGAAACTGATAAATTAGTCTAATGCCTTCTGTTTTCCAGTTTCTGAATGTTTTCTTCCTACAGGCGCTGCTAGCCTTTTTACATCTGACTTTTAAACCCTGTTAAAAGGCACAGAGACAGGACACGCTTTCTTGCTGGCTTTGTAAATATTTTACTAGGTTTTAGATCAAATAAATGAAAAACCAACTTCTTAAATCTTCTAAATAAGGTGCATCCTAAGTAAAGCCTTCCATGAAGGCTTCCATGAATTAGACTGCACTGCAGTCACTACTGAGTATTCATACAATGGTTGTTGCAACACCCATTACTTTAGGGTTGTTATAGGTATTTTCTGATATAATTCCTCAAAATATACTATTTACTGAAGAATATCAATGCATTATTAATTCTGTTTATTTCAGAAAGCTAGTTTAGACATAATAAAATAATTACCCCTTTCTGACTATCCTTAAGTGCAGTTACAGATATGCTTTTTTGTCATTGTTTTGATTTGTTAGTACATGCTGATAACACTACAACCTAAGGAGTCTACATGAAAATTATTTAGGCTGTTTTTATGGGAGAATGTGAGTAGATAAATGGTTCATGATAAATGAACTCTCAGGCCACATACTGGAGCATTTATTGATTCACTGGCCATTTATCCTGGAATCTGCTCCCTAGCAAAAAGAATATTGCTAAACACTTAAATAAAGATTTTGAGTATTATGCTAGGCTTTCACCGGGCAGTAAGTGCCCTAACCAAACTCATTCTGCTTTGCTTCCCATTCATTATGCTGTCATCATTAGCATTATTATCTAGTACACAGACTCAGCAAATTTTAGTATGTTTATCTGGAATATAAAGTTGTAAGATCCAACCTTCACCCATTTTTTATATCCTCATGGTGTCTAACAAAAAACCCCTAACAAATCGTACATTAATTCAGATATCTGTGTCCAAATACACTTTAAATGGGATTCCCATTTCAGTCAGAAAAGCTACTATCTGTTGGGCTTTTTGAACTATTGGTAGAGTTTATTATGTAATATACGATTCAGTTTTAATATTTGATGTATAAGCTGATTAAATATTAGTTACTCATATAGCTTCTAGGACATATATGCGCAGTTAATACCCAGCATTTATGCTTATAAAATAGTTGAGACATAAGGGATTGTTTAACACTATAGGGTTTTTTTGCCTTTGGCTAGTCTAGATGTACTTAATTATAAGGTTTAAATTCACTTGGGTTTTGTAAACCATTTAGGCAGAGAAAGCAGAATAGTCACACTAAGGTTTCCATTTAGAATATGTCTTAATTGTGGATAACATTCTTTTTTTCTTTCTTGTTGGTTTTTTTTTTTTTTTTAAATTCCTCTCCTCCAGGCTCTTTCTAGAGTCATGAACTTAATTGCCTGAGAGAAAAACTATTTTTAAAAAGAAAGTAAGCCAAGGAAATATTTATCATTGGAGAGTCTCTAATCTTTAAGGAATTCATTCTTCAACATGGATTCACATGGGACATGTGAATGAAAGTCAAACATCATGCTTCAGATACTTGGGGAAAAAAATATTTGGCTCTTGAAGTATGCTGAAATAGAGGGGAATGGGTGGCATGAATGGAATGAATGGATCAGACATGTGGTTTCTGGAATGATGGTCAGTAGCCAGGCCTTTTCTGTGGCACAGGTCCTGCTGGGGAATGTTTTCTTTTATTGTTCACTGATAGTCACTTTAGACACTAGTTTTAGTTGCCAAGTGAAAGATTTTAAGGAACACTTTATCTGATTGTGCATGGTGCAGCAGTAGCTACTGGAGTGAGTTGGAAAAGAAAACTGACTTGGCTGATTTGGAAATCTGAGCACTAGAAAGACATGGAGGAGGAGGATCACTAATAAATCATCTGAAATTGAAAAGTATTCACTGCTCTTGCTGGCCCCAGAAAACCTGTCATTAACAGCACAAGAAGACAAAGACATCTGACAGATGTTAAAGGCCCAAAGCTTCCTAGAATAATTTCACACAGGGGACTGTCTTGGTCTTAAAGAGGGAAATACTTTTCTAGAATGATTCTTTCATACCCTCTGTTCTTAGTAAAGGACAGTTGCTTTGACCTGAAACAAGCCTTTCTTCCCCTGAAAGCCTTGCCTAGGGTCCTCTTCCAGAGAAAAAGAGAATTTCAAAATCTGCTGAGTTCCAATACTGCTTATGCTGTATAGAGGAGAGAGTATGCTACATATAAAAAAGTAAAGTGGTTCAGTAATGTGTCACATCTTTTTTATTGGCTATTCTTGTCCTTAGTCCCTAGATTTTGATGCCTATTACAACCAAGATCTAACCATTATGGTTGGTATTAGTTCATTATGTCAGCCAGTGTCATTTGGAGATCATCTGCCAATTCTGTGCTTAATTTAACCCAAAGGCTTGAATTCACTGATCTAGCCCGCAATGTCTGGTTGGACTAAGAAACCTAAGATGGATAGATTTTAAATTTTCTTCAGTGTTGTGTGTTATGAGAGTAGTGGGCCTTAACCACATAGCTCTGAAAGACTTTGTTATTTTGCTGCTTTCTTTTAGTATTTATTCTGCTACTGTTGGTTCAAGTTGTAGAGAATTCTTTTGAACTGAGACATAAGGTCCATTATACTTAGGAAGAATAAAAAAAAAAATTAAGATTTGAAAAAGTGGTGACATTTATTTTTTCTAGAAATGACATGTAAGTCTCCTGCGTGTGACTTTAAATCACCCCGTCAGAAGTTCGATTCATCCAGCTAAAAAAAAAGCCAAGGATCTATTCAGTTAGGGAATAGTCCGTTGGTCTCTATGCCCATTACTTCCACAGAATGTTTAATGACAGAACCTTGGTCTTATTGGTTAAGTCTATGTATTGTTCATTGAAAAGACAGCAGTTTCATTGAACATGCTGATGAATGTCTGTGTCACAGTGGTGTAAAAATGGTGATTAGACCCTACTGGTGGGAAATGGAAAGATTTATATCTATTGCGGGTAGAACTCATTCTGAAGGTTAAAGGTTTTGTTGTTGCTTTCTCAGCTGTGCTTTCAAGTAGACCAAGTGTAGTCTAGATGCTATGCAGATGAGGATCTGAACCACGTAAGAAAAGGAAATAGTTTATATAGAATTCTGAGATTGGAGATAACCAAAGTGGAGCAAATCTAGAAAATCCCTGATTTATTTCTTTTTAAACCTTCAGAAAATGGATCATCATATGGAGTCATTATATTAAGAAACAGCAATTTAAGAAACTTCAACTGACCAAAAATTTTTGAGATAATCCTGAGTTAGTAATTAGATTTATCTGTTTTTTTAACATGTAAAATTTACAAAGATCACAAAGGATTCATACAAAATGTAACTATCAGAAAGGATATTTACCATCAATCAGGTGTACTTAAAAACGAAACCAAAATAAATACAAAAATTAAATCAATCCTTACACTAAAATAAAAAAACCCAACTAATCTTTCCTTCAAGTGAGATTGCATATCTAGACTGCCAGGGCCAATATCATGTCATTTGTATATTTGCAACATAATTGCTAATGAACAAGGGTAGCTGGTTCAGTTAACTTCTGTAGCTGAATTGAAGCACTATTTTGTGTTTTAATGTAGGTACAATTTATTCATTTTTACTAGTGACTATAATTCCATGGTTTTTGAATGATAATACTTTTCAGACCAGGCACCAGCTTAAAAAAATGGAGGAGTAAAAGTAAGTAAACATTTGTAAAATGCATACTTAACCAATCAATTTTTTAAAAAATATAACTGAGAATTTAGCAAGGTATAGAAGCAAAACTCAATGAAAATCTGAGACTAAAGCTCAAGATGACCTAATAAATAACAACAATAAACAACAACAAAACAAATGAACTAATAAAGCCATCTAGTTAGATAAACCTTCACTGATTCTTTAATTAAACTCCTGTCCCTTTAACATCTTTACACTGAGATTCTTTTGGGAATCTGTGAGCTTTTTGCTGATTTAAGCAGTCAGCACTATACTTACAGAATGCCATAACAAGTACCGGAGAAATAGTACTGAGAATAGTATCTGCTGGAATTCTGCATACTTTAGAGAGAAAAGTAGCTAAAAACTGCTCATGTTTCAGAGGTAGAATGCCTCAAGAACAATAATTCAAGCAATTTTTTTTTGTTCAGAACAGAATCTGTTTCTTCATGGTGTGGCCAGGATTGTTATCTCATTATCTTCTCCAGTAACTAATTTCTGTAGGAACAGAGAGATTCATGTAGGAATGGCCTGAAATGCATAGCCAAATTTTTTGTGTTGTTACAATATTGTGGTATGCACTGACAGACTTTTGTCTTTGTCTTTTGATTAACACTAAGGGTCAAATTATAATTTCAACTCAAAATGGGGTTTTGTGAAGTAAAATACTTTTGGCTAGAAAATTTGAGAAAACATTCTATATATATTTTGGAGAGGCTATTGTTATACATTCCCTTTTCTGTTTTAGAAAGAGAATGAAAGATTGTAGAGATAAGCAAATGATTAATTGAATATTTCAGCTATATCAAGATGAATCCCCCTCTCCTGACATTCAGAAATTTTTTAATATTATAATAGGGTTTTTTTAATCAGATATAGATTTCAAACATATCACCGCACAGTGAGGCTTCTATATAAATTACTAACATTGTAATGGTATGGGTAATGGCATTACACCTGAGTGAAAACTGCATAATCAACAGGAATTCTTGTATCCATACGGCACAGACAAAGCTGCCTAAAGGTGTGAGAATGATGTTGTGATAAAGCCAGTTAACGCAGAACCTGTCACTCAGGTTAGGGATCTGTTACAGAGCAGTTGGCCCCCTTCCCATCGTTCTAGACACATACTGGAAGAACTAGAAGTGTGATATGCAGTTGCAAGAGAACAAAACTACTAGGACTGGGAAGGACTGTAACTTTTGAAATCTGAAGAACTAGATCTGACCACCAATTTAGGTGCATTTTAAAGAGACATTTTGTATCTGAATGTATTGGTTTGGAACGGCCTGGTAGCAAGAGGTTGACAAAGATGGCTCCTGTGAGAAGCTGCTGATGCCCCATGTCCAGCAGAACCAATCCCTGAGGCTCTGAAGGTGGAGACACTGCTGGCCAAAACTGAGCGAATGAGAGGCTGGTAAAGCCTCTGTGATAATGTATTTAGGATGAAAACCAAAACAAAGTCCCAGGTTTTTTCTCCTAGTCAGAGAAGAGAAAGAGGTGAGAACATGTGAGGGAAACAACATGGCGACAACAAGGTCAGTGGAGAAGGAGGGCAGGAGGTGCTCCAGGTGCTGGAACTGAGATTCCTTTGAAGGCCGTGGTGAGACCACGGTGAAGCTGCTGTGCCCCTGCAGCCATGGGGAATGCAGAGATCCACCCACAGCCCCTGAGGATCCATGGGGGATGCAGAGATCCACCCGCAGTCCGTGGGGGAGGTCCCCATGCTGGAGCAGGTGCATGCCTGGGGGAGGCTGTGATCCTGTGGGAGACCCAATAGGAGAGAGGGGCCCTGCTTCCAGGCTGGAGCAGCCTGACCTTGGAGGACTGCACCCCGTAGAAATGTGACCCACACCACAGCAGTGTTTTGGGACGACTGTGTGCCCACAGGAGGAGTTCACATTGCAGCTAGTGCAGTTTGGCTGCTGCTCGTGAGAGTGGACCCATGCTGGAGAAGTTCATGGAGGACTGTCTTCTGTGGGACGGACCCCACGGTCGCACAGGTGAAGGACTCCTAGAGTAGCAGAAGAAAATCTGGGGTGATGAACTGACCAAACCCCCATGCCCTGTCTCCCTGTGCTGTCAGTGGGAAGGAGGGAGGGGCTGGGCAGGAAAAGATGTCTTTAAGGGCTTATTTTACTTCCCATTATCCTCCTGTGATTCTGCTAGTAATAAAATTCACTTTGCAACTTAAGTTGATCCTATTTTGCCTTTGAAATATTTCTCCTGGTCCTGATCTCACTGATGAGGTGTTCATTAATTTTTTCCTCTCCTCTGCTCAGCTGTGACAGGGGAGGATGAGTGAGAGACTCTCATGGGTGCCTGGTGTTGGGCCACTGTCAAACCACGACACTGAAATAAGGCTGACTGGGATGGGATAAATCAGATTTAGAAAATCAGAACCAGAAATCAGATTCCCTGAGTACCAAGGACTAAAAGGGAAGTAACATATTAATTAACTTTACGTAAACAGAGAAACAGGTTGAAGAAGCTGGAAAGACCAGTACAGTTACTTGAAAGGAAAAGAATTACATTGCTGTCATCTTTTATGTACAAATGTATCTTTAACATTGTAGTGGTTTGAAAGCAAAACAAATGAGAAGCTCCAAGTCAGAGATACAATTTAATGGGAAGAAAGGAAAGAAAGTAAAATAAAATAGACGCAATAATACAAAAGACCACTGACAGAGTCAGAATACAACCTGAGCAGGGTGCTGGAAGCAGTCCAGATGAGGTGGTCTTCCTGAAGCACCTCATCTGAAGCAGTGATCCCATAGAAAGGTCTGGTAGCTCTGATCCTCTGGGAATCCAGTGGATAAGGGCCCCCTGTACTGTCCCAAACCTCAGATTATATCCAGGTGAGAATGCTTGGTTCCTCCCCCTGGGCAGAGCATCTCACAATGGGATGATGAGTCATGCAGGGGGTCCTAGGTGGCTCATTAAACAGAGATAGCTCTCAGAGGGGGTTATCTATGAGTCATGCAGCAAGGCATCTGATGGGCCATTAACATAAGATAATGGCCCAGAGGGAGGGGGTCTGGGAAAACACTGCCCCACCTGGATTCAACAGTTCATGAAGATGGTGATAGAATACGTTGTGCACATCCTATACTACAATCCAGGACAAACATTGCAGCGGTTCCCATCTGACTGATTTGACTTTTCTGGACTATAAGCTTCTAGTGACTGAAATGCACTGTGCCTTCTAACTCCACAAAACAGAGCCTTTCTCTACTGCCCTACTATCAACACCAAATGCAAGATTTTATCTTCTTTCAAATTTACTGCAGACGCATACTTGCAGTTTGAGAAGAAAGCAAGCTACCAATTAATGAGGCTGTACTGGGGTGAGTATTTTTGACCTGATCTAGTTGTAAAAAATACCTTTGTGCAGTAAGTTTAATAGCTACTTCTGGTCTGACAACTTCCAGAGACCATAATCTGGGTCAAGGCTCCATGATGAATTTTGGGGACATGTGAGTGTGTTCTTTCTTCAAGAATCTTATGGTGTAATTTTAGACAGGACATGACAAATGGCTGTAGCTGAAAAAACCCTAAATGTACAGAACAGACAAATCAAGCCAAACCAAACCAACAACAAAACCAGCCGACCAAAGACAAAAACAGAGAGGAGAAGAGTGAGAACAAGGGAATTAATGACAAAAACAGTTGTCTTTATTACTCTGTTATTCCTATCTTGCTGGTAATCAGATCCTCAGGAGCTACAGAAAAAGAAGACAACTGTGCTCTAATTATTTGTATCACCATCATCTAAACGATGAGAATGAATCAATCCTCTGCCATTTCCATTTGATTTTTTCTCTTTGGCATGAGACTAAGATGTTACCCTTTGAATAAGTCATGTATTCAAACTGTAATACTGAAACACTCTTTTACTTTGACCTTTAGATCAATACTCTGACTTAGAGTGTTTGGTCCCTGTATTCTTTTCCTGTTTACATGCTGCCTGGGCAATAGAGCATAGAATTTGAATGTTTGCAAATCAAAGGATAAAATAAAAAAGGGCTAAATTTAAAAATCTATTTAGAAGGACTAAAAATTTTGGTGACTTATTCTAAAGAAAATATATAGAATGGTAACATAAGCCTGTTATAAATGATCAGAGCCAATTTCCAAAGTCAAAGATTTATTTAACAAATTTGAAAAGCAATTTCGGGAAACGCCACAATAAAATCGGACAACATCGATCGAATGTTGGGTGGACAATCCAGGAGCAGCAAAGGGTGCTTCTCCGGAGTACTGCCCACAAATTTGGGGTCTCAGGGTAGGTATTTTATACCATTTTTCTACCCTGAGGTGAAAACAAGACGGTAACAAAAACCTGAAGAACATGACATCATGTACATAACATAATCATTGAAAGGTCTGCTGTCTGCAAGGGATATCTGAAAGAGTATCCTGAGAAACTGAAAAGACGTCTGAATGAAAAGTCTCCGAATCTTGTGTCAGAAGGTTTCTGCCGCCCTCTGCCCAGATTGGTATCGGGTCTCCTGATGAACTGTGAAGATGTGGTCAGCCCATGATTAATGGGCCGTTTCCCAGTTATCTCTCTGGCAGATGTCAAGGTAACACCTTTGGACTGTGAAAAGACTGTGGTATGCAAAGAGATGCCCTGGAACTGTTTCCAGGAATTCAGGGGTTTTTACATTCCACTGCAAAGTTTTAATACACACAATTTTAATCCACGAATTTAATACTATGTATCTATTACAAGCCTAATGTCCTTTAAGTTGAAGTTTGAAACAGGAACGGAAAAACTACCACCCTGTAATGTAATGAATTTAAATACAGGATTTGCTGTTTTCATCCTCTACAGAGCTCAAATTGTCTTCAGGATTTTCCCTTCTCTTTCCCAAAAGTGTTTGCATTGTCTTGCATACAGAAAGAAAAAAATCTGAGGCATCTCAGATTTTACAGAGATTTTACTTACTCAGTGAGTAAACTATTAAGAGTTTTGTGTCAAAATTTCAAGGCATTTTTCCACTGACTAGGCATTTTAACTGCTGCCAAGTGACTTCCATACAGGCACATTTATTGTCAAATGAGAGGAGTACTAAAACTGTAAATTTTAATAAAACGTTTATTGAAACATATTGGGGAGGGTAAGAAATTCTGTATGAGTTATATTTTGTCTTTGTTGAAACCAGGACAGTCGTTTTCTTAAAAATATCTCCTTTGAAGTAAAACTGAACAAGATCAGAATAACAATAATCAGGGGCTGATTGAGGCTGTAAGGGAACTCAAAGTCATCTTGTCCAACACTCCCGGCTCAGGCAAGGTTACCTACAGCAGATTGCCCAGGAGTGTGTGCAGATGGCTCTTGACTGTTTTCAAGGTTGGAGATTCCACAACTTATCTGGGAAACTTGTGCCAGGGCTCTATCATTCATACTCACCTTGAAAATTCATCTTCTCTTCTTGTGGACCTTCTTGTCTTTCCTTTTGTGCAAATTTTTTTCTCACTGCCCCCCCCCCCCCCCCCAGCCGAAAACAGCCTGGATCTGTCTTCCTTTCCCCCTCCCTTTAAGAGTTAGTACACATTGATAAGATTCCTTCTGAAAAGTCTTTTCCTTAGGCTAGAGAATCCCTCAGTCTTTCTTAATGTATGAGACACTCCAGTTGCCTGAACATCCTAGAGTCCCTTTCTAGTTTCTTTCCAGTAGCTGTGAATATCTTTTGTGCTGGGAAGTTGTCTTGGGGTGATTTTAGGATGATTGCTGTATTTCCTGATTGGGTGCTCCATGCCTAGAAATGGTTGCTGTAACTGTAAGATGAGTCTGGGAGGAGGGGGGAGCCTTGGAGTTCTTCAGTGGGCTTTTCAAAGCCTCACCCCCAAGTGTCTGGGGCCTTTGTGGTCTGGGTTTTTTTTCTTGCGTACCTTGGTTTTTGTTAACTTAAGCAAGAAGGGTATTTTTTTCTCCTCCCTGGCCTTGAAGAGGCTGCAGCAGCAGCCATCCTTCAGTGGCTTTTTGAAGTCAGGTGGATGGTTTGGTTTGGGTCCAAGATCAGAGAGATTGACCAGTGGGAGAAGAATCATCTGGGATTGGCGGGAAGCTGAGAGGCTGCCCCATTTTAGCCTCAGACCCCAGAAAAAGCCAAACTGGAAAAAGAAACCAAACCCACCTACTTCATCAGCTGTGAAAAGGGGACCAGCACCAGAGATTCAGCAGGTTCACATCTGTTTGCCTGAGCTCCCAAGCTGCTGCATGAACATTTTGGGGTTTTTTTCCCCTGAGAGAGGAGCTGGTATCATCTTTCTCCCCATCACGTGGCATGTCTCTTGGTTTTTTTTCTTTTCCTGTACCATTTTGGATTTTTGTAACAATGTATGTAGGGGATGTTGGGGGAAGGGTGGGGGTGTAAGGTCTAACAGTTCAATGTCTAGCATTTATTTACCTTTTACTGTGCCATGTGGGTACTCTGGTGGTCAATAATTTTTTTTTTTTTTTCACCCACTAGTATTCATTTCTTATTAGCAGAAAGGGATTCTTTGAACCCCCTTTTTTTAGAGGAAGCACTCATTCCGGAGTGTTTTTTCTCCTAAATTTCTTTCTAAACCAAGGTAGAAATGTAGAACAGGACCCAGTGGTCCACTTGTCTAGTGTCCTCACCAATGCTTAACAAAAAGGAAGGACCTTGCCTTGCCCTGCAGCAGTGATGCGTCTGATGCAGCCAAGAATGCTATCAGCTTTCTTTGTCCCAAGGACACAATGCTGGTCCATGCTGAATATGGGATCCACCAGGACGCCCACATCTTACTCTGCCAAGGCACTTTCCAGATGGGAAGCCGCCAACCTGTACCAGTGAATGGGGATATTCTCCCCAGGTGCAGGCCTTCACACTTGGCCTTGTCAAACTTCATGAAGTTCCTGACAGCCCAATTCTCCAGCCTGTCAAGACACATCTCAATAGCAGCAAAAACCTTTTGCATATCAGATGTTCTTCCTAGTTTCATACCATCTGCAAATCAACTGAGGGAACAGTACCCCCCTCATCATGCAAATCATTAATCAAATAAGTTTGGCCTCTGAAGAAGTTGCTGGCCTACCACTAAACTTTGTTCCATTAATCAGAGCACTCTAGGCCTTGCCATTCAACCAATTTTAGGTTCAACCCTTTTCTTTCTGTTATGATCAGTCCACACAACTATCTACAAAGATTTTTAATTACAAATGTACTGAAAAATGTCTCACTAAAGACTACTTGTGCCATTGCACCTTCTTCCCGTACCCTTTTTGTCTCTGGTAGTATTTTGCACCAATTTCCATGTGACACACACCAACTTTAAATGAGTTATGGTGATGAGTTAATAATACTTAAGGGGAAATGTTACAAAGTGTAGGAAGGAAAAGAAAGCTGGGAAACTTAAAAATTCTAGAGCTCTTAAGATGCATGTTTGGGAAGTAAAAAATTGGTTAAGGACTTTGTAGGTATGCATTTTTTATCTATTGTGCTAAAAACGTGTGATATACAGTTTTCTGAAATATCTCTCATGAGGTCAGTACTTTTCCTGATGACATTGGAGGGTGTAAAAGATTAGTATAGCATTCTTCTCAATATTTGCCTGCCAATTTGGAGGAATCACTTAAAAGCACAAAATGTTCATTGAGGAACTATGCCATGAATTTATTTTGAGCTTTTTGACATGAATATTTGTTCCCTGGCACACATTTCTGGCTTTTCTACATGGCATTTCCATAAGCACTTTAAACTACTGCAAAGTAATGCTTTGGTCTCTATGAATGTTCACGAGGAATTTGTCCTATACAACAAAAAGTGGTGAGTTCTATGGAAAAGGTGCTGAAAATGGTCCTGTTAGGGTGATTTTATCAAATGTTAAATTTACATTGATTTTTAAAATTTTACTTTCAAAATACCTTTAAATAATTAATCCTGATATTTTTTTGTTTGGTAAGGTTTAGTTTCAGTTTGTTTTCTTTTTGTTCAGACAAACTCTAGCAGACATGGTGTATTATTGCTTAGTAAGAATACTAACAATCAAAATCCTCCCCCATTTAATCACTCATAGTAATTATCCTGTATTCTTTTTTAATAGATTTTCATAAATTTGTGTGATTGCAGTATCTAATCTGCATAAACTAGAAATAACCAATGATGGGTAAAATAATTCTTACGCACAACTCAATTCCACTGAAATTGAGTATATGTTAAAAAAATCCTCCCCCCAAAATCTGCTGTAAGATACAAGCCGTCAGCAAGCAAGAACACAATTCCACAATCAGTTTAACTTGTAATGTGAAAACGACTAAATTATACTTACATTAGAAAAAAATTGCACAGGGAAAAAAAGATACTACCAAAATACTTATTTCTGTTCACTTTCTCTCCTTTTATGAAAGATGACTCCAAATTAAAAAAAAATTAAAAAAAATTGCATGTATGTTTCCTTTCAGAATGGATCCTCTTTTCATATAACCAAATCCTTTGGTATACAATGTTGCTATAGTTTTTAGTTTAGCAAACTCTTCAACAGCTCTGCAGTTTCATTACATTTCAGATAACTTCTGGGAACAGAAGAGTAAAACATAAAGATGCGAGAGTTTGGATTAGACAACAAACTAAAACCCTAAATCATTGAATATTAATTTTGAACCATTTCGCAGTGTGAGTAGGGGAAACACTATTTTTGGGTGATGTTGGCTGAGAAAAGAAATTTGGGATAATTTAGAGGGAAGGAGTAATCCTTAGGACATAATCCCCCACAGGATCTTTGGATAACTATGTCTCTTGCCCATCTGTGTATTTTAGTCTCAGCACACCTGTAATTGTAAGAGTATTGGGGTCTCTATCCAACTCTGCAGCTGTGAGCCTGTAAATCTCACCTTAATGTGATCTTTACAATCAGAAAAATCTTCTGCAGCTGACATGACCAAATCATGTTCTTACAAATTATTTGTTGACTGAATTTTCTTCACCCACATGTGCCTCTCTGTTTCACCATCACTAACATTTGAGAACTGTAGAGTCATATACAAAACATGGTAGTGTCAGATTATTTGATTTACATTAACTTTGTCTGTCTGCTCATTTTAAGTAGTAAGATATTGACAACAAAGACAGTGGAGAAAAACTGGTCCTAAAATATAAGGTCCTAGACTTCTGTAGTGGGTTTACACTGGGCTGGATGCCAGATACCCACCAAAACAGCTACATCATCCCTCTCCATAGCTGAACAGGGGAGAGAAAAGTAACAAAGGCTCATTGAGATAAGGACAGAGAGAGATCACTTACCAAATACTGTCACGGGCAAAACAGAATCAAGTTAGAGATATTAATTGAATTTACTATTAGCAGAAGCAGAGCAAGATAACGAGAAATAAAATAAGACCTTGAAAAGACATTCCCCCAAGCCCTTTTGACCGTCCCAGCTCTATCTCCTGCCCCACAGTGGCGCAGGGAGATAGGGAATGGGGGCTATGATCACTACATCACATGCTGTTTTTCCCACTGCTCAAGGGAAAGGAGCCCTTCCCTTGCTCCCATATGGAGTCCTTCCCATGGCAGACAGTTCTCCACAAACTTTTTCAACACGAGTCCATCCCAACAGTGCTCCCCCAACTGTTCCAACATGGGTCACTCTTCCATGGGGTGCATGTGTCATTCCATGTGTCCTTCAGGTACAGCCTGTTCCAGTGTGGGTCTCAGTGGGGTCAAAAGCCCTGCCAGGAAATCTGCTCTGGCGTGGGCTCCTCTCTCCCCACGTCCCTGCCAGGAGCTAGCTCCAGCATGGGCTTCCCAGGGGCCCTGACCACGCTCCTCTCAGACATCCACCTGTTCCAGTGTGGGTCTCCTGCAGGGGCTGCAGGTGGATCTCTGGGGACCTCCATGGGCTGCAGGAGCACAATTGCCTCACCATGGGCTGCACCACGGGCTGCAGGGGAATCTTAGCTCTGGCTCAGCCTAGAGCACCTCTGGTCCCTCCTTTTGCACTATCCTTGGTGTCTGCACAGTTGTTCCTCTCACAAATTCTCACTCTGCTATTCTCTGGCCTCAATTACATCTGCATAAGACCTTTTTTTTTTCCTTCTTAAGTATTATCACAGGGGCATTGCCACAATCACTGGTGCATTCTGTCTTGTCCAGAAGGACGTCTGTCTTGCAGCTGGGTGGCAACAGTTCTGCTGGATGTGAAGGAATCTTCTGGCAGCTTCTCCCAAAAGCCACCCCTCTAAGACCGTGCTATAAAACCTGGCCATACAAATAATACAGCATGGTTCTAAATTCACTTGTCAGAAAGGAAAAAATATCACACTTTTAGTGTGTATATGTTTGTATATGTGTTAAGATGTGTGTTTAAAATTCGTCTCTGTGGGGAAATATGACAGAACAGATCACAATGATATCATGAATGATGAACAAATTGCATTTTCACCTAATATAAAATACAATTTAATTTTTATTACCATTGTCAATACAATCAATACATATACTAGTTACAAGTAACATATAGAGACACAGCCCCATCATAATGAAATGTTTTTTCGTAAGCAGAGTCACAACAAGTCTGTTCCCTTGCAGTGCAACTTCATTAAAGTATCCATGCAGGAAGCAAAAACATAACATTCAGGCAGTGAAATGGTGAGATTGTTCATTCCAAAATAAGACTTTCTTTATTTAAATTTGTCCATTTCCCCCTAGAGTTCATAATAACATTGAGAAATCAACCACATCATGTTGTAAAAGTCCATTTCTGTTGTTTTAACACACCTGTGAAATGTTGGATTCCTAGCAAAATTGTGGCACTTTCAGAATTTTATCAAAATTGTCTAATAGTGATGAAATTGTGGTAGTATAAAAAAGTACTTATAAAAATATTGAACAGCTTGAATAATAACTGTACTTTCCCTATTGTCTTGGTGTGGCAAGACAGGTATCTGCCAGGTAAAATTACAATCAGAGGCTCTTAGGCAAAGATTTGGGAAATAGGAATAGCAGTTCTTTACTAGTATGTATTACAAAGCAAACAAACACAAAAAAACCCCACCAAACAACTACAGCATTAATAACAAACGAAAACAGTACCAAGAACCTTGAGGGCTTTGTTTCACAAAACCCAGGGCAGTTTGGTTTCGGTGTCCCTGCAGGATCCTCAGAGCACCAAGCTGAAACAGTGGAAAAGTCCCGGGCTGGTAGCTGGGATGGCAGGGTGTCTCGGAAGGCAGGGGCAGGATGTCCCGGCAGCGCAGGGGGTGCAGGGTCACACTGTAGCAAGAGGAGCAGCGCCGAAGAAGCCGAAGACGAGGCAGGACCTGGCCCAGCTCCCGCGGGTGGCAGAGAAAACTCAGGATTCAGGCCGAACCAGTGATAGTAGATTTCCCAGGACAGGATCCCTTTGGCCACAGTGAAACTCTTCCAGCCAGCAACAGCCGTTCTCTCTCTCCCCCGAACGCTGGAAAAAAAAAAAGCCCGCAGCTGCCTCAAGCTCTGTCTTTTACCTGCATTATCTCCCCCTTCCACCTTTGTCCACCTCTTTGTTTCGGTTAAGTACTCTCAAGTATCCAACACTTGGTCTGCTTGGTAACTTATGGGGAAAAAATTCTTTAGAGAAAAAAGGAACAAACCTAACCCCCAACACCTATATTATGTGTAATATTAAGAAAAGTCTACTCAGGCAACAGCCAATTAACCAAAACTCTATAATTAGAAAATGGGAGACACTCAAGATTTTGTGGGGTTTTATGTGTGTGTTCTGAGACTGCTATCTGTTAAGATTCTTCTGTGAGGCCTGTTCTACAGAAGAATCTTACCAAATAACCCCTTTTGAAGATATTGAGGGGTACTCAGAGATTGTCATTGGGATTTCTGGTTCATCTCTTCTGGAGCAGGGCAGATTTGATATTTCCCTGAAAAGACAAAAAAAAAAAGAATTTGTAGTCTTTTGCATTTGTGCACTTTCAAGTACCTGATGAAGATCATGGTTTTCTTTATCTTCCCTTTTCCGTCTAGGCAAAAAAAGAACAAAACCTGGACTAGAACTTTTTCTCCCAAGCCCTTCTTCACGTCTATTGGTGCCTGTGGCATTGAGATAGTGAAAATCTGAGTAAATTTCAGAGAAATTGTAATAGCTTTTCTTCTTTTTCATCCTTCCATAGGAAATTACTTCTTACAACAGCTTCTTGACGCCTGCAGGATATCTTTGGTGTCATCCACAAATTTTGGTTTGTCCCGTTTCGAGGTGAAAAGAAAATCATAAGAGCAAGTCAAATTCTAAAATTCTGTCCCTGTTAGAGTTCTTCACTAAGTCAAGAGTATCCCATCAAGTGGCTACGGTATTCTTTGTGAATACTGTTGTGAAGGAGAATCTTAAGAAGACTTACACAATTAATCAGCCACACCACTACAATACTGTCTTGTTTCTAAAACTTCTGTTTGAAGGCAAAAGAAATCAATTTGTGAGAAAGAATCCCTCCAAATAAAGTAATAGCTAAGCTGTTTTTTTGTTATTTCTTTAATGCTTTTAAGATCAGAGGGTAGATAGCTTTAAATATTAAGGGTACTTGGCATTGGCATTTTTCAAGTTTGTTATGCAGTTCAATTGTCTGTACGTATCAATTGTCTTGGGGTAACTCTGATTTTGATCTATACAGTGCTGACAGAACAAAATTACTTACTTATTTTTTCTTCTCCTCCATGTTTTTCATTACTAAGAACACTTTCCTCAACTGGAGTTCAACCTATACATTACTCAGGAGTATAGATTATTTCTGAAGTTTAGGTAGGAATTTTGCATTTGTCTTTTTACTGTTGTGGCAAACTAGTTGAGAGAAGGCTCTCAGCCAGGCAAAAGTAGGACACAGTGATTGCATGGATGATTATGATTAGATTTATTGCAAATACAATACCTAAATATTGTCAATACATTGTCTAAATAACAACTCTATTACAATGGATTGCAGTATAACTAAGTCATAGTCCCAAGCTGAAGAGAGATCACTTTGCTTTCTAAAGTTCTCAGAGGAGTCTAGCTGGTCCCCTTAGTCTCAGATTTGGTCAGCAGTGTCTAAGAGGTTTGGCTAGAAAAATACGTATTTGCAGTCTTTGGCCTTGCAAAATTCAAAATTAACAATCAACAAAATCTATATATAGCTACTTTAGGACTTTATCTACATATTTGACTGGATATTAGTGCTTTTACTCAGAGAACCAAAAGTGAGAAAGACATCCCTGCTGAGGGGTGGGAAATCCACCTAGAAGCTGCTTGCAATATTGAGACATCAGTTTGCCCAGATATGCAGCAGCTATTTATATCCTTATTTAAGCACCAAAGTCAATTGCAAATATCTCTGTTTCCTCATCTCTGGAATACCGTTATTGAGCATACAGACAGTTCTTCCTGCAAAACTCACTTGGTCTTCTTATCTTATCTTGTCTTGTCTTGTCTTCTTAACTTAGGACAAACCAGATTGCACTATCACAGAGAGCAGAAAGGGAAATAGTGTGTGGGAGTCTGTGGAGGTGTGTGTAAGACAGACATGAAAACTCAATTATGCATCACAGTTGCCCACATTAAATTATTTGAAATTATTTCCTATAATTTTGGATGCAGATATTAGTAGCTAGATGACAGTCTTCATCATATTGTTTCATTTCAGGTAGCCACACAAGGAATAACACCTTGGACCCAATTATCCCTATTATTCCCTTCCAACTCAAGATATCCTATCTTTCTATGATATCTGATAAACCAATATTTAAGCAGCTAGATCAGATGCTCTGGAGTTAGATGCCTCAGTTTCAAATTTGCCTTTTTAGGTCCCCTACACATATATATTTAATGAGACTCTTTAACTGTAACATCCTTTGCACCAGAGGACTCTTGTCTTCAGTGTCTAAGGCAGAGAATACTCACCATGAAGTATCTATTTATATATTTTCTCTGGTTTTATTATTTAGCCCTATGCCTGTCTTACTGAACACTATTCAGGGTTCTAAAAGGCAGAATTATTCATATGTTTTTGTCTGTGCTAGAAGTTCAACATAATCAGTGATTAGATTTTTTTTTTTAGTTATTAGATTTTTTAAAGCATTCCTCTGAGAAGAAAATCTGGCTGTACGCATAAGGAGTCTAAAAGGCTTTTTAGGACACAAAGGAATATGTGTTTTTTGTTTGTTTTTATACTACACTGTTGCTTCTCTCTCCTCCTCACTTGCATTTTTGAAGTATCTGTCTGTGGGGGCTGGCCCTTTGCAAGTTCTTACAATGCAACAATTGATAGCTTAGTAGCCTTCAGTGTAGGACTAAAAAGGAACCTGCATTTTCTTCCAATGTCAAGGTATAATGGCAAGATTTGGAGTACAAGTAAGGAAACTATACATTTAGGAAAATGTGAATAGCGAAGAGACTGGTCCGATTAAATTGCTTATTCAATGTGAAATCTTTTAAAGCCAGGAGTAGACAGATTTTCTCATTTTAAGACTTGCATTTATTCTTTGATCTGAGCATTAACATATATCTTTTACCACACATGACAGAGAAAGCCTAGAGAAACAAAAATCTCAAATTTAAAAGTGCTATGAAGTAAATCTCTTATCTACAACAAAGGGTGGGACTTTTTCAGAATTTTTAGATCTGTGCAAAACCAGCTTATCTGATCTTTGCAATTTGCTTATATCAGGCTCATATATGTCAAATTTTAAATATTGGAAGGTTACAATAAGTAAGAATTGGAAAATATACCATTCAATTTCAATGAGAGATTTCAAACAGCAGTATTTTAGTTGGGTGCCATTAACACGATTAACAGCAGTATCATTACAATTTGTAATGTTAGTTGAAACTTATATTGTGTATCTGGTATATCCTTCATTAATACATTAACTAAATATTTTGGAAATTTTTGGTCACTTAAGATAGGGACCAGATGCTTCCAAAAAGTCTAAGCTAGTTCCAAAATAGCTTTGATGTTCCAGGAGAAACAAATCCTTAAGCGTGACTACACCTGAAGAGTGATCTATTTTACAAGTAAAGCAGGCATTTTTCTGGAGCTATGAGTGATAATCAACTGTGTCAAATTTGAACTAAGAGTAAGCTGCAGTTATTGAGACACAAGCTTCTGAAAATAATGCTACGTAAATCTCACAGCCTTATCATAGACTGAGTTGTGTCACCTCATAATGTGATATAGATGATTCTTGATTGAGTAGAAGCATGTAATTTAATTGGAGAGTTCTTCTGACACAAGAGCAGCCTTCAGGTGATTTATGAATAAGACTAGAGCACTTCTTTGAATTATAATCTTGATATTCAGCTTGGAAAGGGTTTTCAATATACATCATTATCGTCATTCTGGAGTGGAGGGAGGAGACAAATTTAGGGAAGTGAAGAAAACAGATAAGAAATCTTTTGAATTGGAAACGTGCTAGGAAATCATTTCAACTCAGATTTTTAAAACAAAGTTTATAATGTTTGGATCTATGTAGAAGCTTGAAATTTGGTATCTTTGGAATTAATTTTATGTTTTCCCAAACTAGAACACTGGGTATCATGATTAACTGACAAGTATTTTCCATTCAAAAAAGCAATTAATCCAAGTTTTCCTTAGCAACTATAATTTAAGACCATTAATGCAATAAACTAATTCTTCCCTGAAGATTCATTGGCTGAATAAAGAGGAAACTGTTCCCATGCAGGAGACTCTTCTTGTATGGAAAAAAACTCAATAGGTAAAGACAAATTTATTTTCCAATGTTACTCATTTTCAGCAGACATGTATTCATGGGTCTGGAACACAGAAGCAAATGAAGGCTAGGAGATTGCATCTCATTTCCCTTCTTGTGTATGCATTTATGCCCCCTGTGCAGGGTTCAAGACCTCTGAGTCAGTTGGATCCCAGCCCACCTATGTGCACAGATTTCCCCACAAATTAAGGCCTGTGAAAGTGTCCATGCAGTGAGTCCGCGATCTTTCCACAGTATAAATCAGAACACATCCAACATTCAAGAGAACCCAAGAAGTCAGAGTGGCCCTTGGGTTTAAAAACAGTGTTAGCTGTAGAGAACTGATGCAGTACAGACATCGTGTATCCCCTTCTGAAACTTCCCTAGAACATACCTATTACTTAGTCCTGAATTATTCAGTTGTACACAACTATCACTAAATATTTGATATATTCAGTTATCGATGTGGCTCACCAAGTTCTACTCATGTATTATGAATATCATGCAAGAACATGTACAGATAATAAGAGAGTCATTTTGAATAGGCAAGGAACAGCAAGCAGAGGTAGTATTGTTCGCCCTACAGAGAAACAGTCAGGTACATGTCCCTCACAGGGGTGTGTCACGATCCGCTCGCACAAGCGGGGTTCGTGATGGTTCATTTTAGGGATCTCAGAGTGCAAAAGACACAGCGGGGGACAAACTCAGTTTTTTCAATCACAAATGCACCTTTATTTAGTGCCAACAAATGCGATAGTGGGGAGAAAAAAGAAAATAGTAAAAAAAACAGAGAAAGAGGGAATGGGGATTATAGCTACCAACATGGAGGGTCGAGTCCTCGAGGCTTTTGAAGATGCCTATAGACACGAGTTTCTCCAGTGGGGTGTACACGAAGTTTGCAGGGGGTTTCCAGAGTTTTAATCGGTCAGTCAAGGCAGGGACTGAGGTGAGGGGCACAGAGCCAAGGCAGGAGCCTCCTGTGTTGAGGTTGGGTGCCCAGAAACATGCTGCAATGGACACTTGGTACAAGCAGGCCAGTTCGAACAAGCAGGCTTGACCAATTCCATTGTTCTGTCACTCTGTTCCCATGGAGATGCATACCAGTCTTTCAAGACTTGGCAGGCGTTTGACCTCAGCCAGGCCAGGGGCTCCTTTCAAAGACTGGGAGACAGTTGGAGACAATCATTGGAGACAGTTGTGAGGCATATCACATCCTTGGACAGACTCTGACAGGGTGTTCTGTGAGGAAGTTCAGACATAAAAGAGAAATAAATTAGGAGTATTGCTAGAAGCAGCTGTGCAAAACAACAAGTTGTACTAGTTCCCTTTGTGAGACACAATTCCTTTACAGATTCTTTCAGCATCAAAGGCATGGATTTTCTTCTAACACATATAATACCAAGTAATTCTGCTGCCACACTGGTGGTGTGCCAACAAATGAATATCAATTTGCAAAGGTGAAGTTTAGCTTATTTTCTACTTGTTGCCCAGTTACATGTTATCAAGAAAGTTTTGTTTCTTTTCTCATCTATTACAGTTCACTTTTTTGTGGTAATGGCATGTGACAATGAGCAAGGGAGGGCATAACCTTAAAAATCACTATTAATGTAAATTTCATAATGAATATGATAAAAACTATGTCTTATCTCAGCATGAAGTCAAAAAAATTGCATTATGGCCTGCTCTGTCTGTCAAGACAGAACACATTGTATAGAAGATTTGAAGAGAACTGTACCATGGTAGTAAAAAAAAAAATTGCTTTTACAGATTTGGGGCCTGCAACCTCTATTTGTGTAATTTGAGGCTTCATGACATGAACAGGGTTCAGTTGAAAATAGGACAGCACTGAGAAAACCAGAAAAAATGATAAACAAGCAAAATAACAGATATACTACACCTAATGTATAAAAAAATTATTTTTATAAACTATAAATAGTAGACCAGCAAGATCTGATCATAAGCTAAATAAAGCAGATGTATTTTTACCCCTAACTTCATAGTTAATACAATGAGGGTTATCAGAAATTAAGGATACACTCATTTAAAAAAAATAAAATAAGCAGAAGAGGGTCATAACAACACAAAAAGGAAGATCTTGAAGAGATGATATATGCAGCATATTGTCAAATAAGTGGCTATAGAAATCACAGAATCTTTGAGTGTAGGAGATGATTCAGCAGCTCTGGAGATCTATTAGTCCAACAATTTCCCAGAGCAGGGTTAGCAGCAGCAGGTTACTCAGGACTGTGTCCAGGTGTGTTTGAGTACCTCCAGAGATGGAGATGACAACACAAACCTATGCCAGTGTTTGACGATCCTCACACAAAAAAAACCTCCATTCCCTGATAGCATAGCCCCTCCCTACCAAAGCACACCTCCCACAGACGCCAAGACCAATGCCTCTGGCTCCAACAAAAAGTCCTAAATATCACTGCAGCTTCTTTCTTATTCCCCAAGAGCTTCGGTCTCTGATGTAGCAAAGACACAGAGTATTTTCTTAATGTGTTAAAGTACTCATCTTTCAGTAACAACTTTGGTCATAGGCACACACATGAGATATTACCTCATGACAAAATTACAGCTAACAAATGATTTGTGATATAACCAGAAATAATTATGAAAAGATAAAAAAAGTTTACTTGATGTGCTAAAGCATTTGATGTGAGGTATGTTTATATATCTCAATCACATGTATGTAGAATCGTGAAATTGAAAATAATAGGACAAAAGGACCCTTCCCCCATATATTGCTTTTGGCTGGGGTAGGTTCAATTTTCTTCACAGTGGCTGGTATGGGGCTGTGTTTTGGATTTGTGCTGAACACAGAAGTTGATAATAGAGAGATACTTATTGTTATTGCTGAGAGGAGCTTACACAAGGCAAAGCCTTTTCTGCTTCTGGTAGTGTCAGGCCAGTGAGGGGACTGGGGATCCATGGGAGTTTGGGGGGGGACACAGATGAAACAAGTGACCCAAACTGACCAAAGGGACATTCCGGACATTATGCTCAATATAAAAGGTGATGGGAAGAAGGAGGTACAGGGGTGGAATTTAGAGTGATAGTGATTGTTTTCCCAAGTGATCACTACACATGATGAGGCCCTGCTCTCGTGGAGATGGCTGAACACCTGCCTGCTCACTGGAAGTTGTGAATGAATCCCTTGTTTTGTTTTGCTTCTGTGCATGGCTTTTGACTGCAGTATCCAACTGTCTTTATTTCAACGCATGAGTTTTCTCCCTTTTACCCTCCAATTCTCTCCTTGATTCTGCTGGCAAGGCAGTGAGTGACCAGCTGTATAGGGTTTGTTTGCTGGTTGGAATTAATTGTGACACCCAGGAAAATCGGTGAGAAATACTAACCCTTGAAATAATCTGATGAGTTTTTTTTCTCTTGAATTTTTCTACAGGGCTTGGAAAAGGACTGTTGTAACTACCCAAGACCTCTCATGAAGACGAACAACTTTTATTTTTTTTATCCCACAGGTGTACCTGCTTAGCCTTATCTTTCAAGTCAACACAGAGGCAAGTTACAATTCCAAAGGTGTCCTCTCTGACACATTAGAGTTTTCTCCATCACAGCTCCAGTCTGCCCTGCCAACAGAAAAAAAAAATGGCTTACAAGTATTCAAGCCTGAAAGAATTTGGAGTAGGTTTTCTGGAGATTTGTTGTTATAGTTTGATTTTTTTTGTTTGGGGATTTTTTTTTTTTTTGCTCCTGTAGATGCAGAGTGAGGGAACCTGCCAGCATACAAATCAAAAATGTTATTGAATTTTTAAAGGTCTTTAATCAAACTGATCAGTTTGGATATATTTAGTCAGAAGATTTACCATGTGGAACTGGAGAGAGATTGAGAAGTCAGCAAAAACTTGTTTTAATTTGAGCCCACAATGGATAATTGGTGTGATGTGCATTTCATCTTATATACACTACATGTCAGTAAATATCTAATCACATCATTCTAACCTTGTTAAACTCAGTACTATAAAATAAAATGGAGTTGGTAATTGCATTTTCAAAAGTATACCTAGAGGCCACAGACTCACATGGATTTCTTAATTTCTTGTTCTTAACAATAAAATGGGACATGGAGCTTTAAAGCGCAGCAGGGCTGCTGTGTAGTTTAAGGAAGGAAATGAATTCTGAGAGCAGTGAGCTAATAAGATGCCACTTTTCCAACTCTCTTTCCAGTGTTCTTTACAAAAGGGGATCTTCTCAGAAGCTCTCTGAATAACGAGAAATGAATATTCCAAAGAACAGAACCAAAACAACTAAACCTGTGAAACCGATTCTGTGAAACTGTTCTTCTGCAGTATTTACCTCTGCCCTGTTAGACATCATTAACGGTGATCTAAGGACAAAGATGTCATCTTTCTTGTTGTCTGAGAAGTTTGTTTTTACAGAGAAAAACCTAAGATGAAGCTGTTAACAAAAACAGGGCTCCTGACACTAGTATCTTCACTCCTCTGTTTAATTTTTCATGCTTGGAGGTTCATCCTGTAACTCCTTCCTCCACATTGCTTCTTTAACTCTTGTGTAATCCGTCTGCTAAACTCCTTTATTGCCATTGCAAAAGATTCCAGTTTGGCAGAGCAGCATATCACCCTGTCTTGGGGTGATTTTATGGTGATTAGTCTATTCCCTTAGCATTTTCTCTATGCCGAGAAATGGTTGCTGTAACTTTAAGGTGGGTCTGGGGGAAAGGGAACCTTGGGGCTCTCCAGCAGGCTTTTTTAAAGGCATCCAGGTGCTGTGCAGACTGTGTTTTTTTGCTTAGCTAGCTTTTGTTAGCTTAGACAAGAAGTTTTTTTTTCCTTTTCCTGGCCTTGGAGAGGCTGCAGCAGCAATCATTCACCAGCATTTTTCAATGTCAACTGGACAGCTGGGTTTTGGTCCAAGATCAGAGAGAATGACCAGCAGGAGAAGAATAAGCCAGGATCAGCTGGAAAGGTGAGGGACTGCGCCATGTTGGCCCCAGACCTTGGAAAAGATGAGCCAGCAAGAGAAAGCCCATCTGCTTCTTCAGCTGTGAAGAGGGGACCAACATCGGAGATTCATCAGGATTCATCTGGTTTTGCCTGAGCTGCTGTGTGAAGCTTTTAGGTTTTTTTTCCTGTGAGACATTTTTTTCTCCCTACCATGTTGCCAGTGGTTGTGTTTCTTTTTTCCTTTCCCTAGCATTTTGGGTTTTATTCTTCTGCCGTGGGTGTGTGTGGGGGAAATAAGGTCTGATGGTTCAATATCTAGCATTTATTTATCCTTTTGTTTCCTATGCTGCGTTGGCTCTCAGTTTGTCTATAAACTGTTGTTTTTTCACTTTCATCCACTACTACTCACTAGTTTCCTTTTTTAGAGGAAACATTCATTCCAGAGTATTTTTCTTCTAAATTTGTCTCTAAACTGAGACGCACCTTCTCATGGTATAGAAGTGGTGAAATCTCTGCCAATGAATGCTGATTCTGATAGCTTGCTGATCAGGTGAATGAGTAGAATTTAAGCAATATAGTGGAGAATCTTGCTTTGCTTCTTGCTTTATTGAAGTTGTATTGGATATGCGTAGCCAGGTTTTGGTAGTGGGGGAGCTATAGGGGTGGTTTCTGGGAGAAGCTGCCAGAAGATTCCTCCATGTTTGGCCGAGTAAAACCCTGGTAGCTCCAAAACAAGACACACTCCTGCCCAGTGCTGGACCTATTGGATATGATGGTAGTAATGCCTCTGTGATAATACTTAAGAAGAAAAAAACTAGTTATTATGCAGATGTAATTGAGGCCAGAGAATAGCAGAGTGAGAATTTGTGAGAGGAACAACTGTGCAGACACCAAGGGTAGCACAAAAGGAGGGACCAGAGGTGCTCTAGACTGAACCAGAGCTAAGATTCCCCTGCAGCCCGTGGTGCAGCCCATGGTGAGGCAATTGTGCTCCTGCAGCCCATGGAGGTCCCCAGAGATCCACCTGCAGCCCCTGCAGGAGACCCACATTGGAACAGGTGGATGTCTGAGAGGAGCGTGGTCAGGGCCCCTGGGAAGCCCATGCTGGAGCTAGCTCCTGGCAGGGACGTGGGGAGAGAGGAGCCCACGCCAGAGCAGATTTCCTGGCAGGGCTTTTGACCCCACTGAGACCCACACTGGAACAGGCTGTACCTGAAGGACACATGGAATGACACATGCACCCCATGGAAGAGTGACCCATGTTGGAACAGTTGGGAGAGCACTGTTGGGATGGACTCGTGTTGAAAAAGTTTGTGGAGAACTGTCTGCCATGGGAAGGACTCCATATGGGAGCAAGGGAAGGACTCCTTTCCCTTGAGCAGTGGGAAAAACAGCATGTGATGTAGTGATCATAGCCCCCATTCCCTATCTCCCTGCGCCACTGTGGGGCAGGAGATAGAGCTGGGAAGGTCAAAAGGGCTTGGGGGAATGTCTTTTCAAGGTCTTATTTTATTTCTCATTATCTTGCTCTGCTTCTGCTAATAGTAAATTCAATTAATATCTCTAACTTGATTCTGTTTTGCCCGTGACAGTATTTGGTAAGTGATCTCTCTCTGTCCTTATCTCAATGAGCCTTTGTTACTTTTGTCTCCCCTGTTCAGCTATGGAGAGGGATGATGTAGCTGTTTTGGTGGGTGTCTGGCATCCAGCCCAGTGTAAACCCTCTACTCATGAATACATAGACAGATAGACAGTCAGACACACACATACACAGACATATATGCAGATATATGTGTCTAAATGTACTTATATCTCTATACACTTATATACAAATATATTTCTGTATCTGTGTGTGTATCTGTGTATACACATGCATTTTATCACTTTTTTTTGTTTGTTTGTTTTGTTTTCAGTTGCATTTATATTGTGCATATCTGTTGCATATTATCTTCTTTTGTCAGAGTCATGACACTGTCTTGACACACAAATACAACACATATCTATATTTTTGACTTCATTGCCTAATTAGATTCTAACATAATCTCTAAATTTTAGACTATTTTATAGGTCTTTACGTTTCTAAGCTTTGGTTATATAATGTTATTTGTTGGTGCCATTTATTCTCCCATTTACTTGACTGTAGGATGAAAACATTGAAAACACTTATATTTCTAGTCGCACATAGTTTCCACAGTCATAATCTATGCCATTATTATTTTCCATCACTGTAATCTTATTTCTTTTTATTTTATTCATTTCTTGCTCATTTCTCTTAGCTTTCAGAAAGTAGTTTGTGGAGAAAAGTATGCTGGAAATTGTTAAGATATTTAGCCTGCAGAAGCAAGAGCACCAACTGAGTGGTTAAAGCTGATTTTTGGTAAAACTTTAAAGCCAGGAGACTTTCGCAGTAATTTTTAAGAAAAGGGAAAATTACCTCCTCAAGGGGCACAGAAAAAGGGAAGAGTCGAGAAGGGAAGGGAAGCAAATAGCATTTTATTTTATTTGTGCTGTGTAGGTTTGTGTCACAGATAAAGCTGATGAATGATTTAGGAATATGCAGCAAGTACAGCTCTGTACAACAGTGCAATTCTTTCCTCCTGAGCTCCTGCCAGCTGTGTGCTCAGGTGGCCAAGAAGGCCAAGGGCATCCTGGCCTGCATCGGGAACAGTGTGGCCAGCAGGACCAGCAAAGTAATTCTGTATTCAGCATATATTGGACCCCCCTGTTCCTTGAGTTCTGTGTCCAGTGCTGGGCACCCCAATTTTGGAAGGATGTTGAGCTGCTTGAATGTGTCCATAGAAGGGCAACAAGGTGAGGGGTCTAGAACACAAGCCCTGTGAAGTGGAGTTTAGGGAAATGAGGTTGTTTAGCTTGGAGAAGAGGAGGCTCAGGGGAGACCTTTTCACTCTCTACAATTACCTGACAGGAGGATGTAGTCAGATGGGGCTCAGTCTCCTCTCCCAGGCAAATAGTGGCAGAACTAGGGGACAGTCTCAAGCTCCACCACAGGAAATTTAGGCTAGACATTAGGAAAAAATTCTTCGCTGAAAGATTGCCTGAGCATTGGAATGTGTTGCCCAGGGAGGTGGTGGAGTCCCTGTCCCTGGAGGTGTTTAAAAAAAGACTGGATGCATCACTCAGTGCCATGGTTCAGTTGATGAGGAGATGTTTGGCCATAGGTTGGGCTTGATGATCTCAAAGTTCTTTTCCTACCTAGCTAATTCTGTGATTTTGTGATTTTCCTTCCTCTGTCACCCAAGACACTGTCTTAAAACAAATGGTTTAAAATTTTCTGGGATTCATTTGTACCTGATCACTGCATCATATTCCAGTTCCCCTGTTCAAAAGAAATGACATTGTTCTTGCTCCATTATATAATTGGTTTCCCCAAGAGAATATGGGTGACCAGAGAGAAGACATATGCAGTTCTCTGGAAAACAGAAAAGTCAGAAAACTATGAGCATGAGTGAACATTGCTGGAGAGACTCCTTTATTGTAATGTTGAATTTCCCTCAAATATTGCTGTAAGATCAAATAAAGTAGTAGAATATCATATGAATGAGACAGCAGCCTGGAATCTCTCATTGTTGTCATACAAGTGAGTGGTCCTCTGGAGTAAAGTAAATTGATTCAACGAACCTCACTAGCATTGTTCAGATGAAGCAACAGGTTGTTCCATAGCTGGAAGCCATTGATACAACACTCTTTCATTTCTTTTATGAACATTCCAGAACTTATTTAAAACCAACAGCATTTGCTGAATAGTTTTCGGAATAGAATTGTGCCATAGAGAGGAAAAGTTTGAAAACTTCGGTTACAGAGATTAAATATTTTTCAGCCACATTATTATGCTCCATAGGGTTTTTTTCTTTGTTTAAAAATATTATGGAAATTGCTTTTCTTTCACTGCAAAGTCCTTGGCTGAAAAAAGTCATTTAAATACTTATAGTTTACCATGCTGGTACATGAATTATCTGGTACATGAATTCTAGGTTTATTTGAACAGATGCTGCCTAGACAAATGCAGATAATTTACATTTATGTTTGGGTAACATTAATGGATATACAACAAATACTGTTATAGCCTTTGAAAAACTTGCATTTGAGAGGGTTTCTTTTAGTTTTACATGAAATCTTTCACAGGCAATGTTTACCCCTCCCCTCCTCCCCCAGTCCCAATTCCTGGATGTTACTGAATCTAAGCAAAACATTTAAAAGTTTATCCAACTGTAAAGATAGTATGTGGGGGAAAATAGGTTAAAAAAAAAAAAAAAAAAAGAAAATTAAAGAAGGAAAGAACAGTTTCTAATACCTAAAACAACATTATGCTGAGTTTTTGTAAGACTTTGGATGGATTTTTTTTTTTCCCAGGTCTGACATTGCACTTCAAGAGGGTAATTGGAAGAAGTACGGAGAAATGAAGTAGGAAGAGCATGTGATCGGTGGGAATCACTAATGCTTTAGTCTCAAGAAGTACTGACAGGGACAAGGAAAGAAGTGTTTGAGAGTAGAAATCGTCAAGTTTCTCAAATTAGAAAACACTCACAATGCAATTTTAGAAAGAAAACAATTTTCCCCCATATTTCTTACAATCTATTTGTGCAACATAAGCCACAGTTCCACTAAACTCTCATTTCAGAATCTCTAGTGTCACTTTTGGGTGCACACAGGATTTTTGTAGTGAATCTTCAAAGAGGAAAAAACCAGGCCATTTTTCATTCCTTAAATGCAGTTATCTCTGAAATCTGATAATAGCATCTTTATTGGCCCAGTGCTAATTGGTAATATCATCAATGTTCAG
Organism: Chamaea fasciata; assembly: GCF_029207755.1. Classification (NCBI taxonomy): domain Eukaryota; kingdom Metazoa; phylum Chordata; class Aves; order Passeriformes; family Sylviidae; genus Chamaea; species Chamaea fasciata. The sequence goes on from NW_027094089.1 coordinate 9,501,769, forward strand.
GTAAAATGCTTAAATTCCTTTTAGTCCTGAGAAGTTTAAACTTACATTTCTCCACTCATGTCTCCCTCACTTTTAAAAATAAGTCCCAATTGCAAAAATAAAACCCAAAATAACACCAAAACAAACCAAACAAACCCAAAACCCCAAAACAGACTAACAAGAAAACAATAACAGCAACAACAATGAAAAAAGAAGCCCAAACAAGTAAAGTACTGGGCTCTAGATTCAAGTTTTATAATGAATTTCTCACAGTTCTAATTTAGGAAGATGAATCCTGAAATTTTGTTATAATTGACAAGACAGCAGCACAAGTGGTCACATTGCTGCATGGGAAAGCTCTTGTAAGAAAGATCTCACTGCTTGTTTAGCATGCTGCTCTGTGTAATCATGATGATAGCAGAAATCAGGCCAGGGTAATTCTAGGGGATGATTTTCAATATTAAGTTAAAATGGAAACATTTACACTAAATTAAATATTGGGTCAAAAAAAAATTAAAATGAGTATTATTACCAAAGGCAAATTATCTGCCTGGATCTGCATAAATTAACTTGATACAGTTGTATAAATTTTATGTGACATATAAAAGCTGGAGAGCCCCTAATGTTCCTCCATTCATCTGTAGCATACGCTGCATATTTGGCCAGTATGTGCTCTTCTTCTTGTCTGTGTACCCTGTACAATGCTAGAACAACCCATGGCTCTGGTGCAGTATAGTAGGTGCTGTGGTTTTTTTAGAGTTCAGTATGTCAAAATCATTAAGAATAATATGCACTTGAGATCATTAAGGAAAGCTGGACAGAATAATAATAAAAAAATCTCAAAAAATTCTATAATCACTAACACAAAATATAACTTTTCCCAAACTTCAGAATGCAGCAGATAACAGCTGGATGCCCCCTTAATAACATCCAGAATTTCTGCTGGAAGTACACATTATTCCAAAACTGGCAGAAGTGTTTTAAAGGGTAGCGTCAGAAACACTTAAAGAAAAAACATCATGAAATGATTCCTATTTTTTATTGCTCAATGTCTGTCTATTACTTTTAAAATTCTAGTGTGGCCAAAGAAGGTGATAAAAAGAACAACAAACTGAATTTTGTCAGGATTCAAGACAGAAATTATTCCATCCCTAAAGGATTGGCTGCTTTTTCTTGTGTTGCTTTACACTGTATGAATTGTCAGAAGTGTGTCACAAAATTGGACGTGCCACCTTTAAATACTTGAATCTTTGTTCTACAGTGTGGCCCTGTGTAGTTACAGTTTCAAATTTCAATCAAAATAAATGATTTTCTTTTGAAAGAATCTCCTTGGGTATTTGGGACAGAACAGTGTGTCTTCTTTCCCCGCCCTTATTCATTCCCTGCTGCTTTCATTATTAGAACATTTTGAAGAACCCCTGTAGACATGTCCTGAACTTGTGTAAAGGTTTATTTGCCTAAGTTTAGCTGACAAATCGCCAGAAATGCTGTGCAGCATAAAGTCATACTGCTGATGAGGAAGAGCATACAATTGTATTTAAATAATCAAAGCATATAATTTAGAATATGCTAATAAATGTTTTACTAATCTAATCAATCTGTTAAGGAACTTCGTGCAATTTAAAGACAAATGGAAGTATGAATATCTTTTAATATGCAGCACCACAAGCTTAATCCTGGTACAAGCAAATATTTCCTTCAAAATGTTACACTGCATCTGTCATATGTGGCACTTATGACTATCATAAAATTGTAGGTCAACAAAATACCAAATAAGTTTCATGAAATCAACATTAAAATGTAACCTAAGATCAACTGCATAAAATTAAGCTGCTTTAAGGACCAGAAGAATTTAGGAAGAAGCTATCTGGAATAAGGCTTCTGACTTCCCAGACACCTTGAGGAGTAACTCAGTAAATTATACCTGCTTATACCTCTTTTATTATTGTATTGCAGGGTTAGGCTAAAAATAATTGTGTGAATAAATAGGGTGAGAAGGTTTGAACTGTAACTTGAAATAAAGAGGTAGTAGTAGCTGTGTGGCTGGATACATTTATGACTGTGTCTCCATCTAATTAGGTATGTATAGACTGCCTGCTCCAAATATTCCTCGAAATATTCTGTTGTAGGCTTTCTTTCCAAATGGCTTTTGGATATCATGCTGTGTTTATGCACTTCAGCATGATGTTGAGGCTTCAGAACAGTTCAGTACTGTGATATGGTGCATTAGAATAGCATTCAGTCTTTCTAAAGTCTTTGGGGAGTTTCTTTAGACCTAAATGATTTTCAAGTACCAATTTCTTAAAACATGAGGGCAGCTCTCCTGTTGACAACCATTTCTGAAGAAACAGAAGCCACCATTCTACCTATGAATACAAAAGTGTTAAAAACATGATTCTACAGAAAAAAAGGTTTCATAACTTGATTTTCAGAAGATTTGAAAAATACTGGACTGTACCATAATTTATTTTTCCTTTTTCCAGTTCCATTGAATGCAATTTTAAATTTCCAAGGAGCAATGAGTCTCTAAGAAAATTCTAACTGCTTCAAAGTCGCTATAGTCCTGACATGTTGATGCTCATGCACAGAACTTATGTTGTGACTCTTGGAAGAATTGTAGTTGCAAATAGATCTTTTCTTTTCCATCTGAACAGGTGTTCATATATAAAACTTAGAGATGCAACCTGCTTTACAAATGGGTAAAATGTCCTGAAGCTGAAAATAAGTCAGGAAAAAAAAATATAGTAATCTTTGCTTATAACAACAGATATTTTTTGAAAACACATTTTTCAAACCACTTAGAGGTTCAGTCAAAACGGTAATTCACTTTCTGCAGATTTTCCTAGACAGTATTTTTTTACTGCATAGTTAATCCTAGATGTTATTTATCTATTATCTCTTTCCATCTGATCAAAGAAGATCTGAGAAGGCTTTAAAAGGGCTTTAAATCTTATCCATTTCACTAAGATGAAACTTAGGCTCCATTAGGACTCAGGATGATACATCAGTGGTGAAGATATAAGCGAATGAAGTGTTCTGAATATTCTCCTGTTCCTCTTTCATTATTGAACATGAAAAATGGGTATAACCTCCCACAGAAAACTGAAGAAGAGTCCTACACAAAAGAATACACATACCTGCTGTACCTCCCCAGACACAAAAAGAAACCTCACATATTTCCAGGAAATATTTGCATAAGTGCAAGCGACAATCTAAAATACAGCAAGTTCTTGTATTATTGAAAACCCTGAGAAACACAAATGCAAATAAAATTTTTTCTCAGGATTTTAGCAAATTTCTCCAAGCCTAAAAGGAGCAGTGCTCCATTACAATATGTCAATATACTTAAGAGAAGAGCAAGTGCTGTAATAGCACTTAGCAAAAGTGCAGCTTTTTTCTGGGTGTCTGTCAAACTCAGGTAAGGATAGATATTAGTTATGACCATGGAAAAGATCATACAAATCAAATGACAGCATGTTAGTATGATACAAAGCTGCTGTTATCTGAGCTGCAACTACAGTATACAGACTCCATGTCTGGAGAGAATTTGTTATGTCTAGAAGCACGGGCAGCTCATGCCAAGTGAGTAGGCAATGTTGTTTTTCCTCTGCATGGAATTTTCAGCATGACAGCATATTCTCCATTATAACTATTAGGGACTAGAATTTATTCATCTTTCTGCATCAGCACTACAATCTACATCTGGCATGTGCTATGTGAAGCACAGTGCAGCAAAGCTGTGTCTGCTCACTGCTTGTCTCCTATGGAAAATACAGCACCTGTGCGGTATTCCACACTGGGTTCAGTGCTGAATTTCAGCAGCAGAAATCAGAAATGTGCTTTCTGCACATGCACTACACTGGTACATAACTATCCACTTGAAAAATGCAGCATGACCTTCTAAACAGATAGGAAAATCATGATATAAAGGAATATTTAAAATCTGGATGTAACACTGATTCTCGATTTCAAATACCTCAAGAGAATAAATAATAGTTCTGAACTGCAGAAAACAGACAATATAAAAATACATTCTGGATGTCTTGTGAAATGGTTGCTGACTTTCTAAAATGGGTGTTATCCAATAATTATAGTTTATTGACATAAGTAAATATAGTGTATTAATTTAAATAATTTTTTCATCTTATACGTCTTTATTTCTCTCATAATACAGTTTTTTCATTTGTTCCAGAAACTAACATGGCAACATAAAAATAGCTGGTCAGATTTGTTTTGGCTGTTTTGTTTTTTTTAAAAGAATTTACTTAGATTTGTCTATTTTCTGGGAAGATAAATTAATGTGGAAAAGCAAGAGATGAGATAAAACAGAAGGCACTTGTCTTTATGCATTCATTTATGAAGGTGGGATACCTAAATGGGAGAAAGACATTTTTAATTATATCCTGTTATTAGGATGGGTAAGTTTTTGTCCTGCTATCAGAAAGTGACTGTACAGAGACACTATGACTTATTCTTTTTTAAATGGAAGACTTAAACTCTGGACTGTGAGTTGCAGCATAAAATCTATTGTAAGAAGGGCAAGTATTCTGATCCCAGTAAATATAGTTTTATAAAAGGGTTGAAAGCGCAGATGAATCAGGAGATTAGTAATAGACTGTAGAGCCTTTTCACTGCTAAGTCATTAGTTCAAGTGCAGCCGTGACTGGCAGGGTTTGAATCACGGCTCTTTGATGGCAGTTAGAAAGAGAGTATGAAGAAAATTCAGTAGTCTTTGTTCCTGTTTTGATTTAGAGGGCATCTCTGTTACAAAATCCTCATTATTAAACATCCAATAGAAGTCTAGTCAACTAAATGGTTGCTCTGTTTCAAGCCCTGGCTGTATGTTGGGAAATAAGCTTTTTTACATTACTATGAGATTCTTTTCACTCTGAATCCCCATGTCAAAGGAAGTAGCATCTGCATACAGAGTAGACAAATGCCAGCAAATCTTTCTGCTCTGGTTTACTGACTGTAAAATGCAGACAATGCTTTTATTGTCTCCATTATTTGACTTCCCTTTTCATTTACATCCTAAACTCATCACAAAAAAAAAATGCTTTTCCTGATGTTATACCTGGATCAGAGCAGGGAATGTTTACCTATGAACAGTATTTATGGCAGTGGTATTCTTAGTTGTTATAGTTGGATTTCCTTGAAATGCAAGAGATAATACTGAAAGAGGAACATAGACTAGATTTGATATCTAAGTAAGTCTCTTTCTTAGTAAATACATGTACGTTTCTTGTCCAGCTTCTTTGTATATAAAAATTTACGTCCTTTTAATAATTTAATGTGCAGATAAAAGAAAATGTTCTGTTTCTTTAGCTCCCTTGTTTCTCTTAGCTCTATTGTGTCGGTGCATATTTTACTAATCATCTCTAATTGGCTGCCACTGATACTTACCTAGCACAGACTAAGTGTCAATGTTTCAAATTTGTTTCTGTCTGGAGAGCTTTCTATTTCTTGAATAAATGTAATAAGTTAAGTATACTATATCTCATGGTTTTCTTGAGTACAAATTGCTAAAATATATGTACATTAGGAGAAGACAAAACCCACAAGCCTAAAAAGCCCTTCTAATGTTACCTGTGAAAGCAACTGCAGAAAAACAAACCAAACAAGAAAGCAAATAAAATTAACCAGAAACAGGTGTGGTGCATTGTCTTGGCAATGAATATTAGCTTTATGTAAAACTATGGTCTGGATATATGTTCACTGTGATAGGTAAGATTAACTGTCACCCTTCATTGAAGACAGCTGTAACAAGCCACTTGTGAATTGCACTAGAAAAAAAAAAAAACTAGCCATCAATGAAAGCATATACTTTTCCACAATAAAAATATATTTGGGTGATAAGATGTTTCTGGGGTGTATTTTGGCTTGTTGGGTCTTTTTGTTTGATTTTAGGTTTCTTTTATTTGGGAATTTATTTTAGGGAAATTTGCTTTATTTGTGTGGATTTTATGTTTTTTCTCCATAGAGATGAATGTCTGGATGTAAGAAAGAAAAAGGAAGTACAAAAGCATCACTGAAAAAATTAAAGAAGAAACAGAAAGCAAAGAACTTCATGAAAAAGAACTGAGAATATGACTCTGAGGAAAGTTTAGAGCCAGGGAGCTTTCTGGAAAAGTATTTGACAGACATGGAGCTTTAAAGAAGTGAATTTATTTATCATTTGATTTGCTAGCATTAAGGCAATTGAATCTTTGGATTATGTCCCCTACTCTTCTATTATTTATGAAATGGAAAAATTATGGAGCAAAGCTTTCACTTTATCTGGTAATAATTTTCAAGAAAAAAATTAGCTCCTAATCTTCAACATAGACCCTGCTTCATTGCTGTTCTGGATGGGATATTGAATTATAGGCTCAGGAAGGCAAAGGAAAACATTTACAAGGACTATAGGTCTAAAAATATTCTCCATGAATATGTGGTAACTGAATTATTGAATTATGCCATGCTGAAGGACCTATGAGGTTAATTCAAGTATTCTCTGGGAATTTGCTAAGGCCTTCTTTTAATTCTTTGTAGTCACATCACACAAAAAAAGATAGATCAAACATTTTTTTGCTTTGTCACATACAGTGAAATGAAACACAGCCTTCTTTACGTTTTTTTTTCATTTCAGTCACATATTTTTCAAATTATTTAAAGAGAAGGAAAGCCAGACTTGATGCCAGCCACCTTAATAACAGAGCAAAAGCTGCACTGACACTGGCATATTTTAAAACAGAAATTAAAAAATAGAATTTAAAAAATCAGATAAGAAGCCAACTTTTTTTTTTTTTTTTTTTTTTTTTTTTTTTTTTTTTTTAAGTTTGAGCAGAATAACAGTGAATGACTGCATGGTTGAGCTCAGCAGATAATCACTCTCACTGGACATACTCTGTATCCTTTGGGAACATTTTGTATTAAAAAAAAATTCTGAACATTCTCTATGACAGCTGCTCACACCCAGTTAAAAGGATACAACATGACATAATTTCCAAATTAGGACACTTAACCATAAGCAAGTTTAGCCAAAGGGAATAAATGATTCATGGAGATTGAAGGCTGCCAAAGTTTGAGACAAAAGTTGGTAAGAGCTTCATAGAATGCATCATAGAAAGAAGAGATAGAAGAAACTATTATGAAAGGGTAGAATTGAGTTCAAGATATCATTTAGGAAAGACATGTGAGACAAAGAGATCTGTAATTTCTCAGCAATTTTTTTATCATACTTCTGAGAATTTATGCATGGATCTGAGAATTTGCTGACACTTTTCTACTTGCCAGAACAAAAATAACAATTCAGAGTTTCTGCACAGCTCTTGTTGTATGAGCCTAGCACAAAAAGCCCTCCACTGTCTAGGTGACCTCAGAAATAAGTTGACTCAGGTCAACCAAACCCTCTTCTACACAGGCCAGAGACATCCAGCTACTACATTTGCAATATTAGTAGGTAGGTATCCAAAATTAAAAGACCGGAAGTGATAAAAAATAGAATTAAGAACAGAAATCTAGAAAAAAACCATTGAAATAGCACAAAGAACATATGCAACTATATGAAAATGTAAACATATACAGTAAGGTGAATTTAGCACTGCTTCAAACAGTTCTGTACACTTTTAAATTGTTTGCTGTTTCTAGCAAGGAACTATATTGCATGTATTCAACACAGTTTGGTAGGCATTAATTCAGTTTACCATCAGGTAAGCTCTTGTTATAAATGACATAGAGCGACTAATGAGACAGGTAAATTGAATGTGAATACAGAAATACCTTTGTAATTTGCTGCTACTATAATTGAATTTTAATGGTTTTGAAAAGATATACTAAATTAGAAGGAACCCTCCCTTGAGGGTGGAGATTTGTGGATAGACTAGAGAGCTGGGAGTCACCAACTGCATGATTTGCAGAAGAGACAGTGCCAGATTCTCCACCTGTGTCAAGGTTACATGTAATCTTGGTTATATGTAAAAACTATGGTATGAGAATCTAGGGAGCAGCCCTGAAGAAAGAAATGTCTCCTGTCTCTGCTGACCCACAGTAGGGCATGAGGAAATTAAATGAAGCTTCATCAGGGTGTGTTCATTTTGGACAATACAAAAATATCTTCCCAGAAAGGGTGGACAGATCACTGAAACAGGCTTTCCAGGGAGGTGGTCATAATATCAAGTCTGTCAGAGTCCAAGAAGTTTCTGGATGATGCTCCTGGTTGTATGATTTAGTTTTAGGTAGTCCTACAAGGAACAGGAGTTGAACTTAATGATCCTTATGGCTCCCTTCCAAACTGAGATGTTCTGTGACTCTATGATTTTACATTGGGTGGACTCAACAGTCCCATTGCTTATTCCTTACTTATTTTGTTAATTTTGTAGTGGTATGTGGATAGAACACTACTCCAATTCCTGAAAAAAAAAAGCCCATTATCTTGATAATAGACTGGCAGGAGTATGTTCAGTGATAAAGCTTTAAGTTACTGTATTTACCTCAAGACTGCAGGGTTCCTCCAGGCAACAGTGCATAAGCGGTGCAGAATAAAATTCAGGTGACATAAACAGAACCCTGTGTGCACCAGGAAAAACTGTTCTCTGCTGTCCTATTTCTGTCAAGCATTGCAGAGCTAATGGGAAGGTATTCACTTGATCTATTTTTTTTCCCCAGTGATTGATTAAAATTCCCTAGTTTTCGTGGAGGCATAAAACACAATTCATCAGTCCAGCCAGGCAAGTTATGTAATTTAAGTTTGATGTTTTTGAGAATGTGTTTACAAAGATCTAAATCACCACAAAAATTCTGAGTGCTTAGCCCTCCAATGTTACCCACAACAGGCACACATGTACTTTGCATCATTTTTTTTCACAAATGCACACTCTGCGTGTGAATTAAACAGGATCATTGGATAGGGTGCATTAGTAACAATGTGACCTCATTCTGCTCAGAGTTCAATGACACTTCCATTAGATTTACCCAATTGTAAGCAAGAAGCATTTAACCTTCTTGTAGCTCCAGACCAGAGTGCCACACAAAGTATGCTATTTGAAAACTACTACAGTTATAAATATTTCGCAAAATGTTTGTGTAAGATTTATGAACTTCCCTGCTTCCATGCATTCCTTGTAATCTACAGTAATACTACTTTTACAGAGCCAAATAGACTGCCTATATTTCCAATAGTAGGCACACAAATTCAGGAGTATTCCTGTGATTAACAACTCACCAATGGAATGGAGAGATCAATACTCTCAGCCCTTCCTCAAAACACATATAACAGAAACAGTTAAAATTTCTATAATGAGGAAGATGCTATTAGCAAGATACTATTTGGATGTCTCAGTGCTTTGAAGTTACCAATATAGGAAAGAAAAAATAAAAGAAACAAGGAGTTTTTCTTCAGGGGTGCTTGGACTTAAACATGAGGGAAGAAAGCAACATGCAGAGGTAAAACTGTATTTACAGGAGAGAGAAAATCCTTGAGGCAGAAGGACCATCTTTTTTGCTACAGTAACTGAAGTGTGTTCTCTTAGCCCTTGAACATATGTGCATCCTTATTTTCATATAACCAAATAAAAAAATGCTGCATGTAAGTGAAGAAATATTATTTTGCCGTGACACTGACTCCTTATTGCTATGGTAAGTGGCAATCCTGTCTTTCTTTCAGTTCACACTCTTGAGTAGTTCACTGTTTCATCACACTGCCTATTATATTTCAAAGGCATACTGTCAACATCAATCCAGCTTTGATTTAAAAAGAAATGGGCGGGGAAGGCGTTAGGGAGAAAATACACAGGAAGCATCTGAGTATTCAGGTTTTCTCTCTCTCTCTTTGTCTGACTTCTCTGTTTAGGCTGCTGTGTTTTCTATCTAGGGCAGCGACTGTGTATTACTCATGCTTTTATATTTCTAGCACAATTTAATTTCCATCCTGGCTGGAGATTGTAGCACAAATTAAAAGAAAAAATACTATTTCATTATATGAAAATGACAAGTTTTTAATTTTGCAGTGTTCTTTTGCTTTGTTGTTGTAATTGCTCCTAATGGTGACCAGTTAATGACATCCTATTAATGTTGTTTAGCAGAATGAAATAAGACACTGGCAACTAGAAGAAATAGTTTTGTCTTCATTTGTAAGATCTTTCCATTTGATATTTAAAATAAAATATTCTTTCAGCATTCCTAGTTCATAATTTATGAAGAAAATGAGATTTTTTGTTGTCAACACATATTTTCTTATTTAACTTCTGAAAAATGATATGTGCATGCATCACAGATATAACCCAGGAACACATGTGACTGTTCATAGATTTAAAGCAACATTAATTATTTTAAGTTCAGCTATAAAACCAGGCAAGATTGCTGATACCATAATGGTCACTGAATAATCGTAAAAAGATGTGTATTCATAAATGACGGGCTTGTGTTAACTCATGGGACGACAGACTTTATGTAACTTCATGCAATTACTATTATAATTATTTAACTTGGTTCGTTTCCTAAAAGTCTCCAGATACTCATACAAATAATCTAAAAGGATTTTTTTACTTCAGGGAGAGGGAGAATTGAATAAAAAATTATGTTAGTAGAAAGCTGCTTTGTCTTGTGTTTTCTTTTGTTTGCAAGCCAAAAGAGGAGTATGTTTGTAACTTATCACCGGGAGTAATTAGCTAATGTTAAAATATTGATTTTGCATTAAGCAAGATAAATGTTAAAATATTGACTATGGAACAAACTTCTTATTAAGACTCTCACTTTCTAAAATGAAAAGATACAATCCAGACAATCTTCTCTGTAACTTCAATATGTAAATTTCTTACTATATTACAACATGCAGAACTGCTTACTCAGGCACAGAGAACTTTCAGCATCCTGGTGCTAAATAAAGGTCCAGGTTCAAAAGCTTGTTTGGATTAAATAAATTTAGTACCCAAGTAAATGTATGAATCACTTCAAATCATGTTTTTTCATTTTTTTACAGAAAATCAATCATGTGAAAAGCATGTAGGAATTTTCATGAGGCACTACATAACCTTGCACCAAACCTTACAAACTTGCTGTCACTGTGATGATCGCAGCTAGAGCTCTTTATTCTTGGCTTCTTTCTAGTTCTCTTTGGAGATGCAGAAAACAGATGCTGCTGATCTAATTAAGTAGGTTAACAAAGTTCTTCAGCTTTAATGTAATTTTTGTTCTTATGACAAAATGGAACTATAACTTCTAAGTGTAATGAGGAAGAAAGGCATTCACCCTCTAATATTTTGGCATTTGCTTTTCCATGAGAGCACCCACATATTTTTGTAAGCGGGATTAATTTTACTGGTCTTCTTAAAATATATATTATTTACATCTCAACTATTATTTTAGAAAAGAATAGCCTTACAGTAACAAAGAATCATCCTTAGCAATGGCGTAAGATCCTCATTTCTGTGTGACACTGCTATTTGTGCAGCTTCTACAGGTCAATAGAATAGGCAAGGTGTCAGCTCAGAGAAGCGCTTAAAACTACACTTAGGAAACTCAAAGGCAATGAGTAGTTTCAAGTGCAGGTGGGACCCTGAATAAATTTTCAGTAATTTGCTTGGAACTTTTCCTAAAAATAGGCACTCCAAAAGCACAGAAATGGCTTTCAAACCTTGAAGATACATGTTTTAGGATGAATTTTAAAAGGGGATAGCTTTCAAATGGAAAAAATAAGGTTTATTGTTTCACATATATTAACATAAAAAGGACATGATAATTTTTTGCCCTTGCAGAATTTTTCTGAGCTTGGTCTACTCCTGCTTTCATGTTCAACAACTCCTAGTATCTTCATGGGCTGAAGCAAAATCCTCAAGAAAATATCCTTCTTCTGTCACGATGGGTGCATAGTGCTTACCTTCTTTACTCACGCTTGAAGCTCCCACCACTTTCCCTTCTTTCATCTCTGCCTGTCTACCCCAAAAGACGGGGTCTTGGTTTCCTGGAAGAAATTTCCATCTAACTGAGTGAACATCAGTTAATCTTAGGTAGGTCAAAAAATTTTCCTGTTTACAAACACATCATGTACTCTGCAGATAATAAAATACAAGCAAATGTCATAGGCACTTCCTGTCGCAGAAGTTGCAAGAAGTCAGTTGGTGTTTTTTTCAAATGGTAGCACCTTGGCAGGACCCCTGCTTTCTTAACTGCTCAGCAAACACAGGAGATACTGGAGGGAGACTAGAAGACAATAAAGCATTTTTTTGTGTGTGTCCTGTCCCTGTGCTCTTTTCAATGAGTCTGAAGGATGGCGCCAGTTTCAGAAAGGCCTGTGAAGGTACACCTTTGGTTGAACCTAGGTATGTTTCTTGTAGGTTTCTGAGGAACCTGTAAGCCAGCAGAAGAGTTTAAAGGAATTTATAGAATCACTTACATAAATGAAATTATTGTCAAAAAAAATTGTTCCATTAGCAAGCAGCAGCAGAGGAGCTGCAGTAGAAATTTCAGTTGGTAGTTGTCATGCCAAGTAAGCATAATCATGGCCCTCTTCAGGTTTCTTTAGATTCTGCCCCCTCAAAAAAAAATCAGCAGCATTGTACCTTAGAGGCAATGCTTCTAGGTGTCGTGTGAAAGCACACTTTTCCCACGCAGTTCAACTCATGCCATCTGTCTCCCTTGAAAAGCATCTTCTGACAAAGAGGATGGCTTTTAGACCACAGGGAGTGTAGAGAATATGATTGCCCTAGATTTTTTTTAAAATGAGCTTGGTCCTGCTTGAACCCACACCCACATTCTCTTTACAGAACCAGGTACAAATACACTGTCACTCTTTAAAGAAAAATTTAAAAAAAAAATTCCCTGCTTCACCATGTCCCATGGATTTTATCCCTAAAATGGGACAAGAAAAAAGAAAGAAGAAAGAAACGCTTCCATACAAAGCCAGTGATACTGTGACCTGAGAACATACACTTTTATAAAGAATACCATATTTCCTGCTCATTCTCTGTCTCCTCCATTTCACCTCTGTGGTGCATTGTGTTTAAAAGCAGCTATTCTGAAGCTAAAATAACCATTAAAGACTTCTCATTCTGGATGAGACTGAATACTTCACAAAACATTTTTCAAAAATGAACTTATTTTATCCTTGTGAAATAAAACAGCATGGATGAAGAGCTGTAAGACTGAAGTCAGTGAAAAAGCTGATAATGACGAAAGAATCTAATTTGTAATCTTAGATTCTTCTATTGGCATATTAGCTCTTCTTCCTGCTTTGTATTGCACCAAGCCCTCACATCCCCTAATCATGGACTGAAAAAATATTTAGCAAGTATTAAACTAACTAATAAACTAAAAAAACTATTTTCTAGATGATGCCTAAATATCTGTCTTTATAGAAACAAGAAATAGATTTGAAATAAAAAAGAACTGCAAAGTTTTTTAAAAAAGTGGATGTGCACACATATGCACATGCACACACATATATATTTAGCAAATATGAATAGTCTCTAAAGGTATAATTAGTAGAGAAAGAGGGAGGAATTTTATACTAGGCAAGAAATAGGCCAATTCAGCTGAGGTTCCCTACTGCACTGACAGCTGGCTGAATCTTTATATATGTTAGATGTAGAAGTACTGGTGATTTATTGGTTTGTTTTTCTCTAGCATCTTTTGTATGACAGTGCAGGAGAAGAAACTTAATAATGATCTCCAAATTGGATTTTTTTTATCCTTTATCTCTTTTCTTTGTTTGCTTGATTTTTTTTTTTTTTTTGGTAAGATAAGGTAGACATTTGTATGATATTACATTTTTGAAATTAGTGTAGTCCTGAATTAACTTATTCTCCATCATGAAAAAAGGAAACATTGTTAGCTCTCTTCAAGTACAGTGAAAGCATGACTATCAAGAAGAATATTCTGGAAAATTGACTTTACCTGATGATTTATGTCAGGTCAAAAAAGGAAAATAAAAATAGCCTGCAAATTTACTCTTTTTATTTAACAAATAATTACGTACTACAAAAATAAAGGACAATAATAAATATTGGTTATGTAATTGCATTTAATCATACCTACGTTTTCAAATAGGTGTATTACAATCTATTGTCATAGTGCTTCCTCTCATACAATAGTTGTGATCTGTATCTCTTCATTGCAGTATTTCTTCTGTATCTATATAATATTTCCAATGTTGTGCTGTTGTCGTTTATTGTTGTACTGTTGCTCATTTACAGTGTGATCAGATTTGTATAAAAACTTTGCATTTGCTGTTGCACATTTTTTAAAATTAACTGATAACTCAGTCTGCACATATTCAAAAAACTTTGCCATAGCTTTGGTGAAAGTGATGATGTATTTTCAGCTAGGTTTTCAAGGTCACCCTCTATTCAGCTTAATATAACACTTCTATTTTGTCTATTTTCTCTGAAGAACCATATTGTCTGAAAACAAAATCTTGTGTGAGGTGAAGTCTGCTAGATTTCAGCCCTGCCTCCCAATGGAAGTGTCTGTGGAGGTGAGGCAGGTGTTCCATTCTAATTCTGAGTTAAGAAGTCTGTGTTATAAAGACAGCCTGATGAGGTTGTAGTGAGTCAGAAAACCACCAAGAAAGACAAGAAGGGCTGTCACTATGATCTTATGAATAGAACACAGGCGGTCATTATGGGAATTTAGAGTTCTGATCATAGGCCACAAAACTAGAACTTTCCTCGAGATTAGGGGCTGTTATAAATTACACAAACCTTCCAGAGTGCAAACCAAAAATCTCTCTCCATGTCAGGTACAAAATTTTTCTAGAGAAATGAGGCTGTGGTACTCACTCTGACTCACTGATTACATTTTTTGCATAGACTCAAAAGGAAGCTCAGTGCTTGCTTCAGGTGGACTAAATAGTCACCAGCTCTCCTCTCTTTGCACACCACCATTTCAAAGTCATAAAATTAAATTTATTAATTTAATCATACCATTTCTGGGCCTTTTCTTATTGTCATTTCCTATACTATTAGTTCTTCATTATTTTTACCATGCACAAATTCCATCTTGAATCAGCTTTTCTGGGTTTGGCCCAAAAGAAGGTTAAGAAATAAATAAAAAACATCCTCATGATCTCATCCGCTATAACAGTTTTCTACCATTTCACTCAGCTTCCCACACAGAGCTCAGCACTACCCTAAATGTACTAAGATGTTTCTGGGTTCGTACCTTCTCTTCTCACAGCTAAATAGCCCATATAGCTGATTCCGTTCTTGTTCTATTTTGTCTTTGATGTTCTCAGTCAGGCTGACTATGACCTTCTGGAATTTTTAAAATTATATATTGCATAAATTATTTTTTCTCTAGGATTTTCAATATTTTGTCTCTAACACAAATTTTTCTATCCATTTCCATTTTAACAAGTAGCACTATTTTCCTCTTGCAATGACTGTTTATCATTGCAATATGTAATCACCACATACTTAGGGAAAGATGCCTTTTATCTTTATTAGTCATTATGAATTTTTAACATAATTTTCAATTCTTAAAAGTCATTGTATGGATTGAAACACAGAAATACTGTGATTGTATAAAATGTTTCCTTGTGGACTCATCATTGATTATATAGGCTGATTGGCTATGGGTCAGTAGGCTATATTAGTTTCTTCCTAGAAAGGACTCTGATATGAGACCTTTTGGTAGGTAATTGATTTAAGTATCACACACCGAATTTTTATCAACAATTACAGTGGTGACACCCATTATTTTTCAGGCTGTAACAACATGGTGTGCAATTTTGCATGCCATATCATACTCGCCCGTGGTAACTGAAAGTGACAACTTGTCTTGCCTCAAATCGATTGTCTAGTATTCCAACAAAGTGGAAAATAATGACCTAAAATGAGGTAACACACCACAAATGGATTGTATTTTCTCAATTAGGTAGACTAAAGAGAGGAATAGTATACCTTTATTAACTGTAGCATTCATATTAGTTGAATAATGTTTGCATTTAGATAAGAAAAATAATACATGATAATAAAAGAATGGAGTGCATTCTTCTCTACATAGAGAAGTATTAGTAAGTATTAGTAAGTATTAGTAAGTATTATAGTAAGTATTAGTCCTCTCAAGTACATGGGAAATTAGGATTTTCAGAAGAAAAAAAACTTGAAGTAACATAAATAAATAAATTATGCACAGCATAAATTATGAGGAATGATTTGAAGCATAAGTAACACCTTGAAAATAAAATACTAAAGCATGAATTTTTGTAACATATCAGTATGTACAAGAATAAGGTGAAAGACACCTTATTTTCCTGTATTATGCAAATAATATCTGATATTTTGAATCATATCTCAGCTTTTAGCGCTCAAAGTCCATTACAAGTATACACAGAAGGTTGGTTAATTTGTTACTAAAGGAAAACACTTTCTGGCAAGAAGAGTGAGAAGAACTGCTTGCTTGAAAAAAAGAACTGGAAACTTTTATTGAAATTTATGGTGCAGGCAAAGTGCATTCTTTTGACAATGATGAAAATTCAGTAAAGCTGTCTTTAGAATATTCAGTGATTTACAAAATTTTACAGACCCTTTTGGTTTCAAATGTCTTGCCTTCTTTACATAAATCAAGTTTATTTTTACGCCTACTGATGCATAGGAATATGAAGTGCCTTAGGGCAATCAGAAATTAATACTGTGACTTCCTCAAGGTCTATTTGATCGTATTTGATATGCAGATTTCCAACTTGTACTGTCAAGTACTTTTTGGTGAGGGGCAACCTCACCAGTTCCTGCCCTGGTCCTGCTGCCCACATTATTTCTGATACAGACCAGGATGCCATGGGCCTTCTTGGCCACCTGGCCACACAGTGGCCTATGTTCAGCCTTGTTGACCAGCATCCCCAGGTCCTTTTCCATTGGCAGCTTTCCACTCTTCCCTGAGTGCCAGATGAGGATGTTGTGAATAAAGTGCAGGACACAGCACTTGCTCAACCTCGTACCACTATCCTTGACCCGTTAATCTGGCCTGTCTACACTCCTCTGTAAAACCACTAGCTGTTTAGTCAAGTGCTTTGATTAAAGTACCCAAAGAAGAAATCTAGTCTTACTAATAGAAAAAATGAACGGCCTCTTTCTATGAAGATTGAAGGCAGGTGCCAAGAGGATGGTGCCAAACTCTTTCTAGTGCTGCCCAGAAATAGGATGAAAAGCAAGGGTCATAAATTAAAACATAAGAAGTCTCATCTCAATATGAGGAAGAATTTTTTTTTTTTACATTGAGGGCAGCAGAGCACTGAAACTGGCTGCCCAGGGAGGTTGTGGAGTCTCCCATTCTGGACATATTTAAAACCTGAATAAAATCTAGTGTCACCTGCTGTTGGTGACCTTGCTCTGGCAGGAGGGTTGGACTGGATCAATAGAAGTCTCTTCCAACCCTAAATTTTCAGTGATTCTGTGGCTCTGTGATAATAACTTCCACACCTAGCACTCTGCACTACAACCTGTTATGACTTTCTAGAAGTATCTCTTCTGCTAATTCAAAGCAAGGAAACTCTCCTCAATGTCTGCTGAATGACTTTGGAAGGTCTGAGATGTCTGTGAAGCATGTTTTTGTAATCTAGTTAATTTACATTGCTACTGTACTCAGAGGAACATAATCCCATTCTCCATGTTGTAGTACACTACATTCTAGGATAATGTCAATTTTCTAATAGTTGCCAGAGATCTAGGTGAAAATGCATTGTGTGATTGTGCATGTGTGTGTGTGTGCATGCCACTTCTCAGGTATATAGATCTTAGGCCAAGAGGTTCAATAACACTAATATAAAGAAAATTCAGATATGTGGAACACAAAATTTTCAGCGCAGCACGCAGCGAGTGGTGCATTTCAAAAGCAAATAACTTATTTTTTGTGAATACCTTACTTTTTATGGATCTGGGAACTCAGATTTCTGAAAACCAATCCCCAAGAAATTCCCCAGACTGATATTCTTTTACATGCTTGGATGACTCTCATCTTATCAACTGACAGCTTTTCTACAGGGTTTTTGTTTTATATTGAAGAGAGCTAGATCAAGCTTTTAAACAAAGTTTATCAAGGGCTGTGAGTCTAGTTGACAGCTGAGGAGCACACAGAAGCATAAAGCAAGTACTTAGACACCACAGAGGATTAGTAGGTTAGTGATATTTCTGCTGTGGAAGAAAAATATGTGTCCTATAAAATATTCCTTAAGAGTTCCAGAACTAAATAGAGGACAGGCAAAAAGTACCATCAAATAAATATTAGAGAATTGGTGGTGCTCATGGAACATGGATTATTAGCTTCTGAAAACAAACTACAAGGAAATAGCATTTCTGGTATATTTTTTTTTTCAAAATCCATGTGCTCTAGTTGATATCTAGGATCCTGGGGATTCATCTTGTTTGTGTTTTTTTGGTTTGTGTTTTCATTTTGGTTTGGTTGGGGGTTTTGTTTGTTTGAGGTTGGTTTGTTTGTTTGTTTTTGCTTTTGTTTTTGTGTGGATTTTTTTGTTGTTGGTTTGGGTTTTTTCTTTATTTGTTTGTGTTTTTTTGGTTGGTTGGTTTTGGTTTTTTCTTTCTTTTTTTTTTTTTTATCTTCATTTAAGATGTCATAGAATTCTGGTCTCCTTTTTTTTTTTTTTTTTTTTTTTTTTTCTTTCTTACCTGAAAAGAGAGAAAAGAAAGGAAGAAAGCAAAACACAAATCTGAGAACAAGATACTCCATGAAAATTTATTTTCAGGTGAGAAAAGACATACCTTTTTCTTTTTTGAGACACTAGTTATTCAGAGTAGCTTTTAGCCAAGCAAAGGGCAGCTCAAACATGAAACAAGCTACAGATGGATGTAGTAATATTGTCAGATCCTAAGAAGTAAATCCTACAGAGATGCATATTACAAATGAAATATAGTACATAACCTTGTTTCCTCCATTTGTGGTGAACAGCCCAGGAAGACTGGAATATAATAAAATAAAGCAGTATAGAAAAAAAAATTCAGGCATAGAAAAAAAAAATGAAAATACTTGGAATGTTCAGAGAAAGAAGATAATAACGCTGAGAAATTTTCTAATTGTGAGGGTTTTCTTAGTTTCCAGAGGGTAATCTTGCAGTGACCATGTCAGAGAAAAGTCAATGGAAAAGTAGCAAAACATTCGCAAACTCTTTGCTCTCCATTCCCCTTTATACCAGTGTGTTATTTGGCAGGAATCAAAACACACTCAAGTATTTTCCATTTATTTTTCTCATTTTCTGACATATTGGTATTACTTTCAGGGTTACTAAAAAATTAAAAGTTAACTTGATATACCTTGATATACCTATCATTTGTTTCTTATTTATACTGTGATCCGTTTGCTCTTCTGGGAAATGCTGAGAAGCTTTAAAAGGGTATAAAATTGCAAAAAAAGAGTAATTTTTTCCCAATTACCGTATAAGTTTTCCACATATGGTTCACTGCCTGTTTTTTTCAGGGTCTTCTTAAACTCGAAGGACATGAGAAAAGAAAGACCAGAATTTGCTATTCACTATCACATGCTTTAAACTTTTCAAGAGGTCATCTCAGATTGCACTGCACTGGGAACTTTGATATGGTATACTGCTTCTGAACCACAGCTAATCCATCACCTGGTGGCAGGCTGCACACAGCTAGCATTGAAAGAGAACTTCATCTGTCAGATTCAGATAAGAATCTATACCTATTTGTTCATTTTGTGAAACTTTAAAAACAGGTATAAACAACTACTACAAGACATCACTGTAAAGACTGATGTTATTTGTCAGTGTGTTGCGGGGGATACCAATTCAGACTGACCACATCATTAGGTGTTATTGAACTGTTCCAGCATTTAAACAGTGGTACATCAAAATATGGCTTCGGCTGCCACACAAAGTGTAGCCATGCCTCTTTTCTCGGAACCTAGAACACCTTAATTCTATGCTAATGCTACAGGGCGGCCTACAGAATTAATTATGCCAGATAACTTGACCATTGCTGTGAAGATTCATGCAAGTTCTGAATATGAAAAATGAGAATCCCTTTTCTTTAAAGACAATTAAATACTTCAATACATGATAGGAAAACATAATTCATCACACTAAAGAAACGTGTGATAAATTGTTAGCTTAGACAGTTCAAAAGAACTCAAAAGCTGAGATGTGATACCATGCTTAGACTGATCAAAGGTTTTCTGCAATGGTGCAGCTTCCACCTTTAGTGACCAGAAAGCATATTCACTAAAAATGGTGAGCTGAGCAGTCTCGATACATTCCTCAGAAGTTCCTCAAACTGAAAATGTAGAGTAAATGAGTTTTCATAGAAAATTCCATCTCTTTGGAGGTACAACTCAAAAGAACTTAGCATCAAATTTGCATTATCCCTGATTCATTCCTAAACCCCAAATATGATTTGTTTTCTAAATCCTTGATCTTCATACCATGCTTGTGGTATTGAAACAAAGTAGGAAGAAAATGCTTTATACCAGACCGGGAATCTGTATTTGGCAGGAATCTACCTCTGAAATTCCTGCATTCTGAAAGTTCATGTCACCCTTCTCAATTATTTTCCATCTATTATAATAATTTTCTGACATGTTTGCATTGCTTTCAGGGTTTCCTACAGTGAAGCATTAACTTGATATACCTATCATCTGTTTCTTATTTATACTCTGATTCATTTAGTCTGGAAAAATGCTCTGTATCAGACCATTTTCATACTTTCCTTAGATGTGCAGGAGATTACATCAATTCATTATATTATATAATAATATTATATTTCATACAATATCGTACATGAAATATCAAATAAATGTCAATGTATATATGAGAAATAAGTTTCATACAGGATTGATCATTGCTCTCTTATTTTCTAGAAAAGTTCTGATCCTTTAAATATTTAAATAATCTTATTTTTTTTTATACCTGTTCTAAATGCAAAGTTTAAAATATAACGAAATTTAAATTTTAAATATCTTCTTCACTAGCATATTCTATGCTTTTGATCTGTGGGCCAGGACTGATCAGTTTTAAAAAGACTTCCTGTTGCTCAAGCTTTTCCATCTCATTCTTCAGTATAGCTGCATTTCCTGTGTGAACTGAAGGAAAAGTGTTTCCTAACACAGTTTTAGGCACTGGATTATTGATCAGTACAGGCTGTATTTGGGCAAGACATTCATTTTACTTATTTTTGACTGTAGGAGGCCTACCATTTTGAATTATGTAAAGACTGTCAGAATCCAAACCCATCTTGGGAACCGATACTAGTGTGGAGGAACAGGAATTTTTTTGATTCTGCTATTTACAAATTAATCTGGTTTTGGTAGAAGAAAAAATTTTACAGGCAAGTTTTTGGGTAAAAACCTTAAGAGCATTCTGAAAAAGATTAAACACAATTTTACTTTTGTTAATGATCTACAGACTCTAAGGTCTGAAGAGTGCATATAAATCAAAGCATTATTTTTCATATTTGAGAAATTTGCCTAATACCATTTAGAAACTTTGCTCTTTTAAATTTTCTCTCTCTCCCTTTTTTTTTTTTTTTTTTTTAAGTAAGGCATTCTTTTCATGCCTTTCTCTGAGAATCTTACCACAGCAGAGTGTGTATATAAAAATAATTAAATCTTTCATCTTCATGAGAACCTAGTAATTTTTAAAATATAGTTTTAATATATTTACTACCACCGTTTGTGTGGTCATTCCCTGACTTATATGCTAGGAAACAAGAAAATTTCTTAGCTAATGCAGCTGTCTTAAAATCTTTGTTAAGATGATGCTGGAATTGTAGCATCTAGGAGAAGGTCATTGAAAAGCATGTAATGTAACATTGCAAATAGTTGTAAAAGTTATTTAGGGGGAAAAAAAAGCAATGTATTTGAAAGTTCTAAGACCTATCATTCATGAAAATTGTAAAGAATATAAAAGAAATGGAGGAAAAATTGCCACAAAACATAGTAAGTTTTCTAATTCCATGCATATGCAAGAATATTACCTTCGATGGGTGTATAGAATAGAGGAGGCACTCTGGCACTGCAGAAGAAGGTACACAAAAAATACTAGGATGGCCTGATTGCCTAAAAATATTAACACTGCTACGTGTCAGACTATGACATGACAGAATATATACAGACTACTGATTTCCAGGAAATAACAGTGGAGGAAAATTTTCAGGTCCACTCTTCACCCTAAAGCAACACTTAGCTGAAAGCTAGTTGGAAATATTTTTCATGCATTAGATATTACACTGTAAGCTTTGAATAATTCTTGGCGCTACTCCTGCTTGGCAGTAAGGTCAACATTTTCTCTAGTAAATCATTGTGTTTGGATATCTTTTATTATGTGTAGAAACTCTGAAGACAGTGTGTACATAGGATTACTTTGAGCTTTTTTATGCTAGCAAGGCCTTGTAGCATTGAATCTAGCCTTAGAAAGTTCACAATTCCTCATGCAGGAACTAAGTGACATAACCTGCTGGTCAGGAATTTACAAGACAGATGGAGAAGTTATGACCTCTTGATGACATAATGAGCTCTATCCCTACTTTTCTGTGTTTTTGCCTTACAGCTTTGCAGTTTTTCTGACTTTTTATCTTTTTGTACTATTTTTATTTTTCATATTGGAGCCACTGTTTACTCAGTGGTTCCAGTCCTTTTTTTCCTTTCTGATGTTTCACAGTCTTCTCATGCAAAGCACAATAATTTTTTCTTAAAGTAAACCTAAACTGAGATGCCATGGTTGTGGTGTGCAAAACTAACTTTTAGGGCCTGTCACTTGAACACTTGGCTCTCAGGGAAATAAAGAGTGGGAAATCAATCAATATGAGTTGACCCTGCAGATCTTCATCTCTAGCCCTTTGATTGTTCCTTTTGCTCTCACCCTATAGTAATTAGCCAGACCACATTTCTGCCAACCAAATCTCCTTCCTCATGCTTCATCTGCTCTTTCTAGTATTTCCAGGTAAGAACTGATGAAGTTGTTCTATCGATTATTTAACTGCTTGGTAACACTACCTTGCTTCATCCAATTGCACATATGAAGCTTATGGGTTACGTCCAGCAGAAAAATCAGGTAGTGTATGTCACCAGTTTCTCTAATGCAGACACATTTCTCTTTTCTTTGCAGTTTGCTGCTTATGCCAAAGACAGCTCAATATCAGGATATTTACTTATATGTTTAGGTCCTTCTACTGCCAACTCAGCATGCCTTCACATGGCTTAGGATTTTTCTCATAAACAGTGATTACGAAAATTTCTGGCCTCCCTCCTTCTGATTTTAAATAATTCACATACATATTTTTTTTACCCTTCCATGACTTTCACACTGGCAATATGCCTAGTAGTTCTAAAGAGTCTGTATACTGATGTTTATCACAGGACACCATTGAGATCACAAAAAAGAATGGATTGAATTTCATCACCAATTAATTTCAGAAAAAAAGAAGATAGTCACAAGCAGCAGTTCAAGCAGAGGCACGAAGTATTTTCTGCTAATTTTGATGTTAACACCTAGGGAAGCACATAGTTCTGCTTTTACAACCATTAGTTATGTGCTGTACATTTTTCAGAGAATCTTATTGTTTTTCCCAAATGCTTTCTTTGATTTGATTAAAGCATCATTTTGTACCAAATGTACTAAAATTTTTTAAGGAGCATATTCTATTCCCTAACTGGCACCCCTATCCACTGCAAAAAACCAATCAAACCAAAAAACCACAAAAAAATCATGGGCTTAAAACAGTTGGTTGTTCTGAAAACAAATGTGTTGATTTAATTTGTTCTTTTTAGCATGAGATGTGTGGTGTGCTATTTCTAAATAAATGGTGCCATAAGACATGCTGTTCTATATCATGTACTGCAGGTGCTGCAGTACAGTGTTGCATAATGTGCCACCTGAAACTCAGAGAAGCAATTTTCTTTAAAACAGCAGATTGTGGAGGCCTAGTTCACGCTGATAAGCACCTACTGACGCAAACAGTTCCATTAAAGCCCCTCTTTTCAAGTAAGTGTGAACTTAGATCACTAAGTTTTATAGGCCATCTCTGATCTTCCAGGGTATTTTGGCATTAAAAATCACATGATGACTCATATATTTTTAGATTCTCTATCCATATAAACTATGTAGAATATGGACAGTGTTGGCAAGGATTTAGGATTTAAAATGTTTCACATTACAATATTTATTAGATTAAATCTTATACACTTGAAATCTGAAAGATCTCTTCTGTAAGTGCACTCTTTTACCTATGCTAACATTGAACTTTCTTGATATATAGGTCACAACATTTTTAGGTAGATGACAGGACAGAGGACTTACATACACTTGCCATATATCAAGAAGAGCAGTCTTAGGCAGATGGTAACAGTAGCTACTAGGGAAGGTACAATAAAATACAATACTTCTCTCCATATAGAATGTGGAATTCTGCTGTGTGCCTGTGATAAACTGTTTTAATCTGTACTGAAATGATTTCTGTTTAGCTCTTCCCAAGCCTGCTGTTTTCAGAATCTGAATTCTTTGTGATAGACCATTGCAAATTTATTTGGCATAACATGAATTTTCTGCCTACACACACAAAAAAAACCCAAACAAACAAAACAACAACAACAACAAAAACCAAAAAAAACACCAAACCAACAACACATTCCAACCATTCCAACAATACTGCTGTGGTACTTGGTTTTGCAAATTTTCTCACACCATCTATGTAGACAATTGTGGAGGAAGCTAGACCTCATTTAGACAGAATTGCTAAGTTAGTTGTCAATTACCTAGATTGAAAGCAGTTGTGGTTTAACACCAGCTGCAAATTAAACTCCTACCACTCCTCTTCTGCCCCTCCTTCCAGGAAGAGAGGGACAAAGGCAGAGACTATGGGTTGTGATAACAATTTAATGAAAGAAAAAAAGCAGTAGAACAAGTAATTCACAGTAACAGCAGTTAACTAATAACAAAATTTTAAAAAGAAAGAAGGTGTTTTACCCACAAACAAGGTGTTCACCACCTTTACTTAGCTCCACATGGCTGCTGGGACAAAGACAACATGGCAACCATTCCTGTGCTGCCAGGTCTATGTGGTTTCCCTAGACAAAGATTAGATGGAGACTGTTCCTGCACTCTGTGCTGCATGGCTGCAAGGACAAAGGCAAGATGGGGGCAAAGGGGCTCCCGCAGCTAGTGGTTCCAATCCATGACGCCCAGACAATATGAAACAATGATGGACAAACCCCCAAAAACTCCATTGCCTCCATCGTACTACCCACTTTTCCAAACTTCTGTGCTCATTTGTGGTTCTGAGTGTTTGGCTCAGCTCATCACCTTGCACGTTGGTCTACCCCTATTTCACTCCCCAGAGCTGTTACTGGTCCTCCACTTCTCATTTTCCCCTCAAGTGCTTCGACTCCACTGGCTGTGGGGCACACACACGGAGCTTGGACACATCACCAATGTTTTTTTTCTTAAAGTGGGGCATGCATTACAGTTGGCTCAGGCTTGCCACTTCTTTTCTTAGAGCAGTATCTCAGGCTCAGTACTTCTTTCCTTCAGCACCACATTTTGAAAGTGCAGCTCAAAGAAACAGGAAGGGGACCAGCAATTGTAACTGAAGACTGGGTCTGCAAAAGTTGACCCTGACACCTTTCCACTTGAGGGAGGGAAGGAAAATGATAGACTTCTTGGGGTGTGCTTTCTTTCTGAAACCATGACCCCCAGCACCAGTGTGGGTGGTATAGAATAACAACCTAGCCACAGCCTGCTGCTAAGCTCCACACCCTCCCTGAAACCAGGATAAAGGAACCGCAGTTCTGGAACCTGCTTTCAAAGTAAGGGGAGTGCACAATGTCATCATGGAGGCATAGTGACATCCAGTCATGTTTGAGTGTAATCTCAAATGAGTCAAATCAACATAGTTGCTCAAGCTGTTAGTAATGTAAACATTACAGAGGAAATAAAGAAAAATTCCTCTAGATTTTTTTCATTGTGTTTCTAATGGAAGACCACTCAGCATATGATCATCAAACCAAATTGTCCAAATGCAATGCAGACCAAATATTTTATGCATTGCCTTAAGTGATATAGTAATTGCCTCTTGGATGATAATTGCAGATTTGGTGTACACAGTTAGATTTTGACAATGGTTATAAAAAGATACATTTTTTCATTATCACATAAAGACTGAGTTACATGGTATAGGGTAAAATGTTTGCAAAATACCTTATACACCTGGATACGTGTATATATATACATATATACAAATATATATATATATATATATATATATTTGTATATATATATTTGTATATATGTATGAATGTATGTATGTATGTTTGTATGTATGTGTGTATGTATGTATATATGCAGACACATGTATTTTGCTGTTAGGGAACTTCTGTCCAGCCATCAGAACACTCCCTAATGTACTGAACCACCCCCACCTCTTTTTCCTCCCTGTAACTTCTGAAGAGCTTGTAGCCATCCACTGCAGAATCCCAGTCATCCCGTTACATTTCCGTGATATCATGGCTTTCCTGCACTACAGTGGCCTTCAGCTCCTCCTATTTTATTTCTGTGCATTAGTGTAGATGCACTTTAGCTGGGCCTTGTCTTTCTACTTGATACACTTTGTGGGAACTTTTCCATCTAAAGGACATTTCAAGTGATGCAATAACTTGGTATCTAGTGGTACCACATAGGCTGCTCCTCACAGAGTATTTGAATGTGTGTGATAGTTTTTATTTCTCCACTTTCTACTAACAGTATTGCGACATTTGAAGTGAGAAAACAGAGACACTGCTGTTGTTCTATTGAACGCTTTCACAGAAGAAATGTAGCTTATAGTATGCCATTTCCTTTATTTCTATAACTCTATTCCTTCTTCACCCAAAAGGGTATTAAAAAAAATCAGCATTTTTAAAAATAAAGATTTGGAGTTCCTTGGGTCTCTTTTTAGTGATTTTCTTTCCTCTGCTGTGTTATAAAATCAATTAACCTGTGATCCTCTTGAAAGAAAGATTCTGCTGTAAGGTGAATGTAGCACTGTTTTATGTACATGTCAGAGTGTTTGTGTATCCTTACTCTCTGAGTGTCAGGAGTATGTGACTCTTTCCATCTACAACATACAGTCAAATCCCATTTTTATGAATTTCATAGCCTTTGAAAGAGTTCAGGGCATACCCTTACTTTTTCTCAACATGACATCAGGATATGACAATCTCATTTGCATCTGAAGTTCCTAAGTGCAAATACATTTTCTGTTTTATGTACAGCCACAGTGGCACTTGTGGAACTGGACATACTGTAAGGCTTGGGGTAGTATAGGAGTTCGGCCACCTAAAATCCGATTGAAATCTTGTTGAAAATAAATCTGTCATAAAATTATTTATCTGCTGTAAACAAATGAAAATTCAAAACATTGGTCAGTCATACACTTTTATGTAGATTCCAGATGTAGTGGTCTACCAGTAGAGCTTACGTGCCTGTGTTTTTTTGTGAGGACCTGCCAAATCTGGCAGATGGTTGCTGATGAGCTTAAGTACCTACTCCCAGTAAGCAGACAAAACCCCAAACATATAAAATACATATATATGCACTTACACTGATCAACACAACAGAAGCCATAGCATTCTTGCAGACACACAAAAATAGTACTTATGGCCTCATGCCATTTCCCTCTCTGGCTGGTCAAGGTAAGGGGCGTTTAGTGGGAATCCATATCCATTTTATGCACATAAAAATGCAAGGTGACCCCTCCAGCAGCAGGGCTCAGACATGATCTCTCCTGTTGTCTCCTGTGGGTTTCAGTTCCCCCAGTGGCTGCTTCCTGGACATGCAAACACCAAGGACACAGATGTACCCTTGCCATTGGTGTAGAGATCCTGAAACAGAGACATGCACAAGGGTGAAGGTCATGGCATCTGTGCTTAGAGGTGAGGTCTGTCAGGGGACTTCTTCTGGATCCTCCTGTGTCTCTCTCACACCCTTGCATGCACACACACATGCATGCCCACACAGTCACCAGCAAGTCTCTTACATGACCTGCACCTCCACAGTGCCTTTAGTCCCAGAATTGGAACCCTACTGCCTTCAGGAGCCAAGCCCTCCACATACCTCCTGCTTGAAGATATCCACAACCCTATCCTGGGGTACTTGCTCCCTTCCTGTCAGGTCAGGCTGCACATTTTCTGGTGACCACAGACTGGCACATGAAGCTGTGATGGCTCCAGGGCTGCTATCACAGGCACACAGACCCTGACCCACAGTTCCCTCCCACAGCTACATGAGACAGAGTTCCATGCCCAGGAAATAGAAGTCGAGATCAGAGAGAAGATAGGGTTGGATTACATGGGACAGGTGCTAGGTGTGGCCCCATGAACACACTGTCCATCTCATGCTCACATTTTCTGGCCCTTTGTAAAACCTTTTAAACCTGTTTTCCTATGCTTCTCTGCCTTACATCCCCAAGTCTCCTTCCTCTGGTTCTTCCACTGCACATCCCCATGAGCCCTGTGCTCCTGAATCCCATGAACTACCTCCCACACACGGGTAGTGATGTCTCAGTTTGTGGGGAAATCTGGAGAGCCCCCAGCCTCACAGTGTTGGATGTAACCTGGTCCAGGAAATGACACTCCCTGGGATTTCCTGGGGAGGTGCCTGGTGGGTGCTGGAGGTGCAATCCTGGGTATCAACACACCCTACCCAGAACCCATGGTGTGTCTGGGGTTCTTTTTATGGGTGGAGATGGTATTACATGGGCTTCCTAATTGGTTGTGTTTTTTTTTTTTTTTTTTTTTTTTTTTTTTTTTTAATTTGTGCTCCTCTTTTCTCATGGATATATGCTGTTTTATCACATAACCTTAATAGTTCTACCAGGATAAACCAGAAATTTTTGCAGTATCTCAGATTAGTCTGAGTTCGGAGGGACCCAGAAAGATCATGTTTTGTCCCTGTGCAATAACATTTAATTTAAATGCAAAGTATTTTGTAGTTCAAACCTCAAAATGATATTTGAAGATAGAATATTGGGAGTTTTCCAATATGTCTGCATTGCATATGGCTTCACTTGGAATAACAGAGGATGTAATCTACATTGTAAATATATTTTAGAATCATGAATTCATATGCTGCACCAAAATTAAGTCTAGCTTTGACTATCTAGGGGTGTAATGGTCCAACTTTTGAATTTTTTAGTCTTTAAGAAAATCTACTGCAATTAGAATATATCCAAACAATACTGAAAAGCAGGTTATGGTTTGAGGTAAGTGAAAGTCCACATACAAAAGCCTCATCTAAGATTGATCACCACAGTTCTGTTGCATTTCTGCAGCTTTGAATCCTCCCTGTTACTACACTACTCTTCTTCAACCCTAGCAAATTAAAATAAAATTAAATTTAGTGAATTCTAATACTCACTACTTAAAATATTCCTTGGTGGGTGGCTGCGATTTATTGACTCTTTTGCAAAAGTTAGAAGCCCACATTAGTTCCCTGAAGACACCAGGAGCTCATCAGTTGCTGTGAGTTGTTCTATCCTGTCAGCAGCTTGAGTTTCTTCCTGACTCTTCTGAGTGGCAGCTCCTAGCCCCATGCTGGCAGGAGTGAGAGAAGAGTGCTGCATGTTTCAAGAAGAGTGTTGCATATTTTTTCTAAGTTTATTTATGCTAATGCACAGGTTATGGTTTCTTTCCTTCCCCCCAACACACATTTGCACATGCACATTCCCCACAGTCTTCACACTTTCATCCAACACTTATTGAAGAAACAGGCTGACGGTGCTGTGGAGGATTGAATGAAACATCAAAAAATCTGATTTTGAGAAACTTGCTTTAACTTCAGGTTTATTGGTATGTTTCTGTGATTGAAGAAAACAGAATCAAACCCAACCAATATTCTGAGTTTTTCCTTAAAAGGGCCAGGACTTTGTCATCATTTATGCCTGTTGGAATTTAAGGGACAATTGACATAATCTACTTAACCATTCTGACAATGGGCGTTGTGCTTATGGGATAATTAACAGCTGCATAAGATGAATAGTTAGAAAGAAATTCTCTTGCTGACCTAACTTCTCAATAGATGAGATCATTGCCTGGCTGTGGTATAAGCTGGCTGGATCCAGAGGAAAGCAGTTTGCTTCCAGAAAAGCAGTTAAATTTTGGTGTTGTAACTATACTTCACAGTAAGGAACTGATTACAATATGCATATTCTTTTTGTTTCTAATTGCATTGATGAGGAATAAAAATTTGCAAAAATGAACATTAAAATTAATCCTTGTAAATGATCAATCTGGACCCAGCTAGGCATCAAATGTACAAGATCTAAAATATATTATTTCAGGACTATTATTCCATGTTTTTAATTTACAATAATTTAGAAGAAAATCTGTGGTGCATGGTCTGTTTAAGTAGAAGATAAAGCATTTATTATGACACAACAGATTTGATAAAAACAGCACTAAAAAACATATGATTGCATCCTCAGCCAGTTCTCCCATAGCCCGTGATGTTTAAATGCTGATTTAACATAAGCATCCATTTTGCATGCAGACATTTTGGCTTCTTATATGAGCAGTGTTTTCAGTCCAATCATGTCCTGGTTTCTTCAACATAGTGTGCAAATGACAAGGTGTAACCTTGTTTATTATTGTCACATGTTTCTGAGGAAATGTTTTTATAATGTTTGTATGTAGACTCGTATATGTACATACATACACATGGATATAAAACCAGAAGTTGCTTCTGCAGCTAAAAATGGTTGTGGCTGGTATAGACACATTCTTGTTTCCTGATGTGGAGTAAAAGCCTGAAAGTAATGTATCTGAGCTAGAAATTTTTAGATGTACTGTATTTTAGCACCAAAGCTCTTAACAGTATATCTACACTTTTGCCAATGCGTAAAATGCTGTGAAAAATGGTGTCAATTCCTAGCAAATGCTGTGAATGCCACTCAGGTATAGTTAAGAATTTGTGCTAAAATCTTGTCTTAATAACATTTTACATTAAGCATTTAAAATTCCCCCTCTATGACATCAAAAGCCATTCATTAAGACACATTCTTGCTTGAAATTTTATTATATTCAAAGATTTCATGCTTTCAGCAAAATACAAGACATACCCATTGGTTCCACTTCATTGTGGCAGTGGAAATCATCTAATGAGAAGTTTAGTATGTGTGTCCTACATATGCCTCCTCTCATTTGTATCGCTTATGTGGAAATATATTTTCAGCTCATGCCCTGTTAATGTCTGTACATAATAACTTTTCTTTTACTTGAATTAAGATGTTTCAGTTTGTTAACTTTGTTTAGGCTTAACGTATTCTGTTTGACATTGAAGCATTTATGAATAGGGACATCTAACTCAGGTGTTCACTTTAACTTGTCCACAGATCGCATATTCAGGTTTCTTACCAAAGTGACCCTGAGTTTTTAACCTTTTTAACCTACTGCCATTGTTATACCAGGCATTTTGGTATTTGGCATAGGAAATGCCATCATGACTGTCAATGCTGTCATAACGGCAATTTTTTCTGCATAAAAAAAGTTAATCTTCTGGAAAAATTGAGCAGCTAATAGGAAAATAAGAAGAAAATATACAAATGCTTTAATCTTTTTTTTTTTCATGAAGCATCTTGCAGATACAGCTTTCCCTAGTAATCTATTGTCTCCATTTATCAAAGTAATATTTTTCCATTTTATATCTATGTATCTATATCTATATCATCTATACCTATATCATCTATATCTATCTCTGTATCTGTATCTGTATCTGTATCTGTATCTGTATCTGTATCTGTATCTGTATCTGTATCTGTATCTGTATCTGTATCTATACCTATAGTATACCACAGGGAGGGTATAGCAGAAGACTCCAGAAAACAGGCAGCTCCTAAGAAGAGTACAGGAATGTTTTTAAATCATCTGTGTCAGAGCCTTGTTTACATCAATAACCTCTACAATGTCCTCCACTCACTGAGGGTGTGACTGCCTAAACTTAAGGTCACTTCTGATACAGTGAAGCTTGTTAATGTTGAATGAGACTTCTTTCAGAACAGTGGAGTTACAAGACAGAGCTGCGTGATAAGCCTTCCCTGGGACTTGAAAGTTGCTTTGGGGCCCAGAGTCTTGCCTGGTGTCTGTGCCCCAAGCATCAGCTGCTGTCTGTCTGTGCAGCAGACACCCTCAGTCAGACCTTGGACCTGCAGTCTGCTCTGGCCCTACTTGCTGTGTGGTGGGGCAGCCTCTGTGTTGTGGCAGGGGCCTGAGACTGTGCTCCCATTTCCAGTGCAGCATTCGGAGATGAAATTGGGGTTGAAAATACTTAGTCTGGCTGAAAAAAACCTTAGAAAAATACTGCTTAGAGAGAAAAATTTTAAACGGGCACATGGAAACCATGTTGAAGATCTAGAAATTGTTACAGACAAGTGTAATTGATAAAAAAATTAATTCTTTGTTCTCTCTGGCATTGATTTACACTGCTTTAACATGATACAAAAACTGAACATCCAAATTGAAACAATTAATGCCCTAATTGTTCCTCAGAATCTGATTTGTCTTCTTATCTGACTTGTCTTCCACTCTGTGATCTGCACTGCTTATATATCACTTACTAACCTGTAGCCCTGGTTTTGTGCCTGAGATGTTTTGCTTTTCTGGGGGAGTTTTCTATAAACAGAAGTGTTTCTGTAAACTGTACTTTGGTTTCATCCCTTTTCCTAGGAGGGACTTCTTGATGTCCCTCTGGTCTGACCAATGTGATTGAAGAAGTTTGTCTTTGTTTCACCAATCAAATTGGTCTGTATAGAATCGTATAAGAGAGAGACACATCCCAAAAATAGAGGAGTTATTTTCAGCCTTCTGAAGTTGGAGTCTGTCTCGTTGTGGTGTAAAACAGTGTCACAAACCCATGTCTGTCAAAACAAACTGGCTTAGCCTAAAAATTTGAAATAGTAGATCTTCTCTAATGAAGTCCATTTTGATGGACATGGAACAGCAAACACTCACACACACAGCTGAACTGTCTCCTCAGAAACTGTTATTTTGTCTCTGAAACGAAATTCTTTAACAGTGTTCACATTTTACCCAAGTGGCCAATCAAAATTTGATAGAGAAATACAGTGGAGAAAGAAAGAACAGAAAGTGAATAGGAATACTTAAGGAGAGGGAGCAGAAAAATTTTTATGCTACAAGTAATGAGCTGGAAACAATGCAATTGTATTCAGGAACCACATTCAATAAATATCATTGTTTTATAGTGCTGTACTCATCCTCTCTTGGCAACACAAAAAAACCCCCTTGATGTGTTGTGACTGCTCAAGAGTACAGGAATGAGATGCTTAAATTTTAAATGACAGATTTTAAGTATATGAGAAAATACTCTTTATGGAAGGCTGAAAGTCAAAGCAGAAAATCTTAGACATAGCATATATAGCTTGCAGGCTATTCCTGGACACCTTTTCTCAAGAAGAATGAATCATTTGCATACTAGGGAGAAGAATATCTTGAAATAAAATAGTGATATTAAAACTTCCATGACTTAGGGAAAGACAGCAAATATATTGTGAGACAGAAAACCCTTGACTACTTGAGAAGTATTATTTTCTTGAAGAAACTGGAAGGCAAATAATATAAACCAACACTGAATTTTTAAATATTATAATAAAATACATTGAAAAGAATAATCTGAATTTCAATATTATTCAGAAATTTTATGTATTGATGAATTTTAAAATTATCTATGTTTTTATAAAATGAATTTTTCTCATTTTCTTCTGTGCCAGCCTTCTGTCTCAACGTCTTTTTTTCTTCCTTTCCTTTTCCTTTTCCTTTTCCTTTTCCTTTTTCCTTTTCCTTTTCCTTTTCCTTTTCCTTTTCCTTTTCCTTTTCCTTTTCCTTTTCCTTTTCCTTTTCCTTTTCCTTTTCCTTTTCCTTTTCCTTTTCCTTTTCCTTTTCCTTTTCCTTTTCCTTTTCCTTTTCCTTTTCCTTTTCCTTTTCCTTTTTCCTTTGAAAATACTGGAAATATCCACACATCATAGAATACTTATTTGAAGTGAGTAATAACTTTTTATTGAAATTCAAATTTTCACAGCGAAACATTTAAAGTCATTTGAAATGACTACACAAATGTGTTGTGTGATCTTTTAAGTCAAAACTGATATATGTTTTTCGCTACCTCTATGAAATACTGCTCATGCTTTGTACTTTATTGGCATTACGAAGATTTGGCACTATGAAGAGTTTTGCAATGATAGGTAAATTGATATCAGAAAAGAAATAAAAGAGCTAGTTAAATCAGAGTATGAACATTGAAGAATATTGTCACAGGGCGCTGTTGTATTTCTACACTTGAATTTTATTTGCAAAAGAAATGAAAGTATCCTGATGAAATCAATAAGTTTCTGCTGTCTTTTCCTTCTGTCTTTAGCAGAAACCAATTAAGCACAGAAGCTGGATACACTTTCACAGAAAGAAACATGGTGACATAATGCTGAAGTGAAAGGTTCTTCAGTAGTGAACTCCCCTTGCCCTGTGTGACTTTTATTAGACATAGATAGGATTAATGCTTTTAAAAACTGCTTATATTGCAAAACATTCATATTTTCTCTTCCAAGAGCAATATCATAGAAGAAACAAGAAAAACTGTAATATTATGTTTTGTGCAAGTATGTTAAGTGGAAGAATATTTTACCATGATTCAAAAAAACCTGAAAGGTCTTGATATCTTCTAAAGTTCAAAATCTACAAATTTGATACCCACAACTGAAAGCAGTACCTCTTTTTAGTCAGGTTAAAGTAGTACAACCCCAAGTATCGAGTAACACAGTCTGAGGAAGTAATTTATCTTTGTCAGATATCTACATCAGGATTAAATGAATTGCAGTCCTGAAGTACCTGTTTCTCTTTATTGCCAATAAATGGACTACAGACCACTAACTAGAACAGAGCACATGAAAAGCCCATTTCTCTCTATTGATTTTAAAGAGAGCCTACATTATTCTTTTCTTCAATAATTTCAAATTTAAATTATTGAAAAAAC
Organism: Chamaea fasciata; assembly: GCF_029207755.1. Classification (NCBI taxonomy): domain Eukaryota; kingdom Metazoa; phylum Chordata; class Aves; order Passeriformes; family Sylviidae; genus Chamaea; species Chamaea fasciata. Next base: position 9,536,693 of record NW_027094089.1, read on the forward strand.
GGAATTAATAAGTGAAGTTCAGTCAGTATTCATTCCGGTACATTGGAGCTAAAAAGTCCTTTGGGAAAAAAATCATAAGAGAAATCCCTGGAATACACCTAGTCAGTTATGAAAATCAGTGCAAAATGGAAACTTTGGGTTTTTCTCTTTTGCTTTCTTGAAGCCTGAAATGACCTGTTTTACTTAATTGCAGTCTTGGCAGATAGGAGTTCAAGGAACAAAGAATTCTTCAAGACTGATCAGTAGAATTTCAGCTATGTAATTATTCTCCTTGCTAAAATCTGTTCTCAGTTAGAAGATATGAAACCAACATTTATTAGATTTTTTAAGTAAATATGTTTAGCAAAGGAAGAATCAAAGAGAAACAACGAGAGTCAAAGAATGAGAGAAGTCCCAAAGAAGGTTCCTTAGAGGAAACTTCCATAAGTTGTGTGGACACTTCCTAAACTGTTTGCACAGAGCAAGCAGAACAGGAGCCTTTTCTTATTAATGCCTTAGGGTCCTAAAGTAATGTAAGAAGAACAATGAAGTACACCCCAAATCTTTTACCTTTGTTTTTCTCACTGATGTCATCTGTCTTTTGCCGTCTTATTTTCAATTTGAAGGTAAAAATCTGCTATTAAATGACACCTTCCTATCTGCAACATAGAAGCCCAGAGGGGGTTATTCTCTCAAGCTTGCTGGTGATATAAACAGAATTCTGCAGCTCATATATTTTTCCAATTTAAAAGTGCCGGAACACCTAGCTCTCAGATGACTTGCAACATGATGTATAAGAGTGGATATTTTCACACAACTCATATGCCTTGTCTCATCACATTTCATATAGGGATGAAAAAAATTCCATCTATGTCTTTTTTTAGGACATGTCCACAATATATCCTACAACAATTCCTTTCAATGTGTCAATAATGTTTTTCATACATAAACTCTTCAGCTAACTGTATATAGAGAATACTTTTGTATTGACTGTTTCCACGTGGGAAATTTAACTAATTTCAAGCACTTCTCAGCAGATAAATGGCCATGTCTAATAACATAAAAAATCTACAAGAAAATTAAACTTGTTTACTGAAAGATGTTGAATAATCTGTGCTACATTTTGATGCTGCACCTGGTCTTGTTCAATTGAATTGAATTTAATAGACATGATCAAATAACTTTTTGCCTGCTGTTCACTATTTTACCTCTCCCCATAAAACCTCAGCTCACAGGAAATAAGTACTCTTTACTCGTAAACACGCATCCCCCTCCTCCTACTTTTGTTTCTAATTTCGTGGTACCTTGAAAAACTATTAAAAATACCCAGAATTTATCTTAATAATTTTTGTTCCTATGAGGTAAATTACACTGTCAAGGAATTAAAAAAAAAATCCTGGTTTAGCATAGGATACAAAGTGCAGGAAGAAAATCATTAAAAGTGAGACTGGGTCCGGAACCAGCTTCCTATCTATATGTTTCTTTGTGTGGGAAGTGGGTAGGTAATGGGCAAAACCTTGATGACCACTGTCATCCTTCTGAGCTGCTTAATAACATCTGTGTTAATACTCAGTTGAAGAACAGAAATTTACTGGTGGAATGTACCATAGTGGTAGAGCAATTCATTTCTGCTTCCTGAGAATTACAAGGAAAGAAAATAAAGTAGCCTAAAAAATGTGCCTTTTTACTGTGTCTACGGGGAAAAACACTACTCTGGTACAGCTTCAGAGCAAATTCTTGTTCAAGGTTTTACATAACCTGGAAATTTAACCAGAAAGCCTTACTGAACAATTTTAAAACAAAACAAAACAAAACAAAACAAAACAAAACAAAACAAAACAAAACAAACAAACAAACAAACAAACAAAAACAAACCAAAAAAACAATATGGAGGTTCCCAGATGCTGCTGAATTCTTTTCTTTTTCTGAAATTGCTAAAACTTGGAAAAAATATCAAATCATAGAGTAGCAGAATAAACTGATTTGGAAGGGACCCACAAGGATCCTTGAATCCAACACCTGTCCCTGCACAGCACCATCCCCAGGAGTCACACAATGAGCCTGAGGGTATTGTCAGTGCCCAACCCTAATACCCAACCCAAACCTCCCCCAACTCAGTATCATGCTGTTTCCTCCAGTCCTGTCACTATTTACAAGAGTGGAGAGATTGCTACCTGCCCTTCCACTTCCCCTTGGGAGAATGTTGAAGACTGTGTACTGTAATGTCACAAGTGAAAAATTTTGATCTACATATTTCCTGGGGTTATTTAGCTTGTTTTAAAAATAATATGATATTCAATTTTAGTTGAAAGACAACTGCTGTGAAATAAGAAAATGTGGCTATGTTAAATAAAAGTGGTAATATTTTAAGATTTTGTGATTTAGTGGTGAATTTTTGCTCATCGCAGTTCATCTCTTGTCAGTAAAAAACAATACAGATACATAAAGATAATGGCAGACATTACATTTTTAAGCATTATCTAAAATAATCTGTGCAGAGATTGTTTCATTCCTTTGAATTATTGCTCTCTCTAAGAGATTAGTTCTCACTTCCTTGTGTACAGTAAATTCTTTTGTTTCTGCTTTGCACTTTTTTTTGCTTCTGTAGAAGAGAATGCTTAGGATTATAAAATCATAGAATATTCTGAGCTGGAAGGGGCCTACAAGGATCACTGAAGTCCAGCTCCTGGCTCTGCACATGACCACCCCAAGAAACACACATTGTGCCTGAAAGCATTGCACAAACACCTTGAACTGTCTCAGCTTAGAGCTGTGACCACTTCCCTGGGGAGCCCATTTCAGTGCCCAACCACCCTCACAGCGTAGAATTTTTTCCTAACATCCAACCTAAAATTCCTCTGACTCTGTCTCATCCCATTCCCTTCAGTCCTGTCACCGATCACTAAAGAGAAGAGACCAGCACAGTCTCCTCTTCTTCCCTCATGAGGAAACTGTGCGCCATGAAAAGGATTGCCCTCAGTCTCCTCTTTAGACTGAACAAGTCAAGTGATATCAGCCCCTTGTATGGCTTCCCCTGCAGACCTTCATCCCCTTTGTAGCCCTTTTCTGGACATTTTCGAACAGCTTTATATTTTATTTTATTGTGGTACTCCAAAACTGCCACCAGCACTTGAGTTGAGGCCACCCCAGCTCAGAGCAGAGCAGGACAATCCCCTCCCTTGCCTGGCTGGTGATGCTGTGCCGGATGAAGCCCAAGACACCGCTGGCCCTCTTGGCTGCCAAGGCACTGCTGGCTCGTGTTCAACTTGCCATGGACCAGGACCCCCAGGTGCCATTTTGCAGGGCTGCTCTTCAGCCTCTCATTCCTCTGTCTGTCCATTCATTCAGGATTTCCCCATCCCACATTCAGAATTTTACTCTTGTTTTTGTTAAACTTCCTACAGTTGGTGATTGCCCAGGGCTCTTAGTTGTTTAGGTCTTTCTGCAAGCCCTTTCTGAAGATGTGGAATGATAGAATGGAAAATCAGCCTAATCAGTCACAATTAAAATCAAGAATTTTTTTTTTATTTAAAGGAAAGCTAGTAATATGATAAAAGTGAACATTAAATTTCATTCCCTTTGCAAAGAATGAGCAACAATCTGATGAAAATACTGAAGGAAAACCCCTTTATTTTGCTGATGTTCCTCAGGTGTATCCAACGCTGAATTAATACCAAGTATCACAGTACAATCTGATCTCAAGAAGATTTATTCTTGAAGTCTAAAAGGAAACTTACGTAAACTGTAAAGTGTTTTCATAATGGTCATGCATAATGCAAGCTAAAATGTTGGCCAATCAGAGAATATTCACTGATCTTATTCATAGAATCATTAGATTGGGAAAGATCTCCAAGATTATCTGTCCCAACCTCCAACTGAACACCACCTCGTCAATAAAATCAGATTACTATGTATCATTCAAGTAATTTTTTTTTTGCAAACTAAAGTGATGAACATTTTTCAGTGGAGACTGAGGTAGCATAAAATATGTGCAAGATGCATGGCACAAAACCAACTGTGCTAAACCAGAGCAGCCATGAACATAACTTTTCATCCCAGGATACCACAAGTATCTGTGAAAATCTTAGTAAAATTTCAAATTTAAACTGATAATCACTCAAAGAATCTGCACAAGGTTTTCTACACCTCTAATTTGTCTACTTCACTGTGGTCTTTTTGCAGGAGGTGTGCGAGTAGTTGGGAATATGTATGTGTTTTGGCAGGGGAGTGCCAATAGCCAATAGCATTACTTTCTCAGGAAAACATTTCTTATCTACCATTTGAAAGATACTTAGTGTCACCCAAAGACCTGCATGTAAACAGTCTTTGAAGTTACACGGACAGTAAATCCATAAGAAATTCAGTTTATATGGCCCACTGGCATAATCTTTGCTTTAGAAGTAACATTGAAATGTAGAAAGGACCATGCTTTAGATTGCTATACATAGAACATGAAACTTTTCAAAAGAAATAATAGTTCTCTGACACAAAAGTTTTTTGTCATCTGATAAAACTATTCAGAAGAAACTTTAAAATATATAATCTGAGACAAAGTAAACACTTTAATATGAAAGAACTGTCACTAATATATATCTTAAAATTACCTAATGCTTTTCATGAAAAATCCCATTTCTTACTCTTTCCAATTTTTCTAAGCTTTAATAACTTGATGTGAAAATTTCTTTGCTTCCTGCCTGTGTCAGGCTCAGTTATTTGGGAAAATAAACTGGATAAACTATCTAGCTCTACTTCCAAGCTAGAGACAGGTAGTCCTGTCAAATGCAAAATGTTCTTACTGTTTTTTAAAATACCCTTTGGATGGTGACGAGTTGGTGGGGGAAGGGGAAAGCAAAACTATGCTGAATACCAGAGAGATTTGAAAACTTGGCCTTTTACCAGTGTACACATGCAGCACTTGTGTCATCCAGCAAATTGATCAAAATCTTACTTTTCATATAGAATAAGTTGTTACATAGAAATTGATTTCATTCATAAACTATTTATGTAGGAAATTCCTAGTTGATGTATCCTGATTCTTTCTTTTAAAAGAGAAATTCCTGATTTTACTATTGGTTAGGTTTATATACACATATATTTTTTATATACACTAGATATTTTATGAAAAGGAAAATGTCACATTGAGTATTGAGTGCAGGAAAGAAAAAAATACCATCTTGATATACTTTATGGTAATTTTCGGTGTTTCGACCTTTTAAATTTTCCGGAATCACTATGGTGTCATATACAGTGAATAATCGTCTCAGCTAGCACTTGCAAAGGAAGAAAGTACTTGGGGTCTAATCAGTTTATATCTTATGCCAGACCAATGCTTTTTGATCCCTTTCTTTAGAAGAAATCCTATTCTTAATCCTATTCTTAATTCTTATCCTATTCTTCAAACATCTTAATAAGCAAGAGAAAACTAGTAGTCTTTCAAGTAGGAGATTTTAACGGAGATTTAATGAGTGACTTTCTACTGTTTTTCTTGATAAGTTTAACATGTCTCTAAAGTTAACAAGATGTCTAACAATGTGCAGTGTATTGCTTTGTTTAGAATCACTTAATTGGCAAAAATTTTTGGTGATATTGATTGTAAAGCTTACAGAGAAAATCAGTGTCTTCTGGAACTAGCAGTAAAGTGTTACTGTCTCAGTAGCTGGCTTGTGGAAATTCATTGGCAGTAATGTCTGTGACTAATGCAACTTCTTTTACAGAGCTTATGGAGAGAAAGAAAGCTTTTAGAAACCAACTCGAGTTTGAGTTACAGTAAACAAGAAACCAACAAAACATCCAATTCCATAAACTCTGAATTTTAATTGAAGTTTGAAAGGTTTCAGAGTTATCAGATATTTGGGAAGATGCTATTTTGTCTCCTCAATATTTCAGAGGAAAGAGCTAATCAGCAAAATAAAGGTACATTCAGAGTAATCCCAGTTCACACTCACAGGTGCTCTTGTTTCTCAAAGGTAAAATGTCTTCATTTACTCTTGCTACAGAAATAACTGTAGTTACTCCTATGCTAGGGAAAATACAGTGTAGTCTGTTTACTCTCAAAAATTTACTGTGGAAAACCAGATTTATAGAGACCCACTTCTTGTAATTTAAATATCATATTTCTTCATGCAGAGAATTCTCCACAAGGTCCAAATTTAAGACCCAGATATGTGCTTATTAAATGTTCATATAGTCAGTGGAATTGTATGTAAAGGTTGAAACACCTTGTTTTCTACCATATAGGAACTCTCAGGGTGCAATACACCTTTAAATCTGGACTTGAGTCAAGATGTACTGTGTGAACAGACATTAATCTAACAATTAAACACTTAAAGGTAACAGAAGATAAGTATACCCTACTATGAAGAAACAAATTAAGTAAGGAAAGCTCATCAACATATGAACACCATAGTAACTCGCACATACAGATGTAATTTTTTATAGGCCATATTCCATTTGCTAGTGTTGCCAATGATTTTATTTGCCCTTAAACCTATAATCCAAAACCTGAAAATAAGAAAATGTTATCACATTAATGATCAGTTAAAATCCATATTTCTCAAAGAAGGGTCTGGGAAAAAGCAGGAACAAGCTTTTGTGTTAGCTGACCATATAGATAGCTCACCATGTCAGTATGACTGCACAAAGAAGTATTGGAGGGCGGGAAAAAAGTAAAAAGCCAAAACACCAGATCCTGAGGCTCTGCAACAATAGATTATACTGTATGTATTATTAATTGGGTATTCAATTTTATACTGAGACAAAAGAAAGAGCTTTCCAAACAATCTATGCCAATAAATAATAATGCAAACCAAGTGTTAACTTAAATTAAAGATACCTCACAAAAGCTTGTGAAGAAAAACATAGTTACTCTGTAGTGGTAAAACAAAATCGAATTTAAAACAACAGGAACAAAACAAAAGAAAGAAAACAACAACCCCCAAAATCATCCAACCAAAGAAAATTATGGCACTATGGGAAATGAGGTCTAAGTTCTTAGACATATAATAATTAAGTCTATTCCCTAAACAGTAAAATTAATAATGAAATATTAAGTGTCTTAAACTGAAAAAGGAGAGAATTAAGGCAATGTGTGTGCATGCAAAACTATACATACATGTGTATGCAATGCAAATAAATACATACATATACACATATTTCCATGTATATCTGTGCATACATGTGTATGCATCTATAACCCAAATTACAGGTACCAGTAGGAACATATATGCAAGTAGATATGTAAATGTATAAATACTTTCCCCCTTTTATTTCCCTTAATGAGAAAGTTTAGTGAGTTTTACAATCATAGGATCATAGAATGATTTAGGTTAGAAGGTATCCTAAAGATCATCTTGTTCCAACCTCCCTTCCACTAGACCAGGTTTCTCAGAGTCCCATCCAGCCTAGTCTTGAACACCTTCAATAGTGGAGAGCTCACAAACTTACTGGTCAACCTGCTCCACTTCCTCATCACTTCACAGTAAAGAATTTCTTCCTAGTATCCAATGTAAACCTCCTTTCCTTCAGCCTAATACCACTTCTCTTTGTCATATGACTACCTGCCCTTGTGAAAAGTCCCTCTCCAATCTTCTTACCATCCCTTATTAGGTAGTGGAAGGTTGTTATAAGGTCTTCCCAAAGCCTTCTCTTCTCTTCTCTTCTCTTCTCCATGCTGAAGAACCTCAGCTATCTTAACCTGTCTTCACTGAAGAAGTGATCCAAGCCTGTGATCTTAATGGCTCTTCTATGGACTCATTCCAACAAGTTGATATCTTTCTTATGTTGGGGGTCTAGATCTGGACAACAGGTGGGAATCTAAGAACAGTGGAGTAGAGGAACAAAATCACCTCTCTTGAACTGCTGGCAGTTTTTTCCCTTCATGCAGGTCGGGATGCAATTGGCTTCCTAGGCCATGAGCTTACATTGCTGGGTGATGTGGAGCTTCTTGTTCATGAACACTGCCAAGTCCTTCTTCCCAGTGCAGCTCTGGATACACTCTCCATCCAGACTTTCTTTGCCCTAGCTCACATGCAGGACTTTGCACTTGGTCTTGATGAACTTCATGAGATTCACGCAAGCCTGCCTCTCAAGTCTGTCCAGGTGCCTCTGGATGGCATCACTGTCCTCCAGCATTCTGACAGTGCTAAACATCTTGGTGTCACTAGCAAACTTGCACTCTCAATCCATGTTGACATCAGTCTCTGTCCATGTTGACAGCAAAGACATTAAAAGATGCTGGTCCCTATACCGATGAAGGATACAACTTGTCACTGCTCTTCAGTTGGATATTGACTTAGTGACCGCAACTCTTTGAGCATGGTGATCCAGGCAGTATTTTATCCACTGCTGGTTGGTCTACCCATTAAATCTATGTCCCTAGTTTAGAAACATGGATATTGTGTGAGACAGTGTCAAATGCTTCGCACAATTTCTGGTATTTAACAGGTCAATAACAATAGAAACACTCCCTTATTCATTGTATAGCTAAGCTATACCTAGTCTTTTTGACATAAATCTTTCCCTGATTATGATCATAAGAAATTATGTTTCTTTCATCATTCAAGAAAGGAAGGATCTACATTTGGATCTGCCTTTCCTTGTTTAATTCTTCAGAATGGCCATGACATGCACTTCCTTATTGACAGTTTGAGTCATTTTTCCTTTTAAAAATGTGAATATCTAGCTCATTTATCAAAGAGAGATAAAGTATGAGCCAGTCTGAATTTACAGAATTTTAATGAATGCAATATATCCTATATAATGAATTTCCTTATCTCTTGTTCAGAATGCTAAAATTAAATATAGTTTTGGACTTGTTACTGATGACAACAATTTATGAAATTAAAGATATTTAATATTATTCTTCAAGACTTTGCTCTGCACTTAGTAATGAACAAATGTGAAATGTGTGTATTCTGCCTTTTGTAGATGCGGCCTCATTTGAGGACCACACTAAATTACAGAAATCCTGTCACTGAAATATAGTAGATTTCACTCCCTTCTATAAAAAATTAAGGTTTCCCACAAACCAGCAAAGGATTCCAGAAAAGTTAGAAGGCAAATTTCTTTGTTTTTTAGTGGTGTCAAAGCACTTAACTATGATGGAATTTAAAAAAAATACTATATGTTAGCTTCATTTTAAATTTTGTATGTGTGTTTTTCCATTGAAGCAGTAGAATGGTTAAGTCTTGTGTTCTAATTCAGGGGAAGATTCTGATTTTAAATGTTTTGCTAATGCAAATTATATTTTCTACAAAATATTTTTTGACTTTGTGCTTATTTTCAGTTTCCACTACAGAGGTAAGAGGGCCTCTTTAGACACAAAATTCTGACAAAGAAGAATTGCTAATGGTAGCTGATGCATGCAGCTTCACAAAGTAGATAAAACAGACACCTTTTATTCAGCCTGAAAAGTCCTTTCTTCAATTACTTACAAGATGACTTACATTACTTTAAATCCCTGCCATATGGCCAAGATTTTTTAATTACTGGTCACCCCATGCACCAATCAAAGAATAAATCAGCCACACAATCTTACAATATCAAGACCATGTGGAAGCCTATATTTAAATTTCATTCATGTCTGTGACAGTCATGTTGTATTTAAAAAAGGACTCTTCTAATCAACTCCAGGTTGAATCTTACTTTTGTAAGCAAATTACAACCAAGACAATTTTAATTACCTTTGGGGGGAAAAAGCTGTGACTAAGGCAAGTACGTAAGTCTACTGAGCCCATATTATTAACACTAAATGACATTAATATTTTCATATGATTAAACAGGAATAATAATTTTATTAATTATATTTTTTTCTATTTAAAGAAGGAAGAAGTCACCTTATTTAAAAAAAGTCTTAGCCCTCTTTTTGTGTTATACTGTGCTGTTCTAAATCTACAGCATTTACACAGACATGGCATGCAAATAATCTAAATACAGAATGTGAACACTTCATGATTTAGGATCCAAGTCCCATATAATTAGTGTAACAGTTCAAATCCCTCTAAATTCAAGTTCTGCATATGCATACATTAGCATGAATTAATGTGAAATTATTGTCTAGGCAAGATTACATCTAGGTTAGTGAAAATTTAGATAGTTAAGATTATGTAAAGAGAAAAGTAACACACTGTGAGTTACAAACAGAAATAAATGATGCACAAACATATGGGAAATAACTAAAGAATCTGACTATCACCTGTAAGAGTGAAGAGAATTTTAATATAGATCAGCAGAATGATATTTAAGTCAGTGCAAAAATAATGGTGACACTTCCCTTTTTAAAGCTGAGGGGTTTCTTACGTTTTTAACACATGCTTTGAGACCTTTTCTTCATGCTTTTCTTCTATCTGCACATAAAACAAGTTAGATTAAATCCTCAACACTGCATAGAATACATAAAGTGAAAAGTTATTCAGAAAAAAATAATACTTCTCTAAACACTTAACCTGATGGTGATCTGAGAAATATATTTTCTTTTTTTTTAGGTCAAAGACAGAAATATTGAAACCTTGATGCTTCAAAGGAACTAAAACATTTTTGAGCTCGGCTAAGGTTCTGGCAGGAGCTATGATGTCACAACTGAAAAAAAAGGAAGTATTTTAAAAATATTTTTATTTTTTTAATTTGCTTTAACTTGCATTTTCATTTTCTTTGGTTTGGTTTTGGGTTTGGTGTTTAAAGTTTTTTAAAATATGCTGACCAGTAGAACAATCTTAAATGAGATTATCACTTTATCACACAGTAAATGTGTAATAAGAATCCTATTATGAACTAAATTTCAGCCAGCATAATAGGAACAATTTATCTTAAGGTAAAATCTGTTCTCCAGTGTTAATCCATAATAAACAAAAAAAATTCCGAAATAAAAATAATAAAAATCCAAGATATATCAACTGTCAATTTACACTAAATTTTAACAGAATTGTCACAAAAGTTTTTATATTAAATCACTGAGGATCCACATCTCAGGGTTGTAAGAGAGAAAAGGCATGGCAACAGAGACTTCAAAATACAGGCACATGCTGAAAGCTGAGGTTTTGGAAATGCTAGCAGAAACAGCAGGTCTATAAGCACAAGGCACAGATGGTAATTAGTGGTTTATTAAAGGAGAATAACCTTTGGATATGTGTGCAACCAATTTTAAAAGTATGAAAAAATCCAAAAGAATAAGTTTCCTTGACAAGCAAATATGACTATAACGTGGAACTGGGAACCATTGAAGAAATGCCCAGTGAGCAGACTTTGTTGGGAAGCACATGGAGTGATCCCAAAAAAAGGAGGAAGAAGACACCCTACCAGTATCACACTCCTCCAACAGAGCACTTGCACATCTGAAAGCCACTGATCTTACTTTCGACATTCCCAGCTTGTTCCTGAAAAAGAGTGATTGCCCATTGACATTGCAACCCAGAGAAAATATATAAAATATAAATGAAATGCTATAATGGGAAAATGTTGACTACAACTCTTGGTATCATTACTAAACAAATAATTCTGAGGCTGTTCATGCTATAGTTTGACTCACACTAAACTCTTGTCTTCTCACTTCAGGTTTTTTTCTTTAATCCAGAGAAACTAAACAAATAGTGTGATGACTCTGTTCTTGTGGATTAGTTGTTAAAATTTAATTGCAACAGATTGGGTGAATGTGGGAAAACTAGGAAATAATTTGCAAAATAAAATGAAAGTATAATATTTTATCTTCTAAATGCATTATACACTAGTTTAATCAGAAATATTTTTGACCCCAAAGTAACTGTAATAAATCTGATTATCACATTTGCAGTGCTATTCTGATTACTGAAATTTCTTTCAAAATATTATGACAAAAAAAAAAAACAAACCCAAACCAAACAAAATTGTATTTTCAATATTAATTCTTTTTTTCATGCCTTAGCTAACCAAAAATAAATGAGACTTTTAGGAGAGAAAATAGCTGCTTATCTTTTTCCCCTGAAATTAAGTAAAATATTCCAAGCGGCTTGAGGGGCAACCTCTATAAAGGCAAATTTCTATTAATGCTGTTCCAGAAAGCTAGTTGCACTGATCTTGAATGATCTCCAGCTTTTCAGTGAGACAATCATCATTTTAGTGCAAGAACACTGATTACTCTTTTAAAAGGACAATGTGTAAAATGCTTAGAAAAGAAATTATCTCTAATTTAGTCTGTATTTGCCAGACTCTGTGCCTTTTATTGCAAATTGTCACAAGCACAGGACAGAGATCCTTCAAAGCATTATAAGGAGAGCCACATAAGTGACACAGTCTTTGCTGGATGACTGGCCATGTTCCCTAAATTGGGTCTTGCACTGAAAGGTGTGACAAAAAAACATATTTTCACTCCTTTAAACTTAGAAAGCTGCATGCTTCTACACAGCAATAAGAAAGTCCTTGTTCTTGCAATGTTCTCCTTGAAGAGGCAGTTTGTCCTAGCATCTGATTATTATAGAGGTGATTACTGTCCCTTTCAGTGTGTTCACACTGAAACATAGAATTCATATACAAGCATAGAATTCATATACCTTTTATTGTAAAATTTGACTTACAATAATAAAAAAAAATGGACAAAGTTTTAGTATAATCCATGAATCATAAACTATAATCCCTAATTTTCTTTTTCTTCCCCTAAGGGATATTTTACATCACACGTTAAAGATATCCTACATATTTTCAGGAAATACACCACATAAGAGTTTGACCAATTTAATGTGCAAAGTATACACTCGAAAATTTTAAAAAGCTTTCAATTAGTATTTTGGGGAATGAAACGCCCCTAAGGATATTAATGTCTTGATTTTGAATGTTTTGTGACAAATTTTCTCTAATATGAAGAACTGAGGACCCTCAGCAGTACAGTATGATTTAGAGATTAGTACAGACAGAAAAGTAGAAAGTTAAATGGAGACTTTGTCATCAGAAAGTAGGAGTTGAGCAAGAAGGCAAAGAGATTCTAGGGTGAGAAATTTACTGCCTGTATATCCTAGATAACATGTCATTATTGCCCTATTCTTTTCCCAGTAGACTAGGAGAACTCAAAAGGCTGTAAAAGTGGGAAGGTTCTTTCAAAAATTTTTGACTCTGCCTTTTTATAAGTGTAGAGCAAACAAGGAACAAACAAGGGTCTTGAATGTTTTTCTAACATTTGTTTATCAAAACCAAGTTATGGGTGTTGGGGGTTAGGTTTGTTCCTTCTTTCTCTAAAGAATTTTTTTCCCCATAAGTTACCAAGGAGACCAAGTGTTGGATACTTGAGAGTACTTAACTGAAACAAAGAGCTGGACAAAGTGGGAAGGGGGAGATAATGCAGGTAAAAGACAGAGCTTGAGGCAGCTGGGGGCTCTTCTTTTTCCGGCGTTCGGGGAGGGGAGAACGGCTGTTGCTGGCTGGAAGAGTTTTTCACTGTGGCCAAAGGGATCCAGTCCTGGGAAATCTACTATCACCGGTTCTGCCTCGCCTTCGGCTTCTTCGGCGCTGCTCCTCTTGCTACAGCGTGTCCCTGCACCCCCTGCGCTGCCGGGACATCCTGCCCCTGCCTGCCGAGACACCCTGCCATCCCAGCTACCAGCCCGGGACTTTTCCACTGTTTCAGCTTGGTGCTCTGAGGATCCTGCAGGGTTACCGAAACCAAACTGCCCTGGGTTTTGTGAAACAAAGCCCTCAAGGTTCTTGGTACTGTTTTCGTTTGTTATTAATGCTGTAGTTGTTTGGTGGGGTTTTTTTTGTGTTCGTTTGCTTTGTAGTACATACTAGTAAAGAACTGCTATTCCTATTTCCCAAATCTTGCCTAAGAGCCTCTGATTGTAATTTATAATTGAAAAAAGAGAAAAGAAAAAAAAAAGGGGAAGGGGGGGGGGGTTACACTCTCCATCCCAAAGGAAGCTGCAGTTGGTTTTTTTTTTTTATTACCTGACAGATACCTGTCTTCCCAAACCAAGACAATGGGTTTGAGTCTTACTTTGAGTGAAGACACATATGTATTAAAGGTAATTACCTTGAAAATTGATGTATTAGTTCAGATCATTATAGCAGGAAAGACAATCATACAAGCGATATTTCTGAAACTGCTTAGAAATGGACCTTAAGACTGTTTCCTTCCAAGGAAGTTTTCCACTTTAGCTTCCAGAACTAATGCATCACTCCTTGGTCTCAACTGGAATGATGCTTATAAATTTTCTTCAATAATATATGAATAGCTAAAAAAAAAAATTACCTAAAATGTGCTACTAGTCATGTTATATCTCAGAAACAATCATTCTTTATTATGGCTATTTGAAGTCAGGCTGATTTCAGATTTTAGTTTACCTTGCCTTAGTCCAATTATGATAAAAAGGGCTGGCTTTTAAATGGCTTTTGATCATTTACATTGAGAGTCCCAGAAAATCTTGACCAACTTCAATTGCAATTTCCCTTCTCAATTTTAAATTTTTAATCTTTTAATTTCTTTTATGTTTACAGCACAATCGCATGATTTTACATTATTATCTCTTTACATCTGATCTTCCTCTTTAGACACAGGTGTGATTGTAGGTATTATTCTCAATACAATACTGAAAGAAATATTTGTAACTTGTCAAGATACAGGTATTAAATTCTATTTTCATATAGACACATTTGACAAATAAACATATTGACATACATTTATATGGAGTCTTTGCTCATGATATTTTTAGTAAATCAGCTGATACGTATCAATGACTAAAACACATATTCAAGAAGATAATACATGATGGCAGCTAGATACAGGTGTGCCACGACCTATCTCTCCTTATCTCTTCTAGACAGGCTGTGCCACGTTTTTCAGTCTTCAAATAGAAGCATAACCTAATTTTGAATTCTGATAACTCACAGGAATCTTCCTCACTTGAAACAGCCTCACTTGAGTCCATGGTCCTTTCCCAAAGGGCAATCTGTTCTTCAAATGTAGGTATTTATAATAACAAAAAAGGAATCTGATTCTCAAAAACTGGCAAAATTCTTCAGTCTGGATGGTTTAATGTGCACACAGGGTCTCAGGGTCTTGCCTGCCCATTGACAGCTGCCTTGGGAAAGTGATGAGTACCTCATTGTTACCCAGGGCTACCACAGCAAAAACCTCAGTATAGCACCTCCTCTCCTCAGATAAATTGAAATCACTAGTACTGAATGTCTCCGATAAGACCTTCTTTTAGCTTAGCTGAGTTTTTAGAGACATCATGTATTGCATTGCACCTCCCTCCTGGACCTACTCTTCTTTATAAAAGTTATAAACAGATTCAGAGATTGCCCAGTAAGTGACTGAATATTCTGGCAGCTAAGAACTGTGGTTTGTGGTTTGTATGGAGCAATTAACTAGTGGACATTTCTCCCATCTCCTCTCATGTGCAGTCAAATAAATTGGTGGGTTTATACTATTCCCAATACACTGTGGTGTGAATTTACACTTGGATAAAGAAGGGAAAGACATTTCACACCTTTTTTACACCTGAAAAGTTGACTAGAAAGAGGTCACCTTCTCAGACTAGAAAAAAATGCATTCCTTTATATTGATAATAAAGTTTTTACGTTATACTCATGCATTGTATTCAGAAACAATTCCAGTATGTGGAAAAAAAAAGCGGAAAGCACTAATTATTGTGGAAGGTACTCTAGCATGGTACATTATTTCATATGTACATATTTCATGTATCCTATGCTTACATACATAGTAGCACATATATGTATTAAGGTATGTACTTATATGAATGTATGTTTATACACATATATTTCTCAGGGATAATTTTGAGATTAAAATGTTTTTTTTCTATTTGACATTAGGTTAAAAAGTTGGAAGTTTATAAATTACAAGCTAGAAGTTCAAAACACCAGAAGATTAAAGATTTTACTTCAAATCAGTCAATACATCTAATAATTTTTAAATTAATACAGAGGTAGTCAGGATTGATGCTAACAAAAACCTTTCATCCACCCATAAAATTCCTGATAGATAATATACGTCATTTTAACATACAATTTTGAATTCAGCAACAAAATATCCATAGCTCATAGGTTTATTAAAATGCAATATGTATGTTAATTGTTATTTTATGATTTCCAGTGGGAGTGACTGATATCTTATTTTTAATTTATAATTAAATTTATATTTTTTTTAATCCCACTCATGAAGTAGGAGTATAAGTCACCAATGCCTGAACCATTTTGTCTTGTGAGTTGTAGGGGCTTGCTGTTTATGAGTTTGATTGAGAATCTGTGATTACATCTTATCAGTCCTCCCTGAAAAAAACACATAATTAGACAGCTTAGAAGGTAGCAGTTAGATTTAGGAACACCAAATTTTTTGTTTTAACCTATGAGAGACTACATCTTTGTTCAGATACTTTCAGACTATTGTGGGTTAAAGGAAGGAAATAACATTGTGATAACAATATTGAAACTTATTTTGTTTGATTGATTGTTTTTGTTATCTGGCATCAGCATGTTTAACATCTGTTTACTGAGTAAGTTACTGCACAGCCAGTCTAAACAATTCTGAATAATTGTGGTTATCTGAAGATGTGAATAACTACAAAACAGCTAGATATCCTAATGACATACTTCAGTGATCCATGCCATTCCCAAATGTTCTTTGCCAAGCAAACAGATCTAAAAGAGGGATTTACAAAAGAAGCTAGTAAGCTCAGAATTCCCTACTGTATAGGTAATCACCTTTCACAACGTCTTAATGAAAGCAAAGTCTGATTTCAGCTTTATTCCAATGGCTTTTGCTGACATCAGGAGTGAAAGTCAGTGGTAATGGTCTTTGTAATCTGAGACATACAATCATGGTTTTTGGTTTGCTGCATTTTTTCCTTCAACACGTTTTTGTTTGTTTGTTTGTTTGTTTTGGTTTGGTTTTTGGTTTTTGGTTTGGTTTGGTTTGGTTTGTTTTTGTAGTTTCTGCCACAGGCCTCCCTCTCTACTTATTCCATCTTACTTTCACATACTGATATTACGTCTAGTGACAGTATGAGACTGAGACTTTCACTATTTCATAGTATAGCTGACTCCAAACCTCAAAAAGTTTAAATAGTTGAATGTCTGTTGGTTTTAACAACCAGACATACGCCGTTCAAGAGCCCTCAGACTGAAACACCAGTTAAAATTTCCTTAGTCACTATATGTATTCTTTTTTTTCTAAAATTTTATTAGTTTATCCTGATTGAATGGAGAAGAAGAGCAAAACAAACAAACAAACATATTAAAGAACCCCCAAAAAGCAATGAACCAACAAACGAAAAACCCAGCCACCCCCCCCCCCCCTCGCCCCCCCAAACCCAACATTCAAACCTCAACAGCTTGACTACTGTCAGGGTCCCAGAACATCACAACTCTAAAAATCCTGTGGATTTGTATGTGGCAAAACACAATTCATTTGTAGGACCTACACAATACCAATACAGTCAGTGAAAGCTGATTTGCCCAGCAAGGCTTTGGTTGTGAATGGGGCTGCTGGGGTGGCTTTTGTGAGAAACTGCTAGAAGCTTCCCATATGTCAAACTTGGTCATGTTACTGACACAACAAAAGTCAATGGGTGAAAACTGAGATGCAGAAAATTCTGTATTAATAACACAAAACACTTTTTTTTCTTTAATATTGAGGAAGGCCAAAGATAGGCAGATTTCCTGGACAGGTAGGTTTCAGAGTCTCCATTCTTAAGAGATATTTAAACCTTCCTCAATGTGGTGCTGAGAAACCCAGCTATAAACAGGTGTGTTACTAGACCATCAACCCCTCTCTAGTTCTGTGACTTTGAAATGTTGTGGAGTTGTGTGTTAGTAAGGCCAACTGGAAAGATATAAGTGCTCTAGTACATTTGTTAGTATTCAGCAATTTTTAATTGATGAAATATTATCATAAAAATGAAGACATATATGAACACAGAATGTTGTCACAATTTTACAGATTATGAAGGTTTCCTGGTGGCAAGTATGAGGAACCGAACAAGAATCTTGTTAATTAAACCACTTCAAACAAAAGTGCTTCTTAAAATTTATACACGTTCATTTATCTCTCAGTGCTTTAGGTGGTGGGGAGCTGGATGTGCACCTGACAAAAAGGTAATTTCCTTTTGGTAAGGAATTGTATTCTATAATAGCTAAGAATATGGTCTATATGCCTTCTTTTTTGTTAATTTAAATTTTTATTTTACTTTCCTTTTTTTTATCATATATTTTATTACAGTTCTGCATAACCTTTCACAAAAATTATCAACACTATGCCCTCTCCACTTGGGGACACTGAGATCTCCATCTAGGTAATCATTCAATGTCTGAAGGCACTATGTAATATGAAATTGAAAATGATCAAAATGTTTTCATATTACTTGCAAAATATTGATAAGGGTAAGAGTTAAAGTAATCTGGAAAAAAAATAGGCACCTGTCCTAGGGTGATTTTATGATGCTTGTATCCCCAATCATCTCTTCTGTTAATGTTGGATGGATATCGTGTTCTGCATCTTTAATGCTAGTTCCGAGAGGTAAGTGGGGGAAAGAAGAAGCATGGAGTTTGTTTTCAGAAACTGCACTCATTTCTCCACATTCCTGCTCCAGGACTGTGTTGTCTGCAGGACAGACAGACAGTGGGACAGAGATCTCCTTTGCTTTTAGTTAGTTTAGCTAGCTGAGGCAGAGAAGTTCCCTGCACTATTTTTTCGCTCTTTTTCTTGGGACTGTTTTAAATCTACTCTGGACTGAAAAACGAAGAAGAGCACTGGGAGCTCACACCTGTGGCCCACTGAGGCCCAGGACGGCATTTTCCAGCACAGGAGGGACTGATAAGAGACTGAGCAAGCCGAGCTAACCCACATCAAGGACTTCCTCAATTTTGCCATCTCTCTCTGGAGCAGCAAGAGGTTGTTACTAATTTTTGTTCTTGTGGGCACTTTGTATGTTAAATAAATAATTTTTTCCACTTTTCTCCAAGGAAATTCTTTCCCAGACCAGTTGGGGGAGGGGCCGTTTGGATTTTCTTTTTCCAGAAGGACCCCATTCGGAGTTCTTCTTCCAAATTTGCCCTAAACCAGGACAGCATCCAGTAGTGGCTACTCAGTTAGTACTCTCCAAAGAGTAGAAAGGGTATTCAGATAGAAAGCTGAGCAAAGGAACCAGCCAAAGTTCTTATCGTCATGGTATTTGCTGCTACTTTAACTCTTCAAGACAGGCTCTGTAGAAGCATGTGTGGGAAATACCCAGAAAAAGACCTCAAAGGGCTGTGTTTTCCACTCAATATTCTAACAGTCTTTTCTCTGTCCTTTTAACATTTCAGTTGATAACAAAGTACTTTATTTCATCTTATAAAGAAGTATTAATAAATCTAAACTTTAAATGCTTGAAAAAGTCTTGGAAGGAAGAGGTGCTTTCAATGCTAAATGCATAATCTTTTGTTCCACATAGTTAGTGAAAGTGTTTTAATTTTATGTCATTAAAAAACTACTTGAGCAAAAGTATTTACCTTTCCAAATGATAAATTACAATGTAAAATTTATGGCTTGTTAAAAACATTTATAAATAACCTTGAATATCTTTCAGGAGTGAATGTTTAGAGAATTACATATCTTTAGATGTAAAAAGGAATTCATTTATGCCACACATATCTGCACAGATCTGCATGTGAATTTCACCTGTTTTGCTCCAATATTTCCATAATGTTTTGTTTTACAATGTCTTTTCTAAAATACATATAAGTGCCTGCTTTGTATTTCACTTAACAGTCCTATGGAACAGCTAGATGCATAGGAGTATTTAGTTTTGAGTTTCAAATTATTGAAAATACTGGAACTATCTGGGCAAAAATCAAAGGGCCAAGAAACCAAAACACCTTTTCCTTTACACAATAACAAAAAATAGAAAAGGACTGTCATCATCTCAGAAAACCTGGTCCTGTAAAATGTGTATATTCTCAGGAACCCAGCATGAGGAAGGTTTTGTGTAGCAGCTTTGTAATCTATTTTTTTGGTAAAACATTTCAAAAATTAAGGACTGTACAGAATGGATCAGAGATGTACATTGTCATTGGACAGGACTGACTTATCCTTCTTCCTTCCAAAGAGAATCAGCTTAGAAAGTCATTTTTTCCCCTTAACGGAGATGTTGCATGAAACGGGGAGAGAAAGCACCATTTGACTAGGAAGCGAGAATCACACTTCTGAACTGCCATTCTGTGACAGTTATTAAAAGATCCTTTCTTGTTCTAAAGACCCCCTTTTCTGAATTGTATGGCTTGATGTTCAACACTTTAAATTTCACCTTTTAAACTTGAAAAATGTGAAAATAACAGAGAACAAAGTTCTTCTGAAGTCTGAGATCTACAAATGAGCTTGTTTTTGTCTAAAAAAAAGTTGTGAGAGAAAACTGTAAAAGAAAAGTAAGAAAGACTGCAGAATTCTAGGTTGTATTCAAAGGAGGGAGATTGTGCTTCCCCATACTAACCAATGTTTCATACTGTAATAGATCTTTTGTGTTTTCAGCAGAACTGTATTTAGAAAGGTGCTACACAGTGTGCTACTTTTCTATTCTTCATTGTTTTGTTTAAAGGTAATCTCATATTCAGAAAATAAAGATGCAGTATGGGATAAACAAGTTCCTTAGGAAAGAAATGCATTGGCTCAGATCAGAGTCACTGGATAATGTGACTATATATAGCAATTCAAATTGAAATGTAGAGATTTGAAGGTATTTGTCTTGTATATTTTCCTATTTAGTGTTGATTAAAAGAAACCCAAAAAACCTGAATAGCACATTTTTATAATATTTTCTCATGATCAAATACAGTGTCTGTGGTCGCATCCTTTCTATAAAATTGGTGATGAATAATAGCCAATATAGCCTTTATTGCATGTTGGTGCTGCTTTTCCAAATCTACAGTCTTACAACCGTAATACAGTAAAGCTGGGTTTTTATACAGATTTATACAGATATTTATACAGATAAACTCGTACAAATTCAAATACCAACTAATGCAATCTGGATCAAAGATCATAGAGGAAGTAAGTACATAGCTGTAAAGTCCAAAGACTCTTCATATTTCTCTAAATATACTGCTAGAATATCAATGGCAATCCAGGTAAGAAGTACAGAAGTAGATTAAAGATCTCCGATGCACCTTACTGAAAACCAAGCTATTTTCTGCTGGTTTTGACTACTAATTGTACACCTGGAGTAATCCTCATTGTAAGGCTTATATTAATTGAAAACAAACTTCCTTTCTTTACAAAGGAATGGAAATATTCTTCCAATTTACTTGTACAAGAAAAAGGAAAATGTTTCATACGTTCCTGGAGTCTTTGAAATCTCTGCCTTATTATCAGATAATTACTGCTCTGCAGTAGGAACTTCAGGTTCATACTCTGCAATACAGTTGGAACTTGAAACTTTGGGAGCGTCAAAAAATTCCTTTGAAATTACTGATTGTTAAATAGATTTAAAGAGACCTCATTCTTCCATGAACAATTTGTGATTGGTTGGATTCACAGACCTTTCATTCAATTTCTTGTGTGAGTTTGGGTGGGTTTTGGAATGTTTTTGTCTGTAGGTTTTTGGGGTGGGAGGGGATAGTTATTATTTCTGCTGTTGTTTTTGTTGGAGGGTTTTTTTGTGCCATATTTGTGTTTTCCATGGATTTATTAGTGGCCTTTATTTGAAGCAGATTTTTGATGTCTAAAGTTGCTTTCCATGGTTTTTATTTAATTTTCATTAGAATACAACAGAATATTTTTCTTCTGCACTGCATCGACTTACCAAAAATTACAAAGGAAATTTGAATTATTTTCTTCCTGCATTCAGTGCAATTCTGAAATATTTTAGATGTGATCAATTAAAGGACAAATTTTTGAAATAACTGTTTATGAGAGGTTCTTAGAAAATGTCTGAAATAGGCTAGAGAATAGATAGCATTCACGACAGTTATTTCTGCTCTGGTTTTTAAGAAAAGGACACATTAGTTGAGTCCTACATGAAATAAAACTTCTAGCTAATGAGCATCTGCAAATTTTTCCCTGTTTATTCAATTAGAATTTTTATCCACTGGTCAGCAACTGTGTATGAATCCCTACAGGTATTTTGCAAAATCTTTCAGTAAAATCAATGACTCATGTGATCTCATGTGAACTACCTCCCTTGAACTGTTTGTGTATCTGAAGCAGCTTTAATAATCTGTCTTGGGAAAACTCTAATTGGTTTGGAAAATATGAGAATGAAGTTAACACTTATGTTTCTATCTAATGTGGTGCATTTAATTTCACATCCTTTTATTATGATCTGCACAGCTAGGACAATGTAGAAATTCCCGCTTTCATATTTATGTCTGCTAAAGAAAGCAGTGGAGTATAGCCAGTGTAGGCTTTTGAATCTGAGTTCTTGCCTTGCTTCATTTTCCAATCATTTTCCCTTAAGGACACAGATCTGTTGTTTAATTGAAAATGTACAACCACTGTTTTTTCTGTGCACAAATCCAGTTTTCTAGCAAACTATGTTGTCTGAAGAGACATCTTCAATATCCAAGGGGAAATAAGAATATTTTCCCCAAGTGTTTCAAGGAGCATCAGAATGTAGATTTTTTGTAAATTTAGACATGAGAATACTAGTGTACTCTATTGTGATATAAAGGCACTAATCACAGAAGGATTGCTGTCATTGGTATTTTAGATTACCTAGGAATGAAAAGAAAATATCAAGGGACAAAAGAGAATGCTTTCAGTACTTGAGATGTTGACCACTACTCAGATATGAAACTGCCAGGATAGAGAAGAAAGAGAATTAGCATGAACTGGTGAATGCCTGGCTATAAGGGAACAAAATGAGAAGGAAGTAAAAGTCGCAGGAAAGTTTCAAACAGTAATGTGAAAAGACATTTATGAGATGGCTGGATCAAGAGTAATTGAGGATGAACTATCCAGAAAATGCAGCTGGAATTCCAGAGTATCTTCAAGTTGTAAGTCTTCTTGCACCCAGATTTTTTTTATTATTATTTTAATATAGATTTCCAATGTGAATCTGCAAGTATAATAGTTTAGCCAGAGTAATTTACAAGAAACTTTTTGGTGCTATTTCCACAAATTCTGCATAGAAGTAAAACATATTTTTCATATTATCCTCAGCCTTTAGGTAATTCCTAACTAGGAAGCACTAGCTGTTTCAAGTATGAAAACAGTGACAGAAGATCAAACAAAACAATACTGTGTCACCAGATAGACATAATCAATGTGTTTTAAAGTGAGAAACCTTATCAGTTCTTTCAGATTTATTTGCAGTATGAAAAAAACGTTTCCCATGGACATTAATATTCAGGATAGATAATGGAGTGTCCAAGCTAATATGAAGTGATACCCTACAATATGTACCAGTTTAACCTACTTCTAGATATAATATATTTTATGGTTTTGTTTCATTGTTCAAATGGCAAACCTGATGGAGGTTGGCATTCAGTTGAGGTCAAGAGAGACTGACTTTATTAATGAAGGAAATTGCTAGGGTCAGAAATCTGTGGAAGACAATAATTTTCTTTTCAGACAACACTTTTTCATGAAAAAATAAAAGTAAAAAAGAAAAATGTTTGTCTTTCCCAGATGGAAGTGTGTTATGGCAAATGAAAGAAATAGTCAAAACCTGTAAAGTTTCTGGTCAGATTGGATACTCTAAACTGAAAACATGAAGGTTCTAAATTAATTTCTCTTTACAGTAAATTGCCTGACAGCAATTTTTGGTGTTCAGTAAATTTCTGGGTTTAATGTATTTAGTTCAAAAATAGGGCAGAGAAAGACTTAATAGAGCAAAAAAGTGTCACAGAAATAATTATATTGTTCAAAGCTGAATGTGAAATGTAGACTTATCGAAGAAAATTAGAATCAACTGAAGATTTTCAGCAACACGGAAAGACATATGTAAAATATAACATCACAGAATCATAGAAAGGTTTGAATTGAAAGGGATTATCAAAAATCATTTAATCCTGTCTGCTACCACAGTCATGGACATCGTTTACTAGACCAGGTTGCCCAAAGATCCCTCCATCCTTTTCTTGAGCGCTTCCAGTTGTGGGATATTACAGTGTCTCACCACTGTTATCATAGAATATTCTATGTCATCATAGAATATTTCTTCCTTCAGGTTGAATCTGAATCTACTTTCTTACAAATTTAAGGCTATGATGCCTTGTCTTGTCACTACAAGTCATGGTAAAAAAGGGTCTCTTTCTCCTTTTTATAAGACCTCTTTAGGAAATGGAACGCTTCAATAATTTGTGCCTGGATATTTCTTTTCTTCAGGCTGAATAACTCCAACCATCCCAGCCTTTCTTTGTGGGAGTTGTATTCTAGCTCTTTAACTGCTTCCATGGTCCTACTGTGGACTATTTCCAACAGGTCCATATCCTTCTTATATTGAAGACTGCAGAGATGGATAGAGTTCTCCAGTTGGGGGGCAATTTTCTCTAAGATAATATAGTATCTTAAAAAGGATGATGACTTTTCTCAAAAACAAAAATATAATTTACTTTCTATAGATGAATAATTGTCAGTGCTCTTCTGAACACTGAGAAGTGACAAGTGCAACAACTTTTCAAGGTCATGAGAGTTTATATTTCACATATACTTTCTGTTTTCTTATTCTGCTTTGTGATTTTTAAGTATACTAATCTTATTTCCCAGAAAAAAAAAAAAAAGTAACAAAAAAAAAGGAGAACTTTCAATACAATTTCTATTATATCTTAGAAATAATCTGAATTAGGTTTGTATGGTGAGAGCTTTTTTTAGCTACAGGTGTGACTTCTGGAAGCTTCTCACGTCAGAGCCAATCTTAGCTGGCACTGAAATGAACCTGACTGGCCACAGGGTTGAGCCCGTGAGCAATGGAAGTAGCTACTCTGTGATAAAGTATTTTAGAAGACGGAAAATACTTGTACAGTTTCCACTAGAGAAAAGAGGAGCAAGAATTTGTGGCAGTAACATCTCTGCAGACACCAAGGTCTGTGCAGAAGACAGCACAGGAAGTGCTCCAGGCACTGGAACTGAGCAGCCCATGGTGAGGCAGCAATGCCCCTGCAGTCCATGTAGGGCCACAGGGATGCAGAGATCCACTTGCAGCCTGTGGAGCACCTCACACAGCAGATGGATTCTGAAAGGAGACTGCAGCCCATGGGAAGCCTGTGATGGAATAGGCTCTTGGCAGAGGTTGTGGGCCTGAGGAGAGAGGAGCCCAGGCTGCGGCAGGTGTGCTGGCAGGACTTGTGACTCCACAGGGGATCCACTCAGGAGCAGCCTGTGCCTGAAGGGACCCACTATGGAGCAGTTAGTGGAGAACTGCAGGCATGTGGGAATGACCAATATTGAAGATGCCCACGGAAGACTCTCTTCTGTGGGAGGGGCCCCACACTGAAGCAGAAGAAGAGTGTGAGCAGGAATGACCACCAGAGATAATGTGTGATGAATTGACCACAGCCCTCATACATTTTACCCCTGCACCACCCAGGAGGAGGAGGAAAACAAAATAAGAAATGAAAGTGAATCAGAGAAAGGCAGGGAAGGTTTTTTTAAGATTTGGTCTTATTTGTCATAATCCTACTCTGATTCCAACTGGCAGTAAATCAATTACTCCAAGTTGGCTTTGGCCATGATGATAATTGGTGTATGATCTCCCTGCCCTTATCCTGACCCATGAGCCTTTCTTTGTATTTTTCTGTCCTCTCCAGCTGAGGAGGTAGGTTAACTGAGTTGCCTGGTGTGTACCTGGTGTCCACCCAGGGTGAATCCACCATATAATAATATTCCATTACATCATTTTCATTATACAACAGTATAGAAAATTATGTGCCAACAGTATAGAAAATTGTGCATCCAATTTCATTTTTCTTTGCAAGATACCTGTTAAAGTTCAACATTTATTTGTTCGAGACAGAGATCAAAACCAACCAAGTACAGCTGTCAAATGCACATAAATTAAAAAAAAAAAATACATGCCTCAAGAGTTAGCTTTAGATTCCCTTTTTACGGAGATATTAAAATAAAGAACCTTTTTTGCCCCTTCTTGGTAAAGAATGCACTTATATTTCAAGATCAAAACCACAGATTATTTTATTTAAAAGTGCTTTGAAATAGGCTACCTGTTTGGGTGGGGGTTTTTTTTTGTTTGTTTGGGTTTTTTTCTGTTTGTTTGTTTGTTTGTTTGTTTTTGTTTGTTTTTTTAAAATATTTATATATATGAGACAACATTTACTTTTCTTTGATCTAAAAGATTTGGTCAATATTAAAGATTACTTACCTTAAAACTGAATGCAGAACTGAATACTACTCCCTCTCAAAGTTAAAAGTCTTTAAATACTACTGTCTGAACAAAAGGACTGCAGTTATCATAATTCACTCAGGGTACTATAGTGAATTCTCTCAAGTACTACATATCATTCAAACAATATGAAGATTTTTAACAATAATGCTCTAATTTTTAAAACCATAAGTAATCTTCTACCGCTGTCATAAATAGATGCTTTTGAAGAGAATAATAATACACTTTTGTAATGGTAATAATTCTGAATATGAGATTATTGTTATATATAAATACTATTTTAACACAGCAATTATAGTAGAATAGGCAGAGATAGATCCTCAAAAAGGATAAACTAAGAGATGCTTTAGGGTAACATTAAAAAAGAGAAAATGTTTCAAGTCAGAAGGAAAACAGAAAGAAAAGTAGCTTGGGGAGAGGGAAGAAGGTGCTTTTCTGGTTCACATTTGCCTTTAAAAAGAGTTATCTTGTATTTGTCAAACTAAATTTCTCCATAACATTACTGTAGGCAGTGGATATGTGTCCATTTGAAGTGCTATTCCAACTTTTGTGTCTTTTATTATTATAATTATTTTAGTGAACATAATGATGTAAAGTATGCCATCTGTACTCTTGCTGCAGTCCAGAAGTTAGTGTGTGAGTTCAGCAAATGTGAGACTGCTGCCACATGCCTCTGAAATGGGGATACAAAGACTGCACAGTCAAAATTCTCTACTGACTCATGAAAGAAT
This sequence comes from Chamaea fasciata, assembly GCF_029207755.1. Classification (NCBI taxonomy): domain Eukaryota; kingdom Metazoa; phylum Chordata; class Aves; order Passeriformes; family Sylviidae; genus Chamaea; species Chamaea fasciata. The sequence continues at coordinate 9,563,688 of NW_027094089.1, forward strand.
CAGAAAAACCTTTGGCTGATTTATATTTGGAATCAATGCCAGATTCCTCTTCATTAATACTGTGAATCTACAGTCTAGGGTATGTAAATTGTTACCTTTTATTTTATTGGGATTTTTGCTTGAAAAACATAGGATTTTATAAAAATGACCAAAAAAAATCACAGGTTAAATGAAAAAATATGATGAATATGTACTCTTCTTTCACGCATTTCTAAATTATAATTTTTTATATTTACCTTCCTGTGGGAAGGAGAAAAAAGGAAATGTACTGTCTTCTGGAATCTAAGTACTTGTACAGAAGATCATGGAAAGGTTTTCCAAGGAAGAGGAATTATCTTATACGATTTTCATGTCATTCTCTTTGGTCAGGGAAGAAAAAGGCAAACTTTGCAAATCTATGAAAAGTGTGACCTAAGGATCTTCATGAGTATCTATCTGCTTGACAAGAAGTTCTGTGTTCCCACAGAGCCTTGCCTGCTTTATTACTCCTATTTGCCTTCCCTTGCACACAATCTAATATACTGAATTCCAGTAAAGTGAGGCCTCCAGGGCACTGAAAATGCATAAATAACTACACTGTTAACTATGATCTTACAGAAGCAAGGAACTAATTATAGATATCTTCGCATTATATTATCCTACATATTTCCTGGTGGATATAGCCAAGTCTCCTCTACTTAAGCAAAAACTATTAAAGAAAAGCTTTCTCTTAGCTTCCTATTCCCCAGGTGAAAATTTCTATTTTCTGAGTGAATTCTCTTCATAGCAGAAAAAATCTTCCTGCTTTCATTTTTTTTTTTTCATTTCATTTTTTTACCATAATGGTTCACAATATTGCTTCATTTCTAAAAAACAGAACACAGCAGCCTGCTGGATAAATTTACTGAGCTCCTAATCTTGTGATACTCTTTTTATTTCACCTGTCAATAGAGAACAAGATTTAAAGATGAACTATTTTCCCAAATTTTATCAAACTTCCTGAGTCTTATTTGCAAATATAGAATTAAACAGAAAGGCAGGAAAAGGAGTTGAAGTGATTATTTTGTGCTTTTAGGTCTGTGCTCTAACAAAAGAAATTGACAGAAATGCATAAATCATGGTAGTTCATCTAAGCAGAAGGAATCTGAACACTAACTATGGAAGCAACCCTCAGCCATCTTGCACTGACATTCCCAATAGGAATTTTTTTCCTGAAAAAAATTTACAATTATTGTAAGTAAAGAAAAATTAAACAGACAAAAGTAACTAAGAAAGGTGTTACAAAAGCATATGTTACATTTTACATCAGCATACATCTGTTTCACTCCAACTGACTTGACATCTACGGAAGACATGGTGTTTATATTTGAGTGTAAAAGTCTCATGGTAACTGCTGGTTTCTCTACATTCTTATGTCAGAGACTTTATTGAGACACAGAGCAGGAAAAGGACAAAGAAAATAGAACAGAACTTTAAAACCAGGCCCTAATCCTCCATTTGCTCTTCTGTTGTCTAGCTACTAATAAATCCCTTTCTATCTCCAAAAGAAGATAGATGCTTCACAAATGGTTCCTTATCTCTTCTGTGTTGATGCTTGTAACCCTAGTAGGATAGCTTCCAACATATTGACGCATTTCCACTTTCATTTGCAAGCAATAAATGTTACAGCATGAACATCATTGAAAATTAATAATATCTAAATGCTCTTAAACTCACTATCTGAAAATGTAAACACTCCTATTGCAAAATTTGATCCAGCTGAATTTTATTTTAAGCAGAAGTTTGAGCTGATTGTCAGAGAGTGACTGTACATTTAAATGTACAGTATGTATGCTCTGGGTTATTTTTAACAAACAAGAGAAAAAAAAATAAAGGAAATGAGTTTCGGAGTGCGAACTGAGGAAGGGGAAAGATTGTTGCTCCACTAACACCCCCTCCCACTCAGTCAGGTCCCAGTTACCCCACCAATAATGCTACTTTATTTAGATACATATTGGGAAAAGGAAAAAAGTACACAAATATATGTACCTGTACATATATGTACTTGTGTCTATACATATAGAGAGACTTTTAAATCTTATTGCATGAAGCAATGCCCTGACAGCATGAGGCTCAGCCTGTTTGTAGCAGTGACCTTTCAGAAACAGAGCAGGTGCCCCTGAGTGCATGGGCTAGCAGAGGCCTGAGGAGCACGACGGTCCTGGGAGCCCCATGGCAGACACATAAATGCCTGTTTGCTGACACAGAGCTGTGTAAAAACCTAATGAAGCTACACATAAAAAATAGCCCAAGTGGAGATGTCTAATGTATAAAGCAACAAAAATACGCAGCTTTTTTAGTGGGGGTGTAGTTTCACTGGTTCCACTTCTTCAGAACCGGATATGAAGAACTGTTGTGCTGTCTTGTCCTGTAGTTTATATGAATGTTTCTCATTTGTTACTGCATATTTACTCCTCAGCCTGCACCAGAAATAATTGTGAATTATTATTTTCTTAAAGAAAAGCTATTTTCCACCTTTTTTTTAATACTTTCATAATTTCTCCCAATTCCTCCATATTGACTTGGTTTAAAGTGATAGGACTGAAACCAATGGACAGCAAAAATTATTTTCTGCATGCTGACAAGCACAGAGTTTTCTATGGAACATGGATGATCAGCCCTAGTTTTAGTGTCCAAACTATCATCAGCCTATCATAAATACTCAACATTGGTACTAGCTACAGTGTGACAAATTCCAATACCACTTCTTGTCCCAGAAGAGGGTTTCCAACAGACACTAGAATCTTCTTCTGTGGTGCGTTTCATCTGCTGTGCTGTAAATCTGTTCCACATCAGTAGCTAGCAGCAGGAGTAAAACCAACTGGAACTGGAAAATAGAAGCTTTTGGTCACAGGTTTTCACATAGTTCCCTCACCCTTTTCCATGGTCTCCATAAATGTTTGACTATTGACAGTACTTAAATAAAAGTCAAGTGATGGCAAGGAGAGAATTATATCAGAGGCAAAGACAAACCAAGAGTCTGTTCTCAGCAAAGGTGAAAGTGGTAAGAGATGGTTCTCCCTGTTTTTCCCACTATTACATTAACTTCCAACTGTTGTGCATCTTAGATAATCTATTAAGAGTTTTGGGAAAATTCAAGAAAGACTGAGATGGATACATACTTGAGAGGTGACAAAGATGAGGCCATCATTCTTGTACACACATGGGCACTTGCACAGGGGTGCCAAGGGAACCAGTAGAAACTGTTCAGGACCAGAAAGGTCTGTTAATGCTCTCAGGATCCAAAGAGATGAAGTCTGAGGGAACCTGGTTGGTTCCCCTTGCAAAAAAGATGGCTTCTGGGATATCTGATAGGTGTCTGTTACGACCTAGTTGGAGAACCCAGAGAAGATGAAGCCAAACTCCAACTGGAACTGCACAAGTCCACTAAACAAGAGACAGTGAGAAATCTGAGACTTTCTGATAAATCCCAATGAGATGTAAGGAAAGCACTTTTTACCATGATCAATCAAATAAGGGAACTAGTACTCAGACACACTGTAAGATTTACATCAGTGGAGGTATTCATGATGCAGAACCCCAGGGTCTGGAGGCTCTGTATCCAATTAGACCTGCTATGAACAAAGAGCTAGGTTAGGTGATCTCTGGAGGTTCCTTGTTACCCATTACTTTGTGAATCCATGATTAGAAGCAGCATTATCTCCCTATTGGAACATGGCAAAAGAAAAAGCATTTTCAGCAATTTAATGGCTGAGTGAGCTATGCAATGAATACAGAATTTGTACTTTGAGAGAGATGCAAAGATATCTGGCCATGTGTACTACTAGTTTTATAAGGGAGTTATGTCACCTTTTCTCATAGAATATCATTGTGTTGTAAGTTGGATACATATTAACTTGTTCAGTCTGAGGTTTGCTATTTACATGTTTACAGGAAATAATAACTCTAGAGCCACATTGACCTTTTTATAGAAGCATGAATGAAAACAGCTGTCACATTTGTAAAATTCAGTTAAATTACTCATCACCAATCCAGTTTATTTCTCAAAGAATGTTATTGTTTTAAGCTCTAATGTCAAACATATGCACTTTACCTAATATAAAATAACAAAGATTTCCAAAAGCAGGCATTTCATGGAGGACGGCTTTGTTAGGAAATGGATTAGCCTGCTTTACCATTTCTGTTAGGTAGCATTTAGATGCACACGGAAGCTTTTGAGTACACAGAAGTCACGGAGTTCTATACTCTGTTAATTCTATCTCTCTCTAAGTTCCTTTGAATTTGCTAGCTTTCTTTGAAACAGCATTAATTGCTGTCACTTTCAGGTGTGCTCCCTGTGCGGTTTTGATGAGGTGATTTGCATATGGCTAATCTGCATAGAAACCTGACCTTGATCTTAGGTATCAGCGGGCTCCACCTTTAAAAGAACTAGCCAGGCCTCTGACTCAAATCAGGGAGAAAAGATTGTCTTCAACAATAACAAGAAAGATGCCCAGTGAAATTTTTCAGCTATTTTATCAGCTTTTGATCTTTTTTCAACGCTGAATAACCATTGTTAAATATTTTTCCATGCTATTAAAAGAGGAGGAAAAAAAAATCCTTCATTTTGTCTGTATGCCTTGGATGACTTTTTCTGCACTGTTCATTGTATGCGCTCATTGTTTTATGTCTTGCTCATTTTTTAAGGCATTTCACAGCCCTCTGTGATTTCTCAGACCTGTTTTTCCTTCCTATTTCCTTTTTTTTTTTTTTTTTTTTTTTTTTTTTTTCTGCTGGACAAATGAAATCAGTTATTATTATAATCTTTTTCTCTTTTCTCTGATTTCTCTTTTCTACTGATCTTCTATGTGGTAATTGGTGTGCTGCTTATAAAACTATTAACCATACCATATAACCATATTTAACCCTACCATCCCTTACCCTACTCAAATCCCCCCATCAAATGACATTTCCCATCTGCCCTTCCATAAATTAAGGATATGAAAAGACTACAAATGCATAAAACTTTATAAAATCACAAGTATGTACCCTTAAGAATGGATTTTTTGCTAGTAATTTTTGATCTCCCCACATCCTCCTTGATAATTATCTTCTATTTTAAAAATGTTTATCATCACATTTAGATTATGGTATCTTTATACGAGAAATAATTTCCAATGAAAATATTTTTGAAAAAAGTATTGTCTTTCCATTTAAAAAAAAAAAGTTACCTCTTTTTCCTTTGATAATTATATCAGAAATTTTAATGTGTTTAATGATACAGGATAAAAGTTTGAACTATATGTGTAGCACAGAGGAGACAGACAAGGGCAATATAGACACTTATTTTGTTATTCTATATGCAGTGCAGTTAGTTTGCATATAAAGATGTTTCTGAAATATAATCTTTTTCTTATGGACAGCTTCTGAAAATTCTGACATCAGCACAGCTGGATATCTGACAAGCAGGAGGATTTAGAAAAATATAAGCTTGGATTTTGCAATGTGTTTGATTGAAAATATGTCTCATACCAATGGCAAATGAAGTATCTCTGTGTTTGAAGGAGGAGGAAGTGTGTGTTATAGTTGTCTGTGATTTGTCCCCAGTGAGGAAAATGACACAAGGTACTGTTAGAATGAGATGCCTTATCAAAACAAACTGTACTCAGAGAGTTAATTCCATTGATATTGGGACATTTCCTTTGTACTAGATATTTCATAATCTAGCTGACGATCAAAGCAAATAAGCAGAGTTTCTGTGATCCCATCTGATTGATTTACATTAGAGACTGAGGGAGATATGGCTAAGCGGTTGTCCTTAAAAAAAACATAGGGGCAAATCTTCATTGGATTTTCACAGTAAACTTCTACTAGCCTTTTTTTGTAGGTCATGGCAAAGCGGGTTAACTTTTAGAAAGCATTTTCATACTGTGTTTATTTTGTTCATGGAAACATTAAAGAAGGGCTGGGTCTTTTGCACAAAATAGCTCAAATCTACTGTATAAAACTTGCAACACTACTGCTGGCTATGCTGCTTTCTGACATGCCCTGTCTGACACACTAATTTCAGTTGTAAATTAGAATGTAGGGAGTTTTAGCTGCTGCAACTCTTTAAAAGGTTATCCCAAATAACGTTTGTTGCAATGCAGTTTCAGTGTTCGTTGGCATATATGACCATTCATGATAGCTAAAGTTACTTTTGGTGAACTCAGCGACAGCATTCCCAGTGACTTTTAGAGGAATAAGATCTGGTTCATTGCTTTACAATGCTCTTGTCTGTACTACAGCCATAAGCATTTTTAAACGGCATGTCTCTGTGAAGGGTTGAAAACCAGTTTCAGTCAAAGCATAAACTAAGAGAGAAACTATTAAAACATTTCAGTTTCCAAAATCCACATCTTGACCAGTCTTCCCAAAGAGAAAGTAGTTTGTTCGTTGCCTTGTCAAATGTTGCATAGTTTCAGTGAACTGCTTCTTTTAAGGAAAATTGTCATTGTAATATTTTTGACCTAAGCTATGGATGTTGGTTTCATACTGTAAAGAAGATATATTGATAAATACATATTTTTTTACTTTTCCCATTCTATTTTTAGTGATTGAAAGTAAATAGAAACACAAGGTGAAAATACAAGCTCAACCTAATTCTGAAGCATTTTTGTTTTATACATAAGTGAAAAACATTTTCATGGTTCTTTGTAGACCCCAAGCTAAAATCAAAACACTATCTTGATAACTAGCTAATGAAAGGCACATTTGAACTCCAGACATGCATGTTCCTTTGTTTTAAATCTTTAAAATGTTTGCATTCATCTTCTTTTCCAGCAGTAACTGTATATTATTGTTCGGTTTTTTTATAATAATAAAAATTCTTCTGAGCATTCTGCATAGAGTATAAAAAAATAATCACTTCTTGGAAAAGATCCATCCTAAATGCAGTTTTCCAGTATTTAATCCTCTGCAATATTCCATAAAAACAATTGAGTTAAAACTCAATTGCATAAAATATGATACTAAAGAAGCTTGGTAATATGACCACACTGAAAACTCCATAAAACCAGGTTAATAAATAAATAGTGGGCCTATGAGGTGATGCTGAAGAGAAGAAATGTTTTCTTTCCTTTGTTCTATTTTTTTTGAAATCTTAGCCAAGTTTTAAAAGAGCTGGTAAGTATCATTAACATTTTTTCAGCTTAATCCCACAGGAGAGCTAAATTCAAGGTCATAAATTCCCATTTAAATAAAAGACACAAGAGAAAAATGATAATTAAAACAAAGGTGGAAATAAAGAGGATGTAGTACTGTTTTCCTTACTCAGATATGTATCTACAGGCAATAATAGTAATCTGCAAAGAGTGGTTTATAAGTAACATTAAAATTAGACATTGTGCTGCAACATAGTTACAGTAATTACTTTATTTCATAGACACAATCATGTTCCAGATAGACATAAATATGTCTGATATTTTAAGGAACTTCTGAGCAAAAACATAGATAGTCTGATCCTTTGCATGCTAATTATTGATTCAGGTAAAATACTTTTTTAATTTTTACTGAAAAAGTAAAATTTGGGGGGTTTTAACTCAAAATGCTAAATTGCAATAGCAATTACTTATAAAAATGTAAGCTTTCAGTAATTTTGCAGATTACACCTAGTTCAGTTAGAGTGTTGATCTGCTGCAGGTCAGGAAGGATTTCCAGAGGGATCTGGAGAGAGTAGTTTGATGGGCTGAGGCAAATGTGATGAGGTACAACAAGGCCAAGTTCCAAGTCTGCCTTTGGGTCACAACAACCCCAGGCAGTGCCACAGGCTGGGGCAGAGTGGCTGGAAAGCTGCCCACAGGAAAAAGACCTGGGGTGCTGTGACAGTGACTGAACATGAGCCAGGGTGTGCCCAGGTGGCCAAGACGGGCAATGGCATCCTGGCCTGTAGCAGCAATAGTGTGGCCAGCAGGACCAGGGCAGGGGTTGTTCTCCTGTACTCAGCACTGGTGAGGCCACACCTCAAATCCTGTGCTCAGTTCTGCACCCCTCGGTACAAGAAAGAAATTGAGGTGCTGTCGGGAGACCAGAGAAGGGCAGTGGAGCTGGGGAAGAGTCTGGAGCACAAGTCCTGTGAGGATCACCTGAGGGAGCTGGGGTTGTTTAGCCTGGGGAAAGGGAGTCTGAGGGGAGACCTCATCACTGTCTACAAATACCTGAAAGGAGGCTGTAGTGAGGTGGGGGTTGGTCTCTTCTCCCATGTAGCAAGTGATAAGAGAGAGGAAACCTAATATGTTAGGTATATACTAGGAAAAATTTCTTCACTGAAAAGGTGATCAGACATTGACACAGGCTACTCAGGGAAGTGGAGAAGCACCATCTCTGGAAGTGTTATAAAGGCTGTTGGGGACATGGTTTTGTGGTGGACAAAGCAGTGTTAAGCTAATGTTTGGACTGTGTGATCTTAGAGGTTTTTCCAATCTCAGCATTTCTTTGGTTCTATGACTCTACGTATACTGTGACAACCCTGTAATTCAGATTACAGTTTTCTTAGGGTATGTGCTGAGCCTTTCCTTTCTGTAACATCGTGTCCATTTTGCACCGCAGTTGGAATAATAAGTCTTATACAGCCATGTTCAAGATGGTACAGTGCTGTATTGTAATGTAGTGCAATACAGGAAGTAATATTTGGCATGAGTTTGAAGTCTTAGAATAATTCAAAACATGAAGCCTGAGCTTGAATGGATTCAAGTGTCCACAAGAAGTGTGGAAAACACATAGGGGCAGTAGCAACTAGAGGTCCATGTGGCAATTCAAGCTGCAGGATGCAAAGGATTTCATGGGCTTTCCACAAAACTGGAAGTGTGGATGGATATCTGAAATATACAATATGGCAAATAAGATTTGGTATAAAAACACTACAATGATTTCTTTAAAGATAAATTTACAAACTTAGAGTAAAGCACAATGTTTGAATTCCTTGACTGCAACTGAGTAATAAAGCACAGAAAGTATGAATGGCATGGGCTGTTATCAATGTTCATTTAATGGATACAGGACAAGAGCTGATGTTTTTCAGAACCATAACTCACTTGGCTGCAGTACTGATCTTGTCATCCTCTATTGTTTTGTTTCTTTACCAAAACGTGTCTGATATTCCAAAGCTCTTGCAGTCATACTGTTTATTTTCCTGACCCTCTGTCAGAGCTTGCATGAACCAGAGAAAATTACTCTGTCCAACCATCTCATCACACTGAATGTCTGTATAAATCCATCAGCTAGCTGGAAAATCTACTCTGACGGGCTATATAGCCTTCAATGATCTAATATACTAAAAAGAACCATGACCAATCAGAAATCACCATCAAATAGTTTTCCCTTTGCAGAGACCATCCTTTCTAGCATACTTAGTAGGGCAAGCAGAATATAAGCAAGGAAAGTCAAAGCAGGAGGTGGGGTATGTCTGCAAAAGTGACTGGAGGATTAGGTTTGGTTTTCAATGTGTGCCTGGAATAAGAAAGACCATTAATCACAGCTGTGTTTTCCATGTATATTTATTCCCCAATGAAAGCAGGAATATAGATCTGATAGTGATCTTGCATTAAATTATTACTTAGTTATACTGACATTGCATGCATTTATTTGAATGATTTTAGATGTATGGGGTGATCCTCTCTCCATTTCCCCCTTCAGTTTTTCCCTTTGACAAATGAAATATTATTTGCCCTCAGAGAATTGACCTGTGCTGCTAAGAGATACTGTAAACTTTGTTTCTTTTTTTTTACAATTGGCTTTACATAGATACTTTGCCACCTGTATTTCTTTCCCATCATATATCTATCATCATCACCTAGCTTTTCATATGTAAAATAGTGTCCTGGGTTGAAGTATATTCTATCACCATCTTCATGAACTGTTGAAACCAGGTGAGGCAGTGCTCCCTGCCTCCTCCACTCTGGATTATCTTCTGTTAATGGGCCCATCAGCACCTTTGCTACACAGCTCACAGATAACCCCCTCCTGGACTACCTCCTGTTAATGGGCCCGTCAGGCCTTGTCACATGACTCACCATCCCATTGTGAGATGCTCCGCCCAGAGGGAGAAACCAAACATTCCAGCCTGGATACAAGCTGAGACCCTGAACACCAGAGGGGCACTTACCCACTGGATTCCCAGAGGATCCGAGCTACCAGACCTTTCTACAGGATCACTGCTTCAGGAAGACCACCTCATCTGGACTGCTTCCATCATTCTGCTCAGGTTGTATTCTGACTCTGTCAGTGGTCTTTTGTATTATTGCATCTATTTTATTTTACTTTCTTTCCTTTTTTTTTCCTATTAAATTGTATCTCTGACTTGGAGCCTCTCATTTGTTTTGCTTTCAAACCACTACAAATAGTCTTCAGTTTTTTGTACCTGAGTCATATTTGGAAAGATTATCTTAAGAAAATATAATTAAAAAAAATAAAAGCAAACATCAAAACAAACAAAACAACAAAATAAGAATCCCTAACCACTACTAAATATCCCCACTTATCTTTCATCAAACATTTATTTGTTATTTATCCAAGACAGTGTAAATACTCACTTTTCATCTCTTATTAGAAGCACCAAAAGACTCTTCATGCATATTGCTGTTGTCCTGTCCTCAATATGCAATTTAGAACTGATTAAAGCATCACTGATCTTCTTTACTGCTGTTCCAGTCTTCCTGATGCTTAATCATACATATCAAATATATGCCAGACAATGTTGGATGTCATGAAAGTCAACATTCATATATTCTGTACTTCCTCAAATATTTCAGATAATGTATTCTCTCCATCTGTTGTAGAAAAGCAAATACAATGATAAGGCAGTGATGCTGAAGTTATCTTATAAATCTAGTCTATTACTGTCAAAGATTCAAACTTTTAAAATACTGTAAGTTGGTAGGGATCAACTAGGTCTCTTGAACAACTTTGAAAATCTCAGGCAGGATTCCAGCATTTTGCTGTTGGCCGCAGGAGGAGACTAAATTTCCCATTGTACTTTAAACCTCACATTCAGCTACCCTGTTGCAGAGCCTTCCAGCTGCTTCCATTCTTAAGAATTTTCCCTTCTTACTCCCAATTTGCTTGTATTAAATATCCAGATCCTAAATTGTGAACAGTCAGACACATATAATGCTATTATGCAACCTCTTTTTTTTTTTTTATTTTCCTCATACACATTATCTCTCTAATCAGCAGGTCCCAGACTTACTGTGCCAGCCCTCTGTATATCTAATAGCATGGATGACCTCACTTAGAAATTCTAGTTCCTAGAGGAACACAGAATAGTGTATATGTAATGATAAGGGAATGGAAGATATTCAGTGTAAGCTGTCAAGGAGGATTTCCAACATCAGCATTAACCATGTAATATAGTGGCAGTGGAGGGCAATGAATGTGGAGAGAAGTGAGAGCAATCAGCAAGCTTTCATTCAGTGAGATGGAAGAGCTTGTCAAAGACACAAACAACTAATCAGTTGCCAGCACTGATTGATGTCCCAGCCTGCATTCAAATCTATCATCGTGACCAAGTAATGCCTATCGTTTACCCAGTGGATGGATAAACTAGAAGTAATATATGGTGTCTAAGCAAATAGATCATTAATTCCACTTAATATGTGGGGGGCTAAAGTTTAAATCTTTTTCTAAACAGCAATCTTACCCTTCAGGGAGGAAAAAAAAACACTAAAAAAATATCTAGTGTGGTTGACTAGGTGACAAATCTGGGGGGTTTTTACAAGTTACAAATCCATTGCATTGGATGTTATTTCAGTTTATGACCCATAATTGTCACTGAGTACTAAATCTATGAGCAAATTTATTAACATCTTAATTAAAATGGCTAAAGAAGATAAGAAATTATATGGAGGCAGAGAAAGAGGGCTGTCTTATGCTTAGGCTTTCTTATGCCCCTAACTGTCCCAAGCTCGGCCCTGCTAAACTATTGCCCTTGACTTCATATTCTTTTTTCCGACTATACCATGAAAATTTTAAGTGTAGACATACAGTTAACTGGATTTTCTTATTGCTTGACTTCTCCTTAATTGCAGGGCATGGCATCGAATGATTTCTCAATGGTTTATAAATTCTACATTTTACACCAATCAGTATCGAAGTCAACAGATTTTGGCAGACACTCTTGAAAAATGTTAACTCAGGTCATAATTACTGGAAAAAATGAAGTCTGCAATGATATAAATTACAACTATATTAGGACTTGATGGGAGGAAAGAAGTAATCTGCAGTTCTCTAAACTGAAGCATAGTTTTATCTTCTGTCAGTCATCAACAGGGAAAAATGTAGGTGTTAAGAATTAAGAAAAAGCATCTCAATTCGTTGCATACATTGTAATGAAACAAAACTTTAGTCTCTGAAGCAGAAATAGCTAGCAGTGTGATTTCTGTATTTTTGCAGATTATTAAGAGACACTGTCTTGTTTTGAACATTGTTAGCCTCTCATTAGTTAGCTACTGTTAATAAATAATTATTTCATTCATTATTTGTATCTTAAATTATAAATTATTAATATTAGGCAACTAAAATAATCATAAAGATTTATATATTCCATTATGTTTAATATGCCTCACTTTTAAGACTGTAAAAGAGTTTAAAAGTACTATTAAAGTATTTGTCTAAAGCACAAGTCTGCTGAATTTGTTACTAAGTAGTATGTTTAAAAACATTAAGGCCAAGAAAGAGAATATTTTTCTCCTTTAACTTCTGGAATTATTTTCTGAATGCAAAAAGCCTTCCTGTACAATTTCTGGATGTACAATTCCCGCTTTAGTTCTCCCAACTTAAACCTGACTACATAAGGGTGGATGGCAAACCTGAAAGCTGTTCAGTCATGTAGATATTCTCAAAGTCATTGTGTTTGCCAGTTGGAAACTTGACTTACAAGAGAGACTTGACCTGAAACACCTGTCAAGTCATCCTGAATTCTAAATTTGTTGAGAATCACTGACAAAGGTCAATTTAAAACCAGTAAAATTAAACATTGAAAAAATAATCACTCCAGTGTTAATATTAGTTCAGATGCACAGATGGGAACATTCTGTTCTTTCAGAATGGTTACCTTTTTCTCAGTAATCCATACACCTGGAAACTGTAATTTCATTGTACATTACTGTGATAGCTTTTCAAATGTATAGGCAGCTATAAAGCATATTTATATGCTTTATAAAAGTGTTTGTAAGAGGTTTAATTTAATGATTTGCATGCATGATTTAAGAAAAGTTGTTTAACCACAACAGTTTAAAAACACCTACTTTAAAACACATTCGCTATCTCTTTGCTTTGAAAACTTAAATACATATATTTGAAAAGTACTGATTTGTGTATTTGTTCAATACAACAAGAAACAACCTAGTTTCTTTAAGGGGAATATTTTACTATCATAAAGTATCCATTCTATTAAACTTATCAACATCAAAACTTGCTTTAGTTATTCTTATAACTGTTAGATAAACCTGAAAAAAATACTTGATTAATAAGTAAATTATGCTATAATGAAAATACTATAAACCTGCCTTTGGTCTTTAATAGAAAAATTTGGTTTTCAAACATTTCTTTAATAGCCTCTATGAGACCCATAAAAACTACATAATCAACTCAAATTCAGTGAAATAGGCCCAAGAGGACTGAAATACTATTCTATACTGGGAAATTTTACTGAGCACGTAATACTTGTAAATGCTATTTATTGCCCCAGCCACTGTTTTCAAATGACTGCTAATGTTGTTTTACAATCTTGTTCCTAAACACCAAACTGCAGATTCAATTACAGGGAATATCTCAGAGCTGTAACAGGTTTTTTTCTCTGTTTCTGAGCATGTTTATTCTGTCAGGAGCTTGATCAATTCTTTGCAGTTTTGGTGCAGAGCAGATAGTTACGTCAGGGATATTTAAATAAATTGTGCTTGTATAAACCTTCTGATTCTCTGGTCTCTTGTAGGAATAATGGTCTTTGAGTGCATCTGTGCATATTGCAGGTTTTTTGATCCCACCACTTTTAGGACAGAATCACACTACATTTGAATCCTGTAATTTTCCAGAAATTAATAAATTTTCAAAATATATATTTTCCTTTGGTTATTTTGATTTTTAACTTGGAAAAGCAGTTGTTTGAAAAATCAGATGGTAAAAAAGATCCTTGGTATTCAGGTATCAGTGGAAGTCCTGGCTAAAAATAGAAAATGTCTGGGTGGGAATTAAATGATACCTGTCCATGTCTGTGTTTTAGGCAGTCAATAAATTAACCACTCCTGGAAAAAAAAAAAAGATCCATACCTTAGGAAAATTAGGAGTTTCATTTAAATTTTCACTATACAACCATGAGTCTGTTTTATATATATATATATATATATATATATATATATATATATATATATATATATATATATGTATATGTATATATATGTGTATATATATATATATATGAATGAAATCTGTGATGCACCAGAAAAAACTCATTTGTATGAAGATAACTGTTCTTTGTTCAGGAGAACTTTTGGAAATCCTAAAGATCTGAAGAGACAAATGTTGCCTGAAGGCCCTGACTCAGAAATTATGATGCAGTCATTGTTAAGGAAGGTGCTCACAGTTCAGGTGATTTTCAAATGATAGATATCTGAGATTAAAAAAAAAAAAAAACCACATGGTTCAGCTTCCAACACGTCGATCACTGTGTCACAGAAATATTGTCAAAATCTCAGGTTGTAATTCCAAAGAGTAAGTCGTTGTCTGCATAGCTGACTGCATTTTGTTATATTACCAACTCCACTGAGTTTAGTGCAATTTATAACAGAAAATATCACACATTTAAAAAATGGACTAACATAGTGCTAGCAGGGTATTTTTATTATTACTGTGGGATTTTACAGCCATTTCCTGAATTTCAAAGCTCTGAACTCTGCTAAAATGTAGGCAAAGTTTAACAAAAATAGAAGTCTATGAAGTTCAAGATGAATTTTTTCTGCAAGAGTGCCCTTTGTATACATAGGACAAATTTTTGAGTACCTGTAAATTTCCTTAATTTTTATTTTAGCTTTTAAATATTTTTTCTACAAATCCAGGTGTGTCAGTAGAAAATATATGAAGAATATAACTTGATAAAAGCATTAGAAATAGGTAGCTTGAAATTACAGGAATTATACAGAAAATGCTATTATTACATGGACTAAAGTTCCCCAATACTGGTGTTATTATTTTTAAAGTTATGGTATATGTTTTTATGTTATTTAGTAAGGGTAATAACATGTTTGCTGTGAAAAGAAAGTCAAAAATCAGTTAAATCTGGTTTGCTTTTTTTTTTTCCTTTATAGGAAATAAAATATAGCCTTAATGGGAATAACCATCAATTATGAGATTATGCCATTCAAACCTCTGCTAGTGAGTCATGGGACTAGTAAGAAATGTCAGGATAAAACTTTTATTGCACTGGGAGAGCTAACACTATGACTTTAGCTTAGTTTTAACGAGAATGAAGCTGGTTCAGAAGTTATGGAGGGTCTTAACCTTATTACTTTAAATAGAAATTGACCAAATTTTATTTACTTGGTACCTGAATTATCTAATGTGAGTTAACTCAGTGTTTGAGCTTCAGCTACGCATTTGCTTCCATTCTCTTATAATTCCCTCTGTCAGAACATGTCAATCTCAAAGTAGTAGAGTTTTCACTAAGCATGCTTAATGCTAAAAGAACAATTATAGCTTAACAGTCTTTTCTTCGTCTTTAGGCTATCCCATAGGAAAAGGTAAACTAAGTTAAGATTATATTTAATCCATTTCATTTAGTCCACAGATTCTCTTGATTATTCGTACTGTCCTGCCAATGATCTTTAAGTGAGCATATTTACCTTCCTGTGCAAACCAAGTGGGAGAAGGAAGAGAATTGCCTGTCATGTTATGCTGATGTCCTCATGCTGCAACTATGCAACTACTCTATAGCCACACACAACTTTCTGTTTCCAGGGAAGTTTAAAAAAATGCAGTCATAATTTCTAAACACTCAGATATTAAAAGACAGTGAGAAGTCACAAAAAAGTTCACCCTCTTTTGCTCACACTTGAAGAATATTCTTCACTTGTCAGAATAGTCTTTAAATCAAGAGACTGCCTTGATTTAACGAATACCAAGATTTCCAAGATGTTGCTTGGACACCTTTCCTTCCAAGATGTGTACCTGTGAGACAGGCCATTGCTCAGTTTATCTTTACCCACCATGATTACTTGAAGCTGGGTCTCTGTGGCATATTCTTCCCTACTTTCCTCAGCTGTTGTTTTCATTGACTGTGGATGCGTTAGCTACATTTCAATTCCATGCAACTCTTCCAAAGCGAAATATTTCTTATCACCTGGAAATGGTCTTATTAAAACACCAAACAGTTGTCTATTACGTATGTTCTTTATTAAGTTCTATTTTCTTCTAAACAGGTTAGAATATTGTCTATTTTGTGCTAGAAGTATTTAGTATTAAACAGTTTGCATTACAACATCTTTAATGATTATACACAGTTACCAAATATAGAGAAAAAGAAGAAGAAAGAGAAGTGCAAGCTTCATGGTTTAGATACCACAATGAATTTGCAAAAAAAAAGGTATGTTAGAAACTTTAAGATGATTTGTAATATGAGGAACTTAAAGATCCTTTTGAAAGTGGAACTTACCCTTACCCATACAGCTTAAAAGAAGCAGTGCAAAGACCTTTTCACATGTCTCTGAAAGTCAGAGTGCTGTTCTAACATAATCTGTTTTCAGCATCTCAGCTATCCAGAGACATTTTAAATGTCCTTGTACACCAATGTAGAATGATGGAGGATGCTTTTTGAAACACCTTTATGCTAGACTCTCACATAAGAAATCAGACCAAACAATTCTGCCCCAGATAAAGAAAATTCTGTCCAGACATTCTTGTTTTGTGTGCTTAACTTGGGATCTTGTTTGAGATTTTTTTTGGTTAATATTTATTTTTAATTTTCCTGTAAACATTTTATCCAAACTAATGGAATCTGAAACACAGCCCTTGCATTCATTATACTCTGTAATTTTTAACTTTCTTCTTTGGTACTGTACTTACATTTCTAATCATAAACACAAATTTCCTTGAATATAAATTAGGGAAAGTTATCTGATTGACCTAAATGGCAACATAAGGAAGTCATATATTTCACAGATGATTCTTAGGAGCACTATGTCTAATTCTTCTTATTATTCATGACTAAGATTAAGGGGAAAATGCTGCAGGTGTTTACTAGACTTCATAGAAGCTGAGTATGAAATTGAGAAAGAAAGTTTATGTGTAATTGTGTGAGGAGTTTAGGAAAAAAAGAAGTACATTATTTTGGTGTTTGAATAAAAATCAGAACCAAAGGGAAAAAAATTTGCAGCTATAATTACCAGAACTGGTTCTTTCATCTCTGATGATGTGTATATGCTAGGAAAAATAAGAAAATGTTCTTCAGTAATAAAGGCCATCCTTCATACACATGACTGGGAATTTTTGAATTCCTATATTTTAATACCTTGTTGGGACAATGAGTAAGTATGCAAACCTTCTTTATATCACTGTAAGCGAAGTGACTGGAAACCACTTTACCTTCCAATATTGCATTCCTATAGCTGCAGTGAATCAATGACATTCATCCTACAGAAAATATATAGGGACAATGCCATAACATGCCATACTTGTGAATTGCTTTGTTTCCTATTTTCCATTTCTAGACACTGAATAAGAAATGAATAATTCTGGAGAAAAATAAAATTGGCATAAATTGGTTTTTAATGCTCTAGTAGCATGCCCCATTATTTCTTGTTCTGAGCCCAAAGTTGGAGTTACTTCTGCCTGTAGAGAAGTTACACATACTGGAGTGTTTAACTTCCTTCCCACCTTTCATACACTCATCTGCAGCTGACCAGCTTCTAGGATCCCAATGGGAACAACTTTGAGCTGTAATATGAGGGGTTTTGACTGTTTTTTTTCTGTCTCACTGATCCTTATGTGTAAACTGACATCATGCAGCGCTTTGTTTTTTTTTTTTCCTCCTAGGACTGAAGGGACAAGAATACATGGACAAAAGGGAAAGCAGCTACAACATTTTCCTAAAACTTAAAATCCCTAACCTCCTAGTCTGCAGTCCAATCAAAATCTAAATTATCCTTGCAGATTAAATTTATTGAATTGCTTGATACTTTATGGCTGGTAATACTTTGTCAAAGAATGCACAATGCACATTTTCTTTCAAAGTTGTTTTACCATTTTGCTGATAGCTGCCAAAAAGAGCAACAGATGCATGAGCAATCATTAACCCGTAGGATTTTGACAATTACTTATACATTGGCAACATCCATTTTAACTAAGCATTTCATGTTCTGTATTTTCACACTTCATGTCAAAAGGTGGCAGAACTAAGCACTGCATAGCTTTGGCAGGGAAGGTTACTTTTCCATAGTTTCATCATGCGTGAATGCCTGTTAGAATCATTTTAAATGCTGTTAGGTGACAGAATATTATTTGTAAAACAGTTTCTTTCTAAATGGTTTCAGAGATGACAGAAAGCACCAGCTTAACTCTTCAGTGGCTTACAGAAGAACAGGTAAAACTCAGACGCAACAATGAAAACCCTAACCACACCACAGCCCCCTCTTCCAGACAATTTAGAGTAATTTTTTTTTTTTTCTGAGAAGAATTCCAAAGTTCAGACAAATCCTGACATAAGCCTGAGTGGGAAAAACCCCAAAATGTGCAAAATTGACTATAATGATACTTCGGTTTTCTGTACATCTGCCTGCATAGAACTCCCAGGTCAAGGCATTTAACAAAAATCAGTAAGGAATTATCAACTCATGTGACATTTTGTTGGTGTCATCTCACATTGCATGTAAACTAGTTGCATAAAGACATGCAATTTTCTTGCCCACTACAGGAAAAGCTATGCTTGCATGCAAGGTTCAGAAAACCTGAAATGAAATCCTCTCTTTGACATGTATGTAATTTATGAGTGCAGCACAAGTTTGTAAAATGAGAAGAGCACTATTTTGGGATTTTTCTTCTTTTTTTCTGTGAAATTTTATGTATACTGTCTACTCAGGCTTATAAAAATAGTATCAATCCAGCACTCATGTGTATCTGTGTTGTGTTGCTATATATATGGATGCTTGTGGCTGCTTTGTCTCCCAGATAATTGGACTGACTTAAACTGGATCACCTCTGGGATAATTACTCAAAAGACCCGAGGACAAACAGAAAATCTAGTCTTCATTTAGCACTGACAACTACAAATCATTACCAAAACAACCCAAAAAGGCAGATGTCATTTATAGTATGCTCTACAGACATATATCTATATTTCTCTCTATCTCTCTTTCTTTCTCTCTCTCTCTCATGTAGATTTTTGGTACATGTCTATGTACATAGATATATATACATATAAATATAAATAACTTGGTTGTCAGGAAATGCAATAGTAATAAAATATAGTTGAATCATAGGGGAGTTGTTCAGAACATTTGACACTCTTGTATAGTAAAGCAATCTGTTACAGAAACTTGCATACATACATGGATTTTAGAAACTGCATTCAGCCAGCTTTGTATACAGTGTTCTTCATGGCACTTTTTTCTTCTGCATTAGTGTTGCTTAATGGCAGGAGTGTCACTGCTCATGCTGTGCCTGTTTATTATGACTGATGCCGCTAATTGTACTAATATTATAAACAACATAAACAGAAATATTTGTTCCATCAGCTGTCACTTTTGATACCCATAGCTATAAATGAAAGTCAAGGAAATAAAAAGGGAAATACTTCACTGATTCCAGAGGTGTTCCTGGTATTCAGAAATAATTATACGACTTGATGAACCATGGTACTGTCTGCTCTTGTCTTTGTGTTTGATTACAAATCTGATACTAGCACTTAATGGGTAAGTGAGTTGTCACAAAGCTTTCCTTCATGATATGTTTCAGGAAACATTACAACAATTCATGTGATGAAATGCAGCTTTCTACCATATGCTGACATATCACAGTGCAAGATGGTGAAGTGTCTTAAGCAATGTATTGCAATGTGATCTGCCACCCATGAAATGGAATGCTTCAGAAAAACATGCCAGTTCTTGAATAAACTCTGACTCCAGTACCTACTGGAGCCAGTAGACTGTATATAATGCCTTAATGTCTTCCACAGATTGCTCAGCTCCTCTACCAGTATAAAACTAACAGTCTGATTTTAGCTCCACGTCAGAAAGAATGCAGTTAACCCCACAACACTGAAGTTACACACTAGGAAGATTTTATTTTAGCCACTAGAGTAAATGCTGACTTTTAACTTTTAAAAGGTTATTTATTAAGACATGCCATTACCTACCAGTACACACAATTTCTCTATCACTGTGAATAGATAGCAAAGGTCCCAGCTTTTATTAAGCTCTGCTACAAATCAGGACTACTGAATAGTCATAATGTATTCTATTAGTAAGCAGAAAAAATATATACGCAACATCATGTCAGCCTTTCAGCATAATGGCTGTGAGATTTTCACCATAGTTCACTATGGTCATCCTGAGTCAGCACTTCCAGGAAGTGGAAATCAAGGGTAACCCAGCTGATAAGCTGCAAGGAAACATTAATTTTGTTCTTTACTTGCAATAATAGCTTAACTGGAGAAACCCAGTCTGGCTGTACTTGGCTAGCTTGGACATCTTGTTGCTGGGCTGATAAAGACACCAGCATGTTTTTTGAGGTTATGTATTTAATAAAGTGCTATGTTCTTGGGGCAAGTGGGGGAAGAAAGGAGAATTTCAGCTGTGTTAAAATTTTCTTGACTACTCACCCATCCTAGATACCATGTAATGTGTTTAGTTTAGTTTAGTTTAGTTTAGTTTAGTTTAGTTTAGTTTAGTTTAGTTTAGATTTGTTTAGTTTGATGAAGACTGTCGAATTTTTTTTTCCCTGAAAAGATAATCTCAAGGCACAGAAGGAGAATCTCAAAGCACTACAATACTGCTGCAAAAGCAGGAAATGTCTGACTTCCAAGAAAACTGCATGGAGAGCTCATGGCTCATGTGGTAGATGGCCACTGGCTAGTATGAGTCTAATTTTTGGTATTTACTTAAGAAATCTTTAAGTGAAATTTGGTTAAATATTTATTACACTAGGGTGTTGACACATTGTTTAATCCTCAAAAAACCATTGTCTCAGCTCTTTAAAATCTAAACCACAGCCAAACTGGTCAAAACTAGTGTTCATCATCAGGAAATGACAGTAAACTGTCAGCAAGATGTAGCAGATGTCATTCTGGTCACTGTTTGAGAACACAGGGAATCCAAATTACCACTGACAGAAGCCTAGAAATCCTGTCAGGATAGTGCTCTTGGTCCCTTTGTGAGCACCATCAGATTTTGTCGCTCAGATGGGAGACAGAGGCACTACCAGAAACTTCCACATAAATACCATGCTATCAGTTGTGACAAAGTGCTGTGTGAAAGGTACTCCAAGAATAATTATGTCAGGACTCTCTGACTCCTGGCTACCCATGATGCTATGAAGGATATATGCTTCTTGTGCTTCAGTACTCTAATACATTTTAATATAAGACATTAGTGAGTAACTCCATGTGTTCTAAATCCTCTCTAATCTTTTCTTCTCTCATAATTCAAAATGAATTGCCAATTTGCTAGGAGCTATGTTTTTTGCTGAAACTTAAAACCCCTAAAACTTAAAAAACAAACAAACAAAAAAAGATAACAAAGAATTATCTATAGAAAGAAATAATAAACAGGCATTTGTCTTAATGGTTGTTTTTTTCTTGTGTCCTTTTAAAATCCCAGAAGAAAAGAATATCCCTGCCCCCACCCTCAAATACTATTTCAATTCTTTTTTCTCTCATTATTTTCTCATACTCTCAAATGAAGATTTAAATAGAGTAATTTTTTTTTTTCCAGTCACAAGAATCTCAGCAGTGATTTATGTTCTCTTTCAAGAAACTGCTGAACATAAAATTTTTTGTGATTCTTTGTGGACACTACAGTTACAGTGTATGTGAAAGAAGGGTGTCAAAAAGACGGATACAGGCTCTTCTTGTTGGTGCCAAGCAACAGGACAAGAGCCAATGGGCAGAAACTGATACACAAGAAGTTCCACCTTAAATGAGGAAGAACTTTAATGTGGGAGTGACCAGGCACTGGCACATATCTCCCAGGGGGGCCGTGGAATGTCCCTCACTGGAGATACTCAAAAACCATCTGGATGCAATCCTGTGCAGTGTGTTCTGGGATGACCCTGATTGAGCAAGGAGGTTGGATGAGCAAGGAGGTTGGATGGTCTGACCAGCCCAGGTCCCTTCCAAGCAGACTCATTCTGTGATTTTGTGATTATTGTTAAAACATTTTGCATTTGTTTTCTGGTCTTAACATATCGTTTTCACTACATAATAGATCACTTTGAACAAGTGTTTGTCAAAAATTTTTGTTAGATAGAAAAGATTTTGAAAGAGACCTTAAAATCATTTCTGTAGAGGTAGCTTCAAACAGACATGAACTGGTCCTGCTTCAAGCCACAGGAGCAGAAGCAGTGCAAACCAGGAAGCCTTACAGCCACCAAAACACTGAAATAACACTTCCTTCATGCACTATTCTACCCATCCCAGAGAGAAACAACAACATTATATACAAATTATTTCCCACTGTCTGTCCTGGTGTTCCCATCATTGAAAGCACTTAATACAGTTGCAGAGCTTACTTCAGTGATGTGGGGTCATTTCCAAACCTAGTACCAGTAGCCTGAAAAAATATATTTGAGTTTATTTGCTTGTTTTTACTTGATTGCATATTCTCTTCCTTCCCTACTTCCAAGCAAGAAAGACAAATGAACAGTTATGATCCACCTCTCTAGGAGGAAGTACCCCTATTACAAGAGAATCCTGCTCTAAATAAATTACAATCTACTACACTCCTGGCCAAAATGATGTGAATTTTCATTAAACAAAGACTGTCACTGACTTTCTCAGGAATTTTATCTCAATGGCCTGAGGCATTGCAGACATTTTATCCCTGTCAATTCTGGTGAGAAGCAGAGCTATGAGAAAGAGATGAGTTGACATTGAAATTCAGAGGGGGTAAAGATGACTGAATGTCTGCATGGTACTTAGTTGTCAGCTGGGGCTTAAGTATGGCAGATAATTGTTCAGTAGCTGCTTCAGGCTCTGGAAGACAGCAAGCACAGTATCAGACACTTAGTAAGAGCTATTAAATAATAAAAAAGGAGTCTGCCCTGACTATATGGCTATTCTAGCTAGATAGCAACATGAGAAACTGCCAGATGCTCCTGATATCACAGACATGCTCCTGTTCTCACAGTAGACAGCTAATCGTAGCCATCTAGTTATACTAGCAAGCTAATGATGTGATTACAAGAAAGCGGACAAGAACTTTGTGGTTTGCAAGCTAAACAGAGACTACCAAGGCAACCCTAAACTCAAAAAATGGTATCAAAGCAGTCAAAGAAGAATAAAAAAGGTGTTGTGTATATTTAGGAAATTATGAAGGTAGAAATGTTGAAAATGTAGAGATATTTCTGTTTTGGGGAAAAAAATAGGGTATATAAGAGGTGCCAGTAGGAGATCAGTCCTGCTCTAGATCACTGTGGCTTGTCCAGGACTATAACCCTTTGCTTTTTTCGAACATACTGATGTCAGACTTCTACAGTCAGGAAAGCTGGACAGGTTTCTCTCCAGTGTTATTCAGGGCATATCATGAGTGCTCTTCCAAACCCCAATAGGGGAACACCCAGAGGGTGTCTTGTAATAACATCATCTTTTCCTAACAGAAAATGTTGTGCCAAATTTGAAATCCCAGAACATGAAAGAAAAGCTGTGAAAGTAAAAAATAAAATGCTATGAGAACTTTGGTGAGGAAAAGTGACCAGCAACACACTAAAGAAAATGTGCAGCACATAAATGACTAAAAAAGCAGTTTCAAATCTCATAGAAAACATGTAAAAGGAAAACTTCAAACTACAGAGATTCAAATTGTATCAAAAATATTGAGCTACAGAAGATTTAAATAATTTCTTCTTAAAAATAGAGATAATTGTACCAGGCTTCCTTAACCAAGTTTATACTTGCAATAAACCTGTACTGTAATGTTAGGTCTCATTCTATGCAATATATAGTATATAATAGGATGCAGATGGTTTTATTGTTTTGCAGAATCCCAGCTCATTCTTAAAAGGAAACTTAAAAGTATTTTCACTGAAATACCAACAGCAAAATCCAAACTGTTAGAAAAATACCCCAACAGTAAAATGGCCATGACTTTTTAGAGATTAGCCAGTAAAATTTAAGGTGTTTAAGAAAATAGCTTTTAGCCTCTTTCTGGTTCCAGTTTTAAAAGGGAATTATATATCTATTTTTTTCAAACAATTCTTGGAATTATTAAAGAACTTTCCCTTTCCCACTTTTGGATTTCCACCCTTTTCCCCCCTTTTCCTCTTCAGTTTTTCCCTCTTCTCTTCATTTATTTTTTTTCATTTTTCTTCCCCTTTCTCCTTCTCCCCTTGTCCTTCTCTTGATAGTATGTATAGTTGTGCCTACATACTGGTTGCTGCAAGTAGTGCATCAGACAGCAAAGCAGCTGCAGTTTTGCTGGGACAGATTAATTTACTTCATTTTTCTGCTGATCTCATGGTGTTTGTTTTGTTTTTGTGACCAAAACTGTGTTGATAACACATGCATGTTTTCAACTGTTGCTGAACAGTGCTTTCACAACATGTTTCGCACTCTGGCTAGCAAGTAGACTGGGGGGGGATGGGGGGGGCAGGAGGCTGGGAGGGGATGCAGCTGGGAGAAGTAACCTGAATTCACAAAAAAGAATATTCTCTACCATATGATATTAGTTTCAGATGTAAAATTGATAATATTGGGAAGAAGACTGGGGTCCAAGTTGGGTACTCCTGGAGTAGCTGAGCATTTCTAATCATTCATTTAGTACAAAATGATTCCTTTTGTCTCACTTCTCCTTCACTTTTTCTTACTTGCTTATTTGGGTTTTTTTCCCTCCACTTGTTAATTTGTCATTTTCCTGACCCATAAGCTTTTTTAATTTTTGCCTTTCTGACTCTCTCCCCATCCAAAAAGAGGGAATTGACTGGGATACTAGAAGGGGGCTTACTAGCTGTGGTCAAACCACCACAGTTGTATGCCTTCGACATAAGAAAGCCAGCACAAAGAAACAAAACATTATTATGGCACCAACCACAATATCTTGCAATATATCTTTATGGGTTAAAGTCATAGGGTTTGTTATCTGTGTCTTCTGATGTAATGTACTTGACCATTTGCTTGGATATTGTTCCTATTGCTGGCTTCTGCTCCAAACTTCCATGAGAGTTTTGTGTGTTTATGATGTTACATAACTACTGAAAGTGATGGTTTGAGTTGTTACGAAAGGGAATACTGAATAAAGACTGTATTCCATCAACACAACTCTTGATTTAGCATTTAAAAATTTTCACATTAGCCTGTAACATAATATTTTTGATACGACAATAGAAAAGTATTTTTCAGAACAAGCTTTCAGAATACAAATGTGGATGTATCTTCAAAATGTCAATTTTTACATATATTGTAAATTTAAATTCTCTGTTAAAACTTAGCTTGTTTAAAAATCACATCAAGTGATTCATCATTTTATAAATTATATTTATAATTATTTTTTTTATTTATACAAATAATAGAAAGTTGTTATACTGAGTTTGGGAGGGCTCTCTGGAAGTCCTCTGCTCAAGCATGACCACTTAGAGACAATTGTTCAGGACCATGTTCAGATGGCTTTTGAGCATCTCCAAGGATGGAGACATCACAGCCTCAGGACAGCCTGTGCCAGGGTTCAGTCATGCTCACAACGAAAAGTGTTTTCTTAACTTCAGAGAAAACTGCAGTGTTTCTCTTTGTGCTCAGAAAGTCCTGTATTTCAGAGCTGCATTTCAGGCTGGAGGCTCTCAAGGGTTTAATGAAGATGTTAAAAAGGACTGGGCACATTACTGAACCCTGGGGTATGCTGCTGCTAACTGGCATGAGAAAATGAGTGATATCTTATTTCTTGACTGAATACTTTACCTCTAATTTTTTTGGTCTCAGTTGTAAAAAAAACCCCACACAAAACCTTGTCTGTTCTTTTCTTTATTACCTTTCATTCTTTCATTTGGGAATTTTGTTGGATTGTTTGTTGTTTGGGGTTTTTTTCCTAGAAATATAGTCAGAGAAGCAGACTTGCAGACTCATTTTTTTAGCCTGGATTTCTCTTTATAATAGAAATTATATTTAATTTCTTTAAATTTTTATCTTAATTTCATTTAATTTTGCAGAAGAAGTATGCAAAATTCTCAGGACCATTATTTTAGAAATTTACACCTTAGTATCTCATTCACATTCACTATCAGTTTTCTTGTGGACTTACCTTTACATTTAAATATGAATTTTATAATTTTATATTTCAGCAAGTTTTTCCTGTAAAATAGGTCTTTCTTCAAGCAACAGTACTAAAAAGTCCATTAGATTTTGTTTGATTATTGAAGTGATTCATGGGTTTACAGTTTTCACAGAAATTTACTGGTTACCCAGAAAGGTTATGGAGTCTCGTTCCTTGGAGATTCTCAGAAACTGACTGAACATGACCCTGAAAAATGTGGTCTAGGGGATCCTACTTGAGCAGGGAAGTTAGGCCAGAAGACTTTAATGATCCCTTCCAACCTTACCTGTCCTGTGATTCTATGAAAAAGATATTAATTCTTGTTGTTTCATTACTGAATTTTTTGTCTTTATCTGTGTTTCTGCCCCGTAGAATAGATACAGATATAACACAGATCATCATTTGGTCTAATATTTTATAAGCATAATTTAAAATAGGGTTAAAACATTATTTTCTTCCCTATGAAAATGAAGTTTGGAAAATATTTAACTGAGTCTTGCCTCTGTAGCACTTTAAACTAGTATGTTAATCTTTCATTGCATATTGGAATTCCTTACATGACATATCCTAATTAATTGTGGACTGAGTCCCTCTTACTTATATATTTTTCTGCACTGATAGTAGCTTTGTCCTTGAGATAAAAGTTGGGACTACAATAAAGAATGAGCAATTAGCTGAAATGATAAAGACAACAGGGTTGTATGAAGCCTTAGCTATCTGTCTAAAACAGATAAGATTCACCATGCTAGAACAGAATCAATTGCAAAAGATCCTTAACTCCAATCTTACTCAGCCTGAGAATGCTGTACAGTACTTAGATCTCTTGCAGGCACTGTTAATTCTTTGTTTACTTGTGGTTGGCTTGACATTCCCTCTCTTTTTCCCACCTCCACCCATTTTCTTTCATTTCTAATTTAGAACAAAGTTTCAATTGAGCAAGAGCACTTTTTCTCAGTGATGGTGCTCTATAATCTTCCAGGGAGCTTTCCTCTGGTCAAATTCTACCATTTTGATTACTTGAAGTTACACACACCCCCCACCCCCTCCTGTTATTTCAGAGAAACAAGACTGTCAGCACACATCCTCTTCTGCTTCAGCCATGCCAAATTAACTGCCCACAGCTTCTCATAACCAGTGCCTCAGACCTGACAGCTATGAGGCTTCACTTACAGAAGTTGTGTTCATTTTAGTCAAGAATCAGACCACAGTACCTATATGGTGTGGAAAGCATGTCTTAGCCACATTGTCTTTAACTGAAAACAGTTAGAAAACATCTGCAGGAGAGTACAGGTTGGACAAAGATGCAACATCCTATCACCTGGAAGGAAGCAGCTCTGTGTTCATCTGTCACAGCTACAACAGCTGCTGCAGGTGAAGCTAGAACTGCTCTCATTCACATTTGGCATGGCAGCTGGTTACTATTTGAGCTTGTAAAATGAGCTGTAAGGCTGTAATCCTTTAAGCAGGGTAACTCTATAGCCTGGGATGTGAGAAGAGATGGACCACAGCATTACCTTTTTCACTGAAGTCAAAGCATTGCATCACAAGGTAAAAGGCAATTGATCATGTGATATCTCTGTTTGGTTCAGGAGACCATTTCTGCCAAAGAGTGCTCTGTACTCAGCAGATTTCAAAATTTGGCCCATTAATATTTTTAAAACTTAAAACATGTCTAAGAATTTATCTCAAAAATCCATAATGGAAAAAAAAATATAATTTCACGTTGATCAATATGTTGCATGCAACTAAGTGAAATGGGGCCTAGAAATAATAAAAATTGGAACTAAATCATTGGGCCCTTAAAGAGTGAAAGAAAAGCATTCACTGATGGAAAAATGCTGAGAGATAGTTTCTTGGTATGTAATATTCAGAAGGTGTTTTTATTTGGGCTTTTTTTTTTGTTTGTTTTTGTTTTGTTTGGGGTTTTTTTTGTTTTTTTTTCTTTTTTTTTACAACATGCGTATCTTTGATGTTGTTTTCATACAGCCTAATAGTTGTTTTTAGTCTAGTTGGAGGAAATTGTTTGCATTTGAGGGTTGATGAAATTCAGAAATTACATAAAAATTAGATGTCTTGAAATTTACTATTATTTTTTGCTTTACTGGGATAAGCTATTGAAAATCTATTTTTCAGATTTCAAAACAGAATAACGGGGATGTTCTTCAACTCCTTTATGACGTTAAACATATGTAAGACACAGATGGAGAATAAACAGTTTTCAAACTTAAACTTTTTTCTCCCCAAATAATTTGGGAGGAAGGGGAAGAAGTGGGTGTTGGAGTTTTCATGGGTTTTTTTTTTTTTTTTTTGTTGTTTTTTAATTTTTGGGTTTGTTTTTTTTTTTTTGTTTTGGTTCTTTTTTTTTTTTTTTTTTTTTTTTTTTTTTTTTTTTTTAAATAAGAAATGTATTTTAAAAATTAGGAAAGCATATACCCACATCAAAATTTTGGGAGTTTACCACTGGGTTTGTGTTTAAAGTTATTTTCTTAAGATTGGCTGAATTATATTTTCTTCGCTTACCTTGGTTTGCCTTGCCTTTTTCTCACTCCCCCAGTTTCTGAGTAGTGTGAACATTAAAAGAAATCAAAACCTTGCATTTTCACTGGAAGATAAGGAACAGCTTAGTATTTGATATTTAACTCAAAGCAAAACTGCCTCTTCATGGAACAATGCATGGTGCTGTCCAGTGTGTTGCTGTTTGAGCAACTGAGAACTCAAAACACAGTCACAGTCTCACACACACACACACACACACACACACACAGACAAATAACACCCACACACTTTTATCCTCCTGGTTGCTGGTAGACTAGTAGACTGAGCACTTCTAATGAAATGTCTGCAGATTTGAAATCATATGAACCTATATTCACCCTTATCTAATACTATCTTTTTGTACTGTGATGAAAATATTTGAATTACAGGTGTTTATTTCATAAATTGGGTGAAAAAAGGAAGTAGTTTCTATGCAAATGAAATGAGTAGCATAAAGCTACAGACTGCCTGTTTGAGTTGGGCTAGTATGGAAAGAAGAAAAAACATAACTGTACAGGGATTCTTTTATCCTTTAAGCATAGAATTATTTTTCTCTCTATTTATAAAAGCATTAAATTTCAGGCCCTCCTTTCAAGTCATGAATATTTTACCCAGAGCTCACCCTGAGAGGGAGAGAAACAGCTTTTCAACCAGCTGGTGCAGGGTTATATTTGGCATATGGAGCCTGGATTCAGTTATTGACTTAGAAGCCCATAAATACCCCCTTAACAACAGTGCTGTGTGTAATACACATCGTTGGGGAACTTCTTAATACAGATTTCTAAGGTATCAGCCTGCTTGTCTACAAACACAATATACAACAAAGCAGAAGACTTGAATTTAGATCAGGTTGATAAAATCCTAGGGCTGGCAGAAGCTGGGGAGTCTTCAGTAACAAAATTAATTCTGGGAATTTGTTTAATGAAGAAGAAAGCAAAAATCTTTTCACTAGTCCTTAGAACTGTTTTCAACACAGTTTGCACAGTGAATGAGTGATAGATGCTGAATTAATAGTATTGAGGAATGATATACGTTTTATGCAGGTCACATACACAGTAAGAATAACAGTTTTTGAAGTCTGTTTTCTTTACAGCCCGAAGTTTTGGTATAATTTGGTTTCAACTAAATTTTTTTTTTCTTAATGGGGTAATTAAAATGATTCTTTAGGGTTTCTCGGTTCATTCTCCTTGTTAAAAGTACATTAAAAATACTTTCAAATGCATTTTGTAAATTCATTCTCCATTTGCCTGGGAAAAAAAAAAAAAAAGGTCTGTATAGGCTGAATAGTTCAATGCATGTGTTGCAAAGGCATGTAACAGCTGGGATCTATCAGTGCCAAGTAATAATTAAACAAAGTTGGCAACAGGACTCTGGGAAAAATTTTGTATGCAAAACAGAACCATGTATCTTCTGTAGAAAATTTCTTGTGGGTGTGTAAAAAATGCATTCAGATGACTTTCTCCTTTTTATTTTTGATTTTTCTATTATTTATTCTGATTTGTTACCAGAAAGAAAGACCTTTTCAATCAATTTAAAATTGAGAGGTTAGCTCTGAAAGTCATTAAAACCAGAAAGATCAGTCAAATAGCAGAATTCCCCAAAATTTAGCTTATGTAGAGAATTAGAACAAAACATGACTTCTTAAGACTATTCATAATAAATAAATTCTGCTTAATTTCTAGGCTGATTAAAGGATTGTATAAATTTTATAATAGGCTTTGTTCAAAGGAAATATTGTAGTCTTATTATGCTAGGTGTACATGTATAATTTAGTATTTCAACCTAAATTCTGGCTCTGAGGCAGATGTACCTTGAGTCAGGCAAAACAAACTGGCATGGTAATCATGGTAATCATTTAAAAATGCTTATTTTTACACTCTAAGCATTTATTTTTCATGGCCTTTGGTATAACCACTCATAGTAGGAAAATCAGGCATTCATGATTTATTGGCAGGAATTCATTGAACACGCAGTTATCTCCACATTTAGACACCCTGAAAAGAACAGTCAGAAGTTAGTTACATGTGACAAATATATACAAGAAAATGAAAAACTTTTTTTTTCTCATGTGAGAGAAGGAAATGAAACTTTCTGAATATGCTGATATGAATAATTTGGTCACATCGGGGTAGTGACTATATATCTTATTGACATTATTTGGGACCACAGGCCTGGACACCAATTCACCAGGCTCTATTGAGGGTTGCTTCACTGCAATGGTACAAACCAAGATACTTGAGAAGAACTCAGAATTTATGATAGTGATATTTTCTTACTTGATTAATTGCTATTGATAATGGATAAGGCTGCTCCGGGGTTGTGCTCACTCTTCTGGGAAAGCACTTAAGGATTGCTGTGATGATATCCTATGTTCTTGACTATCATGAGAATTTTAGCCCTTTAGGTCAGCCAACCTGTCTTAGAATATCTATTTATTAGCTATGAGCCAAAAATAGTCTTCCTTTAGTCAGAGACATTTCACAGCACCTCTGCCTGTAAATAAATCAAAAGCTCTCAATGCTCTGATTCTCAAATTATCTGTTCGTTTACATAGTGGTAATCATTTTACTTCAGCTTGTATTTTTTATTTAAGTACTGCTGAGAAACTGGAATCCCTGGAATATTTACTGCAGTGATTTTATACTGGGAGTCTCTCATTTCCTTTCATCCTTTCCTTTACTGCTGATCACTTAGTCCTTCACCCAGTATGAGCTGTATCCACTCTTACTAACTCTTGGCAATTGTCATAAAGCATACTTGCCATGATTAGGTCTAAGTAGCATGGAGAATTAATTTTTCAGTAGTCTTCTCTTATTGCCACAATATAATAAGGAAAAGTGGAAAATAAGCAAATCTAATGCCCCTTGAACTTAGCACACTGGCAAGGTTACCAGAAAACTTTCAGATTTCCAGGCTATTTACACAGCAATTTTGAGACTGGATGTGGTAAAGGAGAAATTTTGTAGACTGCTGTGGTTGTGTACCCTAATATTGGAGAGCTTGAAAGTTTTGCAGCAAACTGTGTTCTGTAAAATGCATCACAGTAGAGTATCACAGTCTGTAAAATATTGTATTTAAAGTGTCTATCTGCCACTAAGTATAAAAATGTTTCCTCAGGAAATGTAGCTGGTTATTATTGTGGGAATACAGTGGTCACTGAGGTGACATTATGTAGGAACTTTTCAATGCAAATCAATACTGGCAATTCATTTGGATCCATATGAGGTTTCCAGTGTTAGTCCATTAATGTTGAAAAAGAGTAATAGAAGACAGGATGTAGAAACAAGCAAAAGGAAGACAATGATAAAAGCAAATGAACTGCTTTATATTAAAATGGAAAAGGAGAAGGAGGAGGCAAACCAGCTTACAATGTATAATTTACTCATATACATGGTAGGCTACCAAAGAATGATCCTGATGTTAAGACAGAAGGTATGTGCTGAGTTTCTGATATGACAATGATCCTGGGTGATATCCTTAAAGCAATTATAACAACAATTTTGGCATACACACACGTAAAGTAACTGGAGATCATTTTAAAACAAAAATGTAAAATGAAAAAAAATAATCTCACCCTCTGCAGTAAGATACACTCATAGACCTTTTCACTATATGGAAAATACATGTGGTTACATTTCATATTGTTGTAGGTTAATTTCAGCCAGCATTACAGGAAATGGAAGTAGGAATTATCTACAGTACAAAAGATACTCTAACAAGAACCAAGGAATAAAAGTAAAAGCAAGTCATTATTGTCTTGAAATCCCTGGATTGTTTCTGTTAATTAATATAACTTCATTGTAGGCAGATGATTCATACTTAATAGGTTTTCACAATTCTCATAAAAATTGTAGCTTATGTCTTGCTCACCTTTTAACTGTCCACTTATATTTGAACCTAACTAATATAGAATTTATAAGTATGGAGGCTTTGTGTAGGCACCATAAGGATCTCTAAAAGACTAAAATAGGATGTTTCAGTGTGTTTTATCTTAAACTGGTCTTTAAAATTCAGTGAATACTTACCTGGTTGTTTCTATCTAGGAGGAAACTGCCTTTAAAATGACCACCCAGATAAGCAGTGTAACATGGATAGTACAGCAATGGAATGTCACTGATACCAAAATTGGCCAGATGGAAATTTTCTAACACAGTTTTGAGTATTAGAAAGCAGGTATTCATTATTTCAGCATGCTGGTCACTCAGAGGTTCCTTCCCCTAATGAAGTGTCCCAAGTGTTAGGAAAACAGAGCTTTTATCATACACACTGATTACATATTCACAGGTTATCCCTGCTTACTCAATGCATATACGCTACTTTATTTTACATAGCCATACCCCTTACCAAAAGTCATTGTCTGGTTCTTTAGGGGTCTTCTTTGGTGGACTTACAAATCCAGTGTCTTTTTTTAGTTGGCTGTTCCTTGACCTCCTCTTTTGAATAAGTGCAATGTTGTTGTTTTGCATAATTTGTGCCTTGTCAGCCTTGCAGAGCTGAGTTGGTATCCCACTTGCATTTGGCATGACTTCTTTTTTGTCAGCCTTATCTGCTCCTCCAAGCCTATATTGTTCTCGTTCCTTGATAAGAATAAAAAAATATTATCCTGTTCTACTATCCTTATCACACAGACCTCCTGCAAAGCAGAAACTAAGTTGCTCTTTATCATGTGCCATGGCAAACTGTTTATCACTTTTTACAGGTTTTGACTTTTAAAGAATTTAAAACAATTTTAAAGCATTTAGTTAATCTATGAACATAATGAAGTGTTAATTGATGAAAGCAATGAAGTTTATTTTCACTTATTAAACCAGTTATGGAAGATGAGAGAATTATATAAAGCTGGAAGATGAAAACCATGATAAGAAGTTAGAAGAAAATTAAAAAAAAAAATAGAATTGCACCCCTTTCTCTTGAACTGACCTTATTTCCATGACTGTCAAAGGAATATTTACAATAATTTTGACAGAAAAGAAATAACTTAAAAATAGATCTTTGGTCAATTCAGTGAAATATTGATTACATCCAGAACTGGTTAGTAATAATTCAGAAAGGACAGAATTACATTTTTACTCCAAGTGAAAATAATTTTTAGATGGATTCAAAATTAGTGCTTTAACAACATTGATATATATATATATAATGCCCGCCTCTTTGTTTTAAGGCACATTATGCTTAGCAGTAACTGGAAAAAATGTAGAAACTTGGAAATCAGAGGAATTCAAGTGACTCCTAGTCATTTTAGTCTCCTCAATATTTTTTTCAGGAGCTGTTTCAGCTGATGGAAGGATTGTAGCACTCCTACTGCTTCATGGAAATTTCTCATAGGTTGTTTTGTACATATCTTGAAGTAGCCAGCCTAATTATAATACTTTGATAAAATCCAGTTGGATGCAAATTATTTTGGATGCACAGTTTTGTGAACACAGAAACTTCTGTTTTGTGAACTGTTACAATGAGATGTTACCTTGCCTGTGAAGTGCCTAATAATGGAGCAACTTTTAAAAAAAAAAAAAAAAACCAACAAAAAACAAAAAACCAGAACAAAACAAAAGCTCAACAGCCCTGCAGAGTCTAGTGTTTCAGTCACAGTACAGTGGACTCTTGTCTATATTTCTTTGCTTTCAAGGACTATGACTGTGAAGCAAAAAGTAGTGACAGTAGTCACTTTCCATCTTGTTAGTGTAACTCATCATTACCTGACAGACCAGCAGCACTTCCTCCTGTAATGTGCTGTTGCTAGGGATGTTTTGCAGTACTGCAATGGTACATAGGACTGTCATTGACTGTGCCTCCCCTGTATGGCATCTGAGGAAGGCTGTATGGGAACACATGAAAGAACCTGTGAACTTGCTCCTTTCCTAGAAGATAACAAAAACTCTCCAAGACATAGGAGCTGTTTTAAATGCGGTCAACACTCTACAGAAGTAACAGTTTTAAAAAATATTTTATGACTACATACAACTTAAAATATTAAAAAATCTACTTATTTTTTTGGAACACTGTAAAAATTTAAGGAAGAAAAATCTATAGTGTCAAAGCAAATAAAAGATATATGAATTCTTAGGTATGTAAACCCAACTTTGATTTTAATATCAAATGTTTGCAAAAGAAAAAAAAATCCTTTTTTTTTTTCCATTGGAAGAGATTTCCCATTTTTAAGTCTTCTGTGGGTTTGAAGAATTTTAATATTTTTCTCTCCATCAAGAATAGCCACCAAGTAACACGTTCACACTGAAATATTACTACAATGATATATATGTAATTTATCACTGGAACTATAACACTTGGTTAAGACTCTGAATATCTACTTGGTGTCAGTTCAATACTTGAATAAGAACATTAAGCATTACTTAAAATGGAGATACAAGCTATGAGATGCACAGTCTATGCAACTTGATATACTTGACATCTCCTGAGGAAAGCATTTTTTAAAGGTGTCTTATTCCACAAGGGTTTAGCAAAGGTAGGTATCTAACCTCCTATGAAATGCAGAAAACTGAAGAAACACAAACCATAATTCTCTTGAACCATTGCATTAAATTTAGATAAATGTTTTTATTTCAAAATCACCTAAAAAACTGCAGTATCACAGAGTCGTAGAATATACTGAGTCCAACCCCTGGTCCTGCACAGAAAACCCTATGAATCACATGTTGTGCCTGTGACTGTTGTCCTAAGGGTCCTTGAACTCTGTCAGCTTAGTCCTGTGACCACTTCCCTGGGGCGCTGTTTCAGTGACCAACCACCCTCTGAGTAAAGGACTTAAACATCCCCTGACAATTTCAGGCCATTCCCTCGGGTCCTGTCACTGATCACCACAGAGAAGAGACCAGTGTCCACCTCTTTTCTGCCTCTCATGTAGACCTCAATGAGGTCAAATGACCTCAGCTGCTCCTCGTACAGTTTCTTTTCTAGGCCTTTCACTGTTGTCACAGCCCTTCTTTGGGGGCTCTTTAACAGTTTTATGTACTTCCTATGTCAAAACACCTGAAACTTCACAGTGTCTTTCTTCTATGTTCTACTTGCCAGTTATTGTGTGTCTGTAACCTATGGGATATAACCGAGGGACTATATTTCCCACAAGTAATTTACCCTGCAGATTTTTGTTAACCTGCAATAACTCAGTCATTATACTTCTGCACTTTGAATCACAAAGGTTTACTTTTCTCTTACTTTGCTGCAAAGGACAAATAAACCCAAAGGAGACAAATCTACAGTGATTATGTTAGTTTTATGTTTTGGTACTCTTGCCTTGTTTTCGAACTATGTGATGCCCCAATAATTATTGGGAATTCATAGTTAAAGCTTGTAAACTTTTTTTTTTCCAGAATTAAATAATGAGTAGTTACGTACTTATTGAGTGGGCTTACATCACTTTCACAAGACATATTGGCATGGATTCTAGACTTCCAATATTTATTTGCCTAACTGTATATTGCATTTCTGCTCTATTGTTCTAAACACTTCTTAAAGCCTTTAGAATTGGTCTTCTGAAGTAGCCATGTTTTTTTGAATATGCCTTGGTGGTATCATAAAAATTCAGATATTAAATGTGCATTTCAACATAAAAATCAGACATTTCTTAAAATAAATAGTCTGTGGAAATAATTACCATGCAAATAGAGTGTAAATAAGCAGAAGGGAGAAAGGAACTGTGGTAGAGTGAGTTTATAAAATAGAAAAAGTAGGTCACAGAGAGTGAAAAGAATAGACACTGGCTTTATCTGATGAGCAATCTTATAATTTATTTAGTTCATAATTTATTTACAACCACATTCATGCATCAAAGATGGTATAGACTTGTTAAAAAATGGATGGAGACTTGATCTGCTGGCACTTCATAAACTGTGTTATAAGATCATTTGAATATGGTAACCATAGTATTAGCTGCTCAGTTGTGATCTGTGAAGAAAGAACCTTTTTCAAAGTAGTAAGTAGGGAAAAATGAGCTAAGATGATATGAGAAAGGGACATTCCACTGAGCTGACATGTTCTTGGATCACTTTCTGATTCTGAGAAACATTGCTTACCAGTGACAAAGTTACAAATTACATGAACCAGGCAAGAATGAAATCTTTGTTTGACAGATGTTTGCTTCTATACTAAGTTTGCATTATTAAAAATATTTTTTAGATTTTTTCTAACACTGTTTTATTGGACACCAGTTCAGACAAGCAGTTTAAGGAGCCACAAATCCTTTTGGTATCAAAAGTACTTGAATATATACTAACAATTAAATATATAATTAAATGTTTTTCCTGCTAGGGCTAAGGCTTATGTCAGAATCTGTGGTAGGAAAGATACGATATGACTGCAGATAACTCTGAAATGAAGTTCCAGATTTTAATTTTATCAGATGACTGCAAATTTTAGCTTTTCATTTTAAATTTAAGTCTGATTTACCTGAGGTGTTATAATGTCCACAAAATACACAATTGTGGTCACAAGTCAAATTACAGTGCTCTATTGAGCAGTTGAGAATTTGCTTCATCAGAATGTTTCTGGAATAAAATCCGGAGGGACACTTTCAATAAAGAGAGCTTGTTGTACCAAAAAAAAAAATTATTAAAATGGCTTTTTTTAAAAATATTGAAGTAGAATATAGTTGAAATGCTCCTTAAGTCAAATATAAAATTCCTAAACATACTGCTATTTTACTCCAATTGTAGTAAAATTCCTTTTAAATAGCTTGAAAGTTACATTGCAGTGCTTGTCTGGTAAACAGAAAATAAACAATGGTACAAATAGTACCATACGAATGACGTTTTCAAAAAGAAAATCAAACTATTTCTTTCAATTTTAATATTCCTTATGCAATTTTAAAGAGAAATGGTAGCTAAGACACAGGAAATCATACCCATTTCCATTTTGGGGCAGCCAAAAACTGCAGTAGCAACACCATAGCTCATCATCAGCTAAATTACTCTTCTAAATCTGGCTGCGTATCTAGAATCAATTTGCAGTTCCTTCATCCTTTGGTTACTATTCTCAGCATTAAGGAAAAGCAAAGAAATTAATATTATTCTTATTTGATGCCTTCTACAAAAGGAAGACCCAGATTGGAATATTCATGTTGAGAGGAAAAAAAGAGGCCATTCTGGAAAAAACAGATGGAAAAGACACAAGTAAACTGACTTAGCCAAATCTGTATCCTCCCTAGAAAAGTATCTTTCATATTATTATAGAAAACTTTTTTCATTTTAGCATGGGAATTTTAAACGTGGCAATCTGATACATATAGTGGTAATGAAATCCATCCCAGAGAACCAGACTACTAAGCTTAGGTTTTCTTCTAAAATGTTATTCCTCAAGAAAGATCTAGCACTTCATGTGTGGTCTGAACAGTAATAGAATCTAACAATGTGTTAAAAATCAAACATATATTGAAGCAGTAAGAAAGATGAGCAACAATGTACTCCTACAGTTATTAATGACAGGAAAAGGGATTGTAAATGATGCCATGACTCTGGTGGACTGACAGGGACACTTATTGTCTGGGTCATTTGACATCAACAGTCAATCATACAAAAATTTCTTAAATACAGGTAGGAGCTGTGCAATCTCTTGGCTCTACCAAAAGCAATGTGATTAAAGACTTGTTTGTACCTTACTTGAGCAATTTGGGCAGCATCTTGTCCCTGTTGACAAAGTCAGTCTGTGGACTGAGTGTCAGAAGAACTGTGTTTGCCATCTGTGCTGCTGACACTGATCCAGGGAGAGCACGCGAAGAGCAGGGTGTCACAATGTTATACACTGTTAATACAATATCTAGGTGTTCTTCATGGCTTCGCTTAAATGGCTTATATATTTCATTGCTTACACTCACTGAAGTTTTAGAGAGATACCTGCATAAATCATATTACTGAATATCAGAGCTGTACTTTAAAGATAAAGAATTAGAGCTCTCCATTTTACTTCAATTATTGTCTAATTCAATTATCAATGAGTAAGGAAAATAGTTTTCTTTATGCATAGAAGGGACATCTGCATCTGCCTTCAGGTGTTATTTGTTGAAACAAAAGAGAAAACATTAAGGTTACATTGTTGAATTCTTCCTTGCTCTCAATATCATATGCTCTATTCTATTGACTAGTCTTCCACAAAATGCATACACGGGGGCGTCTCTCTTTACCAAGGCATCTTCATTAAAGTTTCACATTTTAAGCTATTTTACTCCAGCAGGATACAATCACAACTCTTCAACATACATTACTGCTGTTTCAAATGATTTCACATGGTTTACCCTTTCAGTAATTGCAAATTATCAGTTAAACGTAATAGATGTTAACTTCAATCTTTTTCTCAGTGCTTTCTCAGACAACAGCCTACAACATTTTTCATTAAAAAAAAAAAAAATGGTTTGAATCTGTTTCTATGATCACCTAAGTATTTTATCCATATTTTCAGCATAACAAATTTATATTGTGCATGTCTTTCTCACCATAGCATAAATGTTTTACTTCTGTTTGGCATTTGCTCTACTACTTCTTACTGCAGAATTGTTTTGCCATGCCTTCCAACATCCTGAATGTTACCATTACTGGTGTGTAAAATAATCCCTTCCATTGTTTTTTGTTCCTCATATTGGTCAGAAAAGCTCCTTTCGGAGTATACATTTCTCACAGACCCTTTTCTCACTTTTATTCTATGTTTAACAGATAAACAATTATGATTATCCACTAATAGCTGACAAAGTTAGAACACCTTGTGGAATTTAGACAAAGATGCAACACCTAGGACCATCTCACATAAATTTGAAAATCAGGATTGGGAAAGAGTGATAACTTTTTGAGTTTTAGGGTTTTTTCCTTCCCTGAAAAAGTATTTCAATTTCAATGATATAGGTGAATAGGAAAGTAAAAGCATACACTTTTAGCTTATTATTTTAAAGTTTGTGAAAAATCTGTCCCAGCAGATGCAAATGCTTTAACTGCATTTTAAAATCTTATTGTTTGGGTTTATAATTTTAAACAAAGAATGCAAATTGTTTTATACCCAAAAATGAAATAACGTAAGCTATTTTTTTTTTCTTATAGTAAAAAAGAAAAAGACCCACAGATAATCTTCTGCAAATATTGTCTTCTTTTTTAAAATAATTCACTTTAGTCATGTATTTATTTTACCGGTGTCCTAAAAAACCAAAAAAAATATTTTCACTCTCTAAAAGTCATCCCTCAGACACATATACCTTATTTTTTCATCACGGTGGTACTTAAGTGGTTTGCTACCTTCTTCTTGTTTGATTATTTGTAACTAACTTACATAGTTTTAAAACCGCAGCATATATACTGAATAATTGCAATAAATAATTCCTCCTTAAACCTTAGGCAGGAAAAAAGCTCTCTTATTATTTTAAGTTCTTCATAGAAAATAATTCAAGAGTTTTTCACAATAGTGAAAATATTCTGTAATCTGGCAGAATTTATATTCAATGGATAACATCTATATAATGAATAATTGATTCCTAGATGTTTGAGTAATCATGACATTGATACATTTTCTCCATAATCATAACTCTAAATCTGAAAATGTTTTTTGATATTACTGCAAAGGACTAAATAGTTCTCAACATGGAACCCATAAAAATATTAATGCAAATAACAGATTTTTAAGGTAATATTTAAAAAAAAAAAAAAAAGGAAAAGCCATAGTTGTCACAGCACTGACTTATATATTCCAAAATTAAAACCAAACCCCAATTTTCACAGTAAATGAAAAACAGGGAAGAATTGAGGCAGGAGTATGTTACGAGTGTAAACTTACCAAGATTTGTATCTTTAAGTTTTACGCATTGATATTTGAACAAATGTACAGATTTGAATTTAAATGCTTGTTAATTTACTTGACTTTTTCATAAAATATTTTTAGATTTTTTTTATTTATTTATTTATCTATGTTTACCTTCATCCTTTCAACATGGCTTGCCTTATATAACTCTGGTTCTCCTTGATATATTGTTCAAACAATATTTGTTCATAACTCCTACAGATTAGACTCTGGACAGTTGAAATTGTAGTTGCCTTATGTTGCGTAGATCAAAATTCAAGGTACCAAATCATAAAGATAACTTTTAAAAATGTATTTTCAATACACAAACCATTGGGTTCCGTGACCAGTCAGAAAAAGCCAAAGGTTTTATTGATGAAATATTGATTGTTGCCAGTCCTATGACAGTGGCATCACTTAAGACAGTGTAAATAAGAGCAGTTCCAGGTTCAAATTCACCAATATTGAAACAGGAATGTCACAGCCATTGATCTGGGACTCATGAGGGTGCAGAATGAACATTATTGTACAGTCATGCTAGTGAGATGGATCACCATTTGCAGATGGAACTTGAAGAGCGATTTTACTGTCTTTTCCTGAGAAACGTTTGTGGTTTTCCAACAACAGGGAGATTTGTGGGTACACAAATCAAATCTATTGTGGAAAGGACATTTGTCTTGGAGCTTTGAGTTGCTTTCACAGACTCTTTGTTGATAAACCCTGAAGTAAAATCGAGTCAATGTGGTTGCATTTCCTATCTGCAAAGCTAGAAATTGTAGCCCAAAGCTGGGATTTGATCAGACTTTGTTCCTTTCCTGTTAGGATACTGTTTCAGTGGCATAAAGACTTTCAGAAATTCATGGGTAAAGTAATTCCTGAAAGACCACAAGTTATTGAGGAAAGTTGGGCCTTTCAACTTATTCCTACTGTATACACAAAATGAAAGTAGTCTTAGATTACTCTGGAAGAATGTAGGGATGTGGGAGTCAAAATATTGCAAACCAGTCCTCCGAGAAACCTGTAGAATGTAGAAATATTGAAGATTAGTCAAAAGGCAAAACCTATATGACGTTGTTAGTGAAGACAAGAATTTACTAGCAGGATGGCCCACATCTCTTACAAGGGGCATGGGGCACTACACTTGAACTTCTCATTTGGATGAACATTGTGAGGGAAGTAACTTTTACATCATTAAATGAATTAAGTATTACCTGACTCAGAACACTCCTGAATTTGTGGCACTTCCAATTTTTTTTTTTCCTTTCTCATACAGCTCACAGCTCCTTGCAAGCATGCCGTAGATAGCCTGAGGGAGTTCTTTATTGAATCTTTGACTAGAGAAAACAATTCATTCCCAATGGAAAAAAGTAATAGCCTGCCTGATGTTCAAGCAATGCATTTTTACAAGAAAGCCAAATCTCAGTTGCTGTATTTCAACCTAGAATGTTCAACCCCATTGCACTGGAACTGATACGAAATACTCAATAATTCATTTCTATACAATCCTTATGGTTTTGGAGTTTTTAGTCTTTGACTTAAACTATGGTAACAAGTCTCATGATGACTAATTGGAACTAATTACTTCCTAGAACAAATTAAAGAGGGCAATCTGGGAGGAGGGAAATAAAAAAATAAATGCCTTCTGTAGAATATGTGAGTGGGTGTATTGTGCCTGAGCAGCTGTGTTGCTAAGTACTGTGAATGCTCTCTGAGATCTTGCAGTTCTAAAAATTCTGAACAACATAATCATACATGTAATTGGAGACTTATTCTTCTGCATGAAGTTTAGGATTAATGTACAGTTGTTTTGGTGCTCCATCATGAATTCATTTAATTTAATCACTGCTTTCTAGAACAGATCACTGGAAAGCAATAAAACTCCCAAAATGTTAAAAAAAATAAGTCACAAAAAATTAGAGGTCTGGGTAGATTATTTTGATACAAGTAATTTTTTAAATTCCTTTTCTTTTTTTTTTTCAGAAAAAGTAATCAAACACTTCAAAGTCTTCCTATTATTGCATTTTCTCCTGATCTGTTCTAAAAATAACTCTTTTTTTGGCCTGATACTGATTTTCATAGATATATAGGTATATTCAAAAAGCATCGCTCTTCAGTCGAATGGCAAGATTTAGAAAAAGATTCTAAATCATGCGCAATCACCCCAAATTTGTGACATTCTCAAATAGTCATGTTTTTCTTTAAAACTAGTAATGAACATGATGAAATTGGAATGAAAGCCCAAATGTAATAGTATTTTACTGGAGATTTTTATTTTATTTTAGATCAAATTCCATATTTTTACACAGATATCACTAGAAAATACAACCTGCCTAACATTATCACAAAGCAAATTTTAAAATAACAAGTTTGACAGTTAAAAAATGAGCATCTAAATTTTCAATGTCAACACTGTCTAATCTAGCAGACCAGGACACAAAAATATGGAATTATTTCAATAAGAGATGTAGGTTTTATGTCCTTATTGTTGCCTGCTTTTTTTTCACTGACTTGTTTAGCCAAAATTTTTCTTATATATTCTTCACTTATTTTATATTCCATGACATTGTAGATCATTGGTAGAAAAAATCAAAAGTAGCTCTCTTTTTAGCTAGATTTGTTGAATTAACAGTTTGCTAAATCCTATTAATTTTGCATAGAAACATTTTATAGAACCTATGCATGAACTTGTTAAGACCAAGTGGTCTTTTCAAATGACAAAAAATACTGCAGCTCTATGTTTTTTGAAGTAAGCTGTTTTTACAATTCATCATCTCTTTCAGAACAACTTGTGTTTGTACAGAATACTGTCATTGGGACCCAAGTATTTCTTCTTAAGTGTCTTCAGCATTCTTTTGTCTTTGTATCTTCATACTCTTCAGGTTCTAGATACTACAACTCCAAATTGTTCATGACAGTATAAAATCAAATAGGATGT
The DNA here is from genome assembly GCF_029207755.1 of Chamaea fasciata. Taxonomy (NCBI): domain Eukaryota; kingdom Metazoa; phylum Chordata; class Aves; order Passeriformes; family Sylviidae; genus Chamaea; species Chamaea fasciata. The sequence continues at coordinate 9,607,356 of NW_027094089.1, forward strand.
TATGATCACAATCACTACATTTTACACAGTTTTGGTTTGAAACTGAAAAATTAGATGTGAAGTAGTATAGAAACTATTTCATGTATTTTAAAAAAAAATTTTTATGATTTTAATCATAACATTCTATTGAACTCCACTGATACTATTGAAAATACACTTCATAATATGCAGTGAGACTGGAAATCAAGAGGTACACAAAGCCTTAAAAGACCTGTTGTTTTAGCATTGTAGTTTACAAAAGCAAGGGTCATTGTGGCTATATAGGTTAATGTATTTACTCTAATGGAACCCAGGTTAAAAAAACCACATGCAACATTCATGCAATATAATTGCAGACTTGTATCAAATTCATTAGGAATTTCTCATAGTTACCTCTCAATGTCAGTCCAAAGAAGATTCTTACTTCTCAATAGATCATACTCATGTATGCTTGGCATTAATCATAAACCTTAAGAATCCTTTTGGCACTGCACAGTTTCTGCTATTGTTGCATACTCCCCTTTGAATGTTCTTTTCTGAAGCAGTGCTTGACTTTATAAAAACAGTCATTTGTTAGTTTGTGCATGCACATATTTTACATCTAAGCTTTAATCACTTTCAAGGCTATGTTTTTGTTTACTGGTCTTCAGACATTAATCACTGCTGGTCCATTGTTAAGAGAAAAATGAGGCATTGATGAAGTGGCAACAATTTGTGTTCTCTGTATAAAAATCAGTTTATGCAGAACTAAATCAAGGACTTAAAAGATATCGTTCAGAAAAGTTCCTTTCCTACTTTGCAATGCAAATGGTTGTGGTCAAAGGTGCAGTAATTTTCTCTTGGTAATATCAAAAGGGGGAAACACTTTAATAAATATTGGAAAAACTGTTAATCTATCTGCATGAATAGACCTAGAGCAATCTTCAAGAAATACTGACTCCACAAGGCAGCTCAGATATGCTTTTTTTTTTTCTTTTTTTTTTTTTACTCTGGTTATAAGTGAATGATACTCAATCTTCTGTGAGAGCAGTGACAGTTCAAACCTTCTATCCCATTTGGTTGGGGAGTAGCATTGTGTATATAGAAAAGTTTAAACTCCATATATTTAAAAATGCTAGTAATAGTAAGCCAGGACAAGAGATATTTTTTTATAAAGGAAGAAGACAGATGTAAGTGTTGATCTTCATGTGATTCAGAATTTTTGTATTTTGAACATATCATAAGCAGATAAGAAAAGAAGAGGAAGAAGAGGAAGAGGATCTGTGGATGTCATTCTCAGAACAGTCCTTTCAGAAAATCAGAAAATTGATTTATCCTTCAAATTCTGTAACAATAATGTTCCAGCAGGGTCAAACAAAAATGTTTGGAAATCAATTTTGTTTATTAAACAAAGGGAAAACCTTCTCAGCAATTTCTCTTTTCATTGTCCTGGAAGCATATCACAGAAGCCTGCAGTCAGCTCTCTTCTGGAGGTAGTACTAGAGATAAAGAAAATACTTCAGTTTTTGGCAATAAAAAGCCAGAGGAAAACACAAAATTGAGAAAAAAACAGAGAGATTACTGAATTTTTTTTTTTTTTTTTAAAAAAAGATGGAAGATTCTGGCTAGTTCAACAGATTTTTTTTTTGTAGACTGCACTCCTGAAAATTTGTGTATGTGATATTGCCATTATTTTTTGCTCCCAGAAAGTAATGTAAGAATTTTGTCTTTTTTCCTACTGGGATTGGGACCACCTTTATCTCAATAATTCATACCCTTACCTGGATGTCCCTTTAGGATCTGCACCAAGCTGAACATAACTTTTCTCCCTTAAAGAAGCTATTTGTGAGAGTCAGGCATTCTAGCTTCCAGTGACAGGAGATGCTAGATGAATAACATTTTCCATCTGTTTATCCTGCATCAATGTTTCTATGCCAGATATTTTTGTAACACAGACAGAATAACAGTTCTGTGATTGTATCTTTCATTTGCCCCTGAGAAGAGAAGTAAACAGACTAGTTACATGGCAGAATACTGGAGTACTGCACTGGATAATTTCTTTAAATTTTTATGTTAATTTGCACCAAATGAAGTATTAAAAAATAATAATAATTGAAAAAGCCTAAACCCAACACCTCCTCCCCTTCCAACATTAAGAAAACCTACCCACCTCCTCCTAAAATACACCCAGAAATACAAGATATGGAATTCCAGAGCTGATATTAGTTTACTGTCAACAATTTTCCTTAGTATCTTTTCCTAAAAGTCTGGTGACTCCATCAGTATGGTAATAGACTACTTGCTTCTGGCTGAACCCACAAGTAATAGCAGAATTCATTGTACCCACAGGTAATTTTCCTCTTCTGCCTGTATTTACGAGAAGCAGTGCTTTCCACATTTGCAGAACATTCATCATTTTTCACAAAATCACTTCAGGATTACATCTCTCCATGCAGTAAAATAAAAAATGCTCCACTCTCAAGGCCGTTGAATAGACAGATAAGAATTGTAACTAGACAACAGCAAAGAGGAATACAAGGGGTCATTTAAGTGGGGACTATATGACTAAGAGCTGTCACAGTAACCAACACCCTGTTGGAGTGAATACTGTAGATCCATATATAGCATGACATGCCCTCTACCTGAATTTGCAACCTAAATGGACAAAGTATAAAGTGAACTAACTCAAGGGTAATGCCCTGGTTTTGTTTCCTTCTTAAAATAACTTCACATACTAGCTCCTGTAGAACTGAGCTCATAATACAGATCTTGCCTAACACAAGATCTGCAGTTCTGTCTGATCCTCGTGGGAGGGACTGTGTAGGATGAGAATACCATTACGTTCTTTTTCTCTTCGTTGGTAGTGATACCAGCCAGAGTCTGGCCCAGGGCCTATGCTGAGGGAAGAACAGTCTCGGGATCTGGCTTGCTAAAATCATTAGTCTTCTTGGTCATACTTCATACATATCTGTAAAATAAAACTGATGAAAGTACTGTAGAGCTTCTTGCCAAGACCCCATGGGAATATCTGCGGGCATTTTGAAGTTATGTAATGAAAATTTCTTCAGAGGAACAGATAAATTGTGAGCAAGAAAGCAATAGTGCTCTGTTCGCTGAAGTCAAGTGACTCAGTTGTGCTGTTTTTTTTTTCATTTTTTACTGGCTAGCTAAGGCAATGAGATACATGTGAAAAAACAGACACCTAAAACCAGAGTCACAAGAGTGTTTTACAGCTGTCTTGGACTTGCTCAAAGTTCAAATACTGTTGTAATTCACTGTTTGCCTGTCATGGTGCAGAGAGAGCCATCTGTCTGTAATTAGTAGCGATGTGTGTTTCTGTTTCTAATAATAGTCCTAGGTGCCTTAAAGGACTTTGTGTCTTTAATTCAAAACTGTCCAGATTTATCTTTGGTGAAACACCTCTGCTCCTTACTCCTCTCTTTGTTTTGGTGAGTCATAACGCAGAATAAATGAACAAACAGAAACTCACTATAATAGATTCAATTACTGCTTCAGAATCTAAAGGACAATACATGGACTCATATGTGAATATACACATTAATAATTGGACTAACAATAACTTGTTATAAAAACTTACAAATAAAATACACTGCTCTGTATTTGTACTATGTATAAAGGGATGTAACAAGGAACTTACTAGAGGAAAAAATGATGGCACTTTGGCACAGATAGGAGCCAGCAGGATCTAATGAAAACAAAATAGATCGTTTCAGAATTAGTGTTTTGCAACAAAAGAGTAATGTGGAAATGGGAGTTATAGTGAATAAGATGTAACTGAAATGTACGCAATAAATTTAGTTTTATTAATGAACTAAACATGGCAAGTGGGAAGGGCATTCAAAAGCTGGTTAATAAATATCAGCATGAATTGGACCATTAAAAATGATTTAAGGCAGTAGAGAAACTGAAAATTTTCTAAGCAAAAAAAAGGAGATAGAACTTTTCAAAATTTCTAAATATTTTAAAATCAAAGAAGTCTATGTAGGCCTTGCTAAAATTTCTATACTCTTTAAAATCAAAAAAGTTCATCTTGATAATGAAAGATAGGACTATGAGAATCACATGGAAGAAGAAAGAAAGAATCTAAAGTCGGGTACCAGGTGGATTGCTCCTGGCAGTGCAATGGTGTGTCAGTGACAGACCATGCAGGTCTGTGTGTTATTCTGCAAGTGCTTATGCCTCTGTGCTTCCATAAATGGTCTGACCTTACTGACACATAAAGTTCCCCCCACCTTTGTCTCTTCTCCATTTCATCTTTGGAATCTACAACCTTGTCTCAAATTATCCTTTCCTCAAGGACGATAGCAATAATATTTGTTGGAAAAAGGAAAGAGAAAGGTTTGGAGGAAAAAAATAACAAAACCCAGCAACCAAACCAAAACTAGATGGAACAGACCACTGCAGCATATTTAACTTTATCTCATTACAGGCCATATTGCCTTCATGCCCATAGCTTTAATGGGAGCGAATTTCATATACTGAGCTGTCTTGTCAACTGCTAGTAGAAGGTAGTTTCTTAAATATGCTTGTATTAATTATTGTCCAATTTTAACACTTAATAGGTTCAGTATCCAGTCCGGTGTGAGAATGAAATTTGAAATCCAGAGGAGTAAAACTGTATAATAATTTCACCTCTTTTTTGTGTTGGATAAACTGAAAACTTTTTCCTGATGATGTGATACTTCTTTGACAAAATGAGAAAAAAAAAAAGCGTATTTTAAACTCATTCTTGTTACTCTTTCAGTTGGCAAAAATAAAAAAAAAAAAAATTAAAATGGAACATCACTGGATGGACAAAGTGAAAATGTAACATTTAATAACAGGGGATGAAATTCCTCTGATATCTCTTTTCTATTTCCTTATGCCAAGTAAACTTAATAACACTTCTCTGTTAGATCAAAATAAATTTATTTACAAAATATCTAGATTGAAACTTCTATTTCTGAAATAGAAAAATCAAAAACTGATTGGTGTTCAAGACCTCATTTTCATATGGCCTCTGCATGCTGATGGAAGCATCCTTAAGTATGTACAACAAATCAAAATAAATCAGAAAATGGAATCGCATTCCTTCCTTCTCAGTTTGACCATGTCAGACCTTCTACTGAAATCTGCTATTTCGTTCATCTTTTTTACTGTATCACTGTGATTTTTCTTAAAGGATATGAAGGACTCAGTTTCTTCTACAAATTTGTCTTTTTGAGTCCAGCATCTTACACTTTTCAGCCCAGTACTATACCTGTCTTCATATTCACTTGTCATTATCTACTGATGAATAGCAATAGTGTTACCATGTTGTTGACAGATTTTGGTGCCCAACGTGGGGCTCAAACTCACGACTTTGAGATTAAGAGTCTCATGCTCTCAAAATCTGTCTTGCTTTGGGAAGACAGGTATCTGCCAGGTAATAATAATAATAACAACAAAAAAAAAAAAAAAAAAAAAAAAAAAAAAAAAAAAAACCCACACAAAAAAAATCAACAAAATGAAACAAAACAAAACAAAACAAAAAAACCAAAAACAAACAAAAAAAACCCACCTGGAGTTTCCTTTGGAATGGAGAGTGTAAACCCCCCCCCCCCTTTTTTTTCTTTTTCAATTATAAATTTGCAATCAGAGGCTCTTAGGCAAAGATTTGGGAAATAGGAATAGCAGTTCTTTACTAGTATGTATTACAAAGCAAACAAACACAAAAAAAACCCACCAAACAACTACAGCATTAATGACAAACGAAAACAGTACCAAGAACCTTGAGGGCTTTGTTTCACAAAACCCAGGGCAGTTTGGTTTCGGTGTCCCTGCAGGATCCTCAGAGCACCAAGCTGAAACAGTGGAAAAGTCCCGGGCTGGTAGCTGGGATGGCAGGGTGTCCCGGCAGGCAGGGGCAGGATGTCCCGGCAGCGCAGGGGGTGCAGGGTCACACTGCAGCAAGAGGAGCAGCGCCAAGGAAGCCAAAGGCGAGGCAGGGCCGGCCCAGCTCCTGCGGGTGGCAGAGAAGGCTTAGGATTCAGGCCGACCCGGTGATAGTAGATTTCCCAGGACTGGATCCCTTTGGCCACAGTGAAACTCTTCCAGCCAGCAACAGCCGTTCTCTCTCTCCCCGAACGCCGGAAAAAGAAGAGTCCCCAGCTGCCTCAAGCTCTGTCTTTCACCTGCGTTATCTCTCCCTTCCAACTTTGTCCACCTCTTTGTTTCAGTTAAGTACTCTCAAGTATCCAACACTTGGTCTCCTTGGTAACTTATGGGGAAAAAATTCTTTAGAGAAAGAAAGAACAAACCTAACCCCCAACACATGTTAGAAGCTCTGTACACTTTGCCATGGTCTGCAAGGTGGCTGGCACCATTCCAGCCAGGATTCATTCTGCAGTTTTGACAGGAAATGACATATCTAAGGATACTTTCTGGTTTCACTATATTAACATAATTAGATGAGAACTTAAGAAGTTATGGATTTCCTTACTATGTTATCTCTCACTGATTGCAGCTTCATCAAACGAGACCTTAGTGCTCAGTCTTTACAGAAATGACTCAGTGCAAGAAAAAGAAACAAACAATAGAAAAGTAATTGAATTAGCAAAATGGAAACATGACATTATGTAAAAACAGCTATTTCTGTTCACATTTTCTTAGTTTGTTGATTGATTGTTGCTTTTAATTTGGTTGGTTGGTTGACCGGTTGGTTTGATTTGGGTTTGGGTTTTTTCAAATGTAGTTAAAAATTTTTGAACATCCAGTTAGACTCTGAGACCTTTGATGAGACTTTCAGATAACTCATTTTAAGCTGATATTTATATGCTTCTGAGCTTTCCTTCCTGTGCAGCTCTAATTTTTAACTTTCTTGTCTCATATCCAAGAGCAGTGGCACAAATGAGCTCTATGAAACAAACAACCCCTATTTCCTGGCACTCGAGCAAGCCAGAACCCCTTAGCTCTTTTTCATAAACAGTTTTAAAGATACTTCATTTAAATGGAGATATTTGACCATGCACTGCATCAGAGTAAAAATACATTCTTTTTCCTTATAGCATCAAAGGAAACCAGAGGGTTAGCCATGGATACTTCTTGAGATAAAACTCCAACACTCACTTCTGAACAGGCTTTATAGTAAAATAATAATAACATTTTTTAAAAAGCATTTAATTTAGGTCAAGAAATTTTGATATAATTTTCAAGCAAACCTCATTTTCATTTTCACAATAATAAGAAGGATTCCTTCACAATTACGTAAAGTGAAGAGTAGTGGAATGATCTTTTTATTAGAGGGAAAAAAGGAAGGCATTTGCCCTTCCTTTAAGTGATATATCAGCACATACTGCAAAAAAAAAAAAAAAAAAGCCATTAATGTCTTTGAATTTTTTTTTGTCAGAGATACTTGGCCTACTTTTCTATTATTTTATTGGGATGAGGAAAAAATTCAACTACATCCAGCAAAGCTGTACTGGTTTTCTAAAAGAGACATTGCAGCAAGCTTTGCTCTAAACAAACTTTTTTTTTAAGCAAATGGTTTTATTTTCTTTTTGTTTTGATGCAGTTGGGATTTTCTTTGGTTATAGCTGATAAATGTATCAACATATTTGAGCAGCAATGTTTTCAATACATATGCGTATTCAGCATAGTCAAGAGACATTTTGCCACATCTTTAAGGTTTTTTCCTTTGTTTGCTGGTTGTGGCTTTTGGTAGTTGTTTTTTGGGTTTTTTCTTGGTTTAGTTTGGTTTGGTTTTAGTTTGTTTTTGGTTTTGCTTTTGTTTGGTTTGGTTTGATTTGGTTCCCCCCCCCCCCCCCCCCCCCCTTTCTGGAGACACTATCCAGAAAGAAAATCTAGGCACAGAATAATTTTTTAGGTGTAACTTCAATATCTAAGATGGACTGTTCAGCATAACCCTTTTGATCTGACATCTTTTTGTACATAAAAGGGAAATAAAAATCCTACATACTTCTTGACATTTTAAAATCCTGGTAAGAAAGAAGGAACTGCGTCATATTAGTGATCTTTACATCAGCACATACATCAATAGCTGCTGACCATGTATTCTAATATCCCTGAATTCAGGTGCCAGCATTGGCAGCTTCTAAAATGGCTATATTGATTTTGTTTTGCTTCCTTGGATTTTAGACTAACAGTTTGAATTGAACAAACAGACTTAAATCAATTTCCCAAGCTATGGAGGATCTGTAAAACATTCTCATTGTATCAGCCTGTTTTGCTCTGTTACACACATGGAGTGTTGGAATCAGTGGGAATCTAAACACTGCACCCAGAAGAGAGTTAATTTCATAGTAATACAAGTTTTAATTCCATTGCACAGATTAATACTTATATTGTAAGCCATTGGAAAGGAGGCAAGCACTGAGCCTAGACTACAACTGCCAGGGAGATCTGTACATACCTGTTACTGAAACATCTTGGTGTGCGCCATTACACATTTCCTTCTCATGAGGTAGGAAGAGGCCCACAGTAGTCAGTGGACTGCAGTTCAGGAGTAGTGCTGCACACCAGATTCCTCACAGTCATTTTTGACATGAAAGCACCCTGGACTCTCTTGCAGACAAATTCCAGCTACTAACTACTCCAGGGAAACTAGCTGTGTGTCTCAGCGCAGCACAGCACTCTGTGATGCCATTAGTTCATTGCTATCACACAGGTGGCAGTGAACCATGCACTAAAACACTATTGCCACCATCTCTGTCATGCTTGTGGGCATTTGCCAACCAAATAGATGGTCTAATGCAGCTTTATTTGTCTTTTTATTTATGCTGGTGAAGTACAGAAAATATGTTGTCACAAGGCATTTTGATATGTTGAACTTTCACGTTACTAGTTTTCAAATTTTCACTCATCACCTTATTTTTGGAAGACATATGGGAAAAATTGATGAACCACAGAGCTTGCAAGAAGTTTTCATATTGTTTGACATGTTGCACAATGAGAATTCTTTGATACTAATAAAAATAAATGCTTCAGAAAATATGAAAATCTAGGTAGTTGTTTTATCTTAGCTATTAGAACCCATCAAATTTTATGTTATTTTCCTCTGCCTGTGTAATTCTTTCAAACAATCCTGTATAAACAGATTTTGGAGAATGAGAAGGAATGAGAAGGAAGAGAAATTTGTCGGTGGTATTTACCTTTTTATAATTTTTTTTTTTTTAACATATGCACACATATACATCTCTGTAGCAAAAGATTTTCTGGTGTTGGAAATACTACTTTTGCATATTTTTTTTCCTGCTAGAAGCAGATTGCATGCTACAGTAAAATCAAATGAGTTTTTTTTTTTTAAAAAAATAACAGGATAAGCAATTCTGATAAAAAACAGATGTGTAAATGCTTAGTACTCAGCATTGTTACATTCTACAGCAGAATCTAAGGCTGTCTAGTCTTACTGCACTGCCCTAGATTCCCTTGCCTTTGTTCTAGCCATGCATCATTTAGAGCTCTCTTGGGTGAAACTGTAATACTGAGGAAATGGGAGAGAGAAAAGGGTCGATGAAAAAGGAATGAATTCCCATAAAAAAGGAGCATAATGACTGGTGGCATGTTGTATATATCACCTGTATGTGTTACATACAAAAGCACCGGGCTTATACAAAACAGCATGCAGCATTTTGACACACTAACAGAGTCTTCTCGAGCAAAAGTGGGACATATGTTTTTATAAGAGAATTCAAAGCTCACAGTTTATGGGAAAGCAAAGTGCATAGGTATTTTTAGAGTGTTGCCATTTTAAGGTATTTTCAGCACTGCCTTTTCTAACCTTTTCCTTTCCGTATATAGCAGGGGACCCTCTTCTCCACTGAAAACATGTTTTTGCCTCAAATAATTTATATATCCTTGTGCTCTGCTCTCTGTTTTCAATAATTATACTGTCAAGATCTTACAGATGGGATGTCTGAGACTAGAATTTCAAATTCTCAGAATATTGTTAGTGATATGAACAAACAGGGTAGGAATTTCTCTGAGGTATATTGAACAACATAAAGCTCTCTGGATTTAATGGTAACAGTATTAATTATTAAGTGATAATTAGTGTAATAACGCTCCTGAACATTGTTGTACTTATCAACTGAACTGATCTTTTAATTATATTAATAAATCATCTGATAGTTTTTAATTAACACGGACAGTGAAATTTATTTTCCAGTCTGCACAACTTTTCTCGCTTGCTGAACTGGATGCATCCAAGTTATGATAGGCTGAATATTAGAATTTAACCAGTAGGCTCATGGGAAAAAATGGCTTAAACAGTTTGTGAATTTCTATAACAAGATGAAGAATAAATTCCAGTTCACGGGAAGAGTTAATAAATGATTATTTATTTGATAAAGAGTTTATCTTGAAGAACAAAAATATTAGCCAAAGTTGCCCTCAGTCTGAAGAAACAAAAACACTGTACATCATGGGATAATTAAGTGTATATAGGTATGTCAAAAGACAGAGGGCACTGCAGCAGCGTAAAACCACAACAGAGAGTTGCTATTGTAATGTACAGAATTACATAAGCACCTAATTTTCCCAAGATTCCTATTTTATCAAAACACTAACTTGTAGATTTTTGGTTTTATTTTCTATTTTGTTTTTGTATGAAAATTTTCATGAGGTCACTTTTGATCTTTCTTGTTCTTGAAATGTTGAGAAGAAAAATCAATTCACACTGTGTCGAACTTTTCAGATTATTATGTTCAGAGTTCTCCTTGAACAAGTGATACAAAAATTTGGTCTAACAGTTGCCATGCAGAAAATAAATGCTACTTATTAGAACAAGGGGTAGAAGACAGCTCTTACAGATGGATTAAGAAACATGGAAGTTAATAACTTTTTAGCATTTTGTAGCATTTTATTTTATTCTGAGCATGTATTAGAATTAGTATTTTTGTTAATGGATGGATACTAAAATGGAAGGTAAAATTACCATATAACTATTATGTTCAGCTTCATCTTCCCAGCTTCACTCTGAACTAGACTTTGGACAGTTCATTTCACTTTCAAGTGTAAGAATGTTTTGTCTTTAAAATAGATGAAGGTACTGACTAAATGAGAAGACACATAAACACGTAACAATCTGTTCTTAAGGACTCCTGGGATTAACTTAAATTCTTTCAGAGGAGGAGTTTGTAGTACAGCATTCAGGAAAGAAAGAAGAAAGAAAGATAAATTTTCTCCTTTAGCTTCCTCATTTTTCCACTTCCAAGTCTTGAATTGACCACTGATGCATACAGAACAATGAGACAGAACTTCTGTTACCCAATGTATCCATTAGGGGAAGGAGGTAGGTATTCTACTCCTGGAGCCTATAGCATACATAGTTCTCCAAGAACTAGAAAACAGAGGAAAAGTCATGCCAGTGTCATGGGTCTTAAGAGTCACAGAAAGTTAGTTCAAATTCATACTATCTGAAAAAGTAGTCCCTTATGAACACTTTGTAACACATGACACAAAAAAGAAAAGAGGAGGTAAAGGGCTGGTGTTTTGCAGGTCCCATACCTTGAGCTTTTCAACTAAAAATTTTTAAATCCTAAAATTTAAATCTTGAGAACTTTTAGAAGGATAGGTGAAGGAATGATATTGTATTTTTGTAGCATACTGCTGATAGCTCTTTTAACATCCACTTTGCAGGAGATATTGAGGGACATTAGATGGAAAATGTAGAGAGCTAGGCAGGATTTAGGAAAATTATGTTCCAACTTTGAAATTATTTTCTATTTGGGGGGAGTGGAATCACTGTGCTCTGACTTTATTGCATGAGAAAAAGATAACATATTTTCAAATATGAATCATATAGTATCTACAAGGACTGATTTTGGCAAGATTAGCTGTATAAAAAAAACCTACAAAAATGAATTTAAGAAACATTATTGGAAAACAGTAGCTTTCAGAACTTTGACTTGCCATTCAGATACACTGCTAGAAGCCTGAGAAACAATGAAAATGAGTATAAAGGAAGAAACTAGGCTAGGGACCCCCTTAAAATAAAATTCCTTAGTGAAGTTCTGGAGTGAGGTGGGAGTGGGGGGAGAAAAAGAGATTGAAAGAGTGACAGAGATGTGCATATATATGAGGAGAAGAAATTAACTAGACTCTGTGTTAGAAATTTTCTTTTCTTCTATTCTCTCATGGAACACGAAAAAAATTTGATTATTAAAATTTACATCGAGGTTATAGCTGTCTGAATATATTCAGTTAGTGAACTGCATGCAGTTTTTAGCTAACTGAATAAATGCAAATTTGGAATATGTTGGTCCAATTATGGGACTTCAGAAGATAGCATGGGAAAATTAATCTAGTAGTTCTGAAAAAGTATGTACAGACTGACAAGAAGTACGGAATATTTTTTGAAACTTACTCATAGACCTAAAAATAAAATAGCACATTGTTGTACAACTATATTACAAAGTATATCTACCAGTAGGTATAGTTTATCTACTATATATAGTAGATAGATATATCTACTATATATACCAGAACTATACCAGGTATAGTTCTCTGATCAAGTCAATCATGTGCACCAGGTTGCCTTGATCAGAGAAACCAAGCAGACCTACTGTTGGGGGTTAGGTTTGTTCCGTCTTTCTCTAAAAACATTTTTCCCCATAAGTTACCTAGAGACCATGTGTTGGATACTTGAGAGTACTTAACCGAAACAAAGAGGTGGACAAAGTTGAAAGGGAGAAATAACAGGTAAATAGCAGGTAAAAGACAGAGCTTGAGGCAGCTGCGCTTTTCTTTTTTCGGTGTTTAGGGAAAAAGAGAACGGCTGTTGCTGGCTAAAAAAGTTTCACTGTGGCCAAAGGGATCCTGTCCTGGGAAATATGCTATCACCGGTTCGGCCTGAATCCTAAGCCTTCTCTGCCACCCGCAGAAGCTGGGCCAGCCCTGCCTCGCCTTCGGCTTCTTTGGCGCTGCTCCTCTTGCTACAGTGTGACCCTGGACCCCCTGTGCTGCTGAGACATGCTGCCCCTGCCTGCCGGGACACCCTGCCCCTGCCTGCCGGGACACCCTGCCATCCCAGCTACCAGCCCGGGACTTTCCACTGTTTCAGCTTGGTGCTCTGAGGATCCTGCAGGGACACCAAAACCAAACTGCCCTGGGTTTTGTGAAACAAAGCCCTCAAGGTTCTCAGTACTGTTTGTACTGTTTTCTTTGGTATTAATGCTGTAGTTGTTTGGGGTTTGGTTTATTTTTTTCTTTTTTTGTGTGTGTTTGTTTGCTTGTAATACATATTAGTAAAAAACTGCTATTCCTATTTCCCAAATCTTTGCCTGAGAGCCTCTGATTGAAAATTTATAACTGAAAAAGGAAAAAGAGGTAGGGAAAGAGTTTACACTCTCCATTCCAAAGAAAACTCCAGCTTTTTTTTTTTTTTTTTTTTATTCCCTGGCAGATACCTGTCTTCCCAAACCAAGACAGATTTTGGCGCCCAAGTGTGGGGCTTGAAGGCACTAAGAAAAGAAAAGGGAAGAAAAATAGCAGTTCTTAACTAACCTAGTACTTTCTTTTTTTGTGTGTGAGATAAAAAAACCTCATTAGGCAGCATCATGTTATCTAACGTACCCTAGTTTGGATGGCACGTGGTTGTGGCTGTACTCCTACCATTTGCAAGCCTTTATCTAAACATTGGCCCTATAACTAAGGCTACAGTAGCTGTGATCCAGTTTGTTTTATGGGTGGATAAGGTGAGGCATTCATAGATTCTTAACTTCCTCTGGAAAGCAGGCACATAGATACATGGCTATCACACACTAAGTGTATGTTTTTGGAGTTACTTTAAGAATGGTACTTTCTGTGAGGAAATGACAGGGAAAGTTTTCTCCCAGCCTTTCAACCAGCTCTTTCTGCCTACCCCAGCAGCTTTTGAAAAGTTAAATTCTCTCTAGATACTAGCCAAATGTTGCTAATACAAGTGTTGCTAACAGTCATAGCCTATTCAATAGTTTTCAGAGATAAGGTGAGGCTGTCTGGGATCACCGCACAGACACCTACCCCAGAGACTAGGGATACTGCCATGCAGTCTGACCCTGTCCCACAGACTGGAAATACTGCCATGGCATCTGACACTGCCCCAGAGACTGAAGATACTGCCATAAGGCCTGACACTGCCCCACAGAATAGGAATGCTGTCCCACTGCCTGACCCTGCCCCACAACCCACCTCAGAAATGAACCACCCAGATTGGGTGGGGATTCTGGTGAAAAAAATATGTGAGATAGGCCAAGTGCTGAAAGAATACACCTCCCCAGCTAGTAGAAAACCCTCACCCTGCCCTGTAAAGGGAGAGTCTGATGGTGCAACAATAAAATCCACAGATGTTAAAACCGTCCATGTTCCAGCTGAACCACAGGGGCAGCCACAGCCAGCAGCAGTCGCCCCCGTGGAAACAAGGAAGTCTAAGATAAAATCAGAGCCCCCAGGTAATAAAGATAAGAAAAGAGGGCCCTCACAACCTGCAGGAAAAAAATAAGTTGAAATAATCACTGAGTCCCTGTCGTATGAAAGTCTTCGTAACCTACACAAAGATATTGCACGACGGGGACGTGAGGCTTATACAGCCTGGCTGCTTCAGGTCTGAGATCTTATAGGTACAGGTGTACAACTAGATAGTAGTGAGGCAAGGAATTTGGGACCCTTGACCCAAGACTCAGGCATAAATCAGGTATTTGTAAGAGAGCCAGGACCCCTTTCCCTCTGGGGCGGCTTTTAATGAGTATAAGAAAGAGGTTTGTCCACAAAGACAAAGTGCCGCAGCACCATCATAACATGGACTGGAAGACCCTTGAGGAGGGGATCCAAAGGCTGAGAGAAGTGGCAGTATTAAAAAAACTCTTTGTAAGGAGCAAACAGCATGATAATGACCCTGACAAGGTTAGATGCACAGGACACATGTTGTAGACGCTGTCTACTCATGGACCACGTGACTATGCCGTATTCATTGCCACAATCAATCCTGATGCCAACCGAGAGACAGTGGGGTCTGTAGCCAACAAGCTCAGGAGTTATGAAAGTATGATCAATGGCCCAATGCAGGCTCATGTCTCTGCTGTGGTAAAGAAACTCAAAGAAGAGATAAAGAAAGTGAAAGAAAAAATGAAAAAGAATCCCAGAGCCCAACGTCCCCCAGCTAAAGAGAGAGGGTACCCCCCACGAGCTGAACTGTGGTCCTTCCTGCGCAACCATGGGAAAGACATGGAAAGGTAAGATGGGAAGCCCGCTTCAGTCCTGGCAGCAAGACTGCGTGAGCTCAAAAAGAGAAACACTCACCAAGAAGTTTCCACTAAAATGAAAGTAACCTCAGCCTCCCATGACCGAGCCACCAAGTATTATAGAAGTGAGAACAATATGTCAGATTGTCTTGAAAGAACCTCTAATATGTATATCGAAGAAGAAAATAATAACTAGTGCTAGAGGGGCCCTGCCTCGAGCCAAGAAGAAGCACGGGAAAACCGGGTCTTTTGGACTGTGTGGATTCGATGGCCTGGCACATCAGAGCCACAAAAATGCGAAGCTTTAGTAAATACTGAGTCGCAGTGTACTCTAATGCCATCAGGACTTGTAGGGGCAGAACCGATTTCCATTGCCGGGGTGACGAGGGGATCACAGAAATTTACTCTAGTTGAAGCCAAAGTGAACCAGACTAGGAAAGAGTGGCAGAAACATTTGATTGTGACTGGCCCAGAAGTTCTGTGTATTCTGAGCATAGACTTCCTCAAAAATAGCTATTACAAAGACCCTAGAGGACTCAGATAAGCATTTAAGATAGCTGCTGTAGAGGCAGAAGGCATTAAGCAGTTGAACACCTTGCTGGGACTATCAAAAAACCCATGTGCTGTAGGACTCCTGAAAGTAGAAGAACAACAAGTACCTGTTGCCACTTCGACAGTGCACCGCTGGCAGTATCAGACAAATCAAGACACCGTGATCCCCATCCACAAGATCATCCGTGAGCTGGAGAGCCAAGGAGTGGTCAGCAAAACCCACTCACCCTTCAACAGCCTCATCTGGCCTGTGCACAAATCTAACAGAGAATAAAAACTGACTGTAGACTATAGTGCATTGAATAAAGTGACTCCACTGCTGAGTGCTGCTGTGCTGGACATGCTGGAGCTCCAGTACGAGCTGAAGTCCAAGGCAGCGAAGTAGTATGCCACTATTGACATTGCCAATGCATTTTTCTCTATTCCTCTGCCTGCAGAATGCAGGCATCAATTTGTTTTCACCTGGAGGGGCGTGCAGTACACCTGAAACTGGATGCCCCAGGGGTGGAAACACAGCCCCACCATCTGCCATGGGCTGATCCAGGCTGCACTGGAGAAAAGTAAGGCTCCAAAACATCTACAATACATCAATGACATCATTGTGTAGGGCAAAACTACAGCTGAAGTGTTTGAGAAAGGAGAGAAGATCATCCAGATTCTGCTGAAAGCTGGGTTTGCCATCAAGAAGAGCAAAGTCAAAGGACCTGCCAGAGAGATCCAGTTCCTGGGAGTAAAGGGGTAAAATAGACGGCAGCAGATCCCCACTGAAGTCATTGATAAGATCACAGCAATGTCTCCACCGACCAGCAAAAAGGAAACACAAACTTTCCTATGTGCCATAGGTTTTTAAAAGATGCACATTCCTGAGTAAAGTCAGATCGTGAACCCTCTCTACCTGGTTACCCGCAAGAAGAACAATTTCCACTGGGGCCCTGAACAGCAACATGCCTTTGCCTAGATCAAGCAAGAGATTGCTCACGCAGTAGCCCTTGGCCAGTCAGGACGGGACCAGATGTGAAGAATGTGCTTTACTCTGCAGCCGGGAACAACGGTTTGTCCTGGAGCCTTTGGCAGAAGGTGCCTGGGGAGACCTGAGGCCAACCACTGGGATTCTGGAGTCGAAGTTACAGAGGATCTGAAGCCAACTACACTCCCACAGAGAAGGAGATCTTGGCCGCCTATGAAGGAGTTCAAGCCACTTTAGAAGTGATTGGCACAGAAGCACAACTCCTCTTGGCACCCCGACTACCAGTGCTGGGGTGGAGGTTTAAAGGAAAGGCTCCCTCCACCCACCATGTCACCGATGCCACATGGAGCAAATGGACTGCCCTCATCACACAGCGTGCCCGTATTGGAAACCCAAATCGCCCTGGGATTTTGGAGATAATTACAAACTGGCCAGAAGGAGAAAACTTTGGTCTCATGGACGAAGAGGAGCAGGAACAAGTGACACGGGCTGAAGAAGCTCCTCCGTACAACCAACTGCCAGCAGAAGAAACACACTATGCTCTTTTCACTGACGGTTCCTGTCGCATCATGGGAATGAACCGTAAGTGGAAAGCAGCCTTATGGAGCCCCACACAACAGGTTGCAAACGCCACTGAAAGAGAAAAAAGATCAAGTCAACTTGGTGAACTCGAAGCTGTTCAATTAGCTCTTGACATTGCTGAAAGAGAGAAGTAGCCACAGCTCTACCTCTACACTGATTCGTGGATAGTAACCAATGCTCTGTGGAGCTGGCTAGAAAAGTGGAAAAAGCCATCTGGCAGCATTAAAAAAAAACAATCTGGGCTACTGATGAATGGAAGGACGTTGCCACTCGTGTAGAGAAGCTGCCTGTGAAAGTCCACCATGTAGACGCCCATGTTTCCATTAGTCCAAGCTAATGAAAAACACCAAAACAACAAGCAAATAAATTAAGCTGCCAAAATAAAAGTATCAAAAATAAATTTAGATTGGCAACACAAGAAAGAGTGGCTCCTAACTCAATAAGCCCATGATGCCTCAAGTCATCAAGGCAAAAATGCCACCTATAAGTGAGCCCGAGACCAAGAAGTGGATTTAACCATAGACAGTATTTCTCAAGTTATCCATGACTGTGAAACATGTGCTGTAATCAAGCAAGTCAAGCAAGTAAAGCCCTTACAGTATAGTAGGCAGTGGTCCAAATATAAATATAGGGAAGCCTGGCAGATTGACTACATCATCCTTCTCCAAACCTGCCAGGGCAAGTGCTATGTGCTAACCATAGTAAAAGCCACCACTGAATGATGGAAAACCCACCCTGTGCCTCATACTACTGCCCAGAGCACCATCCTGGGCCAAAAAAACAAGTCCTGTAGAGACATAGCACCCTGAAAGAATCGAGTCAAACAATAAAACCAATTTCAAAAATAGTCTTATAAACACCTGGGCTAAAAAACATAGCATTAAGTGGGTGTACCATGTTCCTTATGCTCCAGCGGCTGAAAAAGTTGAACAGTGCAATAGCCTGCTTAAAACTACCTTAAAAGCACTGAGTAAAAAAACCTTCAAGAACTGAAATATTAATTTAGCAAAAGCCACATGGTTGGTGAACACCCGAGGTTCCACTTTTGCTACATTGACCTTTGGATCCCTTAGCCAGCAGAAATGTATTGTTCCATCAAAAGGGATTCTTCTTGAGCTAGCTAGGCTATTGTTTTAGGTTATATAGCAACTAAGACTCGGTATCCTACAACTCAAAGTAAGCTTCCATTTCTATTATAGGTTTCATATTTTCAGAATCTTTTGCCAAACAATCATATTTATAAGATCTCCCTGATTCATCTTCCCCAACATTCCACCAACCGAGCAAGTCCTGCCCTATCTGAGCCCTTGCAAATGACAGAAAGAAATAAAGTTCCAGTGGTACACATGAGAAGTATGCTGAGAAAAACTGTTTAGATTAATCCTGCCTCCAGCAAAGACAATCCCATCCGTGGGGTTGTCTTCGCTCAGAGACCAAGTTGCAGCTGGTGAGTGATGCAAAAAAAAAAAAAAAAAACCCCGATGCATACCTCAGGAGGACCTTGTTTGAAGTAAACTACCCATGACAATGTGACTGTATCCATATTCGCATGTATAGATAGATATATATATTAACAGTTTAAACTCAATGTAATATGTTAGTATAAGAAAAAAATTCGAGGTAGATAATGTTAAGAGTTAAGTTTCTTCTGTCTTTCTCTAAAAACATTTTTCCCCATAAGTTACCAAAAAGACCAAGTGTTGAATACTTGAGAGTACTTAACCGAAACAAAGAGGTAGGCAAAATTAAAAAAAAAAAATAACGCAAGTAAAGAACAGAGCTTGAAGCAGCTGCGCTTTTCTTTTTTCGGCGTTCAGAGAAAAAGGGAACGGCTGTTGCTGGCTAAAAAAGTTTCACTGTGGCCAAAGGGATCCAGTCCTGGGAAATCTGCTATCACCAGTTCGGCCTGAATCCTGAGTTTTCCCTGTCACCCACGGGAGCTGGGCCGGCCCTGCCTCACCTTTGGCTTCTTCGGCTCTGCTCCTCTTGCTACAGTGGGACCCTGCACCCCCTGCGCTGCTGAGACATGCTGCCCCTGCCTGCCAAAACACTCTGCCTTCCCAACTACCAGCCCAAGACTTTTTCCACTGTTTCAGCTGAGTGCTCTGAAGATCCTGCAGAGGCACCAAAACCAAACTGCCCTGGGTTTTGTGAAACAAAGTCCTCAAGGTTCTTGGTACTGTTTTCTTTTGTTATTAATGCTGTTATTAATGCTGTTAATTGTTTGAGGTTTTTTTTTTTCTTTTTGTGTGTTTGTTTGCTTTATAATACATACTAGTAAAGAACTGCTATTCCCATTTCTCAAATCTTTGCCTAAGAACCTCTGATTGTAAATTTATAATTGAAAAAAAAAAAAAAGAAGTAAAGAAAGAGTTTACACTCTCCATTCCAAAGAAAACTCCAGCTTTTTTTTTTTTTTTTTTATTCCCTGGCAGATACCTGTCTTCCCAAACCAAGACACCTATAAACTGTCAAACTGCCTTAAATGACAACCACTACAGGATAGAGGTTTTTCTCTGCTATGGTAGTCTCTGACTAATATCCTTTAGAAAGGGTTGGTGCAGAAAAAGGGAATGTTTCTGTCACTTCAAATTTGTATGTGTGAGTGTCTGTGTGTGTCTGTATCTAAAAACTGAAATATCAGGTTATTTTATACTGAACTATAATTGTATTGAAACTGATATTTCAGACATGACTTTGCATGCATACTGGGCTCCATAGTGGTAATGGAAAATAAAGGGATTTCTTAGATGGGCAAAATACAATTAATATGAA
The DNA here is from genome assembly GCF_029207755.1 of Chamaea fasciata. Taxonomy (NCBI): domain Eukaryota; kingdom Metazoa; phylum Chordata; class Aves; order Passeriformes; family Sylviidae; genus Chamaea; species Chamaea fasciata. The sequence goes on from NW_027094089.1 coordinate 9,627,408, forward strand.
GAAGAGTTTCTCTAATGGTCACAGTCCAGACCCAAACGGGGTATCAGTGGTTAATATTTATTGAAGTTCAAAAAAGCTTCTTGTTGTCTCTCTTCTCCTTTCTTCATTCTAGATGTGCTAGTCTGCAAAAATTTGCAGTTTCTCTGTGGATGTGTTCAGTAGTGTTCCTCTGCTTCTGTCAGGACTCAGGCATACTGACTTTTGAATTGAGCCATCAGAGGTGTGCAGGAGAGAGAAACCATATTGACAACAATGTGGTGTTGCTCAGAAACAGAAAACCTGTTTCACACAACGCTAATGGTGTAACTAGAGACAAACTAATTACTCTCCCTACTCTTGATAAATATTTCTGACCAAGCTGGAAAAAGTCTTCATTCATACTTCACTTCTTCTTTACCGGCTGTTTCTTTTTTCCTTTTGCAAAGGCCCAAACTATTTTCTTTTGCAAAGGCCCATTTGTTTTGGCATAATTTTTAGTGTGCAGAACAAGTAAAAATGCGTTGATAAAAATATAAAGTTAATTTGAACTCTCTCTTGAATAGAAACATGTTTAGTTCAAGAAAAACTAATTTAATGTTATCACAAAAAGAATGATGACATCATTAAATTTATTCAGAAATACTACACATATAAGGCTGGTGGAATTTTCATAAAATTAAGAGATATAATTGAATCAAGAATTTGTCTGGCAGATATTTTTCTACAAAACAGTAAAACACTCCAATAAATTTCTTTCTAGATCTGGCTTATCAAAGACAATTGTAAAAGATTTCTCTATAAGTTTTTGGGGTTTTATTACTATAGATTTTTTTTTCCTATATAAGGCTTCAGACTGCAGGTGAAAGAAGAAGAGTAAAGGAAGAAAATTAAGATCTTGTACTGAAAGGTATTTGATTACGTCTTAGAGGTATCTAGCAGGATCAGAGTATGTATGAGACACTAGGGACCATTCATAAAATTAAATTATGTGAACCCCAAGATTGTGTAGAACTTGGGAAACTACATCACTCTTCTGAATTAAATTTAGCTATTTCTTATTGTGATGAAAATCTTGCCAAGGAAAAAGTAATTATTTAGCCTCATTAATTAACCTAATTGCCTCTTAACTGGACTTGGATAAATCTAAAAGAGACACTTGTGGTCTCTTAGTACTGAGTGCCCATCAAATAGAATTGCTTTTAGGTCCCAAGACTTTTGTGGTCTGGCAGTGAGCCATAACAGTCTTGTTTTCTTATTCCTCACCTCTCTCTTCCACTACAAAAAGTTGATATGCTCCTGAGTATCCATACCAAAACCTCTTACTACCACTTCTCTCTCCCTGCCACCGCCATATTCAAAGGACGTCCTACAACCTGCACCTATTGCCCTGGGAGTTTGTGCTAGAAAGAAAATTATCAGGTCTATGCCTTCATAAGTGTGCTCCCTGCAGTGAGAGAACATTCTAGAGAACATTCTTCCTTATAATTCTGCCTCCAAGTGTCATTCGCTTCCTTGTAATTTTTTCTCCCTTTTCAGTTTTCTCTGCAGGCATATCAAGTTTGTTTTATTTTATTTACTGCATTGCTTTTAGACTCTTATCTTCCTATAATTAGGAAATGTCCTTGAAGCATACAACTTGAGTTCATAGTTTTGGCTTAGTTTTATCATTTTAGCTGGTCAGAATTGAAGATTTAATTTGGAAGACTAACAGAGGAAGGTACCACAAAAGATTTCCAATCTGTCCTCAAAAATGATTTAAGAAAACAACAAAATCTTCAAGTGTTCGTAACAGTGTACAAGTCAGGCTAATTCCTTAAATTCATTATGTATACAGCAATACTTTCCAGAGAACACAATGTGAGAATATCATTAAAGCTCTTGAAATATCAGATAAGAATATATACCTGTGAGAATCTGGAGATTGAGAGAGATTGCTATCCAAATTTCCCTACCTTACAAAAAGCTTAAAAGCATGCAAAAAGCATGAAAGAAAGTGTTCTGAAAAGGAAGGAGTTCTTCAAGAGGCAGTTTTGTATTTCTAATTATAATATAAATACCTCTATACCAAAAATTTGATCTTAATTTCTCCAAATCCATTTTTATTCAGACTGAAAATTTGTAGCTACCTCCTATGTATTCAAGATATACTCTGTAGAAAATGGTGACCATAGAGCAACTGTCAAATAAATGCAAAGACAGTGAAAGCTGTGTAGTGCTATTTGACAGATTTTATTCTATCTATCTTTTTTACCTGTTGCTCTGGTAAAAAAAAATAACCCTCTGATTTTTTGTAGATGACTTTTTTGTAAGACAAGTAGAAAGTGTAGTTTAAAATTTTTCCCATTGGTGATGCAGCATTAGTCACCATCGGCAAATTCAGCAATGCGAGCAACAATTTTATTTTCCCCTTGTAGTAGTATCCTGTGGCAGTTAAAAGATTAGAAGCATGCAGATGTTTCATAAAATCAATCAGTTTTGAAATACTGGAAGGAACTATTAACTGAACCTGTTTCTACTTCTGGAGAAGGTCTCCAACGAATTACTTTTACAATGAGATAACTAAAGGTTAGAAGTCTTCAGAACATACCTTACTGCAACTTCTGCCATCTCTTGCAAAAATGATCATTTACTGGAGAAGAAAATTTTCTCCATTTAAATAGAGTCTAGTAAGTGTATGGGATCAGAGTAATCAGTTTCACATTTACATTGAAGATCAAGACATAATCATTGAACTGGATAAACAAACATAGAAATCAGATGCTCTGTCTTGTTTCTTAGGTGCTGCAATACCAAGAGCCACATATATATATTCAGAACAGTCTTCATTTAAAGCAAGGCATAGATTTATACCAAAATCATTAAACACAATCTACTGAGAAAACACAAAACTTTTAGGGCATTTGAAAAAATGTTTTTGTACTTGAGACTTGTTCCTAACAGAATTTCTATCTAGACTGAATGAACTTTTTGTGTCCGAAAGACCTGAAATGTTTTGACCTCTACCACATGCCTCTAGTCACTAGAGCAGTATGAATATAACTGAACTGCAAACAACATATGCACCTAAATTATCTGTAACTCCGTCTACTTTTCTTTAGCTAGAAAATTTCTCCATAGAAAGGTCTGAAAAACAAGCTGAAACCACATGCCAAAACAAAACAAAAATTTTACAGTATGGATTCTAAGAAGACTATTCCTATTTATGTCATTCCTAGCAATGACACTGTTTAGAAGCATCAAGCATATACACAGAACAAAACAAAACAAAACAAAACAAAACAAAACAAATAAAACCCACTTGACAAATTCAGATCCTGTAGATTACAGACAGTAAATTAATAAGATTTTATATTTTATTATCTGTTTTAAAAAATAGTCAGATTTTAAAATCTCTTTGAGCTGATAGGACCTGGGTAGCAACCTATGGAATTAAATTGTTTCTTCTATCAAACTAACTTAACAGCCATGGACAACTGAGAAATACTACTTTATCTCTCTACATCTTTCAGGAAGAACTGTTTTACTGAAAGGCTTGTTAAGCATCAGAATGGACTGCTTAGGTAGGTGGTGAAATCTTGCCATTCTATAGCTGGCAAGATGTTGATTAGTCAAAGGTTGGATCTGATGATCTCTGAGGTCTTTTCCGACTTAAATGATTCTGTGAAATCTATGCATGTGAGAGAAATGTACTAAGGAAAGAGCTGCTACAAAAACACCTCCTCAAAGGCATCTAAATGACACTTTCCTAAAGCACTAATTTGTTTTATGGAACCATAAAATCTATGGATATATGCAGAATTATCAGGAGGATCATTCCTGTGTCTAAAGGCTTATATAAAACAAAAAACAAACAAACAACAACAAAAACCCAACCCAAACAAAAAACAACCAAAGAAAAAACACCCTACAAAAAAAAAAAACCCCAAACCCCAAAACAACCAAACCAAATTACCACCACCAAAAAACAATCAGAAAAACTCTCTTAACCCCCAAAATAACCCTTAATAAGCTCTTCTGCCTAGCAACTAAACAACAACAATAAAACAAAAATATCACAGCCATTTCAGCACAGAAGCATGGGATTCTCAACTATGCCAAAAAACCCCCCATTAAATTACAGTATCAACTACTTGTACTATCAGGATTGTCTGCATTGTGGGTGTTTCTGGTTTAAGTCCACTAAGAACTTAAACCAAAAAGAGTTTGTACTTTCCAGAATCATTAAAAACAGTCTGAACACTCTCTTTTCTATGCCTGCCAGTCCCTGACGGCAGATATCTCAGTGATAGATGCTAGTATGTAAGCTGTCAAGGACACAGCTTCCAACGACTAATGTCCTCTAGGCTGCAACTATTTCTTCATTTTAAAGCTGAAGGCAGGGCTTACATTACCTGCTAGGTCTCTTCAAAAGATTCTATTTTTCCTGTCATTAAGTATATATGAAATTGATGCTTGATGTTCTTCCTGTACTGTGATTTAAAACATTACCTGCATAGTTTAGCATAGACACTAAAAGAAGTTCTCACCAAACTCGTGTTTTAGCTAAAATGTTCTTCTTTTCTAGTCTCCTCTTTACCATTGATATCCTAGTGGTTGAAACATTATTAGACTCCTGCAGAGACATCTCAAGTAGAGATAGTCCTCATTCATCAAGAAATGATGAAGCAACATGCACACTTCACCACACCATTCCTTGTGCTTCCAACAGGTGTTGCAATATTTGCCTTTTTCTGTGACCTCTTTGTGCTTTAGATACTTGTATATAGACTAAAATAGAGGTTACCTGCAGTATAATTTTCTTGAAGGAATTGGATACATTCTTTTATGAAGTGAATGACTTCTACATTTTTTATCTTCAGACTGCCTTTTTTTTTATTCTTGTTTTGTTTTGCATATAGCCCTTTGGTTTCAAGACAAGATTAAGAACATAGCCATTATGGAAATTCCTAGTTGTAAATCACTCTTATGGTTTCTTTGCAGTTCTGATCTAGTCTGGCATGTGTCCTCATTCTTTTAATAGAACTCAGAAGGTGTTCAGCAGTAAGCTGAAATTTGCACTTTCAAAGAACAGAAGTATCAGAACTGATCTGATTGTTTCTGTACCACACTTACAGTTCCTTGGCCTGTGACAGTGGTAGATGACAAGAGTGGAAGGACAGGATGCTTGACAACCTGAATCTGGAGATTCGTAAGCATTAATACCATGATGGGCATCTTATGAGAAATTGTTTCTTAGGCTTTTTGAAAAGCTGACAGACTTTTTTATCATCAGTGGTCACTATGGTTAAATACAATGACAATGCAGTTTTCTTTCTCTGTGATGATCACTAACCAGTGATAACTTTTATGTGAAAGAAGGTGTTGAATATCTAAGAGTTTATGCTAAAGAAGTTGTAGAAGAGATAGGATTTATGTAGAAAATATTGTTTGTGTGTCTACTGAGAGACAGTCATGCCTTGCACCTTTCTACCTAGTTGAAAACTCACACAGGAATAGTCCTAATTGTAGAAGCAGGTCCTTCTCCCTTTGCTTTTCATCATTTTCCTGAGTTTCAACCTCGGATGTGTAGGCATGACTAGTGGCTGGGCTTTTGTGCTTTCCAAAAACTTGAAACTGTGAATGTGTGTCCTGGCAGTCAGTCTCTGACTTTCTTTTCTTAAAACATAGTTTTTTAAAAATTTTGCAGATAGCAACAAAGTATAATTCACTGAGCAGGTAACAATCACCTTAGACAAAGAAACCTTTTCTTATTTTTCAACATCTCCTTACCTTATCTAGATGAAAGGAGCATCTACTGGAGCCAAAAGTTTTCTATTTGAAGTGCATTTTAATTTTCCTTTTAAAGTCTCCAGAAAAATGTGTATACATATAATTTCCTTTCTTCTTAAAATCTCTAGACAAGAAATGAAACCAGCAAAACTCTGACAATTAAATGTAAAGTCTTTACCCTATGTTTCCTGGTTCAACAGACAGTAAAAAAAAGCTATCCTAAGAAACCCTATTCTGTCTTACTATCAGTAGATAATATTGTTTCTACCTCTTCCTTCTCATTTCAACCTTCTTTTTCCACCTCTTTTCTAAATAAAGGATAAGAAGCAAAGCATTTCTAACTTTTCTTATTTTCATAGAGATGTCCTATTTAAACCTTGGCAACTGGACAGAAACAAAAAACAGAATGAAAAAAACTTTGAAAAACCTCTACATCTTATTTTGTCTCTTACCTTATGTACACTATTTTAGATTTTATTCCTATTTTCTTTTCTTTAAACCTGAAGGCCAAAGAAACCCTACTCCATTATCCACCTGATGTAACTTTTGTACAGTTATTTTTTATATTCACAAAACTAGTATTTGTATTTTTTTGCAACCCATTCAGGAAAAATACCATTACCAGTTCTTCATTTGTCCATCTCTGAAGTGACTTCAGTTGAACCACTTGTTAGGACCTTAGGGAGGTAGAAAGACTGCTTTTGGTTTAGTATGGTTTGGTTTCATTCAGAAAACTGAATTTCATTGAATTGGAACTCTCAGAGTATTACAGTTGATAGATGAACTATATCAGAAATCATAGTGTACTACTTTGAAAGCAAACCAGTGGGAGATCCCAAGTCAGAATTAGAATTTAATAGGAAAATTAAGATAAAGGCAATAATACATGTTTCTGGCGTAAACTGACAGAGTCAGGATAAATCCTGATACCCTGTAGAAGTCGGATTAAATGGTGGCTGCAGTCCTGTGGAGTGATTCTGTTGAAGCGGTGATCCTGTCGTGAAGTCTGTTCCTTTTCTGGAAGTCCAATATTCATTATGAAGCTCCTTTCCTCTGAGAATCCAGTGGGTAGTGCTGCTTGTGGTGTTCCTACCTCAGATTTTATCCATGTAGTTAGGAATGTTTCCTCCCCCTGGGTAGGGCATCTCACAATGGGATGATTTAATTTTTGAGTCATGCAGTGGGACTTGATGGCCCAGTAGCAGAGTTAGCCTCAGAGGGAGTTATCAGGGATAAGTCATGGAAGAGATAAAGAACATTGACCACATGTTTTCAACACTTATGAAAATGGTAATAGAATACATATTTTTGGTTACATCTTACATTATAAGCTAAGACACATAGAAAACTACAAATTTGCATTAAATGGATGGTTAGCACATTTCAGTGTCATAAGGAAAAGCAGGAAAAGGGTAATCTTCCTTCAGAAATGCAAATGCTTGCTTTTCAGCTGTAGGTTTACATCCTCTCTATTGCAAATGCTTGGAGTGATAAGCATCCAGTAAATGCAAGCAACAAGCAGCTATTAATTCCAGCCCCCGAGGACTGAGGAGACTTTACTTGCCTGGTTTTATTACTTTTTTGTTTGTTTGTTTGTTTGTTTGTTTGTTTGCTGTTTTTTGTTTATTTTTCACTCAGCTGGTATCAAATAATTCCAACCAGAACATGATGTAGCTTATTCAAATATGTCTATATGTTTTCCAATAGCTTGGGTACATACCATGAATTTCCAAACAAAATCTTCTATGTATAATATGATTTTGTCAGACTCAAAATGGAAAATTTGGATCTTTACTCTCCTCTCTTTCACTGTTTGTCTTTTGACTTTTTTCTGTTTTGATGTGGGTTTGCTGTTCTTGGCAAGGAGATGGGTGTTGCTTACATGTTTAACATATGTATTTCCTACTTATAGAACCAGGAAGGAATTTCATAATTAGTTTACTTGCAATAAGTTGAGGAACTCTAAGATAGAGAATGTCTTCAAAATCAGATATTGCAAAATCTGATAGTACATTTTAAGTCCCTCACAGGGTCCCTTTGCTGAGAGTCTCTATATATCAGTATACAATAGATTACAATATCTTGGTTGGTAACACACTGGCCACCATTGATAGGTGACCTGCATTTCAATGTCTCTGTGTACACAACTAAGTCTTGTAAATGCAGTGGAATATGGAGTATTGGATAGTTCATATCCCTGAATTGTTCTTCAAAATTTTATATGGCTGAGATAAAAAGAAAAACCATTGGGGTTTGCTGGTTTGGGTTTTATCCTTTTTTTTTTGACTTCCAAATATTGCTACACTGACATATTTTAATGTGATTTTCATGAGCTAGGAGCAGACAGCCATTTAGAATTTAAGCTTTGTAGCTTTTTGAAAACTGCAGTTATTCCCTTATTCTGTAGTCCTATGTCTGTACCCAAAAGTTGGGTGCTGTTTAAATCTTCTCCCGTTGTTCTCTGTGTTTCTGGAACATTCCAATTCTAGTGAGGTTTTCACAGCTCTATTCCTATGCTCAAAGTATTTCTTTTCATGTGATTTATTCCTGGCACCATTGGCTCTTCGTGGTTACTCAGAGCCAAAGAGTTTTAACAGAATTCTGCTTCCTCTAGTGCTTCACTTTGTACTGCTCAGAAATGTTGAACATGATGCTCCGAACAAGAAAACACCTTCTCTCTGTGGGAGAAACATGAAAATGAGAACGTTTTACCTACAAGATCTCCCGAGCAGCTGGAAAATAGGGCATCATTATCTGTCAAGAAAGACTGCCATAGATCTACAGACCGAGAAACAAATGCAGAAGGGTTATACCAGGATAATTTAACATTTTGGATGGCTGTACAGGAGAGTGTCGTGAGCTGAATAAAGAACTGCTGGATCATCTTCTCTCAGTAAGTGCTGAATAAATACATGTGAAATTTTTGCTTGGAAGCCCTAGCTGTGAATTTCTGGGGAACCTGTGGAGAGCTGCACCCCAAAGGATTTCGGGGAAGATTTGAAAAAGCATGTAGATGCTCCTGAGATCTCAAGTCATGGAAGGCTTTAATTGTCAACATAGCGTTAAGGGTAGTAAGGCACACAGGTGTTCCCACTGGGAACTTGTTTTTGTTTACAGTTGGGCAACTTGGAATGAGGGTCTCAGTGCTGGGAGATCTGAAAGTACTGAAGTCCAAGCCTATCCATGGCACAAGACAGTTATTTTAGCTTCCACTAGTTCACTCAGTTAATGCTCATGTTCATGGGAAAGGAAATATGCAGAGGGATATTTTTGAAAACCTGCCTGGTGTGAACGTCTTAATAATAAGCCTACTGACAATGCATTAGGCAGACTGAGGCAGACCTCCTTCCATACAAGGACAAGAGCCTGGAAAATAAATTTATGTCTACAAAGAGGTATTTGTAAGGCTAAGAGATTTTTATGCCCACGACTACATGGCACATTGACACAGTAAATTTTCAGAGCATGTTTGCCTGATGCTTTACTGAACTTTCAGGTTGTCCTCACTGTAGACCAACATTTTCTTCCTTAACTGAGAGATGTCTTATCCAGTCAAGGATAACGACTACTATATTCTATTTGACTTGCAATGAGGTAATGTGATCAGACTAGGTTATCACCAAAATGAAAGAAAAAGTCTATTCAAAAGAAATAGATCATAAAAAGGAAAAAAAAAAACAACCCAAAACCAAAACCCTAGCATCCAAATTCATCAACTGCAAGAATTCTAGCTTTGACCGTGGGGAGCCAGGTATATTCTTCTTTTATCTCAAAGCTAGATCAGAAGTAACTGAACCACCATAAAGTTACCTCCATGCTATCCCTTGTAGAGCAAATACTCAGCAGACCCTACCTACAGGCATGGAACAAATGAATATATTTTTAGAATTACTTTCATCAGTTCTCACTTGGATTTATCAAAGATGGTAAATCTATGAGTGGAAGAATGCACTTATTTTCAGGGGCTCATTTTGAAGAGATCTACTTCCTAAGCCAATATATCAGAGAGTAAGCTGTAATACAAAATCCCCGCTGAACATTTTGACATCTCCGAAATCACTATTACCCAGAAGTGAGTCTTTATTTGACGTTATATTATGAGGCAGAAAAGTATTTTTGAATTGAGGAGGAATTGAATGAAGATTCCAAAGAACACTCATGTTCCAATATTAACTGAAAATTGAATCAGTCACATCAAAGTCAGACACTCCTTACAGTTTTACCTGAAAACCCACATCCTTCTAAATTACCTAGAATCTGTCTAATTTAACTGCTGATATGAGAGTTAAAGCTCACAATTTCTTGTGCTTTTGTGGGTGTTGTAGGGGTCCTTGTTTACTGCCATAATAAACTATGATCAATGAAAAAGAACCATTTGTACAAGAAATATAAAATTTAGACCAGATTTTAAACTCAAAAAAATTATGAATGTTTTCCCCTGGTGATTCCCCTTTCAAGCTTTCAAATATGAATTAATGTCAGCATATCAAAATGGAGCAAATCCCTTCAAAGCAAGTACATTGCAAAGGGTTAGGCAGACAGCAGATTCCCCTCAGTGAAACTGGATGATTGTGTAAAAAGCAAGTAACAAAAAGTTTCCAGCACATATGGCAGCAGAATTTTAAAACTGATGTCTGTAAGAGTGTGAAAAAGTTTTTCCTCCTTTTAGCTGCCGGTTAGAAGGAAAAACAGTCCTGAGGAGTTTATTCATTGTCTCCCTGGACGTAAAAGTCCGTTGTATAAAAGGCCCTTTCCTGCAATACAGGCCATACATTCAAAGGGATCTGATTTTCAATTTGTCTTTTACCTGCTTAATGGTTCATAGGCTTCTCTGACCACGTTTGTTTTAATCTCAAGGAAATGAGGACAGACAGTTATCACAGCTAGGTGCATCCTTTAATATGACTGATTTATTAAAAATATTTGTTGATTTTCCTATTAAAAATTTGTATGCAATCTTTTTGTATACTTGAAAAGATTACAAAAATATGATTCATTGTTTTAGACATAATAATTCTACCCAATTATTCCCCATTAATTATTTGCTATGCTATTTATCATTTAGATTTCCTAATATCTTGTTATTTTTGTCAGGTAATATTGTCCTGTTTTGTTACTGGATATAAAAAGCCTTGAAAAGGCATAAAGAATACAAAAAAGAAACACCTGTAGGAATTTACACATTTTATATATTTAAATAATCTTTTTTACACACATAAAACCTAATTTCTTCAAGAGTCCGTGATGACACTTTGTTTGATGAAACTAAACTGTTGTTCACATCAACAATTTGGAATTAAATTTAAAAGACACAGTATTGTCAAAACTGTAGTGTTCTTGTGTTTCAGGCTGTGCCAATGAATACTTACTCTCAGCACCATTATTTTCAATATTGTTTTCTGGTGTTTGCTGCCTTATTTATTCCTAAGTATACAAGTATTCAATTATACTACATAACTTTTGCAAAAGAGGGAGTCAATGATTTCTTAAGAACACTTTGATATGAAAGGTTAACAATTGATTAGAGGCTGGTGTAAGTCTCAAGGAGTAAATACAGGTACAGTGTATGTAAATTTAAAACATTAATAATAAAAGAGAAAAATACAACGCTCTCAGGACTTTTAGAAATTTCCAGTATTTTATTTTACTGCTATGGAATAAGTGTCTCATTTTGTCATGTTGCCATAGAACATGAGGATAGTACCATATGTTTCTTTTTATGACAAACGTGTAGGCAGATATTTAAGTATAGTTAAATGAACTAATTTGTTTACAAGCTACTGGTATCTTTCTCTTTTAGTGTACGTACTTTCATTCAGTTCATACTCTCACCCATTGGCTTGCCAAAATACTATTTTCAATAATGGATTATTTAGATACCTTTTTCTGTTCTGAATATTCATAACAGGACATTAAGGTGAAATTAAAGGTAAAATTGCTTTTTAATGTAAGGAACATCTCCTAGCTACTCATTCTGCCCTCCGCCCTGTTTTAGTAAACCAAGAATGGAAGTACATGATGCTTAACTAAAAATGAACTAGCAACTGTACACAAAATGCATAGATGGCTGCAAGAAAACAAAGCACAATGGAGCAGCAGGAAAGATAAATCTATCCTCCTTGTTAATGATTTCTCAAATAAAAATTACTCTTTGTTCTGAATTCTAGAAAGCCAGTTCATAAAGAATAGTAAACATAACTAATTTTCTGTCATAATTGGTTCCTAACAGCTGCACCTCTTCTGTATTTCTTGCCCAGATTTTTCAAAAATTAAACACTGTCACAGTAAACTATTTACTAAATCTTCAAAATAAAACCATTTTCATGGCAAAAAGTTTTATTAGATATTTATCCATTGTCAGCTTGGCTTCAGGATGGAAAAGTAACAAACTAGCCATTAATTACTTTAATTGGCTGGCTCCTTGGGAAACAGAGTTTCAATAATGCTTGACTTAAACCCCACACTGTGATGTTTATCCTTTACAAACATTATCTGTGCCTTGCCATTGTGTCTATTCTGTGTTTTGGAAAACATCATTTAACTGTACTTAAGGTACTGCTGGTAACAGCAAACCTGTTCAAGACAAATGACTCATGAAAAAGGGGACAGAGAGAAGGAAGAGATGGGCTCCACATTTATTGAAATGAATAATCTATTGCTTTAGAACTTTTGTTCTTGATCCTACCTTCTTTTCATATTGCCACCCAGTTGTTATATGAGCTGCATTGCGAAGAAGACAATTATTTAACTAGAAAGGGTCCTATAACCTCAGAATCAATGTCATTTTACCAACTTGGAGGCTTTGTAAGATTCTCTCGTACAAAAAAATCCCTATGCTAATGGAATGGAAAAAGGCTATTTTTTTTTTTTTTAAAGTTTAAACCAACTATTTCTGTAAGGGCCCATGACCACACTTCACTTTTAAATTATTGTTTGGATTGGGAATAAATGCAATTGATCAAGAACAATTGTATTTGTTGAGTGACTTTATTTTCAACAATAAATAAAGAACAACTGCAAAACAGTTTTTTTAAAGCTTGGGGAACATTAGGCCTTTCCACCAAAGCATAGCTTAAGTACAATGTAACTTTCAAGACCAGCTGCAGGGAATCTGAAATATTAATATTAAATAGTGGATGAAAGAGTACTAAGAAAAAGTATTTTTCTTTTTAATACAAATAATTGGTGAAATAATTTAAATAGTGAATGAAGCAATTTCATATTACTGAACAAATATAAAACTTGACTTCTCAAATAAGCTAAAGAAAATGAAAAGTTGACTTATTTCTTATTGAGTATAGATAATTGAACCTTACACTATACTAAAAGCCAACATACTCAAGCTTATAGAATGAATTTTCCAGAGAGGTCTACCCACCATGAGAATTCAAAAAGATTTTTTTAATGTTATATGACAGTTTAGATAAACTTTCATTTAGGAAAATCTCATGTTTAACATTCTCATTTCTTTACTTCATGCCTTGTTAATGAGATAGAGTAGATAAACTTCTGTTGTGATTTGGAGGTGCTTTGACAAGACATAGTTACAATTTAATTAACTTTTTCAAGACACATGAAAATAGAAAAAATAATTATTGCATTAAATATTATCCATTCCTCTTAAATTTTAAACATTACTTCCCAAAACAAAACTGAATTAAAAAACCAGTGTTCTTTATATTTGTTTTAATTACAGAGAGTATACATGGATTACCAAACACACTCCATATCACACATGAGTTTCCAAATGCATTCCAAATTTTTCTGCCAATACAAAAATTGTGACACTTACAAAGCTTCCATGGGAGACAGGCAATCTTTCTTATAAAAGTAGACATTGAAATGGTTTTTAAAATAATTATGTGTAAAAATGGATCGCTTTCGGAGTATTTCTGTGAACTCCACTATCTTCTCAAGAATTCCTATACTCAAGCTAAAGCTTGAAGGGCTAAATATCTTTGCCACAATACAAGTTTTAGGAGTTTTTCCTGTCTATGAACTTTTCACTTGCAGTTGGTCCTGACTGTGATTCTTACTCAACTTTCTCACCATTTGGTAGTGACAACTTTTGCATTACAACTGTATATTGGTCACCTCTCTGTTGCCATTTTCCTCTTAGGAAATGCAAACTAAATGGTATACTGAGCTTGCTAAACAAAATACTATGCATTGTCTCTCAGCCTTCTAGGACAGAGCATTGTTTGTGCTACCTTTGACATGAGTTCCCCTGAGTTAAAATTGTAGCTTACTACAGCTGGAGTGTCTATAATGCTGTGTTTTTGTCTGCCACTAAAGCATGTGTCCTGTACAGATGGACGTATGCTGCTCATGATTTGGCTGTATGGCTAGCCAGAATAGAAAGAAGGGCATTTTGTGTTTTCTATCCAAATAATCAGAGGAATGGATACAAAGGTCTTGTCAAGGTTATAATTCATTAGCATGAATAGCAAGCAGTAAGAAATAAAAAAAGAAACGAGTGTAAAACCCACAGAAAATCCCAAACCCTGAATGTAGAAATTTAGTCTTACACCTACATTTGCACCCCACACTTGAGTCAATTTATAGTAACGCCAATAAGGATTGAATGTAGTGGACAGAAACATTATATAGTCCACTTGAAATATGACAAGGGAAATACACTAATTAATTCATCTCTTAATGACTGAATGAGTGGCATATTGTGAAGAACTTGATACAGCTTGTTACAGTAGGCACTGAAACAGCTATTTGAGTCTTACAGGAGTGCTCACACACACTGTCAAGACCATTACTGCAGTGCTCCCTCATGCTGTAACACACACCTCACACATTTAGATCAGCTCTGTGGAGAAATTAATCTTTTGCTAAACTGGTGCTGAGTGGGACCAATGAGCCCTGCGGTTTATGCGAAATAAGAACGCTGACTTCCTCCTCATTTTTAAATGTGTGCAGAAAATGGCAATGACAACTGAACACATCCATCCATGGCCCGGCTTTCCTCACTTTCATTTGCCTTTCTTGGAAAAGTCCCCGAATTTGGGTCCTGTAAAAGTGGAATCCAGGTTGGAAATTACTAATGCTTACTGCACTGGCTTTTTACTGTTAAGTGGTCTCTGGCACAGACACTGGTTCAGTGAATTGTTCCAGGGAAAACCCACACATTATTACACTTAATCACAGAGAGATGAGCAATAATGAAACGTTAATGTGCAGTAGCCATAGGGTACTGATTATTGACATAAATAGTAGTTCAAGAAAGTGGCTTTTATTATTGTCTTTTTGATGATGACTGAGCAATAATCTATCTAATATGTTTAGCCATGTCTTGATAGGAAAATAATGTAATAGGGTAGCACTGAAAAGAAAAAAAAATGTACATATACGTATGTCAGACATACAGAAAGGATTGGCTGAGAATACGGGCAAACGAAGTATAGCACTTCTCCATAAGGGAGATGTGAGCTACAAATAAAGTGACAGAATTAATATAATTTGTCTTCGTTTATTCCAAAATATTCACATGTTAGAGCTTTTTTAGGAAATGTTTTGTGCTTAATAAGGTCTGATATAATGTGCATTCTCTTTAATTTCAGTTCATAAATGGCACTCTCAAGGCAACTATCAACAGCCTCTGAAATATATAGCATTAAAATTTCTAAATGCACTCACATTTTTACTTGGATTATCAAATGACACCCAAATTTGATGTAAACAGATATGAAAATATGTTGGTAGATTTAGAATATGGCCACCTGAAGTTTTAAGGATGGAGTTAAAGAGATTTCAGGATTTAGACACAAATATCAAAGATGAGAAATACATCTGTTTTAATCTCCTAGGGAATCTTGACAGAAATCAATGTTATATATCTACTTAATTCTTTTGTCATGCTATATGTGAGAAAAAGGGTGGGATTCTTCTCCATCCCCAGAACACCTTAGTAAACAAAATTAATTTGTCACAACCTTAACATCACTTAAACTGTCATTTTTTGGCAGCATGTATTTGACTTCCCTTTCCTGGCTACTACTCTGATTGCACCCAGGTTCTGGGTGTACTGCCTGCAGACTTCTTAGCACCCTTACACAGAAAATAAAGAAGAAATGGAACTTAGTCAGTGGAAAGTTTAAGAAAGTTTGGAAGTCTGGTTTTTCTCCTGAAAATATACTGATAAAATAGATCAAATATCGTGATGGGATAATCTTGTATTCTCCTTTTAATCAACCTTTAATTCCTGATGCCTATTAATTATTACAGCAATAAACTATTTCAGCAAATGTGAACAGAAGATCTAATCCTCAAGCACTGAAAATCATACCTGTACGCAAGTCATTAAATAAATATGTAATTTCACCTACAGTTTTGTCATTAACTTTCCCCTTCTATAATTCTGTTAACTTATTTCTTTTGGCTTAGGAATCATATTTCTCTCCTGACAAAACTTTAAATTCTGAATGTCATGGATTTTTTCTCCATTCTTTCACACAGCACAAACCAGCTTGTGTAGCTCTCCAGAAACTGCTACAAACTTGTATTTACAGACAAGACACCATCTTTAACTAAGTGATATCTCACATAACTATCTGATTTTTAATTTTCTTTGCTTTGTAGGGAAACAAGTCAACATTTTTCAAGCACCTAGAGTTCACTTTTCTTAAATATTTTGATATGTATCTACTTTTTAAAATAATATTATGTAGACATAATATCAATAAAATTCTAACACTTTAAATCATAAAAACAATTAAAAAATTAAAATATGTTTAATATATAAAAAACATTTTAATTGTTAATAATAAAATAACATAGAAGGGGAAGTTTAACAGAAACAGTCATTAGGAAAATTAATGTCTACAGTAACTAAGTAATGAGAGACAAGTGGGAAGCTTCAAAAATTACTGAAGGAACTATACATTGAAAAATAGTTGAAATATTTGATTGCCTCAGAGACTTAGACTGAAGTCAGATACTCTGTAATTAATATAATAGACATAGTTATCTAAAGTTTTACTGAAAACAGCTGTCATAGTAGATAATCACATGGTTTGGGACTGCATATACATGAGCATGATTACATAGGAAAGCCCTTATATAAAAGGAAGACCTTATATAGGTCACCATTTTTGTTAATTCAAAATACTCTTTAGTCAGGACTTCCTTTGGGACAGAGCTCTTTCAGTCAGGCAAACAAGTTCAAATTTTCAGTGACAGTGCAGGATGCTTTTGCATCTTACAATGGACTAATTGTCTTCTCAGATGTGGTAATCAAAAACCTAATTTAGAGGTTCTTCTTCTGATGGACTGGTTTTAATTCATTGAGCATTGTGATAAACAGGGGACAAAGGGAAATTTTCCTTCTCATTTGTTTCCCAAACCTATGGGTTTTTTAAATTGACTTTATTGATCATTCTTGATGCATAGAAAGAACATTTTTTAAATTTCTTAAAAAAAAAAAAAAGAAAAAAATTAAGGTGGCAGTTGAACCAAAAGGTAGATTGGTCTCTTTTACATGTTACTTGAAAGTCGATTTTTTTTTGCATGCAGTATGGACTATCACATAAAAGATATAGTTA
Source organism: Chamaea fasciata (assembly GCF_029207755.1). Lineage (NCBI taxonomy): Eukaryota > Metazoa > Chordata > Aves > Passeriformes > Sylviidae > Chamaea > Chamaea fasciata. The sequence goes on from NW_027094089.1 coordinate 9,644,708, forward strand.
CTATTTCACAGCTAGGTTACAAGATTGTTAGGAAGTTCAACTTCTGTTTATCAGAAGCCAGACAAGGAGTTAAGTAGTGTACCTCAGTAAATGTGGACCTTTTAAAATGTAGTTCCTTCATTGGTAACAGCAGAATCTAGTAGCCAAAATTGCACATTACAGGTGCAGTGCACTTGCTGAAAGTATTTGGATGAATTCCCATCAAAGGCTAGGTCTCTGGATATTCATGGTAAATGCTGTGTGTGCTCTGGTGCTTAAGGAACTCTATTAAAAATTCATGAATAGGTGATATTAGTTCATTCCACATCCAGAGGTTTACAGAGTCTCCTGAAGACCCAGACAAATCCTCTTTCTTCTTTCCCTACAGACACTCTCTGTTCTCATGCCTTAAAATAAAGCTTTTTAGAGCCTCCAATTTAAATGCAGCAAGCTTTTGCTTGCTTGAGGCAATCACAATGCCTTAGAGGGGATACTTCTTCTTTTTTCAGTGGTCTGTTTTTTACACAAATTGACCCACACACAAAAAATCTAAAATTGTTACATAGGTTTTCTGAGCCACTGTCTATTTTCAGGGTAAGAAGGAAATTAGACTCACTCCCACATTTTACCACCCCCAAAAAAAAAAAAAAAAAAAAAAAAAAAAAAAAAAAAAAAAAAAAGTCAACTGACTTTTAAGTGGCTTCCTCATGTTCTTCAGGTAGCCTGCATCATGAGAGGACTCAGGATATTGTGGTCATCTCATGTGTTCATGCAAATTTGGAGACTGCTGTCTGCTGTCACAGGAAGAAATAAGGCCAAAGAAGAGTTTTTCACTGGAAATCACAGACTTATCTTGTGTATAGTCAGAGAGCAGAACTCAGTGGAAAAAAAATTCCCTTAAGTGTAAGAATACCCAGAGATTACTTACCCAGAGTAATTCTGGGTAAGTAATCACTAGGCAAAATAAATGTCCCTTGCTTGGATTCCTAAACATTGAGTGATCTGATTTTTTTCCACTTTCTCATAGGAGAAGGTAGTTAGATGACACATTTTGTCCAGTCCCTGCTTATATAAAAAAAACTGACGTGTCCCTCCTTTTGTCTGTCCATTAAGTCAGTAGATGACAAACTTCATTGTCATGTGTCATTTTCTATGTTTACCAGCCAGCAATCTGAAACATCTAATGAGGTTAATTATTCTATTTTCAAGATAAAATTGATAGATAATGGTTTTGTGATGGCATCTTTGATGTGAACATGTACCAGCACAATAAATTTTCTAAAATTACTGTCTTTCCCTTGTGGTCAGAATAAAATAACCAAGGACTCAAAGATGGAGAGGTAAGACTTTATCTGGGAAAGCTGCACATCTAATCTAACAGTTAAGTCTGAAAAATTAAAGAGGGCAAACCTTAAGAAAATGCCTACTTATGTACTTTATAGTTTGACTCCATCTTTCTGCTTTTTTTTTTCAATGCTGTCATATGGGAAAAGATATATTGGGCTCAGGCTGCTTCTCTGGAAGACTATGAGCAGTCTCTGCCAGTTTATGAATTTGTAAAACTTGGTGTAAGAAAATTTCAAAAGGAATTCATGTTGATGCCTCTTTTAGAACCAATAAGGCTGTGGAAGAGAACCATTTGCTGGAAAGAGCACTCCCGACCTACTTCCAAAATCATTAAGAGCTTAGATCATAGAATGCTTCTTAGAGTCCATTACATGTTTTCCCTCTATATGTGTTTCTTAATTGCTAACCTCCTGAACTTTTTGAATAAGTGTATGTGTTTGTCTAGTCTTCCTCTTTTATATTTATTCTTATGCACTTCTGGAGCATCTGATCCATAGAAGATCTAAATCATAAATACAGCCATTTCTATTTTATTGTGACCTTTCTTCTTTAAAATATATCTGAGAAAGAGTATTTCAGTGATTAATGCTAAACTCTTTTCCTATGCTTATGCTTTATTTCACAGTAGTCATAATATCCCCTACAAAAGTAAAGAACTCTTTCAAAGACTTTCTGAAGCTTCTGAGATCCTCTAATATAAATTATGGTTGTATTCTTCACAGGAGACTGAGAACTACTTTGTGCAAATAATGGCACAGAAGCTCTTGTATTTCTGCAGAGCTGCTGAAGGCTTCTTTCCCCCCCAGTTTGCCTACTGCTGTCAATCTAACATCAACTGGGGTCGCCAGCTGCATGTCATATGCACAAGTCATATCACCCTTGTTCCCTGTTTTCTGGAGCATTTTAAATTTTCTAGTTTCACATATCTTTTTAAAGGACTTGTTGAGTCTTGTCAGAGGACACCAGTATCTTGCAGCTGCAAAAAAATAAATTTCTAGTCACTTAGAGTTTGAAAAGTTTCCTTTTAGAGATTGAAACTAATCAACTGCAGATTTCAGTTTTATATTCTATATCTCAAATATGGAAAAGAGAATACTTCATCATCATTAAAAATGTCACTTATCATAATCATGATCTACTTCACATCACCTGTAAGCAGTTTGACAACATGCAGCTGAGGGAAACACTTCCTGTTTACTACCATTATATTTTGTTTTCCTTATCCATATAGCTTGCCATGTTTCCAAACAGAACGGACAGTTCATAAAAAATGGTTCAATATTTGTAAATTTTCTATGTTAGGGGCATATTATTTTCATCTTCCCCCTTTCTTACCTCCCAGTCTTCATTCTCACTGCTTATAGTGCGACTCCCTCTCTCTCTCTCTCTTTTTTTTTTTTTTTTTTTACCGAATCAGAGGAGGAGAGGAAGAGAAGTTCTGGGAAGTTCCAGGAAGAGAAGTTCTGAGAAGGGAAGTTCTGGGGAGGGGAGGGAAGGGGTGAGGGGAAGGGGAAGGGGAAGGGGACGGGGAAGGGGGAAGGGGAAGGGGAAGGGGAAGGGGATAGGGGAAGGGAAGGGAAGGGAAGGGAAGGGAAGGGAAGGGGGAGGGGAGGGAAGGAAGGGAAGGGAAGGGAAGGGAAGGGAAGGGAAGGGAAGGGAAGGGAAGGGAAGGAAGGGAAGGGAAGGAAGGGAAGGGAAGGAAGGGAGGGAAGGGAAGGGAAGGGAAGGGAAGGAGAAGGGAAGGGAAGGAAGGAAAGGAAAGGAAAGGAAAGGAAAGGAAAGGAAAGGAAAGGAAAGGAAAGGAAGGAAAGGAAAGGAAAGGAAAGGAAAGGAAAGGAAAGGAAAGGAAGGAAAGGAAAGGAAAGGAAAGGGAAGGGAAGGGAGAAGGAAAGGAAAGGAAAGGAAAGAAGGAAAGGAAAGGAAAGGAAAGGAAAGGAAAGGGAATGGGAGGGAAGGGAAAAGTGTTCTTTCATCTGTTATTGAATACTTTAAAAATGACAAATGCATCAGTTTAATTTTTATTGTCAAAAATACCGACTATCCTTCTCAATGACAGCGTTTAAAATTAAACCTTTGCCTGCATTAACCTTCTTGGAAAATTTATGTGCAATGATAACCAATGTAGAATTGGAACACTTGAACACTTGTCATACCACAGGTATGGGGAGGAATTCCAAGGAACTCCTCAAAAAAAATACAGCAACTTTATTATGGTTCTTGATATTTAGTTTATCCATCTGGCCAGACTGTTGGACAGGTTTTTTGTAGTTTAATCTTTGTTGCACATGCACACAAGAAAATTTCAGACATGTTCAGTCTCATAGTAAAAGGAGACAACCATAGTGGATTTTGGTTTTACATTAAAAATTTTGGATACATTTCCTGGTATTCAGACAGCTCCAGGTCAATATCCACGAAAAAGAAAAAGTCCAGTTTCTTGCAACTCACTCACTTCTGTGTTTTCATTTCACATCATCTGCATTCATGGGCCTGTTAGGAAGAAATAATAAGTGGCTAGCCAGATAGCATAAATATGGGAAAATATTACTACCTTTTGATGATATAATTGATTCAACAGATTTCTTGTTGTAAAAGTTATACAAGATCTTGACCATATGCCTCTAGTAAAACAGTTTTCTTTAGAGGCTTGAGTATCATTCATGGAAATGAATTCTCTAAAACAAGTTTTATGTCAGAAACATTGCACTAGAAGTGACATTTTTGCAGAGAAACTTAGATTTTTCTTGTTCTAAGACCTCACTCCCAAAAGTTTCTGCTTGCCAACGTGATAATAGAACTTGGAGTTCAAAAGTGCTTTTGACTGAGTACCAGGTATTTTGAAATGCCTGCGGCTAACACATCGTTGCAAGAAAAATTATTTCCACTAACTCCTTTGGAACAGTCAGTCAGTTTTTCTGTTAAGCTCCTAGTTACTTGGGAGGTCTCTTGAAGATCTGAAGTGTAAGACATCACCCACAAAGACATCTGTGGACAATTACTGGATATTTTTTTGCACTTGTCAACCTTTCTTGTTAAGTGCTTCTGTTTAGAAATGGAGGAATTCTCCAATTATTGGAATAGAAGTCTCATTTAATAGTCTAAAGTTAGCGTGTAACCACTGCTTCTCATTCACTGTTATGATTATGTTAAGTGCTACCAAGACGCATCTGAGCAGTATGCCTGCCTTCTTGCTAGAATTCATTATGTAGCATGTGTCTAGTAAGGGAAAATGCTTAAGAAAAAAAAAAAATAGCAGCACAAAAACCTCCCAACAAAAGATTAAAGTGTAGCTTTTTGTTCTGAAAGAAACATTGGAAGATTCATTCTTATAATGGAAAATAATTTTTCATCTCCTGACATTATAAATTTCATAATAAACATTCCCTTAATCATCCTTGTTGAAAAAGAAATGCCCAGAATACTACATTTTATTTTCTTAAGGCGATGTTTTCCTGTAGGGAGTGTTGGAATATATTTGAGGAAATCAAGATCAAAATATTGTGAGGTAGTATTTTAATCCTGTAGTTTCATACTTAATAGTGAATGCCATCCATTTGATGAAAGACATCGGTGCTTGGATTTTTAATGGTCTTGTTTTCTTTAGGGAAGGTTTTCTGGTGGTGTTTGTCGTTGTTGTGTTTTGAGGGATTTTTTGTTTTGGTTTAGTAGGTTTTGGGTTTGTATTTTTTTTTTGGGGGGGGGGTGTTGGGGTGGTTTTTTTGTTGGTTTTTTTTTGTTGTTTTTTTAAAAAAACCCCTAAATTGCAGAGTCTATTTTCTTCCTTTCTTTTCTTTTCAACAGGCCACAAAAGGTTTTGCTTTATGGGAAGTGGATGATGAACATCTAGGACGAGGAACTTGTGAGATGCAGGGCTTTTCAAGAGTAGATAACTCACAATTATTTACATCTACATTACAGTTTGTGGAAGAATATTCTTACATTAAATCTATCACTGTAATAACTCTGCAGCTTTCAAGCTCACAATTAAATAAGATTACTGTCATTTGTGAAATGAATTTTTTTTACATTATTCCCTTCTCTTACAAAGAGTAGTTAGGAATAGCAGGACTTTTAAATTTGTTACTGTTTAAAAAGGAGGGTCACAAAGGGAAGTTTTGAGTCTCATATAAATGTGGAGAGATTTGTTGTCATAACCAATTCCTACAAGAAGTTTAGACCATCTGAAAACAATACCCTTGTAGACTCTGCAGAAGAGATTCATACTGGAGTTAGCTGAGCATCAGAGATTGCTACATTCCAGTGAAAGATAGGGTATATTTATGCTGTAACTATATTTTCCTACCCAAGAATGAGAAGGAATTGCAGGAAATTGAAAGATGACAAAATTGAATTGTAGGGAAATAAGAAGGGATTAGACAAACATTGTGTGCCTTCAATGTATGTGTGTCCTATGCATCCAGGCATAGTAGAATACATTATTCAAAGATTATTCTAATCCAAGCAAAGGTAAAAAGTATTCTAAATCTCAACGGGAAACCTCTTTTCTGAAGACTACTGGTTGATATTTGCTAGCATAAGCATTTCACATAGATTGTGTTCTTAAGCACAGGTTTTTATCTGAACCAATTTTGGACTATTTTTCAGAGTAAACATACTTTTTTCTATGATGTGTACATTTGCAACAATTGCACAGAGTGAAACAAATTGTTGGGCTTTATGTACCCACATAACAGATTTCCCTACAGCATAGATTACTTGAAAGCATCACACCTGGCTTTCCCTTTTTGCATGGTTGCCATATGGAAGATAGACAATTTTTTAAATGCTTTCCTTGTCTTTATGAAACTCAGAAGACTATGCACAAACTACTGAAAAAATAATCTTTAACCCTACAGTGAAAGGTGGTGTCAGCACTTCCATTGCTTCAGCACAGTGTATGTTTGTTCTCTAAGATTAAATCCTGGGGTTTATTTATTCTTATAGATAGTGTCCTTTGGGAACTGAGGATCAACAAGATCCCTACTGTTATCTAATCCAGGTACAGGGATGCTTTCTGTCCTGATCCTGATTTCTAATGCAAATCCATACTAACACGTTCTGGAAATCTCCACAAAGATGGGGGAAAATAATATAATTAATAAATAAATAAACCTCCAGTGTTCATTTTCTTTCTCTTTGAGAATAAAGAACAAAAGAACAAATAAATACAGAACAGATGTTAGCCAAACTACTTAATATGCTACAAGAAGGCACACTGATGTTTCAGTAATTGCAGACAGAGCTGAACCTGAATGGAATGAAGCACACATTCAGCAGAAGTGTGCAGACTCCACAGAAATAAACCTCTGATATAGACAGAAATATTAGACAAAATTGGTTTGAAAAACATGTATTAATTATTAAAATTATTTTAAGCAATGTATTAATGATCCAGAACTTTTATAGGTCTCAAGTTTTTCTCTCTCAGGACCACAATTATATTTATTCATAAATGTAGTGGCTTGAAAGCAAAACAAATGAGAGGCTCCAAGTCAGAGACACAATTTAATAGGAAGAAAGGAAAGAAAGTAGAATAAAATAGATGCAATAATTAAAAAGACTACTGACAGAATCAGAATACAACCTGAGCAGAATGATGGAAGCAGTCCAGATGAGTTGGTCTTCCTGAAGCAGTGATCCCGTAGAAAGGTCTGGTAGCTCTGCTCCTCTGGGAGTCCAGTGGGTAAGGGCTGCTTGTACTGTCCCAAATCCCAGATTATATCCAGGTGGGAATGCTTGGTTCCTCCCTCTGGGCGGAACATCTCACAATGAGATGATGAGTCATGCAGTGGGTCCTTAATGGTCCATTAAACAGAGATAGCTCCCGGAGGGGGTTATCTATGAATCATGCAGCAAGGCATCTGATGGGCCATTAGCAGAAGATAGCCCAGAGGGAGGGGGCCTGGGAAGAGGACTGCTCCAACAATTGGATTCAACAGTTTATTAAGATGGTGATAGAGTACTTTCTGCACATCCTACCCTACAACACAAGACAATAAATATCATTTAAAAACTTCTCACAGACTAATCCAGACCGTCTGTTACCATGCAGTATATCTATATAACAGTTTGCAAGAATGTATCAGGTGCTGACTTGAGCCAGTCGGGAAAAGGCAGCTTTTTTTTAATTGAAGCTAGTAGATCATCAAGTTATTTATCTTATCCATAGAGTCCTTTCTTGCCTTTAAGTCTCAAGAAAATGTAAATCAAAAACTTTTTGAGTTATGATTCCTGATGATTCACAAGGTGATCTTGCAAACACAGCAAGGAAATATACGATTTGCAAATTGCTTAAATGACATCTTTGCCATTACCTTAAATGATTGTTGCAGTAAATCCTGTCTTACAATATTTCAGCTTGATCATATTTTAAAACTGTACCTTTATCAAGATAAATACTTTTTATTTTTTTTTTATTTTTTTTAAACTTTATGCCTACTTTAGGACAGAATATTTTATCTCAAAATCACCTAAGGTTCATTTCTTTATGCCAGAATCTATGTGCATTTAAACTAATTCTAAATCCTTAGCTAATGCAAATTTTTATCCAGAATTACATGAGGATTTGTCTGAAAATTAACATTTTCAAATTGCTAAAGATTTCAGGTTCAGAATTACTTTGGATTAGGCATAATGATTGCCTAGGTTTCTTGTGAGTTATTACATTCCATTCCAATTCCTAAAAGCAAATAACATTTTATTAACTATTTCAGCCCTTGGACATATATTGTGAAGTAACACCTTCTGTTTTTTACGGAAAATACTGAAGAGATCCAGTTAATAGTACCATGTTATATTTAGCTTGGCAAAAAGGCAGTCTAACTTCATGAAGATACCTCCATTTTCTATATTAATTCTAAGACACCTGGAAGGTATTGAGGTTATGAAAGGCTAACTAACCTTAAGCATCTCTGGATCAGCCTAAATTATAGTAACTTTTAAAAAGAGTGCTTACTGATGCAGCTGCCTTCAAGTAATTATTACTTATTGATGGTGGCATTGCTTTTGGGTTTTGCCTAGAGAAGCATCAGCAAGTGCAGTGGCAATGTAAATTCTGGTAAGACCAGAATGCGCTTTTGATGGATAGATGTCTTTCAAATAATAGCATTGTTAATTTTTTTAGGGATCCAAATAATTTATATACTTGGAACCTGTAATATATATATTTAGTGGCATATTTGATACGATGTATGCATTTTAACTTTTATTCTATTTCTGCTTTTATTATAATTTACATAAAAGAATTGCACGTCAAGCATTATTTTTCCCACAAGAAAAGGCTTACTACTCAGCAATTGCCTACGTGTCAGGAGGCACCATTTTATGCCATTTTTTGTGTCAGTTGAATTATAAAATCTTCTGCAGGAACATATAAATATAAAAGAACATATTATTTCAAGGAAAAAAAAATCACATTAAAATTTTGGTATTATTGTGAAGGTTTCTTGAGTTTAGGTTGTTTTTTAGATCCGTTATTTTTTTTGTTAGTTTTGTATACATGTAGAATTATTATCTGAATGCTGCTTTTTAAAAGCAATTAACCATTTAATCACTAATTTTGGGAAATAAAGCCTTAGACCTTGCAATTTTTGTGAGCATATTTGAAACTACAAACCCTATATTATCATTATTGGTTAATAAACTCCATATATAACCATTTCTAACAGAACCCAAATCCAGGGATATAACTCACATACTGGACTGAGACAGCCCCTCAACATTCTAGATATAAGATAAGTATTTCTTAGGTTCATGAGGTATTTTCCACGTGAAAATCAGAAAAAAAAAAAAGAAAAAAAAAAAAGAAAAAAGAAAAAAAGAAAAAAAAAAAAGATAGAGAGAACCTCACATAAAAATGAAACTGTGAAAAATTAGCTGTGTCTTCCTTTACAAGTTTCCTTTTTTTTTAAATGAGGCAATAGGAAAATTTAAAAAAAATAAATAAAATAGCATGAGGAAAAATCCCCTGAAAACGTTTCTAGCAATATATTAGTGAAATAGACACATTTCAAGAAAAATTTTAATCAATTTTTTAAAAAAAGGCAAAAAACCAAAAGAAAACTCAAAAGAAAACAAAAACCAAAACTGAAACCCAAACCAAATCAAACCAAAACCAAACCAAACCAAATCAAAACAAAAAAGAAAAATAGTATTTTGTAGGCTTTTCTGTGTAAAGATTTCGAGAAGTTTTGATGCTAACACAAATCCTAATGACAAATATTTTGCAGTTGAAAAGCCCTCTTACATCCAATTTTGAAAAATAATGTGCTGCTATGGAAGTTTTCCTTTACATGGGCAAAGTGACCCTCTTTTGCAAAGATACTGGATAGTTCCTTTAACAATGCATTGAGTGAAATTCAGGACTTTCTGGACTCACCAACAGGTCATACAGGGAAGGTGCTGCCCTGATATAACCCTTTTCCATGAAACCAGTTTTCTCTGGGCAGGTGTTGGGAAAAGGGTACATAATTTTGCCCTAGAAGTTAAGTAATGTAATGACAATGATTTACTCTTCCTGTCAAAGCTGACAGGAAGAGTAAATTATTATCATTATATTACTTAATTTTATACTGAAATGCATCAGTTTCAAAGGTTTCAATTAACCACGAATATAGTTATGGAAGGGCAGGAAATGTATTGAAAGCCGATGGTTGTAAAAAAAAGAGACTTTAAATCCCAGACTGTAAGCACCATTCCATCCAGTAACTAGGTGGGAGAAAGGTATTTTAATGAAAGCAAGATAAGGGATTTCTAAGGTCCTATCCATTATGACCCTTCTCTCTCCCAAGTGTTCAAAGTATCATATTTATTTTACTGAGCTTATTTGTTCTTCATGTACTTTTCTGAATTTCCTGTATTTAACACAGCATAAGACTCATCTTCCTCTTAAAATTTTAAACTTAATTAAAAACTGTGGAGAAAGATTGTTCTCTAAGGGTCTCCCATGTGAAAAGTAAAGGTTAAAGGGTCATGGCTAGACATTGCCAAGTAATTTAAAGAAGTGAAATTGCTGAAAAGACCAGGAAAAGGAAAATTCCTTCCATTGAGCCACTGATGTAAATATTTGGAATGTGACACTGTCTATGTGACATTTCTAACCATAGCTGTACTGGTCATTTGTGCCAGTTCTACTCTTTTGATTATATCAACATGAATATTCCAGGATAGATCTATGTTCTGATATTCTCACTAGTCAGCATTATATCTGCAGTTTTTTGTGATATTCATGTCTGACAAGCCAGGGCTCTTTGAGACTCTGTACTTGTACTACCAATGAAATTGAAACAATCGATAGAGAACAAGTGTATTCTACATGGTTTCAACACAAAGAAATATTTCCAGAAAGCAGGAACCTGTGGAAGGAGATGAAGTTTTCCACTTTCCATTCCCCTTTCCCCTTCTCCTTTCCCCTTTCCCCTTCCCCTTTCCCCTTTCCCCTTCCCCTTCCCCCTTTCCCTTCCCCTTCCCCCTTTCCCTTCCCCTTTCCCTTCCCCTTCCCCCTTCCCCTTCCCCTTCCCCTTTCCACTTTCCCCTTCCCCTTTCCCCTTCCCCTTTCCCTTTCCCCTTTCCCCTTTCCCCTTCCCCTTTCCACTTTCCCCTTTCCCCTTTCCCCTTCCCCTTTCCCCTTCCCCCTTCCCCTTTCCCCTTTCCCCTTCTCCTTTCCCTTTCCCTTACCCCTTCCCCTTCCCTTTCCCCTTCCCCTTTCCCTTTCCCTTTCCCTTTCCCTTTCCCTTTCCCTTTCCCTTTCCCTTTCCCTTTCCCTTTCCCTTTCCCTTTCCCTTTCCCTTTCCCTTTCCCTTTCCCTTTCCCTTTCCCTTTCCCTTTCCCTTTCCTTTTCCCTTTCCCTTTCCCTTTCCCTTTCCCCTTCTCATTTGCCTCCTTCTTCCTTCTTCTTCATCCTATCTTCCCTCAATATTTCATGGTATTCTGGTCTAGAGATGTGCTGAAGCACTAATTTGGTTTACTGATTGGCAGCTGTTGTCTGTGTGTGACGGCTGAAATATTCTCTGTGTACTTTATCTCCCTGTCACAAAGCTATAAACCTTGGTTAAACTGGGTTTTACTAAGTGTATGAGATATTGTTTGAAATTCTGGAGATGAAGGCACCCTAGATTTGCCAAAAGTCATAAATCTCACCAGTCAACTCTTTCTGAATTCTTCAGATGACCACATTCATGAAGGGATATTTGGGAACTTATGCATCATTGTTCCTAATTTCACTGTTGGTGGCTTTGTATTAATAAGATTTCAGTGGATACAGATGTCATGGCATTTATTCTGGATTTAGACTACAGGCCAATAGACTCACAGTTACCACAGCAGCTTAGCATCCATTCTTGTTTTTTCACATCTTATAAAAGGCAAGTTTTGTTGAACTGAATAGTGACAGAAAACTGATGAAAACCTTACAGTCCATGAATTATATTCACCCATAAGGTATTTCTGCTGTGAATTCGCTGATTTTTTTTTTTTTCCAGTCATCTCTGAATTCTTCTGTTCTTGGATACTTTGGCTTTCAAGATCTTTCCAGTGGTCTGAGTAGACAGTTTTCAAACATGCCTGCCATTTTTTATCAGAATTTAGGAATTCATATTATCTTGACTATATTTCAATGATGACCATGTCGTTACCTTCAGGGAGGATCTTTGAGAGCTACGTGCCATGATTCTTATCCTATAAAATTCTCCACTGGGCTGAAATACACTGTGAAATAGAAGCAAAACCAACCCTTGAAATTCCTACTGGGGAAGAGATACTGTAAGCTGGGACAAACCAATGTAGTCCTTCATATCTCAAGCAGAAAGGAAAATTTGTCTCAGCCAAGTCAGAGGAGATTTAGAATCACATTTTTTCAGGAAACATCAGGAAGGGATGCTCTTTGGGGCAAAGAGAACCAAGGATATCTCCAAGAGAGGGCAGGGTAGGGCAGGGCAGAGCAGGGCAGGAAATGACTCTAACAGGTGCAGTTCACCCTCAAGGGAACAGGATGACCAGGCCAGGTCCCTCACGGTGACCAAGGATGGCCAGGATTCTCATTGAGACCAAAGGGTCAAGTCAGGGACTTGAATCTGTGAGTCACCATCTGGATCAGCACACTATGTCACCATGTGTTGGCACAGCTGCAAAGGCTCCTACACAAGGTGGGGGAGTGGGGGAATTATTCACAGCCCTTTCTTACAGCTGTAAACCAGGTTCAGGCAGCCTTATCTTGTCAAAGATGGCCTTGAGTGCAGGCAGTAAAACCCTTATTGTCCCTAGGTATGCGTGTGTACGTGTGTGTGCACTGAGGGAGGTGCAAGGTTGTTACAATAACTGTTAAACTTAGTCCAGCAATGAATTAATCACATTGTTGTCATTGTCACTAAACAAGAAATAAAACCTCTTTCAAGGACGACTTACCTCTACAGTTTCTGGAGAATAAAATTGAGGATTTGATAGTCTTCTGAGACTGTCATCAGATTTACGCACAAAGGCAGAAGGTAACTCTTGAAGTGATCTCAGTATGTTTAGTTTATACTGCAATGTCACATTAAGCTTTGACTAGTGAAAAGTACCTGCCTGCCTGCTTGTCCTCATACCACTGTTATTGCCTATCTAGCATCTCTTTACACCTTTTTCCTTTGCATTTCTACTGTTAGTCTGTCTTTTGTCTCTCTATCCACTCTTTCCCCACAACCCTCTCTGCCCCATGCTTCTCTGGAATTTCTTCCCTTCAGCCAGTTCTAAATTATAAACTTTAAAGGCATCATTCATACCACCTTTCTTCTTTCACTTTTGGAATAGGTAGTATTATTGACTTTGAAGCCTTATAATTGCAATAATTTTTCAAGGAGAAAAAAATAGATGTTGAGAATTCAGAGTCCAGAATCTCCTACTTGCAGATCGAGGAAAATATCTCGGTTCTTTTTTTATATTGTGTTCACATGCAGAATTTTCCTTGATTATCTAGGAAAAAAAAAAAAACAACAAACCCACAAAAAACAAAAAACAAAACCCCCAAAAAACCAACACAAAAACAAACAAACCAACAACATAAAAACCCTAAACAATTCCTGACCCCCCCTTTTTTTTTAACACCTATCTTGTTCTTAAGCTCTGATGTCTTAGCTTAAACTAGAAGGAAAATCCCATCAAAGAACTCATCAGTTAAAATGTGACTAGCTAACCTTCAATTCAGTTTGGCCTTGCATCAAATCCACAGTACTAACTAGGCTATTTGGGTATATTTGGAACAATTCACACATATCACCACGATGTTAGGGCTACTAGTTTGCTGCATCTACTTCCTCCACTCAGGACTGGAATGAACCCAGGGTTGGAGTTGTTGGGTACGAGTGAAGTGGAATGACTTGGTCAAAGCAATGTTGTAAGTTTCCATCCTTCACAGCAATGAATTTGTTTGCAGGTACAAGAGACATGTTTCGTTTAAAACCCATTTTCTTTACAAAGCACTTATTTGTAAAGGGCTGCTTCTCTTTACTTTGAATCACAGTGATAAGTCTTGCCCCTAGTAACATCACTCACTATACAGTCACCATCTGATATCCATACCATCCATTAGGTGAAATCCTGCTGGATAAAAGAAATAAAGCTGTTGAAGGAATAGATTTACTGTACAGCAAGGCAATGAATTAAGAAGTTTCCATACTCTCTAGTCTATTACATATTTCCTGGCCATTTAGCACATCTCTTAGAAAACAAACAAGAAAAATCACTCTCTTCTCCCCAACTTGTAAAGGCAAATTGAATCTAAAATAAAAATAGGATGCATAAATTCCTTAAAAATGCTGATGCAACATCTCTCTTCTGATTTTCTATCTTCACTCTCTCACGGCAATAGAGTAGTTTATGGTGTTGTGCTTACCCAGAATTTCTGTGCATGTCAAAAAGAAGTACTATGCCAAAATTCTAGAGATGTAGGCTCAGTTCCAGGCACTTTGATAGACTTCCTATGTGACCTTGTACAAAATGACATGGAGATAGATTTGATAAAGTAGTCAGGATTCATCATTAAAGTTAGATTTTTCATAAGCTTTGGCTTACATTTCTGAGATACAGAATAAAAGAAGTGTTGTTTTCTTCCTTGGATGCTGAACTACTCTGAAAACCAGGCCATACATTTCACAGAGCAAACCATTAGAGAGTATTATCTTTGAGTGCTACCCACTACAGAACCTGTTTTCTCAGAAATCTGGCCTTGGCCTTTGGCACCTATCACTTTGTGCCACAACCAGCCACTCAAAAAATGAACTTCCATTTCACTTTCCATCCCCCGTTTTCTTCTGAAGCCTGTGGAAATCTGTTTTCAGCTAAATGCATTGGCTGCACCTAGCACAATTCTTTCAGTTGTTGCCATTAGAAGCATCACTAGTATCAATAATCAAGAAATTAGAAACCTATTATTCTAAAAGAAGTTGAATAGCACATATAAGCAGCTATCAAACACGAAACCAGACTGCTCTAGCTGAATATATTGAATATTCTTAGTGAATAATTTAACACATCACAAAAGACAGGAAATATATGTTGCATTGTCAGAGAAACTTTGACTTTTAAAATATATCGAATTTTAGGAGGTCTGGTAAATTCATATTTGCATTTTCATTTAAAGACAAATTTACATTTAATATTGCAATATTAGATCATTCTCTGATGCATTTATTTGTATTAGGTGTGATGCCTGAGATTACTCTAGTGAATGAATTAGCGAGGTTGTCCAAAATGTGTTTATGGTTCATTTGATTTTGCAAAACACTCATGTAAAGTGCTCTAAATCAGAAACCATCCGTATCCACGTCATAAACCTTCCTTTAGTATCTACATTTGAAATACTGGACTTTGGCAAGAAAGAACTATCTTGCACAGGTAACTCACACAGCAGCTAAGTTAGTAAATCCCATGTTTTGAGCTGACTCTGATATCATATGTTAAAGCCCTTAAAGTCAGGACTTTAGCAGAATTGTTCTGGATTTACCCAGTCTGGTAAATCCCTGGAGTTTCTGTAGTTCTGTTATAACCCCTGACTTTATCTCCTCTGTTTCATTGTCCAAAGCATATTTTTATCAGTCCAGTATCTTATGAAAGAAAATTAAGATTGAACTAACTTCTTCCTTAATTACATAATTATTTATTATATTTACTGACATATTCATTCACTTGAATGTGAGAGGGTTTTAAGGACTTAAAGTACATTAGTATTCAAGTCGAACTGGAAATAAGAAATTAGAATAGCCTGTGGCTGGATAATTCATCACATTTTTTAAACTTTGGAATGTTTTGCTAGTGTTTTGTGCTTCCCTTTCAAGTTCCTGTAAGTGGGATCTGCTACAGTAGAAAATACAATTCCGACTCAGCTGTTTGTGTGTATATTTTTCAATTTAATACATGATGGTGAACTCAGGTAATGAACCTCCTAACTGAATTACCTTTGATTTGTTCAATATTAAAGTTATGTTGCATTGAATATTCTAAATTTTCAGATAAAATATTTTCGCAAAGTCTGGAAAAAAATGAAGAAGAAATTTAATGATGATAATAGCTAGCAAAAGAGACAATTACTTTCAAAAATGCTTAAAAAATACCTAACAGAAAGTCTCACAATCAGCTAAAGATGTTTAGAAGAAGGGCGTGGATGGCAATATTTCACATTCTTAATTTTTACTCCTGATTCCATGCATCAGATGTACAAATTCTCTATTACTAAATCTGTGGTTTAATCATCAAATAACTTATTTTTGAACTGTGCAACTTCATTTTTTGTTAAACTTCATATAATACTTCTTGGATAGACGCACTCTTCCTTGGGTGAAAAACTTGCTGGTCCAACTGAGTGGTGGTGTATGGGACTAAACTCAGCTGGCAGCCATTGACTAAATTTGTTCCAAGGCTCAATATTGCAGCCTGTCCTCTTCAAAATCTCTCTTTGGGATTTGGATGAGGGGGTTGAGTGCATCCTCAGTAACTTCACAGACGACATCAAGCTGGGTGGGAGTTTTGATCTGATGGAAGATAGGAAAGGTCTACAGAGAGTTCTTGTAAGAGTGGATTGATGAGCTGAGGACAATGGCATTGGATTCAATAAGGTCATGACAATCCCAGATAGAGCTGCAGGCTTGGGGTTGAGTAGCTTGAGAACTTCTCAGCAGGAAGGGACTTGTGGGTGCTGACTGAAAGCCAGCTGGAATATCAGTGTAACAAGGAAGGGAATAAGGCCAAAGGCATTTGAGCCTACATCAGCAATAGTGCAGCCAGCATGACCAGGGAAGTGATTGTACCTCTGTACCAGGCTACAGGGAACCAATTAAATTTTGATTTTTGTCTCCACATTGTTTGATCAGAGATATGGTGGGGAGGGGCTGCAGGAGGCAGCTAGGCAAAGACAGAGGGAAGCCCTGTCTCTGGGCAGACTTTGCCTGATGGCCATTTCATATTTCACATGGAATGATAGGCAGTCATTACCTGTAAGGAGGAGACTGCCAAGGCCACTGTGTCCTCCAGAGAGGTTCTCTAATCACCTGGCAAAATGTCTCCACCAATGGACTGCAATCTAATGCTTGACTGAACAAAGGTCTCCTGCCAGCGAGCAGACCTTGGGAGGAGCCAGACCTTGTACAACTGCGTCACAAGCTTCCTGGGGACACTTGGCTGGAGGCCCTGCTGCTGGATGCTTGGCTTGGCTTGCTGACTTCGTTTCGCTGACCAGCCACGTGAGACCACTTCTGAGCCTCATGACTAGTCTGTGTCCTGCCCTACCACTTCTTCTCCCTCACCTGCTCCAGCCCTTGCTTGTCCTGCCTCCCTGTTCTCCTGCCCAATAGCCGTATCTCCTTCATCTCTGCCTGAGCCACCTGCTCTCCATACTGCTTCACTAATCCAGCCTGTCAGAGTTCAGGGTTCCTCACCTCCGGCTTGATCCCCACTCAGGGTTGCTGCGGGAGCTCTGCCTGTGCAGCTGTGCCTCTCCAAGAGCTGCCCAGGCTCCCCCGCAGGGAGCATGCATCCTCCACCATCTGGCTGGATGGTGACAGTGCACTCCAAAGCTCACTCTCCTCTCTCTCTCTACCCCTCTCTATTCTTTTTTTCCTTTTCCTTCATTCTGTTCTGTCTTTTCTGTTCTTCTTTGCTTGGGCAAGGCATGTTTTGTTGCCAATAAGCAATTTTCAGATACAGCATTTGCCTCATTTGACTCAATTCCATCTTAGAACATCCATTTAAAAGAACTCCCTGCAGTTCTCTACAGCGGAATGTGACGCTAGCACTGGTGAGGTCATATCTTCAGTAATGCTTTCAGTTTTGAGCCACTCACTAAAAGAAATACGTTGAAGTGCTGGAGCATGTCCAGAGAAGGACAAAAAAGCTGGTGAAAAGTCTAGAATATATGTCTTATGAGAGGAGCAAAAGCTATTTAATCTAGACAAAATGAGGCTCAGGGGAAATGTCATAGTTGTTTACAAATACCTGAAAGGAGGTGGTAGCAAAATGGGGCTTGGACTTTGCTGCCATGTCTCAAGAAAAAGAAAAGAGTAAATGGCCTGAAGTAGTGCCAGGGAAGGTTCAGATTATTCAGATATTAAAAAAGAAAAAAAATTACTGAAAGAGTGGTTAGGCATAGGAATTAGTTACCCAGGGAGGTGCTATGGATATGTTCAAGACTCTAGATATGGCATCTGGATGGTTTAGGGGTGATCATGGTGCTGCTGGGTTGATGGCTGTACTACATGATCTTGAAGGCCTCTTTCAGTCTTGATGGTTATGTGAATGTTCTGCAAATAGTTGAGCAAGTGTGTGTGATCTTTTCTGCTAAACAAAATGTTTCAAACTTTGAGTGCCAATGAGATTCCAATTTTTTTTTACCACTTGATTGTATAGAAAAAAAGTAGTTCTTATTTTTAAAGGAATAATTTATTTTTTCAGAGCTTGTTTGGCCTCCATTATCATAAATACACAACGAAAGAGACTTGTGAAACTGGGGGAAGAAACAAGAGATTCCATTCCTTCCTCTCAGGAGAATATAACTTCATCACAGCAAATCATGACCATACATGGATCTCTGAGGCAGGGTGTTCTCAATTACATCCATTCACATTTTGTTTCACTTTGCACCAATCATTAAATGCAGAACCAGGGAATAAAATCTGATTATCCCTGCTCCCAGATGAGAGTCCAAACTTCCAGGCTAGAGAAAGCGTCTTCCTTTTTCATGCACAAAAGTATTTATTTATGTAAAGTGACTTACTGAGAAAATTGAAAAGTCCAGTTTTATTTCAAGGATAGGGCATACTTCCCAGGAAGGAAGAGGAGACCAGAAAACTGACGCCTTCTTTAGGACAGCCCATATATATCGGATGGTAATAGAATGACTATTGCTATTGATCAAAGTCTCTTGTGGAGATTGTGCACTGGTACCTTCTCTGGGTTTTTGACTTTTTGCTTGTTATAAATCATTTACTAAATTATAAGGGTCCACATAATTAAAAAAAAAAAAACAACAAAAAAAAAACATTTAAAATATTTTACTGAATGAGAGATTAGTCTGTGTATACCATGATCCTGTCAATACAGAGCTTCATGTTTTGAGTCTGAACAGGGATGTCATTCACTTTGCTAAAGGGTCTTGATGATCACAAGTCAAATTCATTGAAGCCCTTCTTTCTAGCTGCCTTTATAGATACAATCAATGCCCTAGTTTAAGTAAATGAAGACTTGTGTTTTCACTGACCATTCATTTATTCTTTCATTTACTGACAGATATATTTTATACACTTATTCAGCATTACTGGTATTAGTACAAAATAAATAAACAGACCAAAGCTCCCTTTCGGCAAGCATGTTTTACGTTCCCTAATAAAGTTTATGTTTATCACTTTCATGGGTTATATTAATACTTAGCAAAATACATTTTGTTCCACAGACAAAAAATGCATCGATAAAGGTAAAGATAGTTTTCTCATAAGAGTTCATTAGAATGAAAATGGAAGCTGAGTTGGGAAAATAAAATATCTAGGCTGTGAAATAAATTATCAGCTTTATTTCATTAAAAAAATATTTTGTCAAAAAAGATGACTGGAAATAAACTTTTTCTTGTGTATTCTATTTGGTGCATTAAGTCTGCCACTGGAAACATTTTACAAAATATTTTCCACCCCCAGTTACAGTCCATGTCTAAGAATACAAAAAGCGCTTTCTGTCCTCTCACAAAAGCTCTGTTCAGGCAGCATGAAAGGGTTTCCAATGCTCACTAAACCTCTTTTGAAATTTTAGATTTTAGTTAGTAATATGACTTTGGGCTTTTCTTTTTCTCATTGAAGATGTATAACACTTAAAACACTCCTAGGAAAGTAATAATCTGGTCACAAAAATAAACAGACCCTACTTTAGAGTTGTGTCTTTAAGAGATCTTTATTGCATCAGACACTGAAGGGTCAGATGTTTACTACTGGTAAAAAAAGAAACAATTTTGATGACCTACAAGTGATATGAAGAAAACGTGCAGGCCACAGTATGCTCTAAATAAATCAAAATCAAATTTGTAACAACAAGAAAAAAAAGCAAAAAGGGCACACTTGATAATACAGTCACTTACTTAAGAAGCATTTATGGTAAATAGAAACGTTTTACTTAAATATGTTGCCCACTGATTTTTCTTATGATTCCATCACTAAGAAAACATAATTGTGAATTTTACTATAGATGTTTCAAAAATGTTTTCAGGAAACAAGAAATTAACTTTTGTATCATGCTTGGGTGTCATACTTTTCTTGTTTGTAAATAAGCGTGTCTGCACAATAAATAACACAATACAGTTTGGGTGGGCTTTGGGTTTTGTTTGGTTGGTTTTTTTTCAATTGGGAGTTTCAAATATGTTTTTCATTGGAAAGAAATCTCTAATTTAACAATATTTAATTAATTCTACAAAATTTAAACTTGCAGAATATTGCAGTATAGAAGAGACTAAATAATTCCAAAGAATAAAATAGTTACAAGTAGCCTGTTCATGGAGTGTATCTTTTACACTTAAAAAAAGGATAGAAATAAGCACAAAAATTTGTTTGTTGCTCAGGGTTTTTTTTTTATATTTTATCTGTGTCAAGCAGATTATTAACCAAGAGTCCTTTTCCAGGTGATTTCTATGGTGTATAAAAGAGATCATCTTTCCCCCACAGCTTTATATTTTCAAAACCCCAGAATAATCTCTTTCTCCCAAAGAAATATTCCTTTCAAATGACTGATGAATGGAGGCATCCATCAGCTTGTAAGTAATTGAAGATTGGACATTTTAACAGAAGCAATGCATAAAGTGGCATTATAGACGAGCTGAACAATTCAGTAGTTTGTGCCACTAGTGATAATTAGATGTTATAGCTCAGTAGTATGGTGAATTGTTCAGCTCCAAAAGGTATTTCACCAATACAATAATTCCAGATGCATATCTGTTGTTGATATTTGGATATCAGTGTTTTTATTAGTCTACAAAAACACTGATATTTGTCAGTGTTTGCAGACAAATCACTTTCTGCACTCGTCCCTCTAGAAAGGAGCAATGGCAGAAATAAACCAGTGAAGAACCAATAGAGTTAGGTCAATCATAAGGAGTTGTCTGCATTTCAGGAGGATTGCCACAGAAATAAATTCTTCTAAATCCTATAATTTTTCTAAATCCTGCTTTCATTGCTCTTCTCATAAATGGGAGAAAAGTGGCTGTGCCTATTCTTTCTTGCAGTAGAAACAAAGCATGGTTTTTCTTGAAGTGTGGTATGCACTGAATTACAAACTGACTGTATATCTATGTCTGTTGGATGAAATTTTTTATGTACTGTTCGAAGGAGGAATCATTTTGAGGATGAGCTACCCAACTATGTCAGTTAATAAACTAAGAGTATTTAAAGACTATAAGAGCTAACCATACAGCCCCTACCTAACCAAGAACAAATATTCAGATGATTTTCCATCAAGCATGCAAACTAATCCATTGTCTTATTCCCTATTTTTGACAGTAAGGATTTATGAATGTGGCAGCAATAATAGAAATACTGATTTCTTACAGAAGATTTCTGTGTTTCTGCTGTGAAAGGTATCATGCAGATTTAGAGAAATCATTGAAACACAACACATTACTATAATCTATGTGATTTCAGAGGGTGTTAAATACCAAAACCATTTATGTCCCTTACAAGATTTACAGATTCTATCAAATCTCAGTTACTTCCAGAGGAAGAAACAGCAGGTTCATGGTATAAAGCAGTAATATCAATTTCTTGGGTCCTGGAGTGGTAACAGATTCTGTTTAGGAATGAAGAAAATATTTTATAAGAAGCTGATCAACTTTTTGAGTCATTTCATGATTTATTATTTATTGTGTAACATAGAAATTGTGAGGTGCCTTATCACACCTTATTGGGTGTGATTCAATAGTTCACTGTGGAAAGTAACAGCCTTCAATAGATGATTTTAATACCTTTCAGAAATTTCTCTCTTTCACAGCCATGAATTTTGTCTCTGATTATTCAGGGAGGTTCTTGAACTTGTGAATCATAGAATGGTTTGAGTTAGAAGGGACCCATAAAGTTCCAATCCCCCCTGGCACAGACAGGGAAATCTTGCTTGAAAGCAAGTTGTGCAAGGCCCTATCCTATCCCTGGCCTCGAACAATTCCAGCTTCTTGGAGAAAACTGTTCCAGTGCCTCACCACACTTACTAAAAAATTTATTCTTTATATGTGACCTAAAACAACTATTTTTCATTTTAAAACTATTAGCCCTAGTTCTGTTATTACAGGTTCTAGTAAAAAGGCATTCCCATCATTCTTGTAAGCTCCCTTTTTATATCGAAATGCCACACATCCTTTACATAATCAAAGTTTGAGCAACTTTAACTCTCTCATCCTTTAGTCACAGGAGAGTTGTTCTAGCCCTTTCACCATTTTCAAGGCCCTCATCTGGACCCTCTCTGACACATTTGTGGTTTTTAGCTCTGAAAGCCCCAGAGCTGGATGCAGTGGCCCAAGTGAGGTTTTACCAGCACAGAGTAAAGGAGGAAAATAATCTCCCTCAACCTACTGGCCACACATTTTTTTGCTGCAACTCAAGATACCACTGGATTTCTGGGCTGGAAATGCACTTTGCTGCCTCATGTCCAACTTTTCCTCTGTCAATATCTCCAAGTCCTTCTCCATAGGGCTGCTCACAATCCATTCTTATCCCAGGCTGTCCTGATACTGTCTCAACCTACGTGCAGGATCTTTCACTTGACCTTGTTCAGCTATAAAGCTTTTCACCCACTTCTCAAGATGTCAAGATCCCTCCGCATGTCAGCCCTCTACTATGTATATCCACTGGACTTCATCTTCATGTAATCCATAAACTTGACGAGAACACAAATAATCTCACTGTTTATGTCATTAATAAAGACATGGAACAGCACTGGCCCAAGACTCTGTGGGACCCCATATATCACTGATCTCATTCTGGACATCGAGACTGCAACACTTTTGTATAGGACCATCCCATCAATTCCTTATCCATCTGTCAGTTCATCCACCAAACCCATATCTCTCCAACATAATGACAAAATGTGGGTGGCAGCATTTCTAGTCCAGATTGAGGATATCAGTAGCTCTTTCCTTATTTTCCAGCTCCATCATTCTGCATAGAAGGTCACCAGCTTACTCATATATGATTTGTATTGGTGAACCCATATTAGCTGTTTCTAAGCACATCTCTGTCTTTCATGTGCTTTGCCTGACTTCCAGGCTGGTCTGTTCCATGATGTTATGAGGCATGAAGGTCAGGCTGACTAATCAGTAGTTTCCAAAGTCCCTTCTTATACCCTTTGTAATAATAATAATGGGTTTTTTCTTCTCTTTTCTAGGCACTGGGAATTTGTCTGATTGCATGACTTTTGAAAAACAATGGAATGTACCTCTTCAGTAAAATTTGCTAAATTTCTGATGCTTGTTCATGGTGTCAGTATTGGAAATCTAAAGGTAATGACGTACTAACTCTTCACAGAGAGAGAACCTGTAAGTGTAACTGGAATATGCACTTCTTCTCCAAGTACTTTTCCAAGCCTACTATTACACAGTAGGTAGCTGTGCAAATGCTGTACACTGTATCCCTGTTCTTCATCTCCTTACAAGACAGTTGCATACTTGCAGGAATAGGTGGGTTGAAAATTTATTTTTCACCAATTTTTGTTGAAATATGGGTAGACAAAGCCAACAGGACTATAAATAGCCATTTACTTTTGAAACGGAGATTTCCAGGATCCAGAACAATATTTACCCTGTATTTTGTTGATTAAGGTTAAGTGAACAGTCATCTGAATCATATTTTTTTCCTATTTTCTCATTTGGATGTACCACTTGAAAGAAATGAGGTAAAGAACAGATTTGTTGCAACAGTTTTACCTTCTGTGCAACACCAGTGGAGACAGAAAAAATAATTTAAAAGTTCAGAAACATTTGGGTTTCTCAGAATTCAAAATACATTGTGAATGCTACTTTTCCATATTTCAGCATATTCTTGTCTTTAATAGGCCTCTTTAGAATAGGTTAAAAATTTCATGGAAATGTATGATGTTAGGTTATTATTTTCTGGAATGTCAGTTTAAGGTTCAGTTAAACTCTTGAGGAATAACTAAGTATTTCCCAGCTGGGCTTGCTTTTGTGCCATGTTTTATGTTACAAATAAATTCAGGTGATACTTGTGAGTCATATGAAATTTTTAATACAAAAAGTTACCTAGAAATCTTCTTCCAAGAAAAATATTATCACTTTCACACAAAAATTTTTCTGAATTTACGAAGATGTGGCTCAAATGAAGCAGCAATAAAACAATAAACCTCAGATACATTTTTCTTGCTTTACTGTTATACCTTTTTTTTTTTTTTTTTACTATATTATTAGGGCTCAAGATTCAGTACTGGCACTTATGCTTGTGAAGTTACTAGCAGAGCAAGAGCTCAGTAACAAGGTCATGCCACATTTCTCATAAAGTTTTAAAATAATGTTAATAATAGATAGGAAATGTGTTTGGTACTAATCTTGTATGTCTTTGCAAACATAGATACTCTCAAAGAATACTTGCAAAGATAGCAAGTACTCAGTAGCAAAGTGGAAGTCTCACAATCTCTGAAGTCAAATTTATGCTTTTAGTCTGAGCACTTCTCTTGGATGAATTTCTTCATTTGTCAAGTGAGTCACATGACACTGAAATAGTCCAAAGCACTTTAGCCAAAATGTGCAGAAGTGGGATGAAGAACTGTGTGCTTACTAAACTAATAAATGATTCAGGCAATAAGAATCTAAATGTCAAAGGCTTTACCACAGATTAAAGAGCAGGGCTGCCCCTTAATAATCACAGCCTAGTAATGAGTAAGGCTCTGATGTACTACGAAAAAGCAAAACTATTTCAGACTAACTTTCTTCAATAACTGTATTCCCTTTCTGGTTATACAGAATAAGATTCTAATTCAGGAAATCTGATCCATGTAGCTTGTATCTTTCAAAACCCATACTAGCACACAGTCACTTAACTCAAGTGATTGATCTCTAGCATTCTGCCACTTGGCCAGTTACTACAGAACCTATTACAGGGAAAACATTGCTTGTTCTTTTTGTCTGCTTCAGCATATGTTGGGCAATAAAGCACAAAATTTGCAAATAGTATCCTTAATTTTAATACACAATTGTTAACTACTCTCTGCTTTTATCATCTTTCTTCCCTCTGCCCAAACCCATGTAAGTATTTGGTTGCATTTCACAGCCCAAATTCAGAGGAGAAAAATGAAAGCCAAATATTTAACTTTGAACAATCGTTCTCCATTACTAAGATTGTCTGGAAGGATATACGAATATATAAAGGTGACTTACACCTTAGCAGGAAAAATGTTCTGTATGCAGACAGTGTAATTAGTTTCTCTAAGTCTTACCTCTAGTTTTATACTTGATCAGTTATTTCTTCAATGAAGTAATATTCTGCATGGTTAGACAAGGTCTTTAAAGCAATTACAAAAGGTTAATTGTACCAAATTAGCATATCTAATATGACACTAATACTAAAATATGTGGTGAATACCACTAGTTTTGCCCACCATATGTATTTAATTGGAATTTCTATTTGTCTAAGCATTTCCAAACACAACCTCCTGGATATCTGCAGCTGAATGGTTTAATTTTTTTTGGTAATCATTATTTTCTTCCATTAATTTCTAATATTCAGTTTCTTTCTATCCTGCACAAACCTTAACATATCTGTTAATCTACAATTTTATTTCTACAATAAAATCATACAGGTGATCTGGCCATTAAACCTTTACATCTCTTGAATACATATATTTTTTAAAAAATGTAGCTGACCTGCCTATTCATTTCACAGATGGCTCAGTGAACTAAATTTCACAATGTTTAAGCTGGAACATTT
Source organism: Chamaea fasciata (assembly GCF_029207755.1). NCBI lineage: Eukaryota > Metazoa > Chordata > Aves > Passeriformes > Sylviidae > Chamaea > Chamaea fasciata. The sequence continues at coordinate 9,670,453 of NW_027094089.1, forward strand.
AAGCATCCTTTAGCATGGCCTAGCTCTTTCGTATTTTTTTAACCTTAATCTGGGAAAAATAAATGACAAAATTTTAAAAGATATCAGCACCAGGAAAATCCTAAACTTTTCCTTCTGTTGTATTAGGCCAGTCCACTGAATATATCCCCATTAATAGCCATGGCTAAAAGGGGAAAGTGTGAGCTTGATGTGATCAGGTAACAATAGTGAAACACAAACCCAAGTTTTTTTTTTCAAAACTGTATAGTCATATGGCAATGCTAGTTTACCACAAAGGTTTATGTCTGTGATTTTCACTCTATTTTCACGAAGGATTGTGAAAAAGTTAAAAAGTAAAATTATTTTGAAACGATTATTTTAAAATTATTTTGAAGGACATGAAGTGGAGGAGAAAATGACAGTGAGTTTTTCTTTAACTGAAAAAAAAGGGCTTTCAGAACTTGTTTTCACAAATATCTTTGGTGGTATAAGGGAGAGGCCTAGATGAAGTGAGTTTGGATCAAGTAGAACACAACTGAGAAACAAAGAATGAGAAGTTAATTTTAAAAAATGAAATAAATTAAAGACTGTAGATGAGAAGATGATGTTTGAAATCAGATCAGAGGAGTTACAGAAAACAGAGAAGGCAGGAAAATGAAAGAAATTTTCCTTTAAGTGAATTTTGATTTAAGAGATGATGAAAAGGACAAAATAAAGTTTGCAAGGAATTGTTTTCAGAACATAATGTATGATGTAATGAAATCAGAGTAGTATTTTCATAACTTTTGAGAAGCACACTTTGTAACTCATGACAGGTGCAGGTGTGCTGATGATATTTGACATATAGTGTCAACATGAATGCATTGCTATCAGCAGCACTTTAAAATGCCTCTATTTTTACCGGGAAAACCATGGCTAATAAGCCACCAGCAACTGTTCATAATGACAGTTGTGATCCAAAGAGTCTTTGGACTTTTTTGACAGTTCTATTACCTGACTCTATTCTGAGCAGACTGATAAAGCCGTAAGGATTCCTAGATCCTTTTTCATCCATGATTTGTGACTGCTGGAAAGGCACCAACACAAAAAACAGTCCCATAGAAATTGCAAGTTTAAGCAAGAGCTTCTACAAATGAGATTTTATAATGGAATTTCATCTGGGACAAAATGTGTTTAAGCCCACTCTGTGTCTTTAGTTATTTAAAATGTAGATTAGACATTTTAGATGAAGGTACTTGTGAAATTCACGCAATTTTTTAACTATGTTGCATAGTAGTAGTGGTACAGGGCATGACAATTAGGGGCAGTGGGAACAAACTGTCATGCTGGGTGGGAGGAAAAAATAAACAACACAGAAATGCCCCTCGCAGCCTTATCTATCAAAAGTTTTCTTTGCTTAACTGCTCAGACATTTTTAACTAATCTTTGCATTTTTTAAAGTTGTGATTATAATGGTATGCTTTCAATCACAGTTTCTGAAAAAGCTTAATACTTACTCTTTGAAGCTAGTTTATATAAAAAAAAATTACTTACATGTCTAAAAAAATAAACCTAATAAAATTCAAAAGTACTGATCTATTTATGACTTCATAAATTATATTTTATATTCATTTTTTCATATATTCATTCTGTTTGAACCCATTTTAAAACATGTAAACATGGTTAACTCTCTTTTGTCATAAAAGAAGTGACTGTGTCTAAATTGAGGTTAAAAGTACTAAGCATCCTGTATCTTCTGTATTTTAGAATGTTATAACCAAAGTGGTGAGATATGGATGTGACAAGTTGACAACAACATGAATGATGAAATTCTGAGTCGATGTAAAGGTCTGGGATTTATTCAAGTTGATAGAAAGAGTTAATATGCAGGAAGACAGGATTGCAGGGGGTCCTGGACAGGCTGGAGAAGTGGAACCTTACAAGGTCCACCGGAACAGAATGCAAAGCCTGATACCTGGGCTGAATAAAGCCTTGCATGTTGACTGTGGGGCTGACCAGTCACAAACGATTCCGCAATAAAAGATCTGGTGCTCCAGGGCACCAGGCTGGAGTGAGGCAGCAGTGCCTCCAGGCAACAAAGTAGCCTTGCTTGCTGAAAAGGACACTCCTGCATTGTCTGTTACCCCAGAGATATCTGTGTATATAGTTGCATTTGTGTGCTGTGCCCCCTCCTTATGGGGAGGACACAGATCTACTGATGGAGAGTATGATTTTCGATCCACAACCCAAGCTATTAGGCCTTATCTGTAACAGAAATTTGAAAGTGAAATTTCACCACAGTTGTAGCGTGCGTAGGAAGGGATCTTCAGATCACCAACTACGTCACCAACCCCAGCCCCTGCTTGAAGCAGGTCCAATGATAGAAGGTTGCTTGGGGTTATCATCAGTATGTCCCTGAGTACTGCCATTTTTACTCACCTCCGCAGTTCCCTTTTCAAAATTCAGCCAGAATTTCCCATATTCCAGCCTTTTTTTAATTGGTTTGTTTGTTTGATTGATCATGATTGTTGGTACTGTTGTGATGGGGTAGATTAGTATCTTTTTTGTCTTCCAGTTTCATTTTTGCCAAGAAGATTTCACAGCTGTATATAGTTTGAACTGTGGCAATAATGCTGCTCTTGATATATACAGCCACAAGAGCCTCTGAACATAATAACGAGTCAATGCTAGAGGAAAGCATGGAGTATTGTTAGGATATTGCCTCCAGCATCTAATGCCCGAGGAATCCATATACAACTTGAATCCACTCACTCACTTATGTTTTAGCGTTTATTAGGAACTTGAAGATCAATTCATCAAATGCAGTGTGCTGCTGCATAAAAAAGAAAAGAGGACACCTCTCGAGGTTCTCTGCTCTATTATAGTGGGACATCAGCACTTAAATGCTTGCAATATAATCTGAGATTTGTAATTAGTAATCATTCATTGCAAGCTGAAAGCACCATATAGAGCACTTAGAGCCCCAAAGGACTTAATTCTTAACTGCAGCTAGTTTTGTTTTATGATTCCAATAACTAAAATCTATTGACTGTGATTTTATTATGGTTTGTAAAGAAAGAAATTGTGTGTCTCTTCCATTTTCCTCTAGCCTCAGGCAATTGCTGTCTATTTTATTTTCTGTTACCGTTGTAACTGAAAATCTGGAGAGAATTACATTTCTTTGTATTAGATGGCCGACGGAAATTAGCAATGTGAAAGGAATTCATGGTATTAAATTAGCATATTTAAACTTGAGTATCAAGCTGTAGTGCCCTGTTCATTAATATACTTAAAACCATATGGTTGCTTTTGTTTTTGGTGTCAGCTTAGTTGGGTGGGCAATGCTTAGGACAACATAAGATACTCTTATTGATTCTTAAAAGGTCTTCATTTACACTTGAGCCAAAGCAGCTGGTACAGGGCTAAAGAGCATTCAAGTCACCCAAATCTCTAGATATTGCTTTCTGCTGTACCATCTGTATCCTATTAAATATTCTTGACTTTCGCCAAGTTTGGCCAATTTCTATGTTAAATCAGTTGCTGAAAACAGGATCTAAGATGTTTGTGCAGGGAAAAAAAAACCCCTAGCATTAAATTGCAAACTCTTATACATTAATCATTTGTTTTGGAAAAATCCAATTCTAGTTCTGCTGCACAAATAATGGCAGTAAGATGTCAGATTTCTTGGTCTCTGAGACAAAAATAGGAGGACGAGTAATTTCAACACATTTTATTCCCAGAGAGGGGCTTCATCTTCAGACCTGAGAGAGGATGTCATCCAATTTATTGTTGGGAGAGCCAAAACCCACCAGTTCTGTGAAGCAAATGTAGAATCACTTACATATGATTTTTCATCCAATGTGAGCTGTAATCAAATGAGTTCTAAACTGTTTAACTACTGATATTTCAATACCTCTTAATCAACTAAGTATTGAAGTAATCCCCAGTGCCATACATTTAATGTTACTATTTCATGGTGATAATCTTTATGCACGCCAGAATTTTAGTCTTCTATTACTTCAATTTATTGAATTAGGAGGTCAAAAGTTTCATCTCTGGATAAGATTTTTTTTCCCATCTTTCTTCCTCTATCAAATTTTACTTTTTATTTTAAGTTTTGTCTTCTCAGACATTTGCAATCTCACTTCAGGATTTGTATATATATTGCCAGTATTTAGATCTTGCCAAATTTCTGATAAAATAGTTTCAGAGTCCCATTCTTCTCCCTCAGTGCAGTAATATGATGGGGTTTTTTTGCCATTTCTCATTCTTATCTTGAGTGAATGTGCATTCATTTCAATGAGAATGCTTCCCCACTGAGATCTGATGATATGACAATGTGGCCTAACTTCAGTGTTAAATCAGTTACTCAAAAAAGTAACTGTGAGTTAAATAACGGTGTAGATAATTTCTAATGCATGCAAGGGTGTCAAAAATAATTACGCATTAAAAATTTGGATATGTTGCACAATCCTGTCTCCATGGTTCTCTATTTTACCTGTGATATTATGAGAAACAGAACACTCAGGTCCAGAAGTTGCAACTACCATTCATTCACTTTTAAATAAAATTTCAAATTGATTTACTTAAATATTTTTTTATTTGTAACTACTTCTCTTCCCCTGTCCCACTCCAGGAATACAAAAGCTTTCTAAAGGGGAATAGATTGTTGTATTTATTCAAAAAGAGATAAAAATAAAGTATTATTTTTCCATAATGACGTTTCACAAACTCTTCCTAAATCAACATATCAGTCAAGCCTGTACTTGGTAATACCTGAGTGGAGTAAACCTGAAATGTATTGACTTTGTTTATTTGTTAGCATTTTTAACTGCTTGTTTTGTTCATATGTGTATGTATGTGTGGTTAGTGAAAATACTGCTAAACTGCTCCTGAGACTTCATATTCATATTAAAGGGCTAAAGCCTTCTTTCTAGTGTCCCAGATTTAATTGCCATAAGTGACACACAGAAGACTTCCTTTTCTTAGTGGATTCTGGACTGTTCATAACAGATTCCTTGTATAGAACTCATCCAGATAAGAATATAAATCCTGAAAGCTATTTGCAAGTAATAACTTCTGAAAATAATGATTAACTTGTTAATTGGTAAATAAAATTAATTTTGATCTGTGTACAAATTATCAGTGCAAGAAGAGATGATAACCTTTCCTTTTTAAAACTGGCTTCAAATTAGGGAAAATAAATTTTAAAAAAGCAGTAAGTGTTGAATTACTCATTTGGCTTTCCAAATGACATATCAGATATTTCACAGGTAGTTCCAGTACTCCATGTCAAGTGTTATATCAGAACTCATTAGAATGGTGCCACTATTTCATTATCAGGTCTCAACTTTCTCAATTAAATTTGAGTTCTCATCTCCATTAGGTGATGATGGATAATTTTCTCAAATTCTTTGCAACCTATTTGATATTAATAGAAGAATTTGGATATACCTATATGAATGCCATCTCTGAAATGAAATCATGCTAGGATTTTTGATCTCATGAACTACTTCTGCATGAATTTTCATTATTGATTTTTTTCATTTTTTTTAGAAATCATAACATTTTCTCACAAAAGAGAAATAGATTTAAATCATAAAGAGGAATAATTTAAAATTTCTTGATTATCTCTATGGGACATGGATGGGCCATAGCATAAAGAAACTGTTAACATCTTATCATTATCTTGGCATTCTGTGTTCTAACAGTGGCTGCCCTTAAGTAATATTTACTGTAGCTTTACTTCATTAGCTTTAGATGTTATTTAAAATTATCTCTGATACTTACCTTTAAACAAACAAATAAAAATAAAGACACACAAATAGGTTCTAAACTGCTGTTGTACAGCAGTCTTTTTTAAGTCTTAATATTTCAAAGTAGATTTAATTGAAAGAAAATAGATTAAGGGGTCATGGAGACATAAGTTTCAGCTCAGAAATATCCAGAAAAACTCTTGTTTGCTAGATACCATAAACTTAAATGGCTTTGCTAGTTATTTGGTTTTTGGAAGCAATTTTATTTTGTGCTACATTCCAGTACTTTTGGAATTCCACAGCCCTGTTGTAGTTTATATTTATAAGTTTCTTAGTGCCTCAGTAGTATTCAGAAGACTATTTATGTACGAAGAGATGACTTAGTGTTTATCTGTCACTCAGTACTAGCAGAAACCTCGACATTTCATGTTACTGTGTGAGGAAAAGCAAGAAAATTCAAAGACAATACGTTAGATATTTCTACACTATCAACTCTGAAAGGATTCTATCGTGAAAATCTCAAATAGATAGGTTAAGTGTGCATGTGTAAGTTACCTTAACGTGACTGTCACAAATATTTATTTTCATTATACCCAGAATTGAGAGTGAAAAGGCAATGAAATATCACTTAAGAAATTGACCCTGACTGAAATAAGTGAAATCTGCAAATTGGTGTCCTTCCCAAACTGCAATTTCATACTTTTGTATTTTGAAACAGGTGTGCAAACAAGAAGTTATAAGTAAGGCTTTTTATCGTGCCTTATGAAACAATTACATATATTTAATTCTGTATCTCGTTCCTAGGCCTCTAACAAGCTTAAATTGCATCATCTTGCTTCTGCACTTCTAGAACATTAAACTTGAAGAATTCATCCAGAATTGAGAGTATGTGACCTTGAAATGTATTTTTAGAACACCTGTTTTAATAAGACCGTGGAATCTCAGGCTTTCAACAGGGAGAAGACGAAGAATGCCTTCACACATATTACCTTAGCTGTTACATGTAACTGAAAGCTTCTAAATTAAGGAACTCTGCTCCTAAAATTGTGAAACGTTCACATTAGTGTAAAGGATTATAAGAAAATTGCCACTATTATGAAAAATATTTATTTTATTCTAATATCTCTGCTGTTCTAATTGCACTGAATGGTTGCCAGGGGCTATGCAAGTGTGGTGATCAAAGATTGTCTTTCCTTGGTTGTTGTTATGTTTTGAAATGAACAGTTGCCATTATTCCTTTTGTGTGTGCTTTCAAAGTGGCTCCATTTCAGGTTCCAGTAAAATTACACGTATATCCAAAGCAGCCATACTCACTGGCTTTAATACTGGAAACAGTGCAGAAGAAGCAGACTGTGCAATCTAATACATCGAACCGTTGTCACAGCTAGATCTCTTGTGGAAGCTATGCTGGCTAAACTTACTGTCAAACTGCAGTCCACTTGGTGGATACATAACTGCCTCAAAAATATTATCTGCTTTGGTTAGGTTAATTTCTAGTTTAAATAATGAGGTTAAAAACCTCTAAACCATCAGGGACTATTAAATATGAGGTTTGTATCTTTCCAGCTCTTTCTGCTTTCATCTATTCTAATTTTTCCTTTGGATATAACAGCATGTGTGCTTGTCACTCAATTTCCATTATATCACTTCCCTAATATTTTTGCACAGCCCTCTTCAATTTGATCAGATGGCTATGAGGGAAAAGGATAAACTGACACTCATTTGAACTTCTACTGTTACTCTTCATGCATGGTAGAGACAGAGGAAGGGAAGAAGAATAGTAGTTCTAAAAAGATATCCTGCTTTTCCTGTTTATTTCCTTCACTGAATTCTTCTCAAATTCACTCATTTGTAAGCTAAATCCAGTTTTTTTTCTAACTGTCAGAGATACATGCTTGTCCTTTCTCTAAAAAGCAAACTTACTTCTTCTTGTCTCCTGCCTCATCACCCACAATAAATATTCTGGAATGAAAACTAAACAGGCAGCTTATGATAGTGCATAGAAAAGAATACCACATTGTATTATCCTTGCAGTGCTTACAACAATAATTTTTTTGCTAATAAATTAATGTATGCATCTCCTGACATTCCTTGGCATATGCCTACCTGTCCTGAGTTGAAGTATATTCTATCACCATCTTCATGAACTATTGAAGCCAGGTGAGGCAGTGCTCCCTGCCTCCTCCACTCTGGCTTATCTTCTGTTAATGGGCCCATCAGCACCTTTGCTACACAGCTCACAGATGACCCCCTCCTGGACTATCTCCTGTTAATGGGCCCATCAGGCCTTATCACATGACTCACCATCCCATTGTGAGATGCTCCGCCCAGAGGGAGGAACCAAACATTCCAGCCTGGATATAAGCTGAGACTCTGAACACCAGAGGGGCGCTTACCCATTGGATTCCCAGAGGACCTGAGCGTCCAGACTTTTCTACAGGATCACTGCTTCAGGAAGACCACCTCATCTGGACTGCTTCCATCACTCCGCTCAGGTTGTATTCTGACTCTGTCAGTGGTCTTTTGTATTATTGCATCGATTTTATTTTACTTTCTTTCCTTTTTTTTTTCCTATTAAATTGTATCTTTGACTTGGAGCCTCTCATTTGTTTTGCTTTCAAACCACTACATTTTTGGCACCCAACGTGGGGCACAAGGCATTGAGGAAAGTCAGAATTACAATTTTTGTATTGAAAAAGGCACCTGTTCGCTATGATGCTCAACATGCTTACATGTGTCTTATAACTATCTCTCTATATTTTTCCACAACTGGGGCACTATCTGCCAGTCTTAATGCTCCTGCGTAGACCAGGGTATGGTACTAAAATTGCTTTATTGGTCTATTATGTCCATTGCTTGATAAACCCCAAGGCAATGAACATCATTCAGAATATACACCCACTTTTGTTTTCTTGTTCTGGTCTAGGATGCTACATTTGAGGCCTCAACAATCTCACCCAGCCCCTGTGGGGAGGGGTGAAGAATGATTTTTTTCCAGCTTTTCAGGCATGACACAGCAGTTTTTGAAAATATGGAGTACCCTCTGGATGCCAAGGACAGCATGATGTTGTTGTTAGTCTTGCTTTGTCTTCTCTGCACGGCCCGCACCATGCTTAGAATCAAAACACTACATGGTGTGATACAGCGTGTTCTGAAGGAAGAGGAGGGAAAAAGAAGCAGAGCAACAGCATCAGTGTCTACACAGAGTGTAACAGACGCGAAAGGAACCAAAGGCAAGGCAACAGTGTCCTCATCTACACAGACCTTCACAGAGGAGAAAGAAGCCAAAAGTGAGGCAACAGTGTCCACATCTATGCAGACTGTCACAGAAGAGAAAGGGACCAAAGGGGCCACCAGCATCTCCACACAAACCATCACCGAACCGGAACAGCCTAAACCAGTAGCAGTTGCCCCCGTTCAGAAGAAGAAATCAAGGACCAAATCAGTCCGCATAGTGACTGATGAGGGTGCAGCAGGACCTTCACACACAGCAGAAGAGACAGAGCCAGAAACCATCACTCGTTCTCTATCTCTGGGTGAGCTGCGTGACCTGCGAAGGGAATTCACCCGCCAGATCAGCGAATCCATCCTGACCTGGCTGCTCCGCATCTGGGACGCTGCAGCCAATGACACCATTCTGGATGGAAGTGAGGCCAGGCAACTGGGATCGCTGTCCCAGGATGTGGTCATTGACCAGGGGATTGGGAAAACCCAAGAACCTCTCAGCCTCTGGCAGAGACTGCTAACAAGTGTGAAGGATAGATACCTTTGTAAAGAAGACCTCCAAGTGCACCAAGGAAAATGGAACACAATAGAACAAGGTATCCGATGCCTGAGGGAATTGGCTGTGTTGGAGATCATTTTTACAGAAGATGAGAGATTTCCTAAAAACCCAGATGGTGTCCAGTGCACATCACGGATGTGGTTGAGATTTGAACGGCTTGGACCAGAGATGTACTCATGTTACCTGGCAACACTGCAATGGAGGGAAGGTGAGGACAGGGTAGGTGTCTTGGCTAATAAACTAAGAATTTACAAGGACACTGTCACTGCCCCAGTTCGTACCCATGTCTCGTCTGTGGAAACAAGACTGGCTGAGCAAGTCCGGAGCTTGATTGAAGAAGGCCATCAGAAACTGAAAAAAGAACTTAAGGAAGAAATTTACCATATCCCACCAGAGCCGATGAGAGTCTCTGCCATTAGGAGCAGGCGCTCCCCAGCCAGGGAGAGAGGATACACAACACGAGGCAACCTCTGGTCTTTTCTTTGGGAGCATGGAGAAGACATGAGGAAGTGGGATGGAAAACCCACCTCCTCCTTAGCAGCCCGGATACATGAACTGAAAAGAGAAACACCTACCACAAAGAGCCCATCTAGAATCAATGTTGCTCCGGTCTCTCGTGCACAGAACTCCAGACGGTACCGGAATGATGATATGACTGATCCTCCTGAAGGAACCTCAGAAACATATTTACAAGAAGAGAGCAATTTATGCCATGACCAGGAATAGGGGGGCCCTGCCTCTAGCCAGGTAGAGGAAAGGGACAATTGGATCTACTGGACTGTGTGGATTCGATGGCCTGGAACATCTGACCCACAAAGATATACGGCTCTGGTTGATACCGGTGCTCAGTGTACTCTGATGCCATCAAGGTATGTGGGAGCGGAACCCATTTCCATTTCTGGGGTGACAGGAGGATCCCAGGAGCTGACTGTACTGGAAGCTGAAGTAAGTCTAACTGGGAAAGAATGGCAGAAACACCCCATTGTGACTGGTCCAGAGGCCCTATGCATTTTGGGCATAGACTATCTCAGAAATGGGTATTTCAAAGACCCAAAAGGATACCGCTGGGTTTTTGGCATAGCTGCTCTAGAGACAGAAGGCATCAGACAACTGAGTACCTTGCCTGGACTCTCAGACGACCCCTCTGCTGTGGGACTACTGAAAGTTGAAGAACAACAGGTGCCGATCGCCCAAGCAACAGTGCACCGTCAGCAATATCGCACCAACAGAGACTCTGTGGTCCCCATCCATAAGATGATTCGTGAACTGGAGAGCCAAGGGGTGGTAAGCAAGGCTCGTTCACCCTTTAATAGCCCTATATCTCCCGTGCGTAAGTCCAGTGGAGAATGGAGACTGACAGTGGATTACCGTGGCCTGAATGAAGTCACACCACCACTGAGCGCTGCCGTACCAGACATGTTGGAGCTTCAGTATGAGTTGAAATTCAAGGCAGCAAAATGGTATGCGACCACTGATATTGCAAATGCCTTTTTCTCCATTCCTCTGGCAGCAGAATGTAGACCCCAGTTTGCCTTCACCTGGAGGGGCGTGCAGTACACCTGGAACTGACTGCCCCAGGGGTGGAAGCACAGTTCCTCCATTTGCCATGGGCTGATCCAGGCTGCACTGGAAAAGGGGAAGGCTCCAGAACACCTGCAATACATTGACGACATTATCGTGTGGGGAAACACAGCAACAGAAGTCTTTGAGAAGGGAGAGAAAATCGTTCAGATTCTCCTGAAGGCCGGCTTCGCCATCAAGAGGAGCAAAGTCAAGGGACCTGCTCAAGAGATCCAGTTTCTGGGAGTGAAGTGGCAAGATGGACTGCATCAGATTCCCACCAAAGTCATGAATAAGATCACTGCAATGTCTCCACCGACCAACAAGAAAGAAGCACAAGCTTTCCTAGGTGCCATAGGCTTCTGGAGGATGCACATTCCCGAGTACAGCCAAATCGTGAGCCCTCTCTACCTGGTTACCCGCAAGAAGAACGATTTCCACTGGGGCCCAGAACAGCAGCAAGCTTTCGCCCAGATCAAGCAGGAAATCGCTCATGCAGTAGCCCTTGGCCCAGTCAGGACGGGATCAGAGGTGAAGAATGTGCTTTACTCTGCAGCTGGAAGCCATGGTCTGTCGTGGAGCCTTTGGCAGAAGGTGCCGGGTGAGACTCAGGGATGACCACTGGGATTCTGGAGCCGAAGCTACAGAGGATCCGAAGCCAGCTACACTCCCACAGAGAAGGAAATCTTAGCCGCCTATGAAGGAGTCCAAGCCACCTCAGAGGTGATTGTACTGAAGCACAGCTGCTTCTGGCACCTCGACTACCGGTGGTGCTGGGGTGGATGTTCAAGGGAAAGGTTCCTACCACACATCACGCCACCGACACCACGTGGAGCAAATGGATCGCCCTGATCACGCAGTGCGCCCGTATTGGAAAACTGAATTGCCCCGGGATTCTGGAAATTATAACAAACTGGCCTGAAGTTGAGACCTTTGGATTATCCTCTGAAGAAGAGGAGAAGCAAGTGACACGGGGCGAGGAAGCCCCACCATACAACGAGATACCGGAGAGTGAGAGACGATATGCCCTTTTCACCGACGGTTCCTGCCGAATTGTAGGTGCTAACCGGAAATGGAAAGCTGCTGTATGGAGCCCCACACGACGAGTTGCACAAGCTACCGAGGGAGAAGGTGGATCGAGTCAGATCACAGAGCTTAAAGCTGTCCAGCTGGCTTTGGATATTGCTGAATGAGAGAAGTGGCCGAGGCTCTATCTCTACACTGACTCGTGGATGGTGGCTAATGCTCTGTGGGGATGGCTGGACCGCTGGAGAAAGGCCAACTGGCAGCACAGAGGGAAACCTATCTGGGCTGCTGAGATTTGGCAGGACATCGCCACTCAAGTAGAAAGGCTGACCGTGAAGATTTGACACGTGGATGTGCACGTACCCAAGAGTCGGGCTAATGAAGAACATCACAAAAACGAGCAGGTGGATCGAGCGGCCAAGGTGAAAGTATCACAGGTTGATCTAGACTGGCAGCACAAAGGAGAACTATTCCTAGCTCGTTGGGCTAATGATGCCTCTGGTCATCAAGGGAGAGATGCAACATATCGATGGGCTCGTGACCGAGGGGTGGACATTACTATGGACAGCATCTCCCAGGCTATCCATGACTGCGAGACCTGTGCTGCGATCAAACAGGCCAAGCGAGTGAAGCCTCTGTGGTATGGCGGACGATGGTCAAAGTATAGGTATGGGGAAGCCTGGCAAATTGACTACATCACCCTTCCCCAAACCCGCCAAGGCAAGCGCTACGTGCTCACCATGGTGGAAGCAACCACTGGATGGCTGGAGACCTACCCTGTGCCTCATGCTACTGCCCTGAACACCATCTTGGGCCTGGAAAAGCAGGTCCTGTGGAGACATGGCACCCCTGAGAGAATTGAGTCAGACAACGGGACTCATTTCAAGAATGGCCTCATAAGCACTTGGGCCAGAGAACACGGAATCGAATGGATATACCATATCCCATACCATGCACCAGCTGCCGGGAAGGTGGAACGCTGCAATGGACTGCTTAAAACTACCCTTAAGGCACTTGGTGGAGGGACCTTCAAAAATTGGGAACAGAACTTAGCAAAGGCCACCTGGATGGTCAATACCCGAGGGTCCATCAATCGAGTTGGTCCTGCCTAGTCTGAATCCTTGCACACAGTGGATGGAGATGGGGTCCCTGTGGTACACATGAGAGGTATGTTAGGAAAGACTGTTTCGATTAATCCCACCTCGGGCAAGGGCAAACCCATCCGTAGGGTTGTCTTTGCTCAAGGACCTGGTTACACTTGGTGGGTGATGCAAAAGGATGGGGAAACCCACTGTGTACCACAAGGAGACCTTATTTTAAGTGAGAACTGTGTGTAGGTTTTCATTGTATATATGTGTGTGTGTGTGTGTGTGTGTAGTTTAAGGAAGGTATTCATTTGGGATGATATAGATGGTAATAGAATAAGGGGTGGATAATGTCCTGGGTTGAAGTATATTCTATCACCATCTTCATGAACTGTTGAAACCAGGTGAGGCAGTGCTCCCTGCCTCCTCCACTCTGGCTTATCTTCTGTTAATGGGCCCATCAGCACCTTTGCTACACAGCTCACAGATAACCCCCTCCTGGACTACCTCCTGTTAATGGGCCCATCAGGCCTTATCACATGACTCACCATCCCATTGTGAGATGCTCCACCCAGAGGGAGGAACCAAACATTCCAACCTGGATATAAACTGAGACTCTGAACACCAGAGGGGCGCTTACCCACTGGATTCCCAGAGGACCTGAGCTACCAGACTTTTCTACAGGATCATTGCTTCAGGAAGACCACCTCATCTGGACTGCTTCCATCACTCCGCTCAGGTTGTATTCTGACTCTGTCAGTGGTCTTTTGTATTGTTGCATCTATTTTATTTTACTTTCTTTCCTTTTTTTTTCCTATTAAATTGTATCTCTGGCTTGGAGCCTCTCATTTGTTTTGCTTTCAAACCACTACACTACCAAGCCACTCAGCAGGACAGGCAGAGAGGAAATAAAATGGAAAAAGGCAGGGAATGAGTCAAGATACAGTCAGTTTAACAAAGCAAAAATAGAGGCTGCATGCAGAAACAAAGCTAAACAAGATGTTTATTCTCCACTTCCCATCAGTAGGTGTTGTCCTACTTCCTGTGAACTAGGACTTGAGTACACACATTGGTTGCTCTGGAAGGGAAATGTCAGTAACAGATGCAACCCTCAATTTCTTTCCCCAAAGCCCCTACTCCACTCTCTTGGTGTTTTATGGCTGAGAAGACATAATACGGCATTGAATATCCTTCCGGTCAATTTAGTCAGCTCTCTTTGTTGTGCCCCCTTCCAGGATCTTGCCAAACTCCCGCCTACTGCACTGTTGGAAAGACAGAGCTGATGATATACCAGTGCCATTCAGCAGTAGCCAAAACACTGGTGTATTGCCTACACACTTTCAGCTGCCAATGCAAAACTGGAGAGGGCTGCTACGGGAAAATGAACTCCAGCTCAGCCAGATACACTTTTTTCATACTACTTTCTTTTGGTGGTAACTGAGAGAAAATTTAACAAACATGTCTTTCACATTAAACTTTTCTCTGAAAATACTGATCCCACGTGTGAATATTCCAGTCTTACTTCACTCCCTTCTTCAGTATCATGATCAAATGTCAATGTGAAGACTGAGATTTGACAATGGACATAATCTTTTCTCATTCAGCTGGATATTTTCCTAATTACTTTAATTCTCAGAGTTTCACAGAAAATGTTTTGAGTGTGCACAAAAGTTGAAAACAAAGCAACATCTTGATGGGGAAATAAAGAAGGATATCCAGCTTTTTTGACAGCTATTTTTCATGAATTTAGTGAGATGCTTAAGCATATTTATGAGTTCCAAGTGAGGAAGAAAAAAGTTTAGAAGTTTAAACAGTAAAATTAACCTTAAGGAATAAAATAATTTCCATAAAATAGAAGAATGGAATGGAATGGAATGGATTGGAATGGAACGGAACGGAACGGAACGGAACGGAACGGAACGGAACGGAACGGAACGGAATAGAACAGAACAGAATAGAATAGAATAGAATAGAATAGAATAGAATAGAATAGAATAGAATAGAATAGAATAGAATAGAATAGAATAGAATAGAATAGAATAGAATAGAATAGAATAGAAATGTTTCTAAAGAGGTTATTAATATATATAAATTATAAAACAGTTAAACAGAATGAAGCAAGTTGATAGCCATGGGTATCAATGATGAGCAAGAGGATAGGTCAGAGAAGATAAAGGACTCATTAATTTCTCACACAGAAATGAAGGTGTAGAATCCACAACAAGCTCATTCATTTAACCCTAAAAATAGGTCACGTGCCCTCAGACTTCATATTCATTAGTGCAATCCAAAGGTATTAAATATATGTTTGGCAAATAAACCCTAAGTTAGTCAAGTATGAAACACTAAAGATGCCACAATATAAGTTCTTTTACCAAACCACCACTAGCATCTTCATTTTTGCAAAAAATTTTTACAGGAATTTCAAAGATTTTCTTACTTTATTAGCAGGGGAATTACCTTCAAACTGAGACAGAGTTTTAAGAAGCAATCAAAACTTCCTACCTTTAGTCATATCCAAGGCCACAACAGGTACATCCTTTGACAACATAAGGGTGTCCACAGGATATTTCAATTGAGACAAAATATTTTTTTTGGTAGGAAAAGTAGGAGAAGCCTTCTTTCCTGGCATCCATTACGCACAGTGGTCTATGAGAAGTTGCCTATTAAGTTTTCTCAGTGGCATTTTGAACATTAAAGAAACAGTAAGGAAAAAGAAGGTAAGCTTACATGAATGGGAGGCAGGAAGGACAACATGTAAAATGAAAATAAACACAGCACAAGGAAGAAAGTGATGAATGAAGGGAAATAAAGTAGGGAAACATTGTTGAATAAGAATTCTATTTAATTGGTCCACATGGAATATATATCATCAATTCATGGTACCTTCCCTATCACTGTTCTTTCTTGTACTGGTTTAAGGGCGGGATATTGCTGATTTTCTTCATAGTAGTTTCCATAGTTTTGTGTTTTGGATTTTTGATGAAAATAGAGTTGATAACATAGTCATGCTTTAGTTACTGCTGAACAATTCATGCACAGCAACAAGGCTGTTTTTCATGCTTCCCCGCAACAAGGAGTCTGGCGGTGCAAAGGAAATTGGGAGGGGATAGACCCAGGACAGCTGACCAGACTGACTCAAAGTTTATTATTCCATGCCATATGGCATCAAGTTCATAAAATAAAGCTAGGGAAGAAGAAGAGAGAGGAGCACAATTGGAGTCATGGCATTTGCCTTCCCAAGTCACCATTAACACATGTTGGAGCCCTGTGTACCTGATGCCTGAAACACCTGCCTGCCTATGAGAAGAGGTGAAAGAATTCCTTACTTTGTAGCTTTTACTTTACCTATTCTATTTTACCTCAACCCATGACTTTTCTCACGTTTACCCTCTCAGTTGTCTATCCCAACTT
Organism: Chamaea fasciata; assembly: GCF_029207755.1. Lineage (NCBI taxonomy): Eukaryota > Metazoa > Chordata > Aves > Passeriformes > Sylviidae > Chamaea > Chamaea fasciata. Next base: position 9,687,036 of record NW_027094089.1, read on the forward strand.
CTAGGGTAGTAAGTGAGCATTTGGATGGTGCTAAGCTCTCCATGGGGCTTAAACCACAGCACTCTATTTTAGGAACCCAATAGGGCTCAGGGGTTAAAGATAAAAGATTGATTAGAGTGTACTAGCCCAAATTTATAACTTTACCTAGTAACTGAAAGGTTATTGTACTTGCCATGGGGCTTGCTTGCTTGATTGTATATTTTTTGCTTTTGCTGATTGCTGTAGTCCTTGTTTTCTGCTCTACTGTGACTGGGATCATTTCAATGAGTTGTTGCCTTGACTGGCAGATGACTAGGGCTCTACTTCTTTTTGTGTCTTGCTGTAGGGGACAGGCTGGAACTCCAGTGTGAAGTAGGATATACATCCACATGGAAAGAGTTATGCTTCAAAGCATCTGTGTCCATGGTTATGTGCACATCACAGCAAGTACACCCTGAAAGGATTGTGGAGAAAGCAAAAATCCATATTGGAACTAGTACAACTCAAAATGTCAGCGCTAGAACATCTTGAAGCTCCTGTGCCTTTGGAAAATTCTTTGTCATAGTAAGTATGCTCCTGAAAATACTGCTGCATTTGACATGACAAATATCAGAACTATTTTAAAGCAGTATGCAAAGACTGATAAGGACTATGGAATGTTCTTCCAGTGAAGATTTATGCATAATTTCCTGGGTTTGTACTAGCTTTTTGACTACTAAAAGTCAGGGACAGCTACAGAGTTCTTCTAGAAACATATAAAAATTTTTGTTAAAATATAGATACAGCATATTATTCATGTTACCATGGAAGATCAGGCAACTATTTTAACAATCAAATGTGCCTGCAGACGTATTTGATACAACATTTTAATATGGTATGTGATCTTTTTCAACATGACATTTCCTGAAGATTAATTTGAAGTATATATAATGGTTTCATCTTTATAGTCATTTAACTTTCCTAACTTTGCTTTAAATAATATTGGATGCATTTGATAACTTTATGCAACATGTAACTGTGACAGCACCAAGAACCTTAAACCTCACCTGAGAATTTAATTTTTCATGGTGTTTTTATTAATTGATCTGTAGAATTTTGCCCTCTACATGACATTGGTTCCGTAGTTTCTTTCTCTTTTTTTTGCAACATTTATTATATTAACCAATGATGTTTCAGGTAGAGAAACCCATTCATTAGGTTTTTCAATAGACAACTACATTTTGCTCTACAGCTAGTTATCCTATTTTCACCTCAGTATCTTATTTAATTTTTTACAAGTTAGAACATTTCACATGATTGATTCAGCTGACACGTATTAGAAAAAGAAGACAAAAGATTTTTGTTGAAAAGCTATTGTCCTGTCTGACAAAACCCATCGATTAATATTTTAAGTTTAAAATACTTTTTATTCCCCTCAGCCAGGAAAGAAAATTCTTAGGTGATTTAATTGAGCAAAATTCCACTGATTTCAGTGAAGCTCTGTCAATTTTATATCAATTCTGAAAACACTTTCTGCATTTCTACTGAGTGTATTTAACAGGGATTATTTTCAGTTTCCATTGTGAATGCTGAAATACTGCTTATTGTCCTTTATAGTCAGTTTTTATTGTGCACTTTTGCTGTATCTTCTCTTCTCTTTTTTTTTTTCTTTTTTTTTTTAATTTGTGCTGCTCAGGAAAATATGCTGTGAGGAAAATAATTTGTAACCAGTAACCATAAGAAAACATTTCTCTTGAACTAGATATCCTTGATCTTGAGGAATAGACTTCAAAAGGATCATTTGAGTTACAGCACATAGATCAAATTTTTTAAAGAGTCTGACTGGTGCCTCTCAGAAATGAACTATCTAGTTGCAATACAGATGAAGGATTTCAGAAAACATGGCAGGAGCCAAGAGTTTTGAAGCAAACTCTTGCATCTCACTCCAAACCACAGACAAATGAGGAGAACAGTATAACTTTTCATAAAGAAGCAAGTTCAATCATTTATTTCAAATGCTAACAGTAAGGGCTACAAAGTTGACTATAAAATTCTAGGAAAAAAGGATACACAAAAATAAGTATTATCAGTCCAGGTTTCCAAACTGTTAAGAACAATTTAATGGTAATCTCATACAACATGAAGCAATCCTTAAGTCCAAAGCAAAAGGCATTTATGTTGACTGTACAAACAGAACATACCATTGTCCACAGGAGAGGTGCTTTTTCAGTGATTTATTTTTACATAACAGTCTCTACTATGTAAATGAAAACCAGGAAGGAAATCTTTGAAACCAATACAGCTGCCAGCACATAGCAGAGTGTTTTGTGATAGACTATATATTATGACTTAATATTTTGGACTGCTCACAAAAAAACAAGATGAATAATGTTATAATAAGGTCCCAATTAGACATGATTATTTTATGCAATTCAAAATGAATAGTGGTTTATGAGTTTCCTTCTGCTACTTAATAATGTGAGGTGGGTGGGTTTTTAGACACTTTCCCTTTGGCATGATCATAATGAAAGCAAATACATTTCCGTTTTCTCCATGATCATCCACATATTGGCAGAGAATTAAATTATTATTTCTGTATTAAATGAAGAGACCTTTTCTTCAATAATGTTTCTGAAGGAAAGAGCTGTGTCATTCAATGGTCACTAAGCTCATTGAATACTGAACTTTCTAAAACCTAACTGATTTAAAGGTGCAAATCTCCTTCCAGTGGCAGTTGGTCTTTCAACTGCTTTTTCTGGATCCAGGTCTCACAACTACTGTGGCTGCCAGGAGACAGGCTTTACTCTGGGTAAGCTTCAGAAACAGGACTTTCCTGCTACCAAAACTTCACATTTCCTTGTAATGATTGCATCTAGGAACAACTAGAACTGCTCAAACCAATAATTCATTTGCGCAACAGGCAAAGTTGAGATTTCCTGTCTCCAGAGCTAATAATGTTTTGATTTTGTTTTTTTAAAAATTTTCCTTTGGTTTCCTTTTTGTTTCTTTTTTATTTATACCTGGCAGTGATAAAAATGAGAAAAAAAGTTGAAAGGAAGGGAACCATACAATATTTGAAAAATAAACAAAACATTTTTTTCCAGTGCAATGTTTAAGATAAAGGTACACTTAATGTGTGTTAATAATACAAAAGTGTCAAAAGACACTCTGAATGTCATTATTTGTTCTTTCAAGGTTCATAAATTCTCCATTTCTTCTCAAGCTTATTTGTGGTAACGGAAAATTTGGTTAATAATATTCGACAGGTCTTTTTTTCACCACATCTAGGAGGCTGTGATACATTTGGGGTTAAAGAGAGGCAAATAAATTGCTAGAGCATGAGGCAATTAAGAAATTGCATATAAATAAAGAAGAGCAAGAAATTATAACCATCATGTTGATTTGCTGTAAGCTTTTTACCACTGGCAATGCTTGTTTATTAATACTAGTTCATAGTACTTGTCAGCAGATATATAATCTTCACTTTTCTGGCATGACTCTTTTGGTTTCCAATAAAAACTTTTTTTTTTCATACATATTGCTTCAAAAGAGAGTGAGTAAAAGTTCCAGTTGAATAATAACTGCAGAAGTATGAGCTTTCTGTATAAGAAAGCTCTGCCAGGAAATACATGCGAAATGCACTATTAGGCACCTGTTTTTTAGAAAGTCTGACACACAAAATGCCTTTACATTAGTGTTGTGCTGTTTGTTTTGAGGTCACTGAAACTGGTACGTTTACTCAGGTAACAATACAGCTACTGAACTACAAAATAAAAGTAAAAGATTAATTTAATTTGTAATTAAAAATATACAGGAAAAAATGAAATTTATATAATCCTGTTTGAATTTCTGTATCTTTACTGTGTTTTCCTTAAAACATGTCTTTTCTTTCTAAGTTATTACCATGTGACAATACTTATGAATTATCTTTCTATTTAATAGAATTCTGCAGCATTCTGTACTGAATACTTGGTGAATATGTCATGACTCTGCAAGTATCTCATACACTATATTTAAAAGAAAGAAGTGGATCTTACCTTTTCAGTTGCATTTGCCTAGAACTCACTGCTTACATTTTCAAAGATTGGATATGGGTTTGCAGTCTTTGCAATAGAACTTTTTACTGTTTTCCTTACAGCCCCATCTTCTCCCTTTCTCTCCTCCCTGGGTAATAAGATCAATATTTTATAGTTTACATAATTTGTAAGGAGATTATTGGTTATTTAGCTCATGTCTGGTTGATTTTAGTTTAAAAATCGTTATTTATAAATTACTTTGCACTGATATTTTACAGTAAAGTCTATGAATTATGTATTCAGATACCATTTGGTTTGATAGGCAGTTCTTCCTTACCGGGCTGTGCCTACCAGATCATTTCAGCAGTTAGCTCAAATGCTGATAATTCTGGGTTGTGAGGCTGTGGTTGATAGACATTCTTCTTGCATAGCTTCTCATGCTACCTATCCAATGGCTGGTAATCCTTCCTGGGCCATTTTCCCAGCATATGGTCCACAGCAGTCTCTCTGAGCCCATATGGCACAGGTGTTCAGGCCTTTTCTGATGGAATCCTGACAGATTTTATGGAGCTATGCAATGAGATTAGTTAAAGTCATTTCAATGTTGGAGCTCTTTATCCCTTTATTTTTTATTATTCATATAAGCATAAAAATGGGTATAAAGCAAAAAAAAAAAAAAAAAAGAAAACAAACAAACAAACAAAAAACCCAAACAAACAAACAAACAAAAACACCCAAACCAAAAACCAAAACCAAACCCCCCAAAAAACTATATAAACCCCCCCAAAAAACTGAATGATATTAAAAATTTCCTATAGTTTATTTAATTCTGTTTCTGGCACATATATTAGTATACTCCACCTACAAGCACTTCATAAAATTCAGGTATGAAAAAAACCCTGGAAAGATCCATGTCATAGAAGCTAAGAAGAGACTTAGCTTTGATTTACATCCAAAAGAGACCAACACCTATAGAGATGAACTGTTTAACAATACAGGTTCTAGAAACTGTACGTGTAGAATATGTTGTACACAAATATGCACAGAGCATATTAACGCATACCTGGGTACTTTAGTTATTTTCCATAGTCTCGTTCTAGTGCCACTTTGGCCCATTGCAGTGCACCAGAGTAATTCGTACCAGGTTACTTGCTCCTACTTACAGATTAGAGAGTGATTATCTTCAGCATAGTTGGCCACTGTTCATCCATCTTCTCATCACCCTTTGATGTTTTAATGTTTGGTTTTCTTTTTGTGCTATCTCTCTCTTCAGTGGTTTAACACACTTTTCAGAGTATCTGTATATACATAATGTTTTTAGTAGATAATTCAAAGGAGTCTGTCTCTCAGCTATCTCTAAATTTTAGAAATAATAATTTTATGGCATAGAATATTTATATTGGATCAGCATTTGGGGTGGTTTTGGCAGTTTGACTGTTTCTAAAAATTATTATTATTTTCTTTTTCATTTTCGTTTGAGTTTGAGGTTTTTTCCCTGCAACAGCCATGAAACATCATTTCCCTCAATAAAACACTCTAAGGTTTCAAAAGAATTTTTGGTCCATTGCAAAAAAACCCAAAACCCCAAATAAAGTATTTTAAAAAATTTTAAAGGAATGTATAATATCTGTGAATCTAATGTATCAATAGAGTAATGGAGTTTATTCTCTAGTTCAGCATTATAATTTCAAATATTCCATTCATATATACTGGCTATTACATGATAAGTAGTAGTCTTGAATAAAACCAGGGCATATCTGAAGAATATTACTACTGAAAAAATTGTCGAAATATAAGCATTTCAGTAAAACAGTTTTAATGAGAAAACTGTATAGTTTTGATCTGCCACACTATTTTTACATCATGTAGCTGTTATGACTTTGGAACCTAATTTTCAAGGTTTGCCTGTGTTTTTCATGTTTTTTCAGCAGACTCAAAAAAATGTTGCTGATCACTTTAATATAATTAATATTTTGTTGTTGTTGTTTGTGTTGGCTTTAGGGAAAAGCACATAATTTTCCAATAACCATCTCTTCATAAAATTAGAACATTCCAAATCCAACAGGAATGTTACAACAGGATGTGTAGAACTAGACGATGTATTATTTTTTTCCTCTGAAAAAAATTTATTTAACTGATATTTGTGATAAACTCATATCAGTGGATTTGCAGTGACAATGTTATTAAACAGAAATAAATTAATGGGGGTCATTACTAAAATGTCTTGTCTTTGACCTAATGACAATATATAGTCCCTTTGCAATACCTCCTTACTTAAAAATGAAATACATAGTGAGGTAAAGAATAGTAGAATTATCTTTCTTCTGTGGAACACTTCATAAGTTTTATTCTATTCTTATAATCAGTACTGAACATTTTTAATGTCATCTAAATTTTAATATGGTCTAAATTTTTTCCAGATAAAAGGGTGAAATTGCACCTGTGTTGATACTAGATAAATCTTGAATATTATTTTTTTTCCAATCCTGATTGGTAGTCACAGTATAGACTTGTAGTTCAAGTATCTAATCTCTATTTGTCATGTTGAAATTGGATATTATAAAACTATTACTTTTTAAAATCTGGTTTTAAAATCTGATTTTCCTCTTACTTTTAAGGAGGAAAAAATTAAAGTCACCAGTCACAGAGATAGATTATATATAACACTTAAGTTGTGTGATGCTGGTTTTCTGCTCTAAAATATGCTTTCTGTAGGATGTGTAAGGCAATCTCCTTTCTGCTCACATGATTTTCAGTCAGTTTTGTCAGTTATGTTCAGGTACATGAATCTATTTCATATCAGTTAAGAGAGATAGGTATTAATTTTCCCTTTTTATAACCTTCTCTATTCTCAACTCTCTTGCTTGTTTTGATTAAATTATTTGCATATGTACTATCGAGTCTGTTCAGCACAATAAAGAAGTAGCAGAGTTTTGTCTTTGCTGACACAGTATTGTGAAAAGTTAATGAGCTATGTGGGCTAACATAGTAGCAGAGTAAAGACAGAGAAAACACCCAAGTTACCAAGCTACAAACAGCATAAGAAAACCTCCCTCTGCAGACATCTTAGATTCACTCAGCCATCTGCTGAAATCTAATCCCTAGTATGAAGGGACACAAGTTTAAAAGCAAGTGAACAGTGTAAAAGTATAAAAGGTCATACATACAGAACAACATTGATGAATCAGTAAGATAGAAATAGAGCTCATTATTTCATAAGCAATTCATAAGGCAAAATTTTGCAATATTTGAAAAGGAAAGTTCACCCAAGTGAAAGGACATCATTGAGTAGTCCTGATTAATTGTTTTGTGTGGCCTGCTGTCTGATAGCCAAACACCTAAAAATTTGGAGTGCAATAAAATTTACATGAAAGAAGAAAGCCTACCACTGGTTTGTCAACTGTGGTGAGTACTTTGTGTGCCTATACAGGTCACTCTGCAGCAAAGCCAAAAAATGTCTGCCATTTACTGTTTATCTATCTTGTCTGAATCCAAGGTGAATTTTTCCATTCTGTATGGAAACATCTTTAAACATCTCTGGTAGTGGTGGTTCTTACTGCCCATACAATACAATCTACAGTGCAGTCCTCTGTTACACCAACTTTTGGCACAGGCCGTGCCAAAATCTGCTGGTAACTGAAATATATCCACTTTGTGGTTACTTACTCATAAGCAATACAAAAGAACAATGTCAAATTCATGCAATATGCTAATTTTTTTCATTCAAGTATTTTTTCTTTATACCTAGAGTTTAAAATAGAGATTTTTGTTGTTTTGCAAAGGCTTTTGTTTAAAAAATAATCAACATAGCATGGAAATACAAAAGATAAAAAACTGGCTTTGCATTTAAAAGGATCTGAAGTGTTTATTGAATTCTGAAGAAAGAAATTGCTATTTTCCAGTTTACACATAGGCAGATAAATTATCACTCCCTATATATCCAAATTTTTTTGGATGTATCAACAAAACATAACAAATATATATTTGTTCATCTTTCTAATTTCAGGAGTATGAAAAGAAGAAGGGGAAGGCATGGGAAGTAGTGAAATTGAAAGGAAATAAGACAACTTATAACTAGATGTTACTTCTATAAAACGCAGAACTTCTTCAAATGCGAGTAAAAGTGTAAAAATAAAGATTATATATTCTCTTCAAGACACTATTCCTGATGTGGAACCCTTTTTAGCACATCTGGAAAAGATGGTGATGTAAAGGCAGTTGATAACTTTCTTTGTCACATTCTTTCATTCCTTATATCAGTCAATCACATGCTTTCAAGTGGCAGCAAAACTAGAACACTGAGATAAGCAGAGGCAAAGCATGAAGAAAGCAAAATATTGAGCAATTCTGCAATATTGTATAAATATGAGTTTGATGTAGTGATTTTCTCTTCAAAACTTCAAAACTAAAGAAAAACATTGCTTTAAAATCAGTAAGGGTGGAGTGCAGCTTTTTTCTGCCCCTCTAATACATGGGAAAAACTTGCAATGCTTTCTATAAAGAGATTGTATTATTTCTATAAACAGTTTGAGCTAATAACTATTAGAAATAAAATGGGGTTTTACTTTGGCTGACTGTTTAGAAACATACAAGTAATGCCTCCAGGAACTGGTCCTAAAACAGAGAATTTGCAACAAAATCTTCTCACTGTCAGAAATTTCTTATTTTATTAGTAAAGAGTATTTTACCTCAGCTTCTAGAAAAATGCATGTTTCTCAGAATAGTTAGAGGAAATCAGCAAAGGGTGATCTTTATTTGGAAGGATTTGGTAGGAGCTGAAAAAGAAGAATGTAGTTACTGTCAGTTACTCATTAACCTGTAATGACATTCAAAGATAGGTAAATCTGTCACAACTCAATGCAATAAAATAACAACCAGTAAGGACAAACTTAATAGACATTCTGTGTTTCTCTCCTAACCGAGAGTTTAAAAAAATCTACAAATCCAAGTCTGAGAATGTCAAGTACATGTTCTCATTCCCAGAGTATTTATTTCATACAACACATAAAGTAAAATTCCATTATATTTATAATTCATGAATTATATTTTTTGTGAGTTTAAAAAATGCTTGTGAATTACCTGTTGAACACACCTGAAGATGTGTGTTTGGCTGTTCCTTTTATTCCTCAAGGAAAATAAGGCAGATTTTTTCCCCTCAAGATGTAGGAAAATAACAGGACTGAAAATCATACTTTGGCTTCTCATCAACAAGTTGATCAGATCATATTACCAAAATATAAACTGAGGCATTCTGATACTGAAAAATTGTTCTGGTGTTCACATGTTGAAAGTAAATACATTCTTATAAGAAATGTTTTTAAGCAAGAAGTTTTAAAAATTTAATTTGTACTTCTTGCTTCAAGTGTAAAAGTAACATAGAATAAAGCATAAAAATTGATAAACACTGCTTATAGTTTATTATTTAAAATTTAGCTTTTTATTTGTTTGGATTATGCTACAAAAGAATTTTTTTAAAGGCTGTATGTAGAATTGGGTATGGGCAATGCTATTCTTAAGGAATGACAGATGATCAGGTTTCCTCTAAAAATCTGGCATAGAGAAGGAAATAGGAATTGCATCTTGAATATGGTCCTAACATGTACAATCATTTGTGTTGTATAGAAGCATAAATTGCCATTTCATGGTCAAATTCTATATCACATTTTATCTAAAACTCTGAGCCTTTTTACTTGTTCTTTAAAAAAGTGTAAAGGTTTTTTCTGTTCTTAAGTATTTTTTAAAAAGCAAAAAAAATGGTAATATTCTGAGAAATTCTAGAATGGTGAAAATATTTCTGTTTTAATACAAAATATTAGGGCAAATAAAGCTTCACCAAAAAAAAAAAAAAAACAAAACAAACAAACAAAAAAAAAAAAAAAAAAAAAAAAAAAAAAAAAAAAAAAAACCAAAAAACCCCCAAAACTCCAAAAAACCCCACTAACACAGTCTCGAAAAGAAAATATCTTTCTACTTATCTCAGTTATGAATATTTAAAAGTCACATATGGCAGGATTTTTCCTAAGCCCATACCATTGGCTTAGTTGTTCCAGTGGAATTAATGGTAAGATGCCTGTTAATTTCAATGCAATAAAATTTAAAACCAAGATTTTTAGTGTCATTCTTGACAGACCTGTGCAGAAGATACAAGTGAATTTTAAAATGCTGCAGTAAAATAGTGGCTTGTGTTTTGGAATGAGTTGGATTTGATTTCTTCAAAGTTGGTAGCATAACAGTTGTCTTTCTGTCAGTGTAAACTAGCAGAAGCCATTTAATGCCTTTGTGGAATGAGACAGAGGAAAATATAATAGCCATAAGTGAAAACACAAGCTCATGTACTTAGGTAGAAGTGTAAAAGTTTAAGGCAGATTTTTGGGAGGAAACCTCCTAAGGGGGCCCTCCCTCCCCTCCCCCAACCGGTTCAGAGAAGAAAAAAAACCTCCTCCGAGAGAAGTGGAAAGAATCCTGTTTATTAAACAGACAAAGCACTCCCCAGCACAATAAATTCGACAATACCAGATGACAAGGACTTCGTGCCGCTCTGGAGAGATGACAGGATTAGAAAAGAAGTCCTTCCTGGAGGTGGTTGCTCTATCTCAGTCCCTCTGGAACTGGGACATGCTGCGCAGGATGGATCTTGGTGGGTTCCAGGTGCGGGCCCCAACGGCGCTCCCCCGAGTCCTTTGTCCAGAGAGATTTTAACAGTTCCAAGGAAAGACAAAAAAAAAAAAAAAACAAAAAAAAAAAAAACAACAAAAAAAAAAAAAAAAAAAACAAAAAAACAACAAAAACAAAAAACAAAAAACAAAAAAAAAAAAAAACAAAAAAAAAAAAAAAAAAAAAAAAAAAAAAAACAACAAAAAACAAAAAAAAACCAGGAGGAGAGGAAAAAAAAGTGAAGCTTCTCCTCTGCTAGCTACTGCCTAACTAGCTATCTAACTACTGAAGAAAAAAAAATCTCTCCATCCCTCACCGTGTGTTGCTGAATCCGACTCTCAAGGTCAGCCGGCAGAGGAAAGTTTCTGAAAACAAACCACGCGCCTCTCCCCTCCCCCTGCTCCCAGACCCAACACCAAAGGCACACAGGGCAATATCCAACACAGACCCAACAGACAACTGGGGATACAAACCTCACAACGTCACCCCAGGACAAGAAGCTAATGTTACTTCTTACAAAACTTCTTGCACAAGTTTTGTAAAAAGCAGCACAACAATCACCGAGATAAAGTCACTGATTGTATTAGAAAGACAATCTCTTATAGAACGAATGAAACTGTAAGGAGAAGATGATATACCAGATGCATGCATTGCCTCTCAGAGAAATCTGGAAAAGCTGGGAACATGAGTAGACAGCAACCCCCCTAAACTAAACAAAATATAAGTACATCCCTTGCAGCTGAGGAGAAATAAACCCATTCTGGTGGCCTGTAAGCTCGTGCACAGCTGTGCAGAGAAAAACCCTTTGGTCTTGGGGAACAGTAAGTTAACCTGAGTCAGCAATATACCCTGGCAGCAAAGAGGAACACCACCACCCCTAGGAAGACCACTGCAAGCAGATCAAAATAGCAGTCCCTCCCCAGTACTCAACTCAAATGATACTCATTTGAAGCGTTCAGTGCTGGGCTGTCACACAAGAGGGACATGCTCTATACCTACTGGCCAAACTAAAGGGAAAGAAGTGAAGGCACAGGCAATGGAAGTATACCCTTTTACTGAGAAGAGTATAGGGGTGCAGTCCAGTTGTGTATGTATAAGGTGAGAAATGTCAAAGTGAATCTGGAGCTGAACTTGGCAAGGGATGCAAAGAATAACGTGTGTTAGTCAGAAAAAGAAGGTTAAAGAAAGTGATGCCCTTTATGAGCAAGGCAGGTGAACAGGTAAAAAGAGTCAAGGAGTAGGCTGAGGTACTCAACAAATTTCTTGCTTTATTTTACAAATGCAGCTTCTTTTCCATTCACCTCTAGAGTAAATGGACCTCAGAATAGGGACTGGTGGAGCAAAGGTCCTCCCACTGTAGGACAAGATCAGCTTCACAGCCAGTTGAAGAACTTGAATATATACAGATCTATAAAACCTGATGAGATGCATCCCAGAATCATGAGGGAATTGGCTGATTTAGTTGCCAAGCTACTCTCCATGATATTGGAAAAGTCATGGCCATCTGGTGAAAACTCAGGTGACTGGAATAAAAAAGAAAACATTCACCAATCTTTAAAAAGGCTAGAAGGGTGAACCCTGGGAACTACTGACTTGTCAGCCTGCCCTCTGTGCCTGGGAAGATCACAGAATGCATACTCTTAGAAGCTATGCTAAGGCACATGGGAGACAGGGAGGTGATTTGAGAACTGTGGATGTCATGTATCTGAACTTCTGTAAAGCCTTTGAAATGGTCGCCCACAACCTCCTTCTCTCTTAAATTGAAGAGATATGCATTTGAGTGGTTGAGAAATTGTTTGGAAAGTGATACCTGGAGGTTAGTGGTCAGTGGCTTAATATCCAGATGGTGGCTTTTCAGGGGGTGTCCCTCTGGGGTTCAAGACCAGTACTTTTTAATGTCTTCATCAAGGACATAGAGAGATCCACTGAAACTCTCAGCAAATTCAAAGATGGTACCAAGCTGTGTGGTGCATTTGACACACCTGAGGAACAAGAAACACATGGCAAGAAGTGGTCACATGGCAACATCATGAGGTTTTTACAAGACCAAGTGCAAAGTCCTGAACCTGAGCTGAGGCAACTCCTAGTACAAACTCTGTCTGGACAATGAATACATCATGAGCAGTTCTGCCAGGAAGGACTTGGGGGTGCTGGTGAATGAGAGGGTGGATATGAGTACACATTTTATGCTCAAAGGCCAGAAAGCCAATCTCATGCATCAAAAAAAAAACAGGCCAGCATGTTGAAGGAAGTGATTCTCCCCTTCTCCTCCACTACCACTTGATACCACTTGAAACATTGTGTCCTCCATCTCCAATACAAGACAGGGACCAGCTGCAGCAAGTCCAGAGGAGGGCCACACAGGTAATCTGAAGGCTGGAACACTTCTTACAGAAGATGGACTGAGCTAAGGTTCTCCAACCTGGAGAAAAGACTATTCCAGGGTGACCTTATAGCAGCCTCCCAGAATTTAAAGGGGACCTAAAAGAAAGCTGTAGAGGAACTTCTAACAAGGTCTTGTAGTGACAGGATAAAAAACAATTTTGATTTAAATTAAATGTAAGAAAAAAGTATTTCACAATGATGGTGATGAAGTGGTTGTCCAGAGATGTGGTACCACAGGTGCCCAGATGTGTGCTCCACTCCTAGAAACATTCAAGGTCAGGTTGACCTTTGAGCAGCCTGATCTAGTCAAAGATGTCCCTGATTACTGCTGGATGGCCTGTAAAAGGTCCCTTCCACGTCAAACTATTCTACATTCTTTCATACTGGAGAGAGTCCTCTAGGGAACGATGAAGATGGTGAAGTGCCTGGAACATCTGTGACAAGGCAGAGAGGCTGGGAGGTCTGTGAGTGTACACCCTGGAGGAAAGGCTCAGGAGGCTCTTCTTCAGGTGTATACATGTTTAGGGAACTGCATTAAGAAGAAAGGACAAAACTTCTCAGTGGTGTCCAGAGACAAGACAAGAGTCAAGTGACACAAACTGAGATATGTGAAAATAATTCTAAACAGAAGAAAAACTTTTATATTTGTAAGGGTTATCAAACAATTGATAGGGTTTCCTCAAGAGGCTGTAGTATTCCTGTCCATGGAGACACTGAAACCTTCCTGGAAGTGTCTATACAGTGTGAAAGTGTGTCAGTCAGTATCAGTCATTCTGTGATAGGTCTGTCAGAAAACCACCACCAAAAAATAATTGGGAGCAGAAAGAAAGAGTGAAGAATTACAAGGCATAGGATCATAGCTTCATGAATCTGACAAAAAAAGGACTTCTATATTTCTTGCTTTATAAGATATAGTTAGAGCCAGTAGTGAAATAAATGCCACCTGTTTCTTGGTACCTCAGGTTGGTGGAGCAGGAAGTCTTTATTCACACCATTGTTTTCTACCTTATCTAGCAAAATACATATTCCACCATCAGCATCCTCTTTTATTAGAAACAGAAAATGCACAAGTCTGAAGGAATTCCTCAGATCAGTTAGTGATAACAATATTTTATTTGTGTCAAAATATTAAAAATGGAGAGTTTGGCCAGATCAAAACATGTTTGATTTATCTTCATTTGCCTAACTGACTTTCTACTACTCCAGTAGTTCCAGACTACTGCAGCCAAGTTTGCTGTGTTAGAGGTACAATAACCTTTCTTAGAAATGTGTAAAGTTATATTTTTTTTTTTGATTCCTTATTTCAAAATTCTCATGTTTTGCTTTCTTGGTTCTTGATATGTATAGGCACCTGAGATGCAGAAAAATACAGGAAGAAAGCAAAATGGACAACATTACAGACAAGGAGATGATCTGTAACCATTGTTATAAAAGCATAAGATATCCAGAATTTTATACTATGCTGTCAGACTGGGTGAAGTGTTTTGCATTAGACATCTGAAGAATTTAAAATATGCCTTTAAGATGAGATACACTTGTAATTTCTCTTTATAGTATTTACCAGATGCTTAGTTTTGTTTAGTTTCAGAGAAACATTTGGCAATCACAGTATTGGAATAAAGTGCTGCTTTGTTTACCTTTAGCAAATACTGTACTGACATGCAGTTTCGATAGCTTGATAATAAGCACTAATTTGTGGTAAATATTTTGATGACATCTGTAAGCCTTACATTTCTTTTTGAAAAAACACCATGGAAATGACCTCCTCAATTCAATAGTATTACATAGATTTTTAAAATATAGGTCATAGCTTTATTTACACTAGTTGATACTTCAGTCTGTTCACATTCTAAGGAGGTGAGCAACCTCTTCCTGTCCCATATTTAACAAACAGTAGCTTGGTAGTTAAGAAATGTCTCAACCCAGCAGAGAAATCTTTAGTCTTTTCATGGTTTTTCTTTTCTTTGAATGCTCTGAGTATATAAGATGTTTGAATTGGTACCTTATAGACAAAACAATGACTAGCATGGGGGACCAATTTAAAATAGCATAAAGTTTATGAAGGAAGATGATTGTTTTCAGACTACCAGCCGCTGATGCCATTTTAGGTGGTCAGAACATTTTTATTTTGTTTTGATATATAGTATTTTTTATAGTTGATGAAGGCAGAGACTATAAATATAATTCAATTAAAATGTAGAAATACAGAAAATATTTTAAAATTTTATTATGCTTTTGGGGTAGAAATACTGTTAAAATACTGTGCGAGTTCTGGTGCTCAAAAAGCATCTTTGATAGTTTTTTTTTGTCTTCTGTCCTCTAATTTTTTCACTTCCCCTAGGCAGGCAATTCTATTGTTTTTCTATAAAATGAGTAAAAAATATCCAGTTGCTCTAAATTGCTAAGATTTTTTCACTCTATGGATATGGTATACTAAGTCCAAGAAATGCTTCTCCTATATGCAGTTTGAATTTTTAAATTCTTCCATAAATCCACAGACAAGGATGGAGCCTTTAGTATAAATTATAATGAATATGGACTTTCTTTGTGATGCAAAATAATCACCATCACAGGGCTGCTAAAAGAAGATGCCAGCAGCTTCAAATCACTAGAGGTTTGTTCCTTGCTGTAAAGTAAGAACAATGCTATGCCAGAGCTTTGAAGAAAGCTCTGCATAAGGAAAGGGAAATTCTTGAAAATGTTACTAAACTGTTGTGCAAACCCACCAGAGAAAACAGTGTTTTGCCACAAATAATTTTCAGCAGATACCTCTCAAAGCTTTTTTTTTTTCTATCTCATAGTCTGCTGATCAGTAAGAAGACACCTGAACACAAGATGATTTAGGTCTTGTGTTTGACATCATTCATCTTTTATTCAACTGAATAAGTAGTGAAATACCCAGAAGCAAATTTTCCTGTATCACATTTTGATATATCAGACAACACTCATGCCATTGTTGTTTTCATTTCATTAAGCTACTTCCAGAGAAAAAGAGAGACAGAGAGTAAATAGCTCAGCCTTTCAACATGCAGCAGAAAAATGCAACTGTCAATGTGTGTTTCCCTTGCAAGAGAAGTAAAGTTCTACCCGTTACTCATTATTGAAAACTCACAGAGTGAGTTAAACCACTGTCAGTGTTTCTTTCAATGATACCTTACATTTGGTTGATAGTAGTATACACAGTTGAATACTGCCGAACACTTCCTCAAAAGCAAACTTAGTTGAAGCAAAAAAAACATGGTGAAGAGGCAATATAATATGTAAGTAACTTGTATGCAGTGGGATAGACAAGGGTTTCAGTCTCCTCACACATACATGTATCCATTTATTGTTCATCCTTCTTGTCTGCCTACAATCTTTTAATCCTTTAAGGCCTCATATCCCCATAACTCACCAAATACTGACATTTTCAAGTTCATATGTTTTATGATACTTAAAAGTTTCTTGACATGATGTGGTTTGATTAATGACTGGCAGTATTCTAAAATTATGTTGCAAAGGGGCATGCAAAGGTAATCACAGGAACCAAGAGTTTGTGTGGTCCTATTTCCATTGAACTGTCAATACAGAAATCACCAATGAGTGCAGTGTTTAATTATAACTTGGGGAATTCATTTTATGTTATACAGTGATTTTGGCTTCTTAGTATAGATGGCCTTTTTCAGACCACATGCCTTGCAAAATAGACATAATTCTCTCCAGCTTGAAAGTTTATCTGTGATTTCATTCTTTTGTAGATTAGTTTCCAGTTTTGGTAACAAGAAAATCACCTGATTATATTACTTAATAATTTATAAACATAGCATCAGGATCAGATACCTAAAATTTGAAACTTGCAGCATGGTACATAGTTCTTGTCTTGTCTCTTGAAATATAAATGCATTTTACTCTATTTCAAAAGGCAGTAATCTTACTATTTCATTATGCATTGACATGATTAGAAAACATCTTGGGTATTTAGGTTGTCATTGAGCTTGCAACAATCAGGCAGGAGTACCTGAGAAAGTATAGAATAAACCCCATAACACTTAAAATATGAAAAAAACTAGACAAACTTTATCTCCAAAAGGATTTCTTCCCTTATTTGTGAATCCATATCATCACTGTATGGTCAGTGACTTTAGTCCCAGATGTATGTGTTTACAGCCCAAGCAGCTTTTGAAAGAGAATTAAGGGAAATGTAAGCCTTGGAGACCTATTATTTGAAAATTTAAAAAAAAATAAAAAAAATAATCATGTGGTGTCAGAGGTAGATACAATTCCAGACAGAGCAACATGTTGCAAACAGGCCACAGAAAATAACCACACTGGAGACAACTTTTCTGTAATATGGAATCATGGAAAATATACTTCAGATTTTTTTTTTTTTTTTTGTGGTCGTCTGGTCCCGTGCTCTAAGAAGGCACAACTCGTTCAAGTTATTTAGAACTTTTTTCTCTTTGATTTTTTGCATAAAATCAAAGATGGCTGTTTCAAAGCCATTATGACTAATCTCTTCAAATCTCTGACTACCCATGACATGCAAATATTCTCTTTTTACACCTAGGTGAAAACCTTACTCCTGTACATCCTCTCTTCTTGTTTAACTGTACAGCTCTGTGTTCATAGAATCAAAGAATCATAGAGTAGGTGGAATTGGAAAGGATCTAAATACTCACCTAGTCTCAACACTCCTGCCGTAAGCAGGCAAACCTTTTTCTAGGTTGCCTCATTGACCATAGCCTTGAATACCTCCAGAAACTGAGAATCCACAATTTCTCTGGGCAATCTTCTCCTATGCTTCCCCACTCTCACAGTAAAAAATTTCTTCTTAACATCTAATCTAAGACTGCTCTCTTTCAGTTTAAACCAATTCCATTTCTCCTGTCATTACATGCCCTTGTAAAGTTTCTCTCCATCTTTCTCGTAAGCATGCCCCAAATACCAGAAGACATAATTAGGCCACTGTGAAGCCTTCTCTTTTCCAGGCTGAACAATTAGATTTCTCTAGTCTTTCTTTCTATGAGAGGAGCTCTATCCCTCTAATAATATTTGGTGGCTCTCCTCTGGACTCACTCCTACAGTTCCATGTCCTTCCTGTACTGGGGACCCCAGAGCTAGATGCAGCACTGCAGGTGGGGTCTCAGCAGAGCAGAGCAGAGAAGCAGAATTTCCTCCCTGGCCCTGCTTCCCGCAGTGCTCTGGATGAAGCTCAGGACACATTTGGCACTCTGGGCTGTGAGTGCCCATGGCTGGTTCATGTCCAGCGTCTCCTCCACCAGCATCCCCAAGTCCTCCTTATCAGTGGTGCTCTCAATCTGTTCATCTCCCAGTCTTTAGCAAAACCATGGGTTGTCCCAGCCCAGGTGCAGGACCTTACTCTTGATCTTCAGAAATTTCCTGAGATTCTCATGGTCTGACTTCTAAAGACCTCCCAGGTCCCTCTGAACAGCATCCCATCTGCAGATGTATCAACCATACGCCTCATCTTGGTGCTATCTGCAAATTTGCTGAGGGTGCACTTAAACTGATTGTTTATGTCATTAACAAATACGTTGAAAAGGATTTCTCTCAAAGCCGACCCCTGTGGGACACCACCTGTTACTGATCTCCATCTAGAGAATAAGCCATTGATCACTACCCTCTGGATGTCACTTTCCGAACAATTTCTCATTCACTGAACAATCCACACATTAAATGCATATCTCTTTGTGGACATTGAGCTGGCTGGGGTAGACAGTGAGCTAGCCTCAACTGGTCAGGCAGGAGGCATCAACGTAAGGGCGTGGGAAGCAGGATGTTGAGAGGGGAAACCTCTAGCTAGGTTATGATGAGAACAAGATTATGGGAGTAGTTATGTTGATTAGGTGATCCCATATTAGGCAATGTTTCTAGTTCTTGTCTATGATTGGTTTGTAACATTCATTATATAAGGTTATGTTTTGAGTTCTTGTTGATGATTTCCTCTCTTCCCTCATAGGTAACCCTATATATTGTTGAGTTCACCCTATTGCTGGGTCTTTGGAGATTGTCCTGTATGCAGGACTTCTGCCCTATGTTATTTTGCTTGTCATTAGAATTTATTTTCCAGGCTACTCCATCATTCCCATCCCTATTTCATTTTGCAGCTTCCAGCTGGCCTGGTTCTAAGGTCATGACACCAACTCAACATCTCTTCAATTTAAGAGAGAAGGAAGTTGTGGGCGACCACTTCAAAGGCTTTACAGAAGTTCAGATACATGACATCCACAGTTCTCAAATCACCTCCCTGTCTCCCATGTGCCTTAGCATAGCTTCTAAGAGTATGCATTCTGTGATCTTCCCAGGCACAGAGGGCAGGCTGACAAGTCAGTAGTTCCCAGGGTTCACCCTTCTAGCCTTTTTAAAGATTGGTGAATGTTTTCTTTTTTATTCCAGTCACCTGAGTTTTCACCAGATTGCCATGACTTTTCCAATATCATGGAGAGTAGCTTGGCAACTAAATCAGCCAATTCCCTCATGATTCTGGGATGCATCTCATTGGGTGTCACAGACTTACGTACATTAATGTTCTCTAGCTGGTCAAGAACCTGACTTATTCCCAGTGGAAAAAACATTGGTCCTGCATCCACATTCTGCTGTTCATTTGCTCAGTAAGTGTGGAAAAAGAGGTTATCTTTATACTTTCACATTGGATACCTGAGGATAGCAATGCTTTCTCTCACCCTTCCTTTTCCTAAAAGCTGAACACATCCAGATCTTGCAGTCCTCTCCTTGGATGTCCAGTGCTCCAGTCTGGATTGCTACAGTGGCCCCTGGGGGACACACACCATTATGGCCAATGTCTTTGTCATTCAGGGGTAATCCATCCAGGGCAAGAGACCTTCTCAGACCTGCTGACTCCATCCCTGCTTGTGCAGCCCCAGACAGAAGGCTACATTCCTGCATGGGGACACTGCCCATCTGCTGTCCTCAGTGCTAGTTCTGTAGAACTACTTCCACCCAGTCAGCCCCAACCCATTCTGCTGCAGGACTTTTTCTGTCCCAGGGGCTGACTTTGTTTGCTTTTGCTCTAGGTGATTTTCATGCAGTTCCTTCTGCTTGCTTCTCCAGCCTTTCTGTGCCCCTCTGCATATTATCTCTGTCTTCCAATGCATTGACCACTTTTCAAGAGTAGGTATCATCCACAGATTTGCTGAGGTTGTAGTTTATCCAAACATCTAGGTTGTAATTAAGATAACAAAACAAATAATTAAATAGCAGCGAAACAATACTGATCCCAGATCAGCTCTGTGACAGAATCCCATTGTAACTGGCCTCCAGCTGGACTGTGCCACTGTTCATAGACCTTTGATCCCTTAGTCATGCCAATTCACAATTCACATTACACTCCATCTAACCTAATGATACCTCAGCACTTTACTTAAACGTTACTATGTGATACTACGTTGAAAATATTAAATACTGTAGGATGTTATATTTGTTAAACCCCTCATTTTCTGAGAGAAAACAATAAGTTAAACTAAAATTTAAAAAAACATTAAAATCATGACATAGAATGGTAATGAAATATGTGCAGAAATATGAACTTCTAAGTATTTTTGTAAGACGTCCCATGAAGGACATTTAATATCAATAGCATAGGAATTATAGACATTTATGGTTTGTTCTGTGTTTTTAAACTTTTGAGGGGATTTCTCATCCTTTACATACAAGAAGTTATTTCTATTTCTCTGAATTTATCATCTTTGATCCTCATGATTGACTTAGCTATTCCAGAAAGATATTTGCTGAAAGATAGGCACCAAAACTTGTCTCATGATAGCATTGCAATGCAGACAATGACTAAGGGCCTGTTTTCTGTCTGTAAGGTTTAGGAAAAAAAAATTTCCTTCATCACAGAGTAATTACAAAGTAGATGTAAATACTTATGAAGAGAATATGTAGCTCTTAATACAAAACCTACTATTTTCAAAATTTCATTGGTAAAGCAAGTTTCTCTTAGAAATTGTGATTAACTTTATATTCTCCAGCAGAAATATTACTGCTTACAAAGTGCATTAATCTATATCATACCTCTACACAAACTTTAGTGAAAGATGGTATTCTGAAAAATATCTAAACAATTGGATTTATTAAAACAGCATTGTGAGGGCAGCAACAAAACTTCCTTACCCTTGCAGCAATACCTTTTTTGAAAGTAACCTGTAAAGTATAGGGAGACAAGAAGCAAAAAAACTTTATGGTAAATTTAACTGGAAAGTAATTGTTTTCTACATGAATAGAATTGTTCAATAGTCTTTTATGAAATTTCAAAGTAAATCTAATGTATTCACTAAGCTAGTTCTGAATGACAGAACCAAAGTGCACTGCACATGTACAGAGCTATGGCAATCTAACACTAAACCAATGTTCCTGGAAGATGTGAAAATAATTACATGTTCTGCCTGAGCTACTAAGTGGATAAACATTCTGTCTCAGGCTTCTGTAAAGCATGTCAATTTCCAGTTTCCATATTTTCCATTTTCAGTGCACAACCTATTTGAAAATGCTGTGATTTGAAAATGTCTGCTAACAAGGCATCCTGAAAATTGAGCAGATTTCAAATTCTCCAGTGGAAAAGAATTACAGGTGGAAAAAGACCATTCATTCCCTCAGAAGTTACAGCAACGAATGGAAAAAGGAAACTTCTTAATGAGCCTATATCTTGCTAATTGTGCATTTTATGTAGGCATCGTACCATTTGGATAGACATTTGCTCTGAGCAAGAGAAGATTTTATGCTTAATATGACCCATGCACTTCTACATTAGGCCTCCATTTTTATGGGAGAGTGCTTCATCCATTCTAAACAGATCAATCTCCTTTATAAAGGAAATTATTTTAATACCTCAAATAAAGGTATTGTATCTTATTTGTAGAATAACCTGGAAGAAATGTTTGGGAGATGTTAAGTTCAAGATACAGAGTGGTCAGTTCTTCTGGGGAAAGAGTTCTTAAAAATTTTTACCCATTACAAATCAATATGGTCAGTTACCAAAGCACATCCTTCTATTTTCAGTGAAGCAAAACTTTTTGTATATGTCTGACCAATAAGAACGTACTGTGCTGCAGAGGGCTAAGGCAAACACCTTTCAACTTTCAATTTTAGCTTTATTCAAATTGTGTATTGCATACTATTTGTCTCCTTTGCTCCTAAATTAAAAATATTACTTTTGTACATACAGGGTCAGTAGTTAACTTGCTAGTCACCAATATCTAATTTCTCTTATCAACCTTTCACTGGAGATTGTCACAGTTATCGCGTGAATATATGCATTAAAGGGATGAGAGATATTACAGCCTTGTCTCTGAATAAGACAACAGAAGCTGACTTTGCACTGCAAAGAACAAGATGCTCATTTAGTCTTGATTCAGAGAAGTTCTCTGAAGAGAATTGACAGTACTAGTTACATGACTAATGTGGGTCCTTGCTAGAATATCTGCAAATCCTCATTTTCCTTCTATTTTAAAATTTTGTTAGAGTAAAAAAAGTACAAGCAAACTTTTGCTCTTCAGCATGTGAAATGCTTTTCTTCCATAATTAATGCTACTTCTGAGTGGTAATTAATCTGATAAATAATTTTGCAGTATAGTTAGTTTATTGTGGTGTTTAAATAACTATGAGAAGAAGAAAGGAAGAACCGGGATCAGAGTAAATATTCCTCATCTGTTTGTTGGATGCAAGAATCACCTATTTCATTCCGTGGAATGTAGCATGAGACCAATCTAACCCCATCTCTGGTAAACAGGCAATAACTTAATCCAATAAGCAGTGTTTCTTCTGGCTCTTCATGGTTGTTCAGTTCTGATACCTAAAGAGTAAAAATTCCATTCTTTACACTCTCTTCATATACTCAATCTTACTTGCAGCTGTCACGATTTAACCTTAGCCAGAAGCCAAGCCCCATGTAGCCTCTTTCTCACTCCTCCACCAGTGAGACAGAATCAGAAGGGTAAACAGTAGAAACTCATGGATTAAGATAAAGATAGATTAATAGGGAAAGCAAAAGCTGCGCACACAAGCCAAAAAACCAAGGAATTAATTCAGTGCTTCCCATGGGGAGACAGGTGTTCAGCTATCTCCAGAAGAGCAGGGCCCCTAAAGTTTTCATGCTAAAGTTTTCATATGTCTAGCCAACAAGAACATCTTATGTTGCACAGGGCTGGGGCAAATAGCTTTCTACTTCAAGTTTTAGCATTATTCAATTTTTATAGTACACACTGTTTGCCTCCTTTGCTCCTAAAATGATTTAGAATGTCAAATATCATCACTCCAAATGTTTCCCCCTTTCTCTTTCTTCTCCTCATTTTATATACTTAGTATTACGTCATATAGTCTGGACTCTTTGGTTGGTTGTGGACACTTGCCCAGACTATGTCTCCTAATTTCTCATGCACTCCCAATCTCCTCATCAGCGTGCCAGTACAAGAAAACAGAAAAGGCCTTGGCTCTGCTCACAGAAAATAGAAGTATCTCTGTTACCATTACTGTGTTCAGCACAAACATAAAGCACACACCTGTACTGGCCAGTGTGAAGAAAATTAACTCTACTGCAGACAAAACCAGCACAACATGAGAGCAAAAAATTAGATAATTATGACTAAAGTCACAACTCTATTGTCTGTCTGAACAGTTTGTTTATTCTCTCAGTGATATTGCCAAGTTTGAAACGTGACTTTTAAAGCTCTGCAATTTCTTGTAGAAGTCTGTATCAGTTTCCCTCTCCCCTCACCTTTATTTTCATTATTCCTCATTATTTGTCTGTAATTAATACTGATGTCAAAAACCACTATGCTCCTGGCAACAGTCTGTACAGACAAGAAAGGAAAAGAGATAAAGAGAAGATCTCTGAATAATGAAAAAATTTCTTGGCTAACAGTATAGCATTATAACAACCCACATAATCCATGGTGGTTTAAAGATAATGGATTTAGATGTTTGGAATGCATGGAGAAATTGAACAGAATAGCTACTGTAAAGTAAATTGGCTTTTAATTGCTATGCCAATCAATATAAACATTTTAACTTTTTGTTCAAGTAGGTTTAAAGATGTCTCTTAATATCTTGCAACATCCCAAGTTTACTTTGTAAATTGATTAAAAGTATGGAAAGCTTTCATGAATAAGCAATATTTTTTTTTTATTTTTTTTGTCTCCCAGTGCAGCGGTAATTTTCTGCATGAAGCGGTAACAGTTAAAAAATACAGAAATGCAAATTGTTACAGGTTTATATGGGTTTATGGAGAACCTTCATTTTTATATACTTTTATTTGTCCTATGATGATTTTCAGTTTGGAAATGGCAGTGTCCATTCACCAGTTTTAGCCATTTTACACTTACTATCTTGTTCTGAACTTACGAATTCTCTTCCTCTAAGGGTAGCAGGGCTTTAGCCAAATGAGTTTTTTGGCTTTGATGAGTGTTTTCCTTTATTTGGTTGTCCAATATGAATTTTTTTTGACCCCATGGCACCTTCCTCTGCACTTCCACTTGTCCTGGTATTTGCACTCTGAGCTGTAACAAGGGAATATCCTGTCCTCCCCCTGCCTGGAACTGCTCTTTTCTCACTCTGTCTGGCAAAATGCTCATCACCCTTCAGCCTCACAGAAAGTAACAACACTTTCAGAGTAATTTCCATGGCATAATGTCTTTATGAAAGAAAAAGAAAAAAAGAGTTAAGGAAGAAACAATAAAATACAGACATACCACTCCCTACTACTTGCTGGGTACATCATATGGTTTGTATACAGTTTCCATACTGAAAGCTTCCCTTCAGCCCCTCAGTAATGCACCGTGTGCATTACCCTAGAATCATGCCACATATTCTTTTATGAGGTTTGGCATGCCATAGAATGCATTCATGCACTTCTTAGCAAGTCCTAATCAGTTGCATTTTTTTTCCCAGAGACTGGGAGCTACCGTGCTTATTGCTCATCAACAGTTTAATGTACATGCTCTAGATTAAAAAATATTTTCTTAAATTTATAGCCATACTAGTAAGATGTATTTACTTCATAGGAAGGCTTCTTTTTGTCTGACAACTAGTGCATTAATTAAATCCATTTGACACGAGTAAGCAGTTTATTTTCATGTTTCGCTAAACAAGTTTAATAATAATTGCATGTACTGTGCAGTTTAGGAAGAGTCTTTTATTTCCTTTGTGCATCTCTTCAACATGATATTTGTTTGAAATGGTTTACTGTGCATTATTCAAGGGCCAGTAAGCACTAAAAATTGAGTTATATAAAAAAAGAGGTAATTCCTCTGTCAGAAATACATTTATTTGAGAAATTTCACAGTATAAAATTTTATGAATTGACATAAGGAAATAGAGTTTGGCTCTGAGATATTGACAGTTACACACATACTGGCAAACAATGATTTGTGTTTCCTTTGTTTTTTTCATGTCATTGTGGAAACAATCAATCACATTAACCAATCTTCTTTCCAATGTTTTAATCACAATTAAAATGCATTTTAATAAAAAACCCCACAAAACTCCTGTATATCTATGTTATTAGAAGAATAGAATGCAAAGAGAAACAAACAAAAAACCCCTAAAACAAATAAACAACAACAACAAAATGCAAACCAAAACAAAGAAAACAAAATCAAATTTAAAATCAAAATCAAAACCAACAAAATAAAATTAAAACAAACAAACCACTGAAACACAAAAAAAACCCCAAAACCCCCCAAAAAACCAACAAAGAAAAAAACACCAAAAGAAACCCCCCACACACAACCTCAAACCTAAACCCCTACAATCTTCCTTTCAGTTAGGGATTTTGTAAGTAAAAGACATGGATCTTTATGAGACTGTGTACTATTAAATTTAAAAGACTGACTGGACAATGCCTCTGAATAGTGTTGCAAATGTTACTGTCTACAAATGCAATAGAGTACATTTCTGTTGTGCAAAAATTCTTAAAACATCTTATCTGCATTACAAAGAAAATTCAAGATAACATGCATAGCATGTATATGAGACCTAAAATGACGGACATGCTGAATATTTGGGTCCCAATAGTAGTCCATTAAAATTAACATCTGTGTTCATGATCACTTGATCATGAGAAAAAGACAGCACTGTCAGCTAAGCAACAAATAGCCAGGTCCAAATAGTGGCCTAAAATCAGTTTAAAATATTTAATCTGTATGTTTGATGACGTCTGAGCAGGATATTCTAACAGCAGCTGTTTAAACATTCTGAAAATGATTCAGCCTTCTCAATTTTTTTTTCTAATTTTTTTTTTTTCTGTTTTTCCTTGGAGTGTGCACTGGTCTCAATCAAGATATCTGCCAGTTCTTTCTGGTCAAAAAAATAGTCTAATTTCATATGTGATTTTAACTTGTTACTGTACCCTTGATGGCTGTGACACTTAACTATTTTTGTTTTGCTCTCCAATTCCTAATTTTTCCATGAATGTAGCTGGGTTTCACCTTTTGCAAGTAATAGCATATAGTGCAACTGGTTACTGACAAAGCTAATAAATAAAAAGAAACTTATACCTGTAGGTAATTAAATTAGACTTGATGAAAGTTGTAGAGATTAATGCATGCAATCAAACTATGTGCCTTAATCACTTCCACTGTCAGCTATAATTTATGGCAGAGCATCCTTACAACAATTCACTTTATCTAAACTTTAAAGGTATGCATATGCAAAAAGAAATGATACTGCAATTTGGGTTGGTATCTAGTGCCTTCTGACAGATTCAACAACAACAAAACAGTGTTTTTTACCATCAGCAAGCAATTCTGAAATAGTCTATTTAGGCATTCATCACCTAAATGTACATAAACAAAGTTGACATGGGTCCTGAACTATTAGGAAATCTAGAGAGATTGACCCACAGATGTCTGGCATGAAACATTTTAGAAGTCAGACATTCATTTCACAACACTTCCTGCTGTGCTATTGCTTACTGACTTTTTATTCTGCTGTTTTTGTTCAAACAGACTTTAAAATCAACATTCATGATTGCTGTATATGTAATTCTACCAGAGAAATAAAAAAAAAAAAGAAGTTGATGCATGACATAAAGATGCTAAAAAAGGAAATTTTGGCCTGCTACAGTAAAAACACCTTAATTTCAAAAAATGTTTTCATTGAGGTGGCATTTTAGACACCAATAAAGAATTCAGTTATTTTGTTGAAATATGCAAGTAGAATTCCATCATTTTAGCAAATATATTTATGCATATTCACTTATTTGCCGTAACTGCTGTTGAAAGAGATCAATTAATTTATCACAATTTTGTAATATACGTATTTATGAGAATTAGGTCAATAATCTACAGCATTTTTAATCTGAAAGACCAAAGAGAAAAAATATATCTTCACAATTCTGTGACAAAAAATATTCATTACTGCAAACAGACTGATGCAGAATAGAATTCGTATACTGATACATTTGAAAACTGAGACCTGGGCACGCACAAGACTGGAGGCAACTTATTCATGCAGTGGCTGACACACTTGTTTCACAAATTGTGACAAAGCCATTTACCTTAAAAAAGCAGATTTAAGTTGCAAATTCTATTTTCATGCAGATGCTTACTGCAGGGAATGCTTAAATTCAGGATAGAAACAAGATTTTAAACATACATTTTTTCTGTCCTTGAAGTTATATCCTTTGCTGAATGCACTGTCTTTCTTGATGGGCATGGTTTTCCTCCTTTATCTATAAAGAAAGCCTATAGACATCTGTGAACTCTGCTTCTTTGTCTTAGTATTTCAGATTTAAAGTTATTGCATCTTTTCTCTACCAGTAGGTGCAACCACCTCACCAAATCTGACCCTAGGTTTCTACTAAACTTTAAGCAAAAACTTAAAAGTTTCCGATTTCAGAATTTTTGCTTAAGACATTGTGGTGGGTTGAACTTGGCTGGAGGGCAGATATCCTTTAAACTGCTCTGTAATTCCCCATCCTCAGCTGAATAGGGGAGAAAAAATAAAATAAAAAAGTCACAATAAGGACAGGGAAGACCATTCACCATTTACTGTCACAAGCAAAACTGATTTGACTTGCAAACACTAATTTAATTTGTTTCCAGAGTAGGGCAATTTGAAGTAAAAACAAAACTAAAAACATATTCCTCCCCTCCCTGTCCCTCCTTCTCAAGCTCAACTTCACTCTAAATTACATTTTTTTTTTTTTTTTTTTTACAGTGGCACAGGGGGATAAGCAATAGAGACTGTGGTCAGTTCATTGTCTGTGGTGCTTCTTCTTCCTCGCATCCTTCCCCTTCTCCTGTTCAGGCTCCTGGCAGTCCTCCAGGAATTGCTTTAGTGTGGGTCTCTTTCCACAGGATGCAGTCCTTCAGGAACAGACTGTTCCAGTATGAACCTCTTGAAGAGTCAAAAGAACTACCAGCAAGCCTTCTCCAATGTAATTTTTTTCATGGGGTAACAGCCTATTCTGTTGCTCCAGCATGGCGTTGCTCCACAGGCTGCAGGTGCATATCTACTCCCTCATGAACCTCCATGGGCTGCAGGGCGGGCATCCTTCCTCACCAGTCTTCAGCACAGGCTGCAGGGGAATCTCACAGCCTGGAGCACCTCTTTCCCCCTCCTTCTGCACTGACCTTGGTGTCTGCAGAGCTGTTTCTCACAGATATTCTCACACCTCATTTCCAGCTGCCGCTTCACAGCAATTTATTCCCTCTTCTTAAATCATATTATTGCAGCGGTGTCACCATCACCACTGATATCTTATCCGTGGCCAGTGATTGGTCCCTCTTGGAGTCAGGCAGCATTTTCTGTGTCAGATATAGTGTAGGCTTTTGGTATCTTCTCACAAAAGCCACCTCTGCAGCCCCCAGACACAAAAATCTTTGCAATGTAAACCCAATCCAATGAAGTCATCAATGAAGTCTGAAAGCAGGGAGATTTGATGTTCAATAAAAGGCTAAATGTAAATTTCTTCCCTAGTCTAAATATCAGTTAAAAGCCCAAATGATCACTTCCTGGAAAGATTTCAGTATAATTTCAGCTCATTTGTAAATGCTATTAATCCATTGACACAAAGTGCAGCATAATTTGACATTTAATGTTGCAAGAGTATGTTTTCTCAGAAACCTGGACAGGTCTACTTAGTTTTGATGGAACAGATACAGTTCTAGATTCAGTATTTTTAGTTAAGGGGAAAACTGATTCTTGTAGGTACATTTCTTGAAGTAACATCAACCATAAGCCATCCCTTACATCCGTTTCGACTCAGCCAAAAAAAAATCTGTCCTTTGGGAATTCAGACATATTGAAAACTGGACTATTATCTGTTTGGTAATTTTTTTTTTTTTTAAATCAGGATTTTTTTAGTATCTTCTTATCATCATGTCCCTTTTAAATATTATGATGGAATTTATTTTATTTGATTAAGAAAAAGGCATTTTAATCTGTAAGTGTAATTTTAATGTGGTCATGAGAGATAAAATACACAAAAAAATAAGTGTGTAATGTGGAATAACATATTCAAGCATTATGGATCTCAGCCACCTCAACCAATAATGCCTTATTTCACATTGTTGCTGTTAGGATGTATTTCAAGGCCATAAATAAAATGAGATCAATTTTCCTAGCATAAACCTCTGCATTTGAATAACAATATGTTTGACAAAAAAAAAAAAAAAAAAGGAAACTTTTCTCTCTTTTTCTATGTCTTATAAATTTATGCCCATTCATGGAATAACATTTATGTTACCCCCAAAAATATTAAAGATTGCATTGTTCTCCTAATGAATTTTGTGTATGAAAAAAAAATTGTCTGATTAATCACAGCATTGCAAATTTTATTTGGCAAACCCCACTCTGACATGAATATGCAGTTGTGCACTTTGTGCTGAGTGTGGCTGCTCTTATCACTGCTGGGATCATCTAGTATCTCAGAGCTGTCATAGCACAGAGGTTACTTGAGATAAATCACTTAACAGCAGCTGCAGGCCCTTCCAAAGTAACAGATTAGATACAGTACATGCAGGGTAATGCAGAGTGAAGCAGACTGACTGAATATTCTGGAATCTAAATCAGCATCATCCTCCTCCCCAGTTAAGGCTCAGACCTGGCAAAGTGTCATAGAAACTGGTGAAGATCATTCTTCAATAAGGTCAATGTAGTCTGGAATAAGAATGTATTGAGCCAGCATAGCAAATACAATGGCATTGTGGACATTTTTTTGCTGCTGTTTTCCTTTTCTGACAGGTTAATTCTTTATCCTGTTTTCACTGTTACACCAATATAGTTGAAGACCCCTTCCTGTGCACAGTATTGCTCTCTAGAAGGGAGTAATTGCCACAGGAAAAACCCAAACTGAATTGTGAATAAGGCTTGTATAGCTTAAGTCCAGAATACAGTTAAGTTTATGCAATTCATAATTATTTCATTGCTGGTCTGAGATTAATGAAAGAAAGCTTTATTCAAATAAAATTTACAGACAATGAAGTCAAGTTTCAGCTAATAATTTACAAAGGAAGAGTAGATCAAAATATACAAGGGTTTATTTAGAAACAGATACTCCTGCCTAACAACAGGGTACTGACATCACTACCTTCTTTTAAACAAAATCAAGAGAACTTGTCAGTACCCCTACCTTGCAAGTCCTTTGATTCTTTTATGTGTTATAGGATGTGTTCTAATAAGAATGCAACATATTTGTGTGGAGGGGCATCTGGGTGGTGCTTAGTTGCCAGCTTGGGTTAGGACAGGAAAGATATGGCACTGAGACATTTGGATAGATATAAATACAGATTGATTTCTGTAAATATGTAGCTAGGTTCATAACTGCCAATCCATTCTCAGAGGTAGAAGGAATATAGCTAACAATTTGGCCCTGGTCACCAGTCAACACCAAGTTACATCAGACATTTTTGATTTAACTTCTGCAAAGCTTGCCTTTAATCTGAACTGACAGGACAAATTACATGCTTGAAATATTTTTACATGCCCTATTTTCAAAGGATCATTGTTTATTTCCATTTATTCTTTATTAAAATCTTCCTAGAGGAGAAAGGGTAAATTCTTCAATTTGTAGTTCATATTCACCTAGCTGTGGCTTTGTTTTCCTGGATGAATCCTATCTAAGTAAAAGACAAACCTAGAGAATTTTCATCAGAATATTCAAAAAATGTAGGGATGGTCACAGCTAGGTCTTGGAAAACAGCCAGTTAACATGAGAAAGTTTCCCATTCAGGAGTTGTTAAATCATGGCATTTCAAATGAACATAAAAGTAGCTCTTTCATTTACTAAATCTTAATGGTTATAGTCAGATGAAGAACACTCAGAAAGCTATTGGATCAAGAGAGGAGAATCATGGTGTACTATAAAAAATGGCAGTTGTTTGAAAACTCTCAAAAAAGATATCTCTGGTGACCAAAGGAACATGCTACTACAAGAAGCTAGCAAAAATAGGTATTTATTTAAAAAGAATGACTGTGCTACCATGGTATACAGAATTGTATTTTTTTAAAAAAAATAGTGATTGGAAGCTGAGCAGGGATATCCCACATATTTACAAAGAGAAACCATTTGTATGAGAGAAATGTCAGATACTTTATAAAATTCACTGCCAAACCCCAGTGACTTTCTATCATCATTCAGAAACTGAGAAAGAAATAATGTTTAGTTAAGTTGGCATTGTCTAGATGTCTGCTTTCCTTAAATGCAGTAAGAAAGAGTTTATTTTACAGTTCTGCACAAATTCTGTTTTTCAGAAATACCTATGCTCTGTGCTGTGTCAGATTACTCTCTCTTTGATACGGCTGCTTAATCTGTTGGACAGTCTTTAATAAAACACACTGGGGTCTTTTGGATCTTGTGCTAGACAAAAGTCAGTGTTCATTGATAGACAAAAGGCAAGATCAGAAATTCAGATTTTCACTATATTTGTAAGCCTGAAGGGTTAGCGTGATGGGCTCTAAAGCCAACAGTGATCAAATATTTAGATATAGTCCATACTTTAAATGGTGCATGCGTGGGAGATTTGGTGAACTTCCACACCCATTCACTTGTTTCTATGGGTGGAAGTGGGACATCCTCCTACTGTCCAGAAAATATTAGTCCAGAAAATAATGCAGTCATTCCCACATAATAATTCATAGTTATCTTCTTATGTTTCCTGCATACCAGATAAGTGTACCCTTTCCTGTTATTTTCTGTAAGTAGACAGCATTAGCCCATTTTCCTTTCCCTTACATTCTCTTCCTCGCCGAAGATAAATGCTCTCTCATTTTCACATGCACTCCTGCTCCCAGCTCTCATTACAATCCTGGCTGTGCCTTACATCTGGGAAGCTGAACATGCCACTATCTGTCCTCAGAACCAAAGAGCACTAGAATACTCAATAAACCAAGAGAGTTATCTGACCTATATTACCCGACAGACCATGTGTATGTCATTTTTTTAAAGCACCTTGCATGCCTCTTCCAGCCAAGAGCCTTCACATATTCCATCCACTTTGAAATAAGCATCCCTTGTGTACCAGCATGTACACCTTTATGCATATTTTACCATGTACTCTTGTTTTAACTGAACCAAAACGATGTTCTTCTGACACTTGCAGACTTTAAAATATCTTTGACTGTCAAGAGTCCCAAGACTTTCAGACACATAGTTAATGTGATGCCCTAAAACATACACAAAAGACAATTGTGTGTGTGTGGTAAATGGATTATAAATTTCACAGATTTTAGTCTATGCACCTCAGCACTACAAGAGTTACAGACTATTGTTTATTCTACATTATTCTAAAAATAATGTCCCTCTCTGAAGCACTGTAAGTAAGTTTTATAGAATTTAAACTAAGTTTTAGCTAAGTTTAGGGTGACCTTCAGCTAAACAAGTGGCTCTTGCATAGAGCAGGGAAGCCACAAGAAATTTACGTTTTAGACTAAACAACATGGTTTCCCAAAATCAGAAAAGACACTTTAAATAGTGAATTTCCATTCTATTCACCTTTGTTAATGTAATTTCTCTGCCTGTCCTTCAAAGAAAAGAAAACAAGCCAAAATGTTAATAATGAAAGTTTTAATTGTCACTCATCTTCATCTAGAATTTCTTCTAGATTCTGCACCTTCTAAAACCATGCCAGACTTTAATTCAAGCTGTACTACTCCCGAAATTGGGGGAAAAAATTGGGAGTCCTCTGAATCCTCATGCCTCCAATTCAAACAGTGGGTAGAGAGGGGCAGGGGGATGTTGGCAGTAGTACTCTAATGCTGTCAACAAAAGTGCTAAAAAAAAAAAAAAAAAAAAAAAACCAAAAAAAAAAAAAACCCACCAATAAAACCCCCCAAAAAACCCTACCCCCCCCCCCAAAAAAAAACACCCCCAAAAAACCCATGGTTTTCAAATTTTACATTAAAAAATATGCCTTCAGTCTGAAGTGTGACAGAGAAGTAATTCAAATGTATTAGAAGTCACAGTAGTTATTCAAATATTCTGTGATTTCCTTCAAAATGTAAGAGCAAGGAAGTAAGAAGCTTGAAACACCTTTTTACTTTCCTCCATATTTTTTTCCTTTTTCTCATAATTCATTGAAGGAAACATTTGCTGCTAATGTTTCTTAGGTAAATTACTGGCTCAGGTAGCTTAAATCACAAACCACTTAAAAATAAAACATTAAGAGATGAACTTAACACAGAAATTTATAATGACAAATTCTAAAGCAGAGGCTTGAAAGTGTATTTTCTATATCATTTTGCCTACCCTACCCTTGAAAACTTATTATAACCTTATACAATTAAAAAATTAAACTAAACCAAAACAAAACAAAAAGAAAACAAGACATTATCTTAATTTCCTTTGTCTACTGTTTATGTCTCCTTTTTAACTTTCAGTTTTAGGAGCATCTTACATGTTTTCAGAAATATTTAGAATTATTATTTAGTTAGATAGCTATACCATATGTCATAGTAATAATGGTTTTGCAAGTTAATTTTGAGTTAGGAGTGTTACTCATTTTATTTTCCATCCAAGATGCTAAGACTACAATAGGAGAGACAAAGAATTGGTGTCATTGAATATATTATTTTTCTCTGCCTGGCCAAGTTAAGAAAAAATTGAAAAAATGCATATTCCTGTTGGAAGTTGGGATCTATCTCTTAGCTATCCATAAGTGAAAGGACTCCTTCTTTTTCTGCTTTTTTTCTGTTATTTTGCTAGTCAGAATTTAATAGCAGTACTCATATGGCACAATCTTTTTTTATTTTTCCCTCCCCAAGCATAGCAAAAAAGCAGCCTACTACCTTTCCAAAAATATATTTTCTAATATACTGAAGAAAATGTAAGTTCCTATTTTCATACACACTGCTTTTTTGAAATGTACTTTAAAATGCTAAACATAAAAGCAGGAACAACACTTTATTGACTCAAAGGAGTCTTTGTGTAATAGCACCAAAATTCTCACCACGTTAATATCTGTCTCAAATCTTTCCTTTCTCCTTATATTGGTTTTGCATTACTACTGGTTTTGGTAGCAGGGCTGGCTTCTATAGTATGATGCTAAAAGTTTCTTTGATATCCAGCAGAGCAATACCTGGTGGCTCCCAAGATGGACGTGCTGCTGGCCAAGACTGAGTCAGTTGGAAATAGTGGTAATGTCTGAGTGATAACATATTCAAGAAGGAAGATAAGTAAATAGTTGTGCTTTTGAAATTGTGACCTGAGAAGACCAGAGCAAGAACAAGTGAGAGGAACAACTTTGCAGACACCAAGGGCAGTGGGGAAGGAGGAGCAGAAGGTGCTCCAGGATGAGCCAGAGCTGCGATTCCTCTGCTGCCCATGGTGCAGCCCATGGTGAGGCAGTTGTGCTCCTGCAGGCCATAGAGGACCACAGAGATCCACCTAGAGCCCATGGAGGAGCCTCCTGCTCCCATGAGGAGAGGGATGTCTGAGAGAAGGCTGTGACCCTGTGGGATCCTGGCCTGTGGAGAGAGGGACCCACTCCCAGGCTGGAGCAGCCTGTCCTGAAAGGATTGCACCCTGTGGAAGACTGACCCACACTGCAGCATTTTGAGGAAGACTGCTGTCTGTGGGATGGACTCGTGTTGGAGAAGTTCTCAGTGAGCTGTATCCTGTGGGAGGGACCCTACGGTGCAGCACAGGAATGGCTCCTCTCCTACAGCAGTAGGAGAAGCCACGGGTGATAAACTGACTGTAACACCCATGCCTCTCCCTGTGCTGCCGGGGTAGGAGGTAGAGATAGAAGGAGGGAGGGGTGTGGGGAAGGTATTGTTAAGGGCTTACTCTACTTCTCACTACTATCTCATTATCCTGCTCTGATGTTGTTAGCAATAAATTTACTTCATATCTCTAAGTCAAGCCTGTTTTGCCCTTGTTGGTAATTGATGAGTGATCTCTCCCAGCCTTTGTGTCAACCCATGAATCCTTCATTAAAGATTAATCCTTCCTCTCCTATGTCCTGCTGCAGAGAGGAGCAAGGGAGTGGCTTTTGTGGGTGCCTGGCATCTTGCCCACATCATCTCTACTACACCCCTCATTCTTTTTCCCATCCAGAAAAATTATTTCAGTTATTGTTAAAAGTTTGGACTTCTGATTCGTGCACAGGTTATTCAGATAACTAAATACATTGAACCTGCCTTCTTTGAGAAGTTTTCATTAGACAGAATATGAGAATACAGTAAACTTCCTTGTGGTCTTGGAAAAAATTATAGAAATGTTCCATCAGTGTTCTATCACAGTGTTCCTGGATGAGAACCATAGAAGTCTTGAAGAAGAATTGGATGTCCATAGCTTTCCTTATACCTAATTACTCTTTAAACACTTCTTAGACAGCCTGCACTGCTGAGGGCTCCCTGTTTTAACTTGACTTTACCCTGTTGGGTTAAAGTTTGGATAGAATAGAATAGAATAGAATAGAATAGAATAGAATAGAATAGAATAGAATAGAATAGAATAGAATAGAATAGTTCCAGAGCTACAACTATCATCTGCTCCAGCCTGATCACTTCAAGTCTGATCAAAGTCAAAGCATGTTTTGAAGGACGTTGTCCAAATACCTCTTGAACTCTGACAGTCCTTGGCCATCAACCACTTCTCTATGAAACCTTTTCCAGTGTTTGATGACTCCCTTGATGATTCCGAATGTCAAGTCTGATCTTCTCATCTGTACTGTACCTAGAAACAGGGAGAAGATATAAGCATCTTCTTGTCTATTTTCCCTTCTTAGGAAGCTGCAGAGAGCAGTGGTGTCACTTTTCAGGCTCCTTTTCTTCAAACTAGACAAGCTCCAGTGATTAGACTTAGTCACTCCTCACAGGACATGTTTTCTAGTGCTTTCACCAGCTTTGTTGCACTCCTACAGATGCATTCAAAGACCTTAAAATCCTTAAATTGTGAGGCCCAGAACCACAGTACACACAGTACTCAAGGTGAGGCTGCACCAACACTGAATACAATCAATTGGGCTGTTCTCCAGCCACTCCTCTACCCAATTTAAGCTTGGGTTCAGTGTTATTCTGTCTTAAATGCAGAATCTGACACTTCTTAAATTTCCTGTCATTGATGATTACCCAATGATGTGAACTACCCAGCTCTGTCTGCAAAGACTTCTGTCCCTTAAGCACCTCCCAGGTAAGTATCATTGATAAACTTGCTGATGGAACACTGTCATTTTGCATATAGACCATATACAAAAAAGTTGAACAGAACTGTCTCCAAAGTTAAGGCTTGAGAAACACCACTGGCTAGCTGCTGGCCAGATGCAGCCAGTTCTTTACAGGTGGACACCTCGTTCAGAAGATGACTCTTACAGACAGTATGAAAAATATTATTTAAATCCAGATAAACTACATTCACTGTGCTCCCTTCATCCACCAGCAGGATGGTGATATCTTACTCTTGAAAGACATTGAATTAGATAACATTTTCCTTTTCTGAACCCATGTTGACTGTGCCTGATGTTTGTGTTGGACTTTAGCAGAACTCAGTTTCAGCTTTGAGAAATATATAGTTGAGCAATTTGGGTCAGCTCCTCAGAAATTACTGTTCTAGACTCTTTGTCTAGACCTTTTACTTTAGAAATAGTTAGACACAACCTGCACAGTTGAAAAGGTAAGGGTAAATTGCAAATATGCCATAATAGCCATATCTCCTGTAGAAACAAAATGTATGCTCCAGATGGTTAGACAATTTATGGCACAGATTTGGGAGCATGCTCTGAGGCTTTAATGATTATATTGAACCATATCTTTATTCTTTTTTGTTGCTGTTTCCTAAAGGCTCTAAACAAAATTTCCTTAGGAATAAATTTTAGGCACTATTTATAATAATCTTTTAACACTTTTTTTACAAATTAAAATACTTGTGCTCAAAATTTAGTTACCAAATATATTAGAGACACTGCAATTTCCAAATGTTCACACAGAGGATACCACGGATATTCTAATTAGGATGACTGGTTTTCATTTTTACTGTTGTCTATTCAGACCATAATACTGTGTATAATGCTTAATTCTGAAAATGACAACAAGTTAAAATTCAAAAGAAATTCTTTCTTTTTTCAAGGCATCAAATAAACATAAATATTTGTTTGTCATGACATTCCAATAGGGGATCTTTATAAATTTTTAACATCTTTAGAGAGGAATGAAACTAAAAGATATATTAACTTGAGATGACAAATAAAGTCACCTCAGTAATCATATAATAGTAAATAATAATGAACATTAACTAAAAATACAAGAAAGTTGCTGGATTTATGATTAGGAAATATTTCTAAATGCCTTGAAAAATAAGACTTTTAAGATGCTAGAAATCAATTGCAAATCTAAAGCCTTCTGTGATGAGAAATATCTGCTTACATCAGTAATTTGTATATCTGACTTTCATAAATCCTTGAGTTAGATGGTAAAGAGTATGACTTCTGAAAGTGAGTCTGGTACTTTGATTTATGAAAATATAGTAGAAATGAAACAAAAAAAAGAAGAAAAATAGGAAACCTGGAGATACGATACGCAGCAGTGTAAATGTAGGGGGAAAAGCCAAATATCTTGAAATATACATCATGCTCTGAGATAAACCCTCTTCCTGTTTCTTCTGCAGATGGAAAAATACAGTGCAGCACCACCTGATCCACATGCTGGGCATACCAGCAGCATTGTTAATGTAACTCAGGTTGAGTAAGAGTGACTTCACAGAGGTAACATTGTTCTGTCTCTTGGATTTGAAGAAGCAGAATCTTGTGAATATTCATACTATATGTTGGGCTTTACTGCGGAAGGAAAAAAAAAAAAAGAAGACAATTTCTATATAGAAATGGAAAGTAGAGTTTTCAAGCAGACATTCAAGCAAGCACGAATAAAGTCTGTGTGATATCTTAGTGGAGAATAAGTCTTGATCCAGCTGTAAACCCTGAAGTGAATTTCATCCTTACCAAAGTACAAATGCACAAACGTCACCTAATTTGTTTTGTACTTGAAAGATCAAAATAGTAAGGCACAATTCAAGGGTGAAATACATAAACATTGCTGTCAAGAATATAGTTTTAGAAAAGTGAATATTCACCAAGGGGAGGACGAAAATCTATCAGTAAAGGCACAGAACTGACATCTGCTCCTCCTTCTGCCCAACCCTAAAAAATGCTACTTGTCTCTTCACAGCTCCACCCTTCCCAAAATAAAGTTTACAAGATGAATTCATCATTGAAGACTAAAATAAGGATAATTGAAGAAATACTGACAGTTGCAAACTCAGCTAAATATGAAAACTGCAGAATTACAAAAAAGCTAATCATTCACTAAAATTAAAGAACAAACTTAAAAGCTTACCCAATAGTTATAATCATGAATATTTTTTTGCACATCAGTAAACAGAGACATTTAAAACTTCATTCCTTCATTAAACCAGCATAATTCTTTTATTTCTAGGAATGGGACAAAAATTAAATTTGAAGCCTTAGTCATGTACTCCTTAACTTCAAATTCTTCAGGAATAAAGAAGATAAGACATGTTGAAATTATGTTCTATCTATTTTGAGTCTGCTTGCACAAATGTAAGCCTTTCCATGAGGAAAAATTTTTCACTTTGTGGCAATGCTATTGGATTATGCCCATCTAAAGCAAATGTTGCTGGGTAACACATTTAAAATAGCTGTATTTGCTGACATTTGGAGTGGGTCAGTGAGGAAGGGTATTTACAATATGTGCTGTTGTCTTGAACTAGTACAGAACCACCAGAAAGTTGTGGAAAGCAGAGTTTCAAAAATTTTCCAACACAAACGAAATAGATCAAGATGACCAAGGTCATGAAGAAGGCATTGGAAATTTTTGTAATGCAAAAACAGCTTGTATCATGCATCTTTTCAGCTAAAATTCTTTGATGAAATTCATTGTTCAAATCCAAACAGTGCACAGTAAGTGCTGCAAAATATGTATTTGAAGTAATGGAGTGAATCATGAGTATATCCAACCCATGTCACTCTGTAAAAGATCAGAAATATTGTCCAGGGCTCTGCCTAAAACTAGAACATCCTGCAGAAGTGGGAATATGACCTGGAAGACCTTTGTTGGATAAAGCACCATTCTTTACTTATATGGACTGTAAGATCAGCTTATACTAAAAGCAAGTCATTTACTGCTTTATTCAAGGGAAATCTCAAAAAAAAAAAATTAAAAAAAAAAAAAAAAAAAGGAACTGTGCTATTTTCTAACCATTAGAACACTTAAACATAATGCAATACTTTTTCAGTGAGGCCAATACATATTTTTCAAATTTAGGATTACAATTTCTTTTTTCATTGTTACTTTCTTTATTAACACATTTACTTGACTTTTAGGACTTATCCATTCCACAGTTCACCATATACAGGATGCCACAATGGAAGAGGGCAAGCATCAGAAAGACTACAGTGAGAGTAAGTGAACTTTGGGAAGCATATGGACTTGAAACCTATGGAATATAATGAATTGACAGAATTTCAATCTGATTGCTGGAGTGATCACTGACAAAAATATACTACAACAGCATTTTAAAATTTAGGAACCTTATACCAAAAACATGTTCAAAATTCTGAGTCTTGCAAAAAGGAAAATATATAAAGCCAGTTGGAATGAATATTAGTAATAAATGCTGTCTCTATCTTCCAGGAATACTAGCTAAAAAATTGGATAGTGAGAATGAGATTTGTCCTTTTATATATGTGTATAAGTACACTGTATTTTTATTTTCTGATTCTCTTTTTAGCCTGATATCTTCTCTTTTAAATAGTTTATGTTCCATTTCAGGAACATATTCTGCAAATTGCTAAATAATCTGACACCTAAATGTGTGATTGGTGCACTGAAAAAAAAAATTGTCAGCAAGACAAAGAAAACAAACAAGCAAATCAGTAAGCTAAAACTAAAGAACACCAAAAAAAGCTCCAGCAGAGCCATCAAATGTTCTGAAGAGGAATGCAGGTTAAAGAAAAAGCAAAACCAGTGCTGTACTACTATTTGTGATGTGAGAAAGATCAAGAAAGGAAAAGGTAAAAACAGATTACAGTAGAACTGGCTGTCCAGGGCTACTTTGGGTGGATTGCAAGTTATCCGCCTAGCTCGATAGTATTGCAGTTTTGAAATCCTGCATATCCAGAAATTTAGTTTACAATGAGACACACTTTGAAAACCTGCATGTAGGAGCATTGAAGCTAAAATAGTGGTTAATTGGAGAAAATTATTTGTGAGAGCCAGACTGTATTTGGGGGAAAAAATTATTATTATGGAACTATTGTGAAAAAATGGTAAAACAAATGTAGATCTAGTGAAGTATCTTTTGAACTGACAGATTTATTATACAAAATATATTAAACATAGAATATAGACTACAATACATTGAAAAATAGGAAATTGATTTGTCAACCTGTGCATTCCCTGTGGTACCTACTGTTCAGTAGCCACTTACAGGTGTTAAGTTTGTCCTTAGGTGGGGTGCCAGATAACTTATAACACTCTTAAGTAAAACATGTCTTTAATTAAAAAGTAAAAATGTATTGGCATTTCAGAGATTTAATGAAGATGCAAACAGCTTATGAGTAACTTTTACATTGTGAAGTATCTAAGAATGCTGTGTATTATGAAGCTTAAATGTATTTTTTATTTCCTTTTGGTGCAGCAGATTTCCAAGCAACAACATCAATACAGGAGAAACTGAGGTACTGCTACCAGGGAGATACTGGCAAAAAATATAAGGGGGTTTTCATTTTTTTGTGGAAAAAAAAATCTTTTTTCATCTCTTGTGCTATCTGTGAAGTATAGTGCCATAGGGTAGTCAATGTAATGAAAATATTCCTCATTCTTAACCTTGCCACTGATTCAGTAGCAAATGAGCAAATCTATAAAGTTTAACAGAGCAAATTCTGAATCTGTTTCTATAGAATTACAAAAGCATAATTGTTAAATTCACTACTGATATGAATCTGGGACAGGTGGTAATAATTTATAAAGATGTTATTTCATAGTGGTATTTGAGTACTGACAGAAATATAAGCTAAATTAATGAAGATTATTATGCAATTTTACACTCAAGCAATTCAAAAGATGAAAAGTAGTAATAGAAATAGAGTTTCAAAATGCAGCCATTTGAATTTCAAAAATGACAGCAACAGTAAAAAGAGGAAGGAAGCTGCTTTTTTGAAAAGGTTCTTCATAAACAGGCCAAGAGTGAGGCACTCCAGAAAGCAAAAGGGACATGACTTGAATCAGGGTTTTTGCCATTTCCAATGGGACTACAAAAACAGCTTCTGAAGCAGCAACAAGACAGAAAGTACTTGGGAAAAGGAATGAGTGAAAGCTCTTGTAGGCATATGCCGTTTTTTCTGACTCAGACAGTAGTACCAGTTACCAGCCAAGTGCCCGCATATTATTCTATTTCCTCAGAAACTGTTCACAGTTTGCTGTAAAACAATCTTATGGTTTTTTAGTAGATTTGACAGTTTCTCTGAGGGAATTCTGGAGTGTCCACTTGAGAAGAAAATGGGTGTCATATATGAGCAAATGGGGACTCATTTGACTCAGAAGTTGATTTACTCCAGAAAAAAAAAATAATGGGCAATCACTATAATGGATTTCAAACTCATGAGTAATATTTATGATGACAGTTCATAGGAACTAAATCATTTGCTTCTAATCTACAAGAAGAGATACCTTTGAGGTGAAGGATTTTTAGTCAATTCTGAAATATTTTTAAGCCTACTGAGGAAAAGAACCAGCACAAATAATTGTAATGGCTCCAGCTTAATTTTTCCAAGCCTCTTTCCCTCCAGACAGGGTAATTTACTGTTGAGCAGTGCTTTTAACAAGACTGGTGAAACAAAAAATACATTGAGCTTGAAAAAGCAACACTTCAATCATGGTGAAGTAGATAATACAAGCTGTGTTACTGACTCAGAAAATGTGTGTGTGTGTGTATGCGTGTGTGTGTGTTGATATGGATCTGAAAAAGCAGAATGTCTGTTTTCCTATTTTCTGAAGTTTATTGCTCAGACACTGTAAAAGAGTGCAAATTTCCCCCAAGTGAAAGGTTAAATGTCTTTTCTTCACATGACATTCTTACTTACTATTTGGTTTGTTGAAAATGTAGTCATACTATACGTTCATAACTCACCTTAAAAAATTAGTCCCTCACAACACAAGAATAAAAGAGTTTTTTGATTATTCATTATTTATCTTTGGTTTGCATTAGCAGCATGGTGGTTAAAAAAAAAAAAAAAAAAGAAAGAATTAGTATCAATCTGATCAGTATTTACACAGAAAGTTTTTCAACAAGAGGTAATATATATATATTTCTCTCTCTAAGTCAAATATAGTGATATACATATATATGAAAATGCAAACATCAGTTTATTGTTTAGAAAAAGGTTTTTATTGATAGGCTGTGAATCATTACATCAGTGTCCATGTAACATAAAAATATGGCTCTTTCCCAGGTTTCCCATTTCATTTCCAGAGATTTTGAGTGATTCATTTTGGATTAGTTCCTGGGTAATTTTATTCTATGGTTAGGATGCTGGTTATTGTCATGATCACTTGAAAATCTCTTTATCAGTATAGTGCTAGGAAATTGTGTTAAGACTGTAGTTTAAGCGAGGTTTTCTTATAGTGATCTGATTACAAGTGCAAATATTAAGCAATTTATTTTCAGGCATTGCCTTTTTTAAAGATTTACAGGATTTTCTTATGAGCATTTTTTCAGAATTGGCTGCTACAGTAAACATTTCTATATCTTCACATTGTTACCTAAGTGCTCCAAATTAAAAAAAAAAAAAAAAGAGTTTACTTTTCTCATAATTGTAAAGGGCCATACAAATGCAACCATTAAAATGAGTAGAATGGGAAAGTTTTTTATATCATCAAGATGCAATTTAATTGATTAACTTGATATAATTTGTTTCCATAGTGACTACCCTTCTGCTTAAAATGTTTTAAAAGTAGTTAATCAGTATACCCTTTATGAGAAACAGGACTACTAATTAAAAATACCTAAGAAATCTGTTTTCCTCTTTCATGCAGAAAATTTACGGTGCCTTTTCAGTAGAAAAACTTATTTTTTAAATTAGAACCATACAGAAAATAACCTTTTGACCCAATCTTCCTTAATGTTTACAATTTTAAGTATTGTTGTATAGCACAAGGAAGCAGCAAAAGCAAAGCACTAAAGAGCTTACGAGTTCAGACTTTCTGCTCAGTCATAACAGCAACTGCATTAAACAATGGAACTCTCCTGTTATGGTTCTTTCAGAAAGTCACCAGAAATGTATTGTAATTCATATGAACCTTATTTTCACAGTCTAGCTGGCTCTTACAGTTCTTGCAGGACAACCTAATTTATTATTTCCATTCCAGCAACCTTCTCATCTAGGTGGGTGATTCAGCTAGTGGCACACCTCCCCGCCAATCAGTAAACAAGCCAAGTGATAGTCACAGTGCAAAGAGAACGGACATCTTTCAAACGAGACATATGAATAAGGTTACGGTCTCTCAGTAATATGTAATACGTCACTGAACCTTTTGCAAATCTTGAAACTTTGTGCCTTTTGCCCAAGGCTTAGTTTTCTAGTACTGCAATTAACACTTAATTTTACTTCACATAATACTTTGACTTAAAAGGGACTCACAAGGATCATCAAGTCCAACTGTTATGTGAATGACCAATATAGGGATAAATCCCACAACATTTTGTAAAATTTTAATGAATTAAAATGGCAAAAATACTTGTATTTTTCACCATTATATATACATGTTGTCTCGTCTCCACATTACAAGTGGCACACACCTGAACAACTGTTTTTCCCATAAAACATATTCCCAATCATATTTCTGTTCATCTTCACCCTTGCATTAAAGGTGCATGTTTCTTGACTTTGCACTAAACCTGTTATTTTCCTTTCTTCAAGGTACCAAAAAATATTTAATCCATAGGAAAAAAGTGTGTTAGCTCTGAAATCTCAGTCAAAATTCTGTATTCATAGTTATAATTTGACTATCCAATACCTTGTACTGCTATAGTACATGCAACTATTTAGTTATCAAAAGGCTTCCAGAACCTTAACCAAAGACACTGAAGTTGAGACCTGATAGTAATGTCTTCAGGTTAGCATCTTTCTGTAATGTGCTACACTTTTCTTTTGGATTGTATTAACTATTATAACATGCTTTTAAGGTAGGGAGATAAAGTAATCTCCATTATATTGACACAAATGAAACCTACTACTCAGTTACACAGGGACATCAAACTCTGAATAATTTCACCTAGTCTCTGACACAGCTGTCCTCTTAAACTTGAAATATTTCCCTTCAATTCCATCTGTGAATTGTTTGATTGCATGCCAAAGTCATT
Organism: Chamaea fasciata; assembly: GCF_029207755.1. Lineage (NCBI taxonomy): Eukaryota > Metazoa > Chordata > Aves > Passeriformes > Sylviidae > Chamaea > Chamaea fasciata. Next base: position 9,731,880 of record NW_027094089.1, read on the forward strand.
AGGTGATTGATTTATAACACATCTTATATTGTTAAAATGAAGGCTTATTTTACCTCAGAAGCAGCACTACACGGATGACAGGCGAAGTGACTTTTCATTATAAATTCCTTAGACACTAAAAGGCTAAAATATATGTTAATAATTTCTTTAATCATCTTACTGTAAAAGAAGTTTCCTATCATTCTTGTATCCATCTTCCTTTTCCATATTTTCCCATCCACGTTACCAGATATTTTAAAAGTATGTCAACTAAATAGCTATTTCAATAGTGCTTCTTACAGTGTCATTTATTAAAAACAACTCTGCCATCTTCAAAGCTCTCTCTCACTTTTATACAAGAAAGTCAAAGTCATGGTATTACTTTTGAAGTTTAGATTTTTCCTAATGTTCTTCTTAATATCCTAGTTTTGATTAGTGCTGCTCTTCACTATTCATCATTCCATTTTTTCAATCTGTATTTCAAGTTTTCAGATATGTTTTGGGGGTTTTTTTATAAAACTATTTTTTAGCAAGATGTTGGCCAAGTAAAATAATCCATTAACTACTGGGCACAATGGCTAATTCTAGAACAGAGGTACAACCTCCTTGTGGTGAATTGATAAATAATTATGTTATTTCTTAATCTAACTTTCAATACCAATTACTTTGTTTTCCTTAGGCACACTGGTTCAGTATATTTTGTAGAATTTTTGTGACAACCAATACTTGTGAACCTATGGAGTTTTTCTCAGTATATAACTGAGAAATATTCTCCTCCTTTTTTGACAAATATTATATAAAGTTTTTTCACTATACACCTATCCTATACTCCTTAAAACACTAACCAACTTACTTTTAAACAAATCATTACCTTTTTGTAACATATTACCCTTATTAAAGTCAAGTTTTTCCATACATGTGAAATCCAGAATGTTTTTCATGGATTAACTGGGATATGCAGGGAAGAATAGCAGAATGGAGATTTTTTCCCTCATCTGCATTTTCTACCCTTTTTCAAAATTATCTAAGCACAAAGATACTTCACTACTCAAAATTGCAACAGATTTAAAATTAAAAATGAGAAAATTTGATTCTAAAGTATTAATAATAAATTTTGCTGATAATTACACTTGGATATCTGTCTTTCCTTGAAGTTATATTGTAGCACTTCTCTTGCTATGCAAGCATCTACTTCCCTACTGTTTCAGTTTTAATCTCAAAGGATGCATCATCTGTCACTAAATATTCAGTATAAAACTGGTCATTTTGTTTCTTACCATTCACTCCAGAAGCAGAGCACAAAACTGTCCCTCTGGTGTGTTCATCAAAATTGTGATCTCATTGATTAAAATGCAGAGAAACTGGTATTTTTCTTTTATCCATAGTCCATCATAATATTATTGTTTGAATCTCATTAACACTCTGTTACTTCTCTCTTTAGAATTAGTATTCTTGTTTGGATTTTGGAATTTTTTTTGCTTGTTTTTTGTGTTGCTGTGGGTTTTTTCCCTTCTTACATGAAATATTAAACAGAAACAAAATTATTGCATATAGGTTTCTCAAATAACTTTCTGTGGCAGCATTTGAAGTATATTTTCTAGAATTTATGTAGCCTTTCACCATAATTCAATGGTAAAGTAAAATATTTTATATCATTCAAAACTGCATGCTTTTTGTGCAAAAGTCATCAGTAAATAAATATTTTTTAGGTTTAGCTTATTCCCATCTGAACTTTTCTTCTCTTACCTCCTCAGATTCTTCTATCAATATTAGAATTTTTAAAAGTTGTTTTGAAATTTCTGTAATACCCTTGTAAATTTACCGTCTTTTTAAACAAGACATTCAATAGAATGTTGGATATCAGCTCTAATAAAGGTTGAAATAGTCAATTTTTCTTTTATGTCTCTCACCTCAAGAAAGACATCAAGGCACTAGAATGTGTCCAAAGCAGGGCAACAGAGCTAGTGAAGGGTCTGGAGCAGAAGACTTATAAGGAGTGATTCAGGGAGTTGGGGATGTTTAGCCTGAAGAAAAGGAGGTTCAGGTGAGACCTTACCACTGAAAGATTTCTAGAAAGGAAGTAAAGACAAGGTGGGGGTTAGTGACATGTAACAGAACAAGAGGAGATGGCCTCAGGTTGTTCTGCGCGGGGAGGGGGGGGGGGGGGTGTTAGATTACATAAAAGGAAAAATTTCTTTGTGGAAAGGGTTGTCAAGCATTGGAACAGGTTTCCCAGGGAAGTGGTGAAGTGGAAGCGTTCAAAAACCGTGTAGATATGATACTTGAGGACATGGTTTAGCAGTGGACATGATGGTTGTGCTATGTTGATAAACAGACGTGATGATCTAAAAGGTGCTACCCAATCTCAGTGATTTTACAATTCTATGATTCTTCCTCAGATTTTTTAGAATAAATGCATCACATTTTGACCAAGATTCAAGTGCCACATTTTTCTACATACTCCCACCACCTAACTTTAACAGAATTATGCTTTTCTTATCCTGGAAGTAGGATAACAAGTCCATTATGTTTTACCCAAAAATTAATCAATCAGAAATTATTTAGTGCTATGTTGTTTTCCAGTGATCATCTAAAAATTGTCCTAGATGTACATTCATTCTGAATGTATGTATATCTTTATGCACGTACATACATAAACATTATTTTTTCAGTATAATATTTTTTATGAATGTCCCTCTTTCTTGGCAGAAAATAATAATGAAAAATTTGGGATCAAAATTGAACGAGGTGTATCAAATCTTCCTCCTCTTTTCTCTTGGAAATCAATATTCACAATAAACCTTGGAAAAAAGCAATTATGCACAACTCTCTTTAAGATCCTGGATTCATCACTGAACATGGAAAAAGTGTTGAACATTTTTGCAGTCATTATAATAAAATACTTTCTTTACACATTACCTCATCTTATCTCTTGGACAATTTGGCATCCAATTACTGGCATGAATGTGAAAAAGCACATGTTTTTCCAAATCAATCAATTCGTTCACTTAACTCAGAGAATGAACAAAGGAGTACATATTCATCTGCAAGGTGGACCTCACAGAATTTTCTATAACTAATATATAACTTGGTTTACAAGGGTCCCTGAAGATCTTCTTATCACTAGATAACAAGAGTTAGGGATCATTAGAGTAATCAGTGATTTGACTATCTGTCTTCACTGTGATTTGTGAAGTAATATTGTTTCTTAAAATCTTCTTCAAAGAAAAAAAACCAAAACTTGATCAATACCATGCTATTTTTCATAATAAGTTTCACATATATGTACACACATAGATTTTTTTTTTTTTTAAAAAAAACCCCACAGACCTTAGTATTAAATATCTTGAGCTGTAAGGCAAATATTGCATCTGGCAGCATTTTTCCAGAAAATGAGGTAACGTATTTTATGTTCATCAGACTGTATTTACTGCTTATTCTGGAGCATCCCTTCCTGTGCAGCTTGTCTACTGTACTGGAAGATTCTGTGTATCAGGAAAATGCAGTAATCAAGAGAAAAGGATTTGAAATACCTTTTCACCAAGACTGGCACATGGGTGACTTATCTTTTCTTTCTTCCTTTTTTAAGCATGACATGAGTAATTTTGGAGGTCTTCTTTTTTTAAAAAAATCATTTTTCTTTCATCAAAAATTATGCCTGGTTTTCAAAATATTGCTTCAAATTATATATCATTAAAATATATTAAAATCTTCATTTCAAATCAAAACAGAAAGTGATCCCAAATATTTAACACCTACATTGTATTAACAACTTTTGCAGGTATTAAAATGGTTTCATTGTTTTTTTAGTGTTTTAGTTCCATTCTTACTGAAAGTGCTTCTGTAGATTAAGAAACAAATTATCTGAAAAAGTCCACTAAATCCTTTGGAGTTATATTAGCAAGGAATTTAACTTCAAATATTCACTTTCAGCACTTCTAAAATCCAGTAAAGTCTCTCAATTTTCATTTCATTACAAGAATATCTGTCACTTGGGCTTTAGCTGTAACGGCTTTCCTTTTTTCTACGCATACATCTTTTCTGTGGATGTTCACAAGCTGATAACTAAGATCTGTGAGTAATACATGAACATGATAACATAAACTTAACTTGAGTTGATTTTTCGTAAATTACTATTGGAAAACCCATAGCCTTTAAGCTGTTTTATCTGTCATGTTACTAATTATATCTGTCACATGGAATAATTTCCTCTCCCCACATTCAGAAACAATAAAGAATATTTGGATAAAAAAATGGGTCAAGTGAAAATTTCAATTTTATATGATAAACCCCAAAGTATTGCACCTTTTCTAAACTGGACATTCTAGGAATAGGAATTTTTTTTTTTTCTGATAAATGAGCAATAACACATCCCAGGATAAGCAGAGGAAGGAAAATGGAAAAAAATCTTACCAAAAGTCTGAAACCCAGAGCAGTAACACCCATAGGTATGAAACTATCTGATCTTCCCTCTTCCCTGCTGGACTTAGGACTGTTGATCCAAATAGAAGAGTCATTTGAATCTGGGAACAACTGAGGGGAAAAGCTGTGAAGTCTTTTTATTTCAGTGAATCAATGCATACGATCATCTTGCATTGATTCTGGTATTCCTGAGTTGAATAGGAATACAACTTATGATTTCCTCTTAAGCTTAGTATGTAATATTGTTGGGGGTAAGGTTTGTTCCTTCTTTCTCTAAAGAATTTTTTCCCCATAAGTTACCAAGGAGACCAAGTGTTGGATACTTGAGAGTACTTAACCGAAACAAAGAGGTGGATTAAGTTGGAAGGGGGAGATAACGCAGGTAAAAGACAGAGCTTGAGGCAGCTGCGGGCTCTTCTTTTTCTGGCGTTCGGGGGAGAGAGAGAACGGCTGTTGCTGGCTGGAAGAGTTTCACTGTGGCCAAAGGGATCCAGTCCTGGGAAATCTACTATCACTGGTTCGGCCTGAATCCTGAGTTTTCTCTGCCACCTGCGGGAGCTGGGCCAGCCCTGCCTCGCCTTTGGCTTCTTCGGCGCTGCTCCTCTTGCTACAGTGTGACCCTGCACCCCCTGCGCTGCCGGGACATCCTGCCCCTGCCTGCCGGGACACCCTGCCATCCCAGCTACCAGCCCGGGACTTTCCACTGTTTCAGTTTGGTGCTCTGAGGATCCTGCAGGGACACCGAAACCAAACTGCCCTGGGTTTTGTGAAACAAAGCCCTCAAGGTTCTTGGTACTGTTTTCGTTTGTCATTAATGCTGTAGTTGTTTGGGGGGGGGGGGGTTTGTGTTTGTTTGCTTTGTAATACATACTAGTAAAGAACTGCTATTCCTATTTCCCAAATCTTTGCCTGAGAGCCTCTGATTGTAAATTTATAATTGAAAAAGAAAAAAAAAAAAGTAGAGGGGGGGTTTGCACTCCCCATTCCAAAGGAAACTCCAGTTGTTTTTTTTTTTATCACCTGGCAGATACCTGTCTTCCCAAACCAAAACAATTGGCAAATCCATGACATTGAATTTAGTTTGCAATTTTATTTTCCAGGCATTTATTTTTAAGATTCTTTTATCCTGAAGAAGTTAGCATGTAAGCTGAAGTAAGTTCAAGTACCAAAAATTTCTTAGGAAGCCGCTGGATTTTCTTGCTTGTCTTTTTCAATTCTCATAGACCAAGATACTTCCAAGTAAAATCTTACATAGATTTTACTCAATCAAGAGCAAAAAGTAGTCTAGTGTCATTATAGTATGGAAGTCAAATAGCTTTTGCCAGCTTTTCTTGTTTAAGTATTCTTGATTGGAAGAATTATTAGTCCAAGTTTATTTTAACCTGAAAGTGATATATAAAGTTCAGTACCGTTTACATGTGAGGAAGGAATGTCGTTTAACTAGCCTCTGTGTATTATGAATTCTATTATTATTTGGGCATTTTTCCACTTTTTTTTTAATGACAAATATACTAGGGAATGACTTAACAGTGTTAGATCCAGGGATCAGCCTAATATGGCTAACTACAACTATTGTTATTAAAAGCCTTTGTTTAAATATTTGTCTTGGTTTGGGAAGACAGGTATCTGCCAGGTAATAAAAAAAAAAAACAACTGGAGTTTCCTTTGGAATGGAGAGTGCAAACCCCCCCCCCCCACACACACTTTTTTTTTTCTTTTTCAATTATAAATTTACAATCAGAGGCTCTCAGGCAAAGATTTGGGAAATAGGAATAGCAGTTCTTTACTAGTATGTATTACAAAGCAAACAAACACAAAACAACCCCACCAAACAACTACAGCATTAATAACAAACGAAAACAGTACCAAGAACCTTGAGGGCTTTGTTTCACAAAACCCAGGGCAGTTTGGTTTCGGTGTCCCTGCAGGATCCTCAGAGCACCAAGCTGAAACACTGGAAAAGTCCCGGGCTGGTAGCTGGGATGGCAGGATGTCCCAGCAGCGCAGGGGGTGCAGGGTCACACTGCAGCAAGAGGAGCAGCGCCGAAGAAGCCGAAGGAGAGGCAAGGCCGGCCCAGCTCCCGCAGGTGGCAGGGAAAACTCAGGATTCAGGCCGAACTGGTGATAGTAGATTTCCCAGGACTGGATCCCTTTGGCCACAGCGAAACTCTTCCAGCCAGCAACAGCCATTCTCTCTCCCTGAACGCCGGAAAAAAAGAAAAGCACGCAGCTGCCTCAAGCTCTGTCTTTTACCTGCGTTATCTCCCCCTTCCAACTTAATCCACCTCTTTGTTTCGGTTAAGTACTCTCAAGTATCCAACACCTTGTCTCCTTGGTAACTTATGGGGAAAAAATTCTTTAGAGAAAGAAGGAACAAACCTAACCCCCAACACCAAGGAATCAAAACATTTTTTGTAGGAAGTGATCATCTCTGTTTTACCACAGTCTCTCAAAAAATCTTGGCAGTGTAATGAATGCTTCCTTGAAAATGTATGGTTTGTTGCAGAGGAATAATAATAATTAAAAAAAAAATTAAAAAAAGGAAAAAAAATGTGAGTATAATTAGGAAAAGAGTGGAATCAGAGGACTAAATTGTGATAGTTTTTCATATCTTATTTTGTTGGCCTTTTGAATATTGAATGCAACTCTTGAGTCCTCTTTCAAGAACTTTGTGGAACAGAAAAATTTCCAGACAAAAAAATTGAAGATGTTCAGAATTATGGAATGGCTTTGTAAGAAGAACAGGTAAGTAATCTAGGATACTACAGCTGAAAGAAAGACTGCTTGGAACATTTGTGATAGAAAGTTACAAAACTGTAAATAGAGCAAACAGAAACGTAAGTAATTTGCTTGGCTATGCAGATGGTTACATGAGAGGCAGCTGTCATGTTTTAGAAGGTGTCATAAGCCATCAAAGACCCCCCAAACACACCTAGAATTATTTGTGGGCCTTCCACCAGAAGACTGCACGTGATCCACAGTGTTACATGAGGTAGTCCAAAATGCTCCAGGCCAGGGTTGGTACCTGGAGATTCCCATCTAGCCTGAGTGTATATTAATCAACCCATTAAAGTATGCGTTTCACAGGGTTCATACACTCTGGATGGATAAAAACTGCAACCACACTTTGAACAATGGAGGGCTTCAAAGATGCAACAATCAAGTCTCATCACTGGACGTACAGGTGGTGATATCATTCTATTGTTATCCTTTATTTCTCTTTCTCTCTTTCTCTTTCTCTTTTTTTCTTTCTCCTTTTTTTCTCTCTTTCTCCTTTCTCTTTCTCTTTCTCTCATTGTTTCTTTTTCTAACTTCTTCTCAAAATATCTTGTAAGACTGACTAAAAAACTCCAATCAATGCCTTATTAGGTGCCCAGGTATATGTGGATAAATTAAAGATGGACAAGTTAAAGTTAGCTAAGTTAAAACTTTTTAAGTGCCTCTACTTTGTGATTATGTGGGGTTTTGCCTGTGTTTTTTGGGGTGGTTTTTTTTGATTGGTTTTGTTTTGTTTTGGTTTTGGTTTGTTTTTTGGTGGTGGGTTTTTGTTTTGTGTCGGGTTTTTTTGGTTTTTGTTTGTTTGTTTTTGTTGTTTTTTGTTTTTTTGTGGGTTTTTTTTGTTGGGTTTTGGTTGGTGGTTTTGCTTGTTTCATTTCAGTACAGAGTTACGAGCAGCAGTAAAAGAAGAGTACTCCATAGAATTTTATAGGAATTGCGCCTAAATAGTTTTCATCCATAGGTTTGCCAAAAAAAATTGTTGCCCAGATACCTGGTAGGGAAAGGGCAAAGGAGGAGGTACAACCACGTTGATGAATTAGTATTAAATATTAAGAATTTATGAGAGTTGCTATCTCAGAGGTTTGGGCCTTTAAGTATGGCAGATAGTAAACTGTGAAAATGTGTCCTTTCCTTGCCAAGGGGGACACTGGATAGAATTACATTTATTGTCCATGCTTACCTTACAACCCTATTCCAATTACTTGATGCCTTCTGCATCTAGAAGTACAATCCTTTGTTAAGCTGTTGCTTTGATTTCCTCAACGCTGCTCTTGAGTCATATTTGTACTAATCTCTGTGTAGGTGTGATGATTTTGACACAGCAGGAAAAAGGTAAGACTGCCTAAACCCTTCCCTTCCCCCATGACAAAGAGGGGAAAAACACCCCAAAAAACAAAAAAAAAGAAAACCAACCAACCAACCAAAAAAACAAAAACAAACAAACAAACAAACAAACAACCACAAAAAAAAAAAAAACAAACCCAAAAAAAGCAAAAAAAAAAAAACCACAACAAGAAAAGGGAGAAACTGAATTACTAAAAAAATATGAATATTGCCCTAATGCCGATATCCAACTATGACGGACAAAAGACTTTTCAACAGTTTAAAGTTAGAAAGTGTATGTTTAATTACAACGTTGGGCAGCATGCGGGATAGCTCTCAAACACACGCGCGCCTACAGAAGATCACAGGGTCTTTTTATGTACAGAAGTATTGAATACCCAAAACACAAATGTATATTCATGACTTTAGTACATCCCATTCCCCGCTTCGTATGGTAATTAGCCAAAAGCTATTAAGCATGCGTGGTTTGTTCTTTGAAATGGGTCGGTTGTCCTTTTTATGGGGCGGGGTCTCAAAACAATGAAGTAAGTGAGTCTTCTTCGCTTTGACTTTTTAACCTTTTAGTGTTGCGTGACAACTGAATCCTGTTTTCCCAGGAGTATTTGATTTATGAATTCATTGTACTTCTTGAAGCCTATTGATTAGTCAGAATACACAAACATAAGTTGACAGGCCTCATGATTTATCAGTTCTTTAAATCCGGCTTCTGCTTATCAGAAGGGAAGTCTATCTGTCTTACTTCATCAATATCTGGTTTAACTAAAGTCTTTAATTCTTCAAAAACAATGTTTCAAAACTACAAGTGATTAAAAACATTGGAGTCAAAATTTTATCAAAATAAGGTAAACATAAAATAGCAGTAAACAAAACAATAAAAAGAAGCTCGTATGAAATAGGGAAATGGTTTAAGCTATAAAAGCAAGGGGCTGTGCAGAGCCCCTGGAACAAAGACAAAATGGCCACTGCTTCCTAGGCAGCCCACCTGCTCCTCTTAGAAAAAAACCAGGATGGCTGCTATTCCCCGGCAGTTCCTCATGGCCCAGGAGAACAAAGACAAGACGGGAGAGAGGTTCTCCGGTCTCAGCCCTCCCCCACCCCAGGACAAACAGGAAAACAAAGGGGACTAAACAAAACCTAGGTTTTTTTAAATCAGGGGGCTTGTGCCAAAATGCAATGACTTCTATGACGGTGGCGTGGGTTCAGGGACTCTCTTTCTCCATGGTGCAACAACTAAAAAGTGGGCCTTGGGCAGCCTCTCCCTCTCCCTCTCCCTCTCCCTCTCCCTCTCCCTCTCCCTCTCCCTCTCCCTCTCCCTCTCCCTCTCCCTCTCCCTCTCCCTCTCCCTCTCCCTCTCCCTCTCCTTCTCCCTCTCCCTCTCCCTCTCCCTCTCCCTCTCCCTGCAAGCGGCAAAAAGCAAGTGGCGAAGGTGTTGTGAAATTATCTGTGAAGCAGTTCCAGATTTCAAAATGTAATTTCCAGCGTTATGACCCAGAGAGCCGCTGGTGACCCCCTTGGAAGCCCACAGAGAACAAAGAAAGTCCCGTGTTTTCATTCCCTGTTTTGAAAGGGTTACCGTGCCACTCCCTTTCTGTGAATGGGGTAAAAGGTAAGGTTCAGTTTCCACTGCCTGTGGAAACTGCCCTCCTCCTTGGCCCCTTCCCACCCCGCGTCTTGCTCATGGCTGTGATGTAAAATGGCTTTTGAATAAACAGCACTGAAAATTCCACCCCCTTGTCTCTGTGCCCAAGACAACAGGAAAATGGGAGGAAAACAGAGAAGATAATGCTGCAACTTTGAATAGAGTGGTTAGCGAAAGTAGGACAAGAATCATAACGTGTATGCACATACACTTCACTGTGTTAGAAAAGAATCATAAATGTAGGCTTATTTTATTCAGGGAACTTTGAAACGTCCTTCCATTTAAAGAAAAGTGGACTATCTAGAGAACAATATTTGTGTAAGCATGTCTGAATATGTTTATTTCTTTAAATTAGAAGGAAATTGTTAAAAATTCAGATACTGATGCTATATATTGCAGTTGTCCCCATTTGCATTTACATGATGTCTTTGTTGGAGATCTCAAATGAACTATGACTTGAAAAAAATATAATAAAGAGTTGCAAAGGTTTCAACGCCCCATATATGTCACTGGCCACCTCACATTTTATAAAACTGAACCAGATGTGAATTAAAGAGGATTTGTTAGGTTCTTGTAAAATCATGATTAATGAGAAGCTTATGCTGACCCTAAGGCTTAATGAGAGTTACAACGCAGAATAGAAATCAGGATAATCCCATAATAGTGACACAGCAATAACGGTAAAGTATGGATATAAACTGATGTTGGCTGAGAGTATTTGTTGCTTCAAATTTATACTTTTGAGAAGTATTTGCTAACAACGCCTAGTTAAAAATTACTATCCAGAGCCTTATTAATGATAAAAGAAAGCCCAAGTTAATCTCACTACAGAAAAGGAAGAAAGCATGTAAAAGAAGAAAAGAAAACAAAATTGTCTGGTAGAATGAAACTTAATATTGGAAAGGGGGAGCAGACGGATATTTCTACCCTGAAAATATTAGGTAATTCAAAAACAGAGTAAGCAGAACTGGATGTTAAAATAGAGAATTCCAAGTAGAGTGATGCATTTTAGGGTACAGGGGACACATCTAAAAAAGCATAATTCTCTCACTTCTGGTTTAGAATCACTCAATACCATTGGGTAAATAGGTATTCATTGAACAGAAGCACATCATAACCTGTCCAGTGATGTGTGAACTAAGGAGGATACAACAGGAATAAAACTGCAAAACTGTGGAAGGCAGTGTAAAATTTGAATTCATCATACAGTGAAATAGAGAATAAAAGAGATCTCTGTGTGTTTTCCTTTCCTTTTAAAGAAATAGGCATTTTACCGTGGACCATGTAAATCAATGGTGAAGTCTAACACAAGCTATAACAGCACAGCATCAACTTAATAAATTATCAATTAAATTTGGAAAAGAATTTCAGAGATATAGCAGCATGTTGACAATATTTGCAGTAAGCTTTTTTGAATGTGCAGCATGTCTATTTAATTGGATCAGGCAGTGGTTCAGCACTGAGCCAATCTGCAGCCTGAATTTACACTGTACAGTTCTATGCAAGAGATGTCTCCAAAATACTAAAATATGGAAGGCAATTTGTGCAGTGCCACCAGTGAAGAATGTGTGTATATGAGTGGCTATACATACACACTCAGTTCATGTAGATTCAAAGCATGTATCGAGTGTAATGCTAAACTTCCCAATTTCTGCTGCAGGGTGAAGAATGTAAATTCTTGTTCTGGGAATTCAGCTCTTTGACTAATGCAGCATTTTTAACATCTACAGAAATAATTAAACTTATTGACAAAAATAAAGCTTTTGCCTAAAATAAGTTTTTAAAAAGACACATCATCGTAAAAAAACAACCAAAAACCACCAAACAAAACCCAAACCCAAAACAAACAAACAAACAAACAAACAAAAAACCTCAAGCAACTTTTTCATTAAACTAGTACTGCTCTGGTTTAATAATAATGGTAATATCTCTTCCTTTTACAGTACATAATGGCATAGTGGCAAAAGGTTTTGCCTTTCACTGATCATCCTTTCACTCTAGGAGAGAAACAATTACACTAAATATCAGAACTAACTTAGCATTTCTGCTAGGACATGATTGAGATGCAGTAGTACTGAGAGCACCTGCTTAGTAAACAGTAGCTGTGCTTGGGGAAAAATATCTTTAGTAAATACAGAGCTTGCCCATAAATATCTTTCAGAAGAAGTAATGTCCAAGGCAGCAGATAAATCTTTAACAGATTTAATATTACTTTTTTCTTGTGAACTTATCTGTAGTGGGTCTCAAGAAAGCATGTGGACAGATCAACCCTCCAGAGTGCCAGAAGAAACATTTTTACATTCACTGTAAATGACAAAATATCTCATTTGTAGAAGTCACTGTTGAAAAAGAATGGTGAGGTTAACTGGGCCCATGAATGCCTAGTTTACATCTCCAACAGAAAACTTAAAAAGAAAATTTGAAATTTCCTATAATGTTTCAAATAGCATGAAATGCTTTTGACAATGATCAAATTATCAAAATTTTAAAATTACTGATATTTTAAATGGATATGCTGACAGATACACTCATTGACTGAGACTTTACAACAGGGAGGCAGCAACCCCTTCCTGTGTGTGGAGTATTTTGTATTAATGTTCCACCGTTTAGTTTAACTAAAGAAAAAAACTCATAGAAATTTTAACGGTTCTTAGCTATATTAACTTGTTTTTCCCTTATGGGCAATGTCATGAAGGATTCTGCATGACAAAGTTAGGAAAGGATAAACTTGACCATGAAAAGGAATGTTCAGACAATACTTTTTGAAAAAAAGTTGACCTGCATCTTGAGTTTTTTAGAGAAGGAGGAGGTTTTATTTCAAACTTCTGCACAAGAAATCTTATACGTAGTACAGCAGACTTACAGAGCAAGTATATTGTATGTAGAGACAACTGTAGCAGTACTACAAACCTATTGTGTCTGCTGAGTGCTTTAATAACTTTCAAACTATGCATAATTATGTATGAGTTTGATAAGGAAAAAAAATCATACATCGAATTTGTCAGCAGACAAAATTTAGATTCATGCTGTTGTTATCTTTGCATAGGATTTGTTAGAATAAAGAAATTCCCAATCACTACAGGGACTTTTTTATTCAGTACTGTCTGGAATGTTATAGATTATTGCAGCCTGAGAAATTTAGTCCAGCATGTATCATTACTGCTTAAGCATCATACTAAAGGACACACATCACTCACCCTTTTTTTCTGCCTTTTTTCTTTGCTGGAGTATATTATCTAATCTAGCCTATACATTTCATCATAAAGAATGAGAAAAATGACACTTAAAATAAGAGAAATTAAATGGAGAAGACTCCTTACCAATTTAACTTCATGAACTACAAAGTATTTAAAAGAAAAAACATGGTGAAGCAGACATAAAAATCCGGGAAAAGTAGGAAAATATTTCTGAATTTAAAGAAAATTGTGAGTAGCATGTTGTGGCACATATGCAGTGCTTTAATGTCTCCTTCTTTGGTCAGATCTAATTGCCAAGCAGCACAGCTTTGATAAGTCTGCATCTGTGGTAACTAGACCAGATGTGTACAAACAGAAATTGAAAGCTTTGGGGGGGGGTGGGGGGGGGGGAAGCGAGTAACACAGAAAAAAAACCCGGAAAAACAAAAACTAAAAGGTTTGGATTCTCATACCTTGCTTTAATAACACAATCAAGCTCTGTTTTGAAATAGATTGGTTGTCCAAGTAGGTGTCCAAGTAGGTGTCCATGTCCTAAAGGTGCCATCAGGCATTTGAATGCCAGCCCGTGTTTGAAAGCGTATCAGTCGTATAGCCATTAATTGACATACTGCAGGAGTCCAACATTGTCTACAGAAAAATTGGAAAGACTTTGTTCACCTCACGATTAGAACAGCAGAGGGGGCTGTCAATCCTCTCAGGAACAAAGACATGATAATATCCAGCTCCAGAGATGGGCAGGTATTATCCAGGCAATTCTAGAGCATCATACAGCGCTTGAGTAGCTGCTTTATGCTGTCCAAATGTACCGATAAATGTGGAGTTCTACGACATCATAGCTTGACCAAGGCTGACAAACCACCACACATAGTTGAAAATCAGGCAGAATTTACACTAGCTCTAGTGATTATCCATTGACATCTAGCTGCTTTTTGAATTGTTAATATAAGTTTTTTTGTTTGGTTTGTTTGGTTTGGTATTTTTTTGTTTGTTTGCTTTTTGGGTTTTTTTGGTGTTTTCTTTTTTTTTTTTTTTTTTTGATCCATTGATAACTTCCCAGAACCCCTCTTTGGTTTCTTCAAGCTGACCTTCAAAGCTATATCTGTCCTATTAATATATGACACTCCTCTTGACTGCCTATTAGTCACTGGTGGTCCGATAGCCATGATAGTAAGAGCAAAATTAAAAACATATGCCAGAGCAAATACTGCAATAAAAGTAGAAAAAGATCATGTTCCAGTCATGTACGTGATACAAAGAAATGAGCAATGAATTGTTTCTTCAAATTCTCTTCCCAGCATTTAAATAGCTGTTCTCCTTTCACTTTTCCTCTTAAAGCAAGACAGACTAGGAAGGTTTTTATGTGTGCCATTGTATGGTGCTTCAATTACAGAGTATTTAAGCACAGGAAAAAAAAATCATTAAATGTTAAAAGACAGATTTATTCAGTGTCAGCTCAACACTACTTGAGACATGGTACAAATCACCTCTGTCTGTCTTCTCTTGACTGTTGAATTTGCCCAAGGCAATCCTTTTTAAAATCAAGTTTAGTGGTAAAGTACATGATAGAAAAATTAGATAAGCTTTAAATCAAATAAACCCCTCTTTTCTTTATAAAGGTATTAAACATTCTGCATTAATTTGAAAATCAACTATATTTTAATTTACTGCTAATACTTACTTGAATAAAATATTAAAATAGCAATTGTAACACTTTTCTAATGAACATAAGCTTTTAGTAATACTATTAGAAGTTCAAACTGTAGCCAATGGGCAAAATATTAACTTAATAATCAAAAAATAAGGATTAAAAAGATCATGAACACTTGCAAAATCTTAGAAGAAAGTTACTCTTATCTTCTCTGTGTTGCAGTCTCTAGCCTTCATTGTACTCCATGCTTGCATGTTTTTATTTATGGATAAGGTAGATTATGCCTCTATTTTTGGCAGAAATGTATGGTCTGGCAATATGAAGAGCTACTGGATTCTATTATCTTCATACTCCAAGGAATTCTATACCACTATTTTATTATTAAGGTTTTTTTTATGAATGTGTTGTTGAAATACCCTTAAAAAAAAGAAATGTTCATAAAAGAGGAAGGTACACTGTCTCTTCAGCTCACGCAACTTTCAGTGTACTTCCAGCTACTTTTGCAAAAAATGCTGTCCTCAACACATTATGACTTGGATTATTCACTATCACATGATCTGACTAACAAAAAACAGTATTTTGAGCTACTCTCAAAATAAAGAATTTATAGTCAAAAATGTCACAGCTACACAGAGACTTATCTCTGATGCTGAGAGCCATAACACATTGACAAAGGTCAATTAGAAATGCAATGGCTATACAATTTTTTGAATTTCACAATGACTGCGGCTATTCAAATATAATACTCAGCTTAGTCAACAACTATTTTTGCCAGCTTACATTTACTTACATAATCAAGAGAAATTTTGATGCTACAGAAATTCCTTTGACCACAATATCAGATGCTGCAAAGCAGCATATACTGAGTTGTATATTAGTGCCAAGATACAGATGCTTTTGCAAGTCATTTGTTCAAAATGTTTGAGAAGTTATTTTCCTTCTTTTTTTTTAAATGCAATTTAAAAACAACATGCTAGGGAATATGGCCTTCTATAATGTGGGTCAAGCTGGACTTCCTTTGCTTTGTTTGAAAAACCTGCGTAGTACTTGGACTGTTAATATTTTCAAATATTTTAACATCATAGGTCTTCTTTGTTTTGTTGCAGTGTTCTTTTGTGAATCTGTAGCTACTTCACTTTGTTCCTGACCACTTAATTTCTAGAAATTTATTTCCTCTATTTTCTCTTTTTTCTCTCTTTTTTTTCTTTCTTTTTTTTTCTTTTTTTTCTTTTTTTCTTTTCCCAAGAATAATTTTATGGAGCATTTCAAGTCTTGAAGAAAACAGTTAAAACAGTTAGAAGTGCTATTTGAATTGGTATATGAAGTTTGTAATATGATACCATCTATATAGTATATCATTTTGCAGAAAATAATTACATTTTTGAAAGGTCTTCAATTCATATTAGATATTCATAAGCTGAAAAAAAACCCTCCTAAAAACTGGCAGTTCAGCATGTAAATCTTAATGTTATCCACACATGAATTGCTGTAAAACAATGAATAAATGTGATTGAAGCACTTGCTCTAGAAGCTGCATAAATCAGCTGCTCTGCCTTGATTCTTGTTACTTTATACTTTTATCACAAAGAGAAGCAAGCTTTTAATGTCATAGCAGAATCTGAAAACATTAGCTGTTCCTTTCTTTATTGACCTTTTTATATACTGTATGTTTGCGAATGTGACATTCACATCCAAGCATTACAGCACTGGTTGTGTGTGTGTGTGTGTGTGTGTGTGTGTGTGTGTGTGTGTGTATACATATATATACATGGTAATAAACATTTAATAAACCATTTCTTCCCTGGAAACATGAAAACTTGTGCAGACTGGCTGCAATCATATCTGTGAATTGTTAACCACGGATCGAACTGGATTCCAGTAGTATGTACTTCAAATCCTTCAATCAGATATCTCAAGTATGAATGTTCTTATTATCTTTTCCCTATAATCTTTTAATCATTTTGGCAAACAATTTTGCTTTCTGACCTTTTCCTTTTTCTAACCTTTGTTAGATTTCTTCTAAAATTTGACTTAATTTTTGTTCTGCCTTTTAATATTTGAAAATATTAGGATTCTTCCCATTTGAAAAGAGTCCTATCTTGAGAGTGCTTACACTTGTGGAAATTTTTCTCACTCTTTGGGTTTTTTTTTCTTTTTCATAGTTTTGTTTTTTGTTTATTTTTTTTAATTGTTAAATTATTATTCATTTTGTGTAGCTGGGCTGAATTCTTCTGTTTTAATAAGGAATTTGTACCAGAAAGACAAAGCAAATGATAAGTATCAGGGTGAAGAGCCTCTTGGACCTCTCCATATCACTACTGCTCATACTGCTACAGAGGTACCATAAAAGGATATAATTTTTAGGTATAGGTGACATTGGAATATACATCTGAAAGCTTTCTAGTCCAGATTCCTTCTAAAGGATGGCTACTAGTGTTTGATTTCCCCTAGTGGGTGGGTGGGGGGAAAGGGGAAAGAAAAGAGAAAAAAAAGAAGAAAATTTAAAAAAAGCTGGGGGGGGGGGGGGGGAAGAAGAAGGAAAAGGAAAAGGTCATTGCTTTAAATCTGAATGTTTTGTTTCTTTGACCCACGGTGCTCCTATGGTCAGTCTTGCCCTATCTTCTCTCTTAAATGAAGACAGCACTGCTCTCTTCACTGAAATCTCTTCATCTTGGATTTACGGCTTTAGATACAACCAGTACATTTTGATGACTGCAGGTACAGAACAGTGGCGTGCTGAAACTCTGTGGTAGTAATCTCTTGCTCCTTTTTATGTTAAAGCTCTGAATAGTTCCTTAATGGGATTCTAATGAAAGGCAAATATGTTTTTATATGTTGATGTCTCCTAAATTAAACATCTTAGATTAGGTTTGAGAAAAAAAATCCATAACTTATTTTGGTAAAAGCACAAGAAAATTATTTCTTCAGTCTGAAGAATAATCAACATCTTAAAAAATGTAAACTGATGTGGCATCCATAAAAATAAAAAAAAATTAAAAACAAAATACATAAATACATGTGAAGACTCATTCACTTTACTTTAATGCTCTTATTCAGATATTTTAGTCCAGAGTAATAAAATGATCTTTGTTAAGTTTAAGAGACTGTAGTGCTTTTTAGAACAATTTATGAGAATTGAGAACTTTATGACCGGCTCTGAGAACATCCTCAGAAACTGAAAATTATTTGGAAATATCTTACCTTTCATCTTAAGAAGATGCTAGCAAGCTGTCCCTTACTTTTATGCTGATTGACCATGTCTACAGTTTTGGAGACAGAGGTTGCAGTACTATTGAGACAAGTATTTGATGTGATACAGAATGCAATCTATGGGTATCTATCTATGTATGTCTCTTGGCAGTGGCTCATAGAGCTTGAAGAAATTCCTAGAAAGAAGAGCCTTTGGGTAACAAAAAATAAAAGCATTTGTCATGCAAAGAATTTAATTTTTAGCTTTCTTATTCAGTGGATGAGTCAGACATTTAAAAAATCATATTTCTGAAATGAAAGCAAGCAGTATAGTCAGGCAGAGGTGACCTTTAACATCAATATATATGTTGATATCGTTAAAAAAATTATTTTCACTGGACAGCTTTTCATTATTACAAGGCTCTTCACATATATGTTATGACCAACTAAACCACTGGAAGGTTTTTTGGTGAGTGCATAAGTAGATACCTTATAATTCAAAGAAATTATATAGGAAGAAACAAAAGAAAACGTCGGTCAGAAAGATCATTTGGACATTCAAAACGGTTCCTGCACATAAGCATCCAGGCTCTGCAAAACCACACTTTTGGGAAGATTTCAGGAGTAACTTGTAATCCCTCTGTCTACTCTTGGTGTTGTGGTTGAAATTGACAATGACATTTCTGTAACAGTTTGCCATGGTTTAACCCCAGCCAGGAGCCAAGTCCCATGCAGCCATTCACTTACTCCCCCACCAGCAGGACTGGGGAGAGAATCAGAAGGAAAAAGGAGGATAACTCATGTGTTGATATGAAAGGTATTTTCATAGGGAAAAATAAGTCTATGCACAAAAGCAAAACAAAACAAGTAATTAATTCACTGGACAGGCAGGTGTTAAGCCATCACCAGGAGAGCAGGGCCCCATTGTGTGCAATGGTGACTTGGGAAGACGAATTCCATCACTGCAACTATCCCCTCACTTCCTCTTTCTTCCCTGCACTTTGCATACTGACATGATGCCACACAGTCTGGAATATCCCTTTGTTCAGTTGGGGTCACCTGTCCTGGCTGTGTCTGCTCCCAGCCTCCCAAACACCCCCAATTTCCTTGTCAGCGTGGCAATACAAGAAGCAGCAAAGGCCTTGGCTGTGTGCAAGCCCTGCTCACCAGTAACAGGAACATCTCATTTATCACCAGTGTTCAGCACAAGTCCAAAACACTGCCCTGTATCAGCCACTGTGAAGAAAAGTAACTCTACCCCAGCTGAAACCAGCAGAAAACTACATCAAGAGAAAGGAAGAAAATAAATGTCTTGGGTTTTGTAACCAAAAAAAAAAAAAAAAAAAAAAAAAAAAAAAAAAAAAAAAAAAAAAAAAAGTTTATTCTATTCCATCTATTGAAATCTAGTTGGAGAGATTTTTCTTTATCTGTTGTAACTCCAGGAAGGAAAGGATAACTGCATTCTCTGGTAACAAGCCAGCTGTCAAAAACAGTGTGGAGCAGTGTTGCTTATCAGATGGATCAGTGCTGCTTATCTCTGTTCATTGTTTCACTACCCCCATGCAGATATCTTCTGTTAATGGGCCATTAAAGCTCACCAATGACATGAGACATTACATCATACCATTGTAAGATGCTCTACCCAGGGAGGAGAAGCCAAACCATCTTCACCTAGATAAAAGGAGCCACAAGTGTCACCAGTCATTTTTCCTGTTTTCCACTGGATTCTTGGAGGCAGACCAGACCCATCTCACCAATAGTGGACCCTTTTTCTACGGGACCATCTCTACTCCAACAGAACCACATCTGCCACTCCAGGAGGGCTTACTCTGGACTCCTTCCAACATCCTGACGAACAGGGCATCAGGTTGTATTTCTGACTCTGTTAGGGTTTTCTAGGATTTCTTGTTTGCTTGCTTATTCATCTATACTACAACATTTGTATTTTTTATATCTCTAGAAAAGAACTGCTATACCAGTTCCCAAAATCTTTGCCTGACAGCCTTTTAATTGCAAATTTATAGTAATTTGGAAAGCGGGGGAGGGACTTACATTCCAGGGGAGAGTCCAATCTTCCCTGGCAGATACCTGTCTATCTAAATCAAGAAAATAAATTAGATAGTAAAATCAAAATTTATAAACATATTCCCAGCTACAATTTATGTCTAATTACTTTGCTAGGAAAATGAAATAGGAGTAAAATGAATGTACAGGTAATCTATGAGTGATTAAGATATACATGATTTTTGATAACAGATGTTGATTATGACTGGAGAACTAAATTTCATGGGTTTTGGGGGGTTTGTAGAAAAGGACATTTTTTCTGCAATTCAGATGAATTTATTTTTTTGTAGAATGGTAGAAGCTACAACTGTGGCTAGGGATCCACGGACACAAGTATTTCCTAATACACCCTGCTTCATATGCCAGGTAGGCCTTGTTTTTATAATTTTAAAAAAGTAAAGGAGCCTTTCTAAGGGAATTAATGAATGAAATATTTGGAAAATAGAATCCTAGGAAAGAGTTCACAAGCAATATCAAGCTGTTAGGTTATTTAAGAGATGAATTGAACTGAAACCTGTGAAGGATATATTATTCCAAAACATGCATTAGTA
Organism: Chamaea fasciata; assembly: GCF_029207755.1. NCBI lineage: Eukaryota > Metazoa > Chordata > Aves > Passeriformes > Sylviidae > Chamaea > Chamaea fasciata. Next base: position 9,752,691 of record NW_027094089.1, read on the forward strand.
GAATTCACTCCTGGATTGGTGGAAGACTGTGAAGAGCTGGTTCTCCCTGTGTAAATACTTCTACAGACTTTCAGTAATGCAGAAGATTTTCTTTTTTAATCCCCTTAAAATATCTGTGATTGACTGAAGAGTAATTATTTTGCTCTTGAAGGCTGAGAACTGCACACATTATGGGAAGTTGCTTGGACAGTTTCTGGTGGGGCTGTTGACACAAATTTTCTGAGCCCTAGAGGTGATAATCATAGAACAATCATTCCCTCCTGATGGCTTTAATTTAGAAAGGGTTATCATCTTGCCCATAGCACACTGTTAAAGCTGTGATGAGCAGAAGCATTCCTGCTGGATGTTCCTTAGAAAAGCTTACCTCATGAGAGACTTGCAGTTAGGAATCTGTTTTCCACACAAACACCCTGCTCAGTTTTGCTGGCTTTAGAGAAACACTATGTAGAGCTTGTCTCTTCTTTTTATCTTCCTTTTCAGACTCTTGAAAACATAATGAATGAAGTATGGGTGTATTTATGGGTGTATTTATTCCTTTATTGCATTCTTTCTACACAAAGGGTAAAAGCATACAGAAAAAAGAGTGGCTTCAGACAAACAGAACACAATAAACTTTGCAGGTGTGGAGGGGTCATTTTAAAACAGATTAAAATTGCTGTTGGTTTTAAAGCTACAAAAGACTCTTTAAAATGTGCATAAACAATATGCAAGAGTTCATGATAAGAACATATGCCCTAGTTCAATTAATAGACTCCATTCTGCAATTAAGAAAAAAAAAATATATCTATTGAAATGCTTTCAACACTTGCTCCCAAATGTCTTTAGATTGCCAAAATAATAACTTGCGCATTAAAAAAAAACAAAAACAAAAACAAAAAAACCCACAACCAACCAAAAAAACCCAAACTTGTTTACTACCTAACCTGCCAATTCAGACCTGGTTTCTCATCAATGCTATATTTGTTCTTCTCAAGTTTTTCTCACTGTAGTTTTTGTCAGTATAGTAAATTTTCTAGTATTCTGTCTTACTAAAGCCTTGTTTTACATTATGAAGATTTTGTAGTTGCTGTTTTCCTTTGGAAACTGTTCAACAATGAAGGAATAGTAATTGTTGGACAATATTGTCAGTGACCTGTTTAGTCCCACTTTCTGACTACAGGAAACCCAGTTTTTCTCACTCAGACAGAAAATCCAATTTTACTGATCAATCCCATTTTAAGTTTTGCAATCTCATTTTACCAAACTTTAGAGTTCTTGAAATATTATGGGTTTTTTAAAGAAATAAGTAACTGGTAAGAAGGAAGAAAATAAATATACTAAAATGGTCTCATGAATCAAAATTCCTTCAACAGTCAGACTATTCAATTCTTCTGGAAAGTTTACATGATTGAGCAGTTGGCATAAGGATTCTGAGAGTTGCAATCTTTTATCTGAGAAATATTTTAAAGTAACCAGCATACTGCAAATTTTATTCCTATTACAAATTTTCTTTTGCTACACCTCATCTATTCATTCACCCTTAAAAGGAGCAAAAATCTCCTTGCACTTAAATGAGTATCATACCTTTTAATTCACTGTTTTTTCTTTTCACATGATCTACCCTTCATTTAATTTTTAATTTTTTTTTGTTTTATAAAACATTATTAAAAAAGCCAACAAAACTTTCCTTAAACTACTAATAATACCACTGTTAGAACCCTCACAATGGTTTATTTTATCCTCACAATGGATAAGCTACGCTTTTGTTATCCAGAACACAGGTGGATTATTTCCTTGTAAAACAGCAGGATAATACCATTCTTGTTTCATTAGAGATGCACAAGGTTTCTAATACCCTCTGTGTTATTATGTTCTGTACATAGGAAATCCATGTTATCTACAAGTGGATTGTGTAACTCCAGAAGCTTATTTCATCTTAAGCCGTTCCTGAAGATGTTCTGTTTTGGTTGTATGTATTTTGTTTTGTTTTTAACACACTATTTTGTTGTATGTTTTCAAAAGTACTTTTCTTTCTATTTGCAGTAAGAGTAGGATATGTGATATGTGATACATGATTATGTTAACATTGATATCAGAGCATGCAGAAAATGCTGACATAAAGTATTATCTGTCACAACACCCTGATGAGTCAAGTAATTTTAAAAGGTGTAATTTATTTTATAAATTTATTACACAGAGAGCAGTGCCAGAGGCTTTCCAAGACATTACAGTATAATTCCCCTGTGACTACAGCTCCAGTACTAGAATTGCCATTAGAATATGAAAATAGAAAATAGAAATATTGAGAGGTTTCGGCTGACATCTGATCCTTTTGTTTAAGAAATCCCGGAAGTATTCAGTAAAGATGGGAATTTTACCATTCTCTGTACAGAATGTAAATTACTAAACTATCAGTCATATTAATAAAATAGATAGACCTAAGACAAAGGTTTAAAAATCAGCACAAGCACTTCAGAAATTAATCCCCTCTCTTTCCTCCTAGTTTTACAAAAAATCCAAATGAAGGTTATGAAAATTGTGTTACATAGAAGAACAGTTTAGCCTATTGTATCTGTGACATTCATGAATCAAAATGAATCAGGGAATTTCTGGATTGGGAGACAAAAATGCTGTAAAAATGCAAAAATGCATTTTCTTTTCTATTTTTTAGTAATTCAACTAGGATTCAATAATGCCTGGAATAATAATAATGTGATTCAGAATTCAAGTTTCCGTTCCAACCAAGGGTCACAATTTTTTCTTGCATTAGTTTCTTATCTATCTGCAAAAACTTCTGCACGTTTGACTTTCTGCATTTGACATAATCTACTATGAATGAAGGAGAATAGAGACTAGATCACCATCTTTTTCAAATTTCTGTATTAGGAAGTACATTTGCAGCCCCCTTAGGGTAACACAAGGAAGAATTTTCTTCTTAAATGTTCTTCCTACTTCGAACCTTCTGTCTTTTGGCAGATTTTGGCCAGATCTTTAATACTGCTTAAATATAGTTTTTCTCTTCAATCACTAAAGGTGTCACAGTTGATCATGTTTATAGGTACTTAGGGGCTTTTAATTATGCAGATTATTCTGCTGACATATATGCACACTAATGAAATTTTACTAAATATGCAGCAAATCATCATGCAGAACACTTTTCGTACTACTTTTAGCATTCATGTCCAATTGGAGAACTTTGTGCCCCATTAATTTTTACATTTATTAGACTATAGTGAATTGTTTTTTTTCCATAAAGGAAAGTATTTTAAAAAGAAATTTTCCTGTAAGGTTTAATAAGACTAACAAAAAGATATTTGTGTTATAAATTGCATTGCTCCATTTTAAATTACAGCTTGTCCACAGTTGAATAAGCTCTTTCTTTTTCTGTTGCTTGTGGTGTTTTAGTATGTTTCTATATTCAGAAACACTTATCAATCAGAGGTTACTGAAACTAGATCAGGCTTTACAAACTTAAAACACACCTATAAAATAACCACACAAATGGAATAAACACCTCTAAGTAATTACTACTTGAAATGAGGTTTGATCTGAATCTTACTAGTTGTAGAGCAGAATATCTAAAAAATAAATTCTAAAAGAGACTTCTAAACTTGTTTCTGTGTTGCCTGAATGAGAATATGGGAAGTGAAGTACCAAACTAATTGCTAACATTCATGAGCTGAAACTGTCTTTTAACACCTAGCAAGAGAAACAATCAACGGACTTAAAAGTGGAGAAAACAGTAGGTTTTATTTAACTTCTACTACTGGAGTTCAGGCTAAAATGACTGAGTTTAAAAAAAAGGCACCTCTTTAATGGAATTCAGAGGTCATTAGTTTGATTAGAGCCAATTTAACTTGCAAAAATATTTGCTGAGCACATTAGTCCATTAATTTTTGTTACCATTCCTCAACTACACGAATGAATAGTTTGGCCAGTTGCATAGACAACCAAATATTGAAGAGAATATTTTTTACTATAGTTTAATAAAAATATAATAAAATAATAAAAAACCCTTTCATTAACATCTACAATCACCATATAAGTCTGAGTACAACCTCAGAAATAATGAATTCCATAATACTTTGGGGTTCAATGCTTTTTCTTTTCTTTCTGGAATTATTGCAGTGAATCATGTGAATCACTTTGTGCAATCCTGCTTCCAGTTAAAATTTTCCAGTGTTAAGAAACTTACTAAATTTGAAATATGTTTTACATTTTCTTGTGGGGTTTGGACAAGTTTTTGTTGTCATCTTGTTTTGATTTTCTGTCTCCTTCTTCACCTTGTCCGCTCCTATTGGCTCAGCATCTGTCTGCCTAAACTCTCAGAACAGCTGCCCCTGCGTATGATGGGAGAGGAAGCCTTTACTGAAAGTTCAGTGCAAAAATGAACCTGTCCTTCCAGCATTCTCAACCACTCCCCAAAAGAACCATAGAAAGTCCTGTAAAGTTTAATCATTCATAGGCATATGTTCTACAATGTGGTCTGAATGAAAATGAATCAGCAAGTGCAGCAGAACTGTATTAAAAAATGAACAGCCACACAAACAAAACACATAAGAGGTTCCAGATAAAAAAATTCCAAATTCATTCTGGGCAGAAAAACAAACAAACAAACAAACAAAAACAAACCCTAAGAAGGTACTTGTGTCAGTTTCCCTGTGTGGACTGTTGAATGTGTGATGACAGGCAGAAACTGCATACATGCAATGATCAAAAGTTACCAAAAACATTAGAGATATTATGAACTGAGTGTTTTCAATGACTGTCATTGCACTGTCTGCACTAAAGAAATGAAAGAATTACCAAACAACGGAACTAGACAATCAGGTGTATCCAGGACAGAGTTGTGGGTATGTGCAGTATTAAGAATAGCTTGTGGAATATCCATTAGTAGAGGTCCAAACCCCTGGACAGGTTTTGCTAAACCAGTTGATAGGTGTGAATGTCCATGGAAATCCAATGTGAACTGATCTGTGTACTAGAGGAAGCTATAGAGTACAAACCACAACTCTTGATATCCTCATTACAAGAGAAGAAATTTTTGAGGGAGATATAATTTGAGGCCCTAAAGTCAGGGTGCAAAAACTCATGAACCTGTACTCGTAAGAATATATATTACTTTTAAGCACACATAACACCATCACCACCACCACCACCACCAAACCAAAATAAAACAAAAAAACCAAACCCCCTGCCAAAAAAAACCCCAAACCAAACCAACAAACAAACAATAGCAACAACAAGAACAACAAAAACCCAAACAAAACAAACAAACAAAACAAAAACAAAAAGCAAAAAAACCCCCAGCACACCGAAAAAAAACCCCACCTTGAAATTGAGGCCTTCTTTCCATGAGACAAAATAGGGCGGAGAATAACAACCTAAAACAGGTGTCTATGTTTTCTCAATGGAAGCCTTCTATCCCTGTGTATATCAGGTAATTCAGGTTATTTAGGAAGCTTCTAGACAAAGGAAGGTACTATAAGTACAAAAAAAAATCTTTCTACAATGGTCAAACTCTAAGGAACCTCTTCCTTACTGCTAGGGAAGATGTTAGTATTCAGTGCAAAGCAGGTAATTGCTTGTAAAGAAATTGGAAGTCATGACAACAGAATTTGAATGTGACATCATGAGAAGGATACACACTATACATGCCAGGAATGAAGGCATAGGAAATATACCAAGAACGTGCTAGTTACATGAACTGGGTGTCCAAGAGAGAATGTGTATGGGGAACGATAGGGGCAGAAGACACTTTACATCTCCAAAGATGTCAGCGATATCCTATTAAAAATATGTAAGGAATTTAATTTAATTTCATGTTGACTTTTCATGCAAGAAACTACATACTGATCGTGAATTAATATCTTTTATGGTAAACAACGTTGTAGTAAGATATTCCTTAAGAAGGCCTCACTGAAACCCAGTAGTTTGTTTTATTAAGTAAAGCAGTTCTTGTCTTTTGAAGGAGCACTGTTGAACAGTTTCAACCCTGCAGTGCCAAGTGACATCTTGGGGATCATAGCGCAGGCCATTTCAGTAGTCACACAACTGAAAAAATTGTGTGCTTCTTGTCCATGGAGAGAAATCTCATAAAAGTTAACAGCTAAAATGGTAGTCAAGAGGCAGAAACAACTGAGATAATGTCAAGCAAGAGAAGTTTCTGTAACGTAAGAGAAAAATGTTCATGTATGCAAGACAAACAGGTGCAAATCTAACTACCAAAAGGCTGTGTAATGCAGCAGCATGGGAGAGCAGTCCTATTTATAAGGAACAACACAGTGAATTTATTGATGACAGGCTAGGGATAACAACAAAAATGGAATGAAGAAGTGACAAAAAGAGATTGAAGAGAATAGATTTTAGAAGGCAAGAACAAGTCCAGGAGCAAGGCAATTTAGGCCATATTCATTAACAGACTCCATATAGGTAAATTAGGAAGAATAAAGTCCAAAAAATACAGAAGCCATACACAAGACAGTCCAAGAAAATTGTAGACAGAAAAATGAAAATTTTCTCATTCCAACAGCAAAAGTACAAACAAAAATGCAAACAAAAATGCAGCATAGCAACAGTAAAACCTGCTTTACAAAAAAGGCTTTCTTTCATTTTTTTTTTTTTTTCTTTTTTCCATTATTTTATTCTATTTGGTCTGCAGCTTTCAAGTGCCTAGCAATGAAAAGATCCAGCAGGAATTCAGGCAGGAGTCCAGCTGAACTTTGACTTCAAATTCAAGAAAAGATTCAAAGGAACTACAGGGTGATAAACCTCAGTCCTAGGGCATGTGATGGAACGACTAATTATGGAAGCCATTCTCGGATACATGAAGGACAAAAAAGACATCAAAGGCCAGTAAGCATGGATTTACCAAGGGTTTACCAAGAGTAAGTCCTGTTTGGCTAACTTGATAACATTCTGCTATGGCTGGCTTTGTAGGAGTGGTGAGAGTATTTTCTGCCTAGACTACAGTAAGGTTTTCAAAATGGCCTCCCATAAGATTTTCTTAGACAACCTAATGAAGTATGGTCTGTATGAGCTCTGGTATGAGTGAGCATAAGCTGAGTCTGGGTCTCTTTTCAATAGTACCCACGAAAGGACAAGCTGCAAAGGTCACAAACTGAAGCACGAGAGGTTTTGCCTCTGTAATGCAAAACCGTTTAACAACTAGCATGACCAAGCACTGGCATTGTTTCATGAGAGAACCTGGGGAGTCCTTGGAAATACCCAAAAGTAGTCTGGACTTGGTCTTGGACAAACAGGCTCTGGGTCACTGTGTTTGAGCAGAAACATTAGACAGAACTCCAGAAGTCATTTCCAACATCTTCCAACCTATTATTCATGCAAAGGTTTGAAGGAAATGTTTTAGACATGATAAATTTGCAGTTTCCAGTAAGTCATTTCACTGGATAACCTTACTAACAGAGCAGAATAGGCTAGCAATGGAAATCAGACCTCCTTGCAAGGTTCCATACTTCAAAGTTCTAGTCCCAAAATATTACCCCTTGCTATCCCAAAATAAAAAGAAGACAACTCTAAAAGAATGAAAAAATTACCAAAAATAAAAAAAAAAATTAGAAAATTTTCATGGAAGAGCAAGGAATGGAATTGTGAGGAGAAGCCTTTGGGGATGGTCATATATAACTACTCAGTCTGAGCGCTATCTGAAGCATCTCTAGAAATACTTTAATAAGGAACTCTGTTTTGGAAACATTAAGACACTTCCTTTTATTAGGAAAGTGACAAGATACATTAAAACAAGCTGAGCTGTAGACAGGTGTGACACTGTGGTGAGTCATTAAATGAAGCAAACCCAGTATATGACACCTGGCAGCCCTGAGAATGCCTGCTATCTTTTCACAACAGAAGAGAAAGAGGTAGAGAAAACCCAAAACTGCTTCATTGCTTAACATTTGGTCTTCAGGGTGAGAGAATAAAGCAGACAGTGAACTTTTAAGTGATTTTGCCATTACAAGTATTATTAATATTAACATTAATATAGAGATAATGATAATAATGATAATTATAATAATAAAAATTGGTATCAGTATTTATTAATCTCCAGGGGAAAATAATTGTTTGGAAGTCTGTAAATAGGTCTGTCTGTAGACTGTCAGTAGACTATATGACTGTATGAAATGTTTGCCAAATAGGAACCACTATATGGGAAAGAAATTGCAGTCTTTAATGCTTCTCATGCTTCTCTTTTGGGCAATTTGACTTAATTTTAGGACATGAACCACAGGTTTGTCTTCGTATTTTCTTTTTCCTTCTTTTTTTTTTTTTTTTTAATTGACATATCTATCATGTTTAAACTATGTATTTTTTCTTAGTGTTTATAAAGCAGATACTGCTTTGCCTAGTTTGTTTTCATGGTTAGTTTGTTTTTTGTTTTGAAAGGTGTCGTGGTGCGCTGGTTCTCTCACCCCGGCCAACCCTGACACCATGGCAAGTGAGCTACCTTCCAGTGATTAGATCACCTTCAGGATCCTGTGGGACTTGGTTTGTCCTCGGGCTGGAGGCAGCGATGGCAGAAAAAAGAGGGACGCTGCTGAGGGTTCACCAAACTGGGTTTATTGCTCCACAGGGGAGACAACTGAAGCCCAGGGTGTCGGCCTTAGCGGAGCCCAAGAGCACCCTTGCACAGCATCTTTATTTGGGGTTGGTACAGGGGGATGGATTCTGTAGAGGTCCAATCAATTACAACATTCAGAGTGGCTCTGAATATAACAGAGAAACAAGGTAACAAACCAGGTTGGGGTATGAGGGGGAAGCTGGGATCCTGCCCAATCACTCCATGCTCTCCCTGGAACTTTTCAGGCACAGGGAGAGGCCCCAGAGTGATGGATAGGACTCAGGGGTTACATGACAGAAGATTGACATACAACTGTAACAAGGAAGGAACCAAAGGGAGAAAACTAACGGGAGTATGTGGAATGAACCATTACATAAAAACAGCACATGAATAAAACAAGGAACATATAATAAAAGAACTAGAAAATGCACTGCCACAGGAAGGACAAGAGGAAATGGTTCTAACTTGTAACAGGGGGTGTTTAGCTATTAGCAAATACTTATTCACTGAAAGAATGTTTAGACTTTGGGGTAAGTTGCCAAGTGGTGAAGCAACTGTCTCTGGAAATAGTCAAGAGGCATCCGTATGTGGCTCTTGGGGAATATGATTTAGGGGTGATTATGGTGGTGCTGGGTTGACATTTGGGGTAATGACTTTTCCAACTTTAACAATTCTGTGGCTCTGTGTAATTGATGAAGTTCATTTTGTCACACTCCTTACACAAAACTTTTGTCATAAACTTCTGTTTATAACAAAAGAAGTTTATAAAATTTTATCACATCAACCTAAGCCATTTGCTTAAAACATATTTATAATTGCTACTTTTTAAAGTAAACAGGGAGTGTAGCCAAATGCAATTTTTAGAAACAGGCAAAAGACAGATTAAAGTATTACCAGTAGTACCATAAAATATATGCATTCTTTATTATATTAGTAATAATTCTTTTATTATTAGCAATGCTTCCACAGTGTCAAGGATTTGTCTCTTTCCCAATCTGCGCTCCTCATTCCCACAGTGAGTAGGTTGGGTTTGAGCAAGAGGTTCAAAGGGAGACATCGCTGAGACAACTGATCCACACTTGCCACATGGGAAAAATTAAACATCAGGTAAAGGAGGAGAGCGATGTTCCTGGTTTGGGACATGGGAGATGTTCACGGTTATTGTAATTTTCTTGCCAGACAATTATTACACATGCTCACACCCTGCTTCCCTGGAAGTTGCTAAACCTATCCCTGCAATGGGAAGTAGTGACTGAATTCCACTTTCTGCCTTGGTTGAGTGTGTAGGTTTTGCTTTAGGAAATAAATTTTCACTATCTCAATCCCGAAGTGTCCTCACCTTTCATTTTCTCCCTTTCCCTCAGAAGACAGGGGTTAAAAAACGTATATTGGGTTTGGTATGATTTTTTTTTTTTTTTGTAGGAAGGTCACATGATGATTTCTATGAGATGATGACAGGAGTTTTCCTTGTGTCTGACGGTGCCAATGCCTGCCAGCTGATGGACCCACCTCTTGTCAAGGCTGAGCCGGTTAGCAATAGTGATAGCACCTCTGAGATAGTATATTTAAGAAGGGAGGAAAAAGTTACTGACCAAGACTTAATTGCAGCCAGAGAAGTGAGAAGTAAGAACATGTAAGAGAAAGAAGCTCTGGAGATACCATCACCAGTCCAGAAGGGGAGAAGATGCTCCAGGCACAGAAGCAGAGAATTCCCTGAAGCCTGTGATGAAGACCATGGTGAGGCACTCTGCCCATCCACAGCCCAGGCAGGCTCATGGTGGAGCCCAAATCCACTTGCAGCCCACAAAGGTCCTTATACCACAGCAAGGAGATGTGCTTGAAGAAGGCTGTGATTTCTTTGGAAGGCTGTGCTTTGGAAGTCACAGGTCTGGGCAGGACCTGTGGCTCCATGAAGAGAGGAGCTCATGCTGGAGCAAGTTTTCTGACAGAAATTATGACCCAGTCAGGACCCACAATGGAACGGGCTGCTCCCGAAAGACTACAACCCTTGCTGAAGCAGTTCTTGCAGCCCAAGGGAAGGACTCACATTCAGGAAACTCATGAGGGACTGTCTTCTGTGAGAGAGACCCTACACTGGAGAAGGGAAAGGCTTTCAGGAAGAATGAGCAGCAGAGACAATGATGAGCTGACTACAACCCACATTCCCCATCTTCCAGTATTGCTGGTGGAGAGGAAGTAGAGAATTTCAGAGCAAAATTGAGCCTGAGAAGAAGGATGTCATGCATGAAAGATATTGTAACAGTTGCTTTATTTTCTCATTATGCTACTCTGATTTGATTGTTAATAAATTAAATTAATTTTCCCAGCTTGGATCTATTATGCTATGACAGTAAATGGTGACAGTAAATGATCTCTCCCTGATTTTAGTTCAGCCTTTTGTCATAATTACTCTCCCTCTCCAGCCAAGGAGGGGAGTGCTAGAGCTGATTTGGTGAGCACCTTCTGTCCAGCCAGAGTCAATCCACCACACAGAAACTGTGTGACTGTAGGCCAGGTCAACCCATCCCATGGGCTTTCATGCTCTTGCTGCTTGTATACTTGACAGTTCATGCTGTTTCTGTCTTCCTCTGCATTTGTTAATCACTGTTCAGTGATTTTTAAATCGGTGATATAGATACCCCACGTAATTAACAGTCTTTAACATTCATATTCTAAACCGGTTTTAAGAATCCAGTGCCATGTACCAATGCCATAAATTTAGCACAGATGTAATGGTCTGTGGTGAGATCTACTACCTGATCAAAACCTACACATTCTCAGTTCAAAGCCATTGCCCCTTTTCCTATCACTACATGTTTCTATCCAAAGTCTCAGTTCACTTGTAGAACTCTTCATGTACTGGATGGTGCTGTAAGGTTTTCCCCAAAGCCTTCTCTTCATCAGGCTGAACAACCTCACTTCTCCCAGACTTCACAGCAAAAGTGATCTCTCTGATCATCTCCTTGGGCTTTCTCCAGACTCTTTCTAAGAGGTCCATGTTTCTCTTATGGTGAGGGACCCAGAGCCACACTTAGGAACCCAGGTGGAGTTTCATAGAAGCAGAGTAGAAGGGAAAAATCACCTCTCTCAACTTGCTGGCCACTCTGCTTACGATGCAGTCCAGACTTTAGTTGGCTTTCTGGTCTGTGAGTGCACAGACTGGGTAATGGGGAGCCTCTCAGCAACCAACATCCCTAAGTCTTTTCCCTCTCACTCAATTCTCTGCCCAGTCTGTATTGTTTGTGCTTGTGCCTTGGATTGCCCTGACCCAGTTGTAGCACCCTGAAGTTGGCCTTATGGAACTCCATGTGGTTCACACTGGCCCATCCCTCAAGCATATCAAGGTCCTTGTGGACAGCAGCCCTGCCCTCCAGTGTGTTGACTGCCCTACACAGCTCAGTGTCACCAGTAAACTTGCTCAGGGTGCATTAAATCCCTTTGACCATGTCACTAACAAAAATGTTGATCAAAGGTCTTAAAGATTTAATGGGACATATCTTAAATATGCATCAGTACTCTCAATTTTATTAATAGACTTCTGGGCAGGGTACAGAGAACAAAAGTGCACATCTTGATTGTTTTCTGTAAGCTCAGATATGTTATTAAACAATCAAGAAGAATTTGTTGATAGTTGGAAACCATTTGCTAAAGCTCCAGGAAACTGATTTGCTTAGGTTAAGTTATTCACAAAACTACTGTGTTAATTTTCTGTCATTTTAGTTGTTGGGGTTTTTTGATGTTTGGTTGGTGTTTTTATCTTTCTTAGCTACTGCTGCAAATGAACACAGGATCTCTTTGGGATTTTTATAGTGGTATTTTGTTGTCTTCTCAGAAAACTCAAATTCATTTAAAATTATAGGTTTACAGTGTGACAGTTCACACAGCTTTTTTATTCCTGGACTTTGATGTAGTTTTTTTCAGATACTAATAAATTATTTTCCATCTGTATGTTTTATTGCCTCTCTTTACCCCTTTTTGCTCCTAAATACTGAAACATAAGTCCTGCATATGAGTTCTTGTGCATTTTTCAAAAAGAAAATTTATTAGTAATGAAATGGTTTTTGTTTAATTTCCTCATACTCATTGTGTGAATATGTGGGCAATGGCTCACTTATTACAGAACTTCATCTCCTGGTTATTTGGCTTCATCCATACTCCTTAGGAGGACTTTTTATACTTCAGTATTCTACAAGAAAAACAAACAACTCTGGAGGTATGAAAGCTGACAAAAAGAGGTAAAAAACTTCCTTTGGTGTTCCAAATGAAAAAAAGAAATAACATGATCTGAGAAGGACAGTCACCAAGAGGGAGCAACAAATAAGAGTCTATAAGGAACCTAGAGGCTACCAGATTTCATGATACAAAATAAATGTGTCAGAGTGTGCTGAAAAAAAGAGTGATGTGATTTCAAGACCAAAAAGTTTTACAGTAGTCTTGCAAAATAGCATGAGAGAGGTGTCTGACAAATGGAAGAAAATGATTCAGCATGTACCCTTAGTTTATTTAGTTAGCTAAAGTCCAGTCAGTATTACTTTTCTAGTGAAAAAGATCATGGGAAATAATGTATTTCAAAACATATGGAAGACTTAATGCTAATTAGAAGGAGTAGCACTGCAATCACACTTAATCAGCATGCATGCCTGCTATGATTAAATGTCCAGCTTCATTAACAAGAATATGTAATATACCTTTATTAATGCTACTGACTATTCCCCACAGCATTCAGTTTTGGAAGCACAGGGGGTATGGGCTAGATTTTTAGCTACACTGAAAATTGTCTGGACCCTTAATATAAAAGGCAATTAATCAGTGGCTTGAAAGTCATTATCAAACTAAGTGCCTTGGCACTGGGGCTGATATTGTGCATTGATTTTATCGGCTGCATTGATGAAAAGAACTAATGTGCCCTGGGCAACTTAATCTATTATACTAGTTAGCATGTTGAATGTTAGCACTTCAATTTGACAAGATCTGGAATACCTTGAGGACCAAGCCAGAGTTAAAATACAGAACATTTCTGATGTTGCAAGAGGGAGAAAAGAAACCTCCACATTAGGCTTACACTTGAGGGCAGGGAAATGTTTGCCCAAGTCCTGCTGAAAAACACCAGTGGATTCTGTGGGCATTGAATTGTATGCAAGTCACCAGCATCCTTTTGTGGTAAGTAAAGCGAAAGACCAACCTACCTGTGGAGGCTCCTGAGGGCAGCGCTGAGGGAACAGCGCTTCCAGCACTCCACTGGAGGGCGTCCAGCCCTTAATACAGTTATCCAAGGAGAGTATTTAAATTACTTCCTAATATGTTAATGGCCCTAGTGGGGATTGGTTGTTGTGTTACCCCTCAGTCCCGTACCCCTATTTGTCAAAGTTCTCTCCCCTGATTGGTCCCTTTTGGATCCCTCCCCTGATTGGTTAACTTTTCAATCCACACCCCTATTGGTTACTTGATTAAACCCCACCCCCTCGGTTGGGTATAAAACCCTGGCGCTGAGGTGCTGCGGGGTCTTCGGAGAGTCACCGGTTCCAGAATAAAGAAGGCTCCTGGAGACGATCCTTGGGTCCTGTCATTTCTCCTGTGCCACCTGGGAAGAGCCCTGCTCGGGAGAAGCCGCTATGGCAGCTAAAGGGCCTAAAGAGAGCTGTCAGGCCTGGTTGCTACAGCAACCTAACAGCTGAGCTGATCACTGGGGCCTGGTTGCTTCGGCAACCTAACAGCTGAGCTGATCACTCTGAGCGGGAGTGCCTGTGCTGCCGGGATTGAGGCTGTCCCTCACAGGGCGACTCACCTGGGAAGGTTGCGGCACCCAGAATACCCCCGCCAGGGACCTGGGTGGTCAGCGGCACCTACCTGCTTTAAGAGGACTGTGGCCAACAGATTTAAGGAAATTACAGTCCTCTATGCAGAAGGGTCTAACACGGAACATTTTGCCTGGTTTTGCACACCGTGCACATCTTAAGGAGTACGCTAATATCTGGGGCACGTTCAATAGATGCTGCTGAGATCAAAGGCAGTTTAGAATAAAATGAACTGGTTTAACCTGTTGAAGAAGAGAACAACAGGTCTCCAAACAATTGAGAGGATGTTGTTAAGGTAATGGAACAGAACTGTTCTAAATAGTGGTGGGTGATAGAAAAGGGACTGTGGCCACAATTTTTTTCTTGCAATCTTTACTCTGGGAATTATGGGGAAAAAAATTCATGAGGGTGATAATGCAGCACTGGAAGGGAGTACTGAGAAAGGTATCTGCAATCCCAGTACTGCAGTCCCAATCTTTGGAGGGTATCAAGAGAAAGACCTCTACAAGATTAAAGTATGAATTGGTGAAAATCTGTATTGACTTACATTCTATTTCTAAAAACTTGATTTAATGCTGGCTTAAAATATGCAGTTTCACTTCATCCTAAAAACTTCTGTGAAACCATTGAAATGTCTCTTGCCAAGTTCCAAGTATATGTGATGCATATCACCCTACATGGTTAACATGAAATAAACAGAATAGTACTATTTATAGGGTGATATTGTTCATCCAATATATTGAAACTCCTGTTTCCTTACCAAAAGAAAAGGCACAGATGGAAGAAATTATTTCTCAAGCAGACTATAAAAATTTGCAGTACATTCTTCTTGAATTTTAAGTGTTTTAGAAATAAGGTCTTTACATTAAGAATTTTTTTTTTTTCCAAAATGCAATATGTGATAGTACAGCAGCATATTTTATTAAAAAGAAAAAGAAAAAGAAAAAAAAAAAAAAAAAAAAAAAAAAAAAAAAAAAAAAAAAAAAAAAGTAAAACTTTTAAACCTTACCAGCCCTAATACTGTTTAATGTAGTCATGGTCACCTTCTTCATATTCTACAAACAAGACTTTTGCTGTGACCTTCCTAAGACTGACAAGGGAATCAATCACATATGTATGCCACATATTGAGATAATGTTCCCTCTCCAAAGCTGACAGCTGAGACAAGTGCAGCTTTTCAAGATCTTCCATTCACAGAAACACAGAAACACAGAATCACAGAATGTGTAGGTTGGAAGAGACCTTAAAGATCATCGAGTCCATCCCAGCCCTAACACCTCAACTAGATCATGGTATCAGGTGCCACATCCAGTTTCCTTTTAAACACATCCAGGGATGGTGATTCCACCACCTTCCTGGGCAGACTATTCCAGTATTTAATCACTCTTTCTGTGAAAAATTTCTTCCTAATATCCAACCTATATTTCCCTTGACACAGCTTGAGATTGTGTTCTCTCGTTCTGCCCAATGCTGCCTGGAGAAAAAGACCAACCCCCAGCTGTCTACAACTACCCTTCAGGAAGTTATAGAGAGTGATAAGGTCACCTCTGAGTCTCCTTTTCTCCAGGCTAAACAACCCCAGATCCCTCAGTCGTTCTTCATATGGCTTGTTTTCCAAGTCCTTCACCAACTCTGTTGCCCTCCTCTGGACGTGCTCAAACATCTCAACGTCCTTCCTAAACTGAGGGGACCAGAACTGGACACAATACTCAAGGTGTGGCCTTACCAGTGCCGAGTACAGGGGAAGAGTGACCTCCCTGCTCCTGCTGGCCAGACCATTCCTGATACAGGCCAGGATGCCATTGGCCCTCTTGGCCACCTGGGCACACTGTTGGCTCATGTTCAGCCGGCTTCTGACCAGAACCCCCAGGTCCCTTTCCTCTTGGGCACTGTCCAGCCACACCGTCCCCAGCCTATAACTCTGCAGGGGGTTATTGTGGCCAAAGTGAAGGACTCGACACTTGGACTCATTAAACTTCATTTTGTTGGACTCTGCCCATTGACCCAACTGTTCCAGATCTCTCTGCAGAGCCATCCTGTCTTTCAAGCGGTCGACACACGCTCCCAGCTTAGTGTCATCTGCAACTTTACTAATAAAAGATTCAATACCCTCATCCATGTCATCAATGAAAATATTGAACAAAGCTGGTCCCAGCACAGATCCCTGAGGAACACCACTGGTGACAGGCTGCCAGCTGGATACAGCACCATTCGCCACCACTCTCTGGGCCCGGCCATCCAGCCAGTTCCCAACCCAGCAAAGAGTGCTCCTGTCCAAGCCCCGGGCTGCCAGCTTTTCCAGGAGTATACTGTGGGAGACAGTGTCAAAAGCCTTGCTGAAATCCAAATAGACAACATGCACAGCCCTTCTTGCATTCACCAGGAGGGTCACCTGGTCATAAAAGGAGATCAGGTTGGTCAAACATGACCTACCACTCCTAAATCCATGCTGGCTGGGCCTGAGACCCTGGCCATCCTGTAGGTGCTGCATGATGACAGTATAAACTGTTCCATTATCTTGCCAGGTACTGAGGTCAGACTGACCGGTCTATAATTACTGGGATCCTCCTTCCCACCCTTTTTTGTGAATGGATGTCACATTGGCCAGTTTCCAATCTTCTGAGACCTCACCAGTGAGCCAGGACTGATTGTAAATGATGGAGAGCGGCTTCGCAAGCTCACCTGCCAGCTCCCTCATAACCCTGGGATGGATCCCATCTGGGCCCACAGATTTATGAGTGTCCAAGTATCTCAGCAGTTCTCTGACTGCCTCCTCTTGGAAAATGGGGGAATCATTCTGTTCCCTGACACCATCTACAAGCCCAGGAGGACAGTTGTCTTGTAGGCAAGTTGTCTTCCCACTGAAAACTGAGGCAAAGAACGCATTAAGCACTTCTGCCTTCTCCTCATCAGCAGTTACTAAGTTCCCTTCCTTACCCAATAGAGAGCAAAGGTTAGCCTTACCTTTCCTTTTACCATTAATGTATTTATAGAAACACTTTTTATTGTCCTTTACAGAAGTCGCCATTTTGAGTTCAAATTGAGCTTTGGACTCCCTATTTTTTTTCCTACATTCTCTAGCAGCCCCCTTAAATACTTCCCGAGGGACCTGGCCCTCCTTCCAAAAATGATACATCCTCTTTTTATATCTGAGTTCATCCAAAACCTCCTTGCTTATCCAGGCTGGACGTTTGCCTCGTCGACTCAAAAACTCTGTTTTGAAGAACACCCAGCTTTCCTGAGCTCCTTTGTTTTTAAGGGCTTCTTCCCAGGGAACTCTCTGAATAAGTCTTTTAAAAAGGCCAAAAGTTTGCCCTCCGGAAGTCTAATGTAAAAATCTTATTGATGTACTTCCTGATTTCACCAATTATTGAGAACTCTATAATTTCATGATCACTCTGCCCCAGTCATCCTCCAACCACCACATCTCCCACCAGCCCATCTCTATTTGTGAACAACAGATCCAACATAGCCTCTCCCCTGGTGGGCTCACCTACCAGCTGTGACAAAAAGTTGTCATCCATGCACTCTAATAATTTCCTGGACTGTCTCTTTTCTGCTGTATTAAGTTCCCAGCAGATGTCTGGCAGGTTGAAGTCTCCCACAAGAACAAGGGCTGATGATCCTGTAACAGTCTCCAGCTGCTTGTAGAATAAGTTGTCCATCTCTTCCTCCTGGTTGAGTGGACGATAACAGACTCCCAGTACGATGTCAGCCTTGTTGACTCTCCCCTTAATTCTCACCCATAGGTATTCAACTCCATCTTCATTAGTTTCAGTATCTATGGAGTCAAAAACCTTCTTAATATAAAGGGCCACTCCTCCACCTCTTCTCCCATTTCTGTCTCCTCTGAAGAGCTTGTAGCCATCCAGTGCAGTGCTCCAACTATGTGAGTCATCCCACCACGTTTCTGTGATGGCGACTACATCATAGCTTTGCTGTTGCACCATGACCTCCAGCTCTTCCTGTTTGTTACCCATGCTGCGTGCATTGGTATACATGCACTTCAGCTGGGCTAATGATTTCACCCCTAACTCAGGCTTAGCACCCTTGGGCCTGCTTCCAGGCAGCCCAGTTGCATCAGTTGCATCCCCTTCCCCCTTCAAACCTAGTTTAAAGCCCTCTCAACAAGGTCTGCCACCTCCTGAGCCAAGAGCCTTCTACCCTTAACAGAGAGATGTATCCCATCTGGTTCCAACAGAGCAGGTGCCATGAAAGTTGCGCCGTGATCAAAGAATCTGAAATTTTGTTGATGACACCAACCTTTAAGCCACTTGTTAATGATGTGAGTTCTCCTATTTCTTCCATCATTTTTCTCTGCCTCCAGAGGGACTGAGCAGAACACTACCTGGGTCCCTGTCTGATCAACCCCATGACCCAATGCCCTAAAGTCCCTTTTAATTGCCTTGACACTCCTCTTTTCGATCTCATCACTGCCAGCTTGGAGTATAAGCAGTGGGTAATAATCAGTGGGCTGAATCAACCCAGGAAGTCTCTTAGTAATATCCTTTATCCTGGCCCTAGGGAGGCAGCAGACTTCCCTGTGGGATGGATCCAGGCAACATATGAGGCCCTGTGTTCCCTTCAGAAGGGAGTCTCCTACTACAATTACCCTTCTTTTCTTCTTGATGTAAGAGGTGGAGATTTGTCTTACAGATGAATCCAAATAGGGAGGCTCACTGGGCAGATAATGTCCCTCTAAATCATCTAAATCATCCAGCTGGTTCTCTAGAGCCAGGGCCTCATACCTATTCTGAAGTGGCACCTGGCTGGGAGATGAAGGTTGGGAGAAGTTTTTATTATTACCTCCCTGAGCAGGGACCCTTTTCCATTCCCCTTCATCTACTGGGTGCTCTTCCATTGCTTGGGAGTGGGAGTCATACAAGTCCTCTGAGTACAGATGGGCAGCCCTTAAAGATGGAAGGGCTGAACTCCACCAGTCTATTTCCCTTTCACTTTCCCTGATACTCCTTAATTGTTCAACTTCCTCCCCAAGCTCAGGCACCAGTGAAAGAAGGTCATTCATTTGCTCACACCTCAGGCACGCCTCCTTGACATTATCCCCTGAAACAACTGATAAGCTCAAACACTCTGGGCAGGGATAGGTCTGTACAGACGCATCCTTTCTGGAAGGCTCCACTTGGTCACATGCACTAATACCAACAGCAGTTTTTCACCATGTTGAAACCATTACTAACAGAAACCACAAGACCAAACAGCCAGTAGAAAAACCTCGAACAACACAACACACAGTACTCCTTGCCAGCAAGAGACTAGCAACCCTGCCTGCGTGAATTGCCGTGTGAATTGCCGTGCAAACTGCCTTGGCCACGCCCTAGAGACCTGCCACGCCCCTGTTTGCCCACTCCGGGTTGCCACAGTCCCTACAGACCACTTATACTGGACCACTCAGCAATGCAGGGAGCTCCACCCCTCGCTTCCTGAATGACTCACAACTGAAGAGATCCACAGCTGCTTCACCTTCCCTGTGTTGCCACTCAGCAACACAGGGAGCTCCACCCCTCACTTCCTGAATGACTCTCAACATTCAGTAACAAATACCCCATGTAGCCAACTTACAGTACTAGAAGTCAGAGATGATGGCATTACCACTTAATTATATTCAGCAAAATTTCATTTTCTTGCCTGTTTTGTTTCAGTGTTTCTCTTGATTTGCATAACTGAAGTTAAAAATAGAAAATTATTTTCTGTTTCAAAGACACATCCAAAGTACAATATTTCTCACATGTAAACAGTGAAATAAAGAAGCCCTTGGGTATGTACAGGTATTCATATTGGCAACAAAGTATGAAAGTGTCTTTAAACAGAACATTGGCCTATTTGTATTGCCCAATATAACAGTGAATTTACATAGAACTACCATCAGTCTTGTCACCTTTAATTCAGTCCAAGATTAAATAAAGGGAAATATATTTTTCTATTGAAAACTAAATTCCGAATTACACCAGCATTATGGTGTCTGTTTCAGTAGTTTATCCTTCTAGTCTACATAAATTGGAAGACCATCAGGTTGGTTTGTTGTAGGCTTGGGGTTTTTTTTTAGTTATTTGAAGTTTCCAGAAATGCTGGTTAATGTTCACAGTCTTTAAATTCTCTTGGAGTGTGGGGCTTATAGCTTAGCAATTTAAATTCATATATTGTTGTCCTACTGTCTCAAGAGATCAGGACAGCTTTACCTTGTTTCTATGAAGAGTTTATACTGACATACTTTCATTATTAGATCAAAGAAATAGTGCATTACACAAGGCCAGTTGCAAATGAAATATTAAAATTGGCTGGAGTATGCATATTTTAATCAATTATAATTCTGTTTTTTGGAAATCAATAGAGGAAATGAAAAAAAGGAGACAGAATACTGAAATTAATAAATCTGTGAAATGCTCCTTAAAGTATGTTTATAAATACCCAGTTGACTGGAATGAGCAAAACAGATTTTGTAATTTGAATTCCTTTTGAAAATGCCTACCCAATATTTAGATCACTTTTCAAAAACAATCTTTAACTCATCATTTGCTGTCTATTGAAAGACACTATATGTTTAAATTGTTATTTCTTGTGCAAAGATGTATGACTCCTAAGAACTTCAATGGAAGGAAGGAAGGAAGGAAGGAAGGAAGGAAGGAAGGAAGGAAGGAAGGAAGGAAGGAAGGAAGGAAGGAAGGAAGGAAGGAAGGAAGGAAGGAAGGAAGGAAGGAAGGAAGGAAGGAAGGAAGGAAGGAAGGAAGGAAGGAAGGAAGGAAGGAAGGAAGGAAGGAAGGAAAGGATAGAAAGAAAGAGGAAAAGAGGAAGGAAGGAAGGGAGGAAGAGAAAGAAAGAAAGAAAGAAAGAAAGAAAGAAAGAAAGAAAGAAAGAAAGAAAGAAAGAAAGAAAGAAAGAAAGAAAGAAAGAAAGAAAGAAAGAAAGAAAGAAAGAAAGAAAGAAAGAAAGAAAGAAAGAAAGAAAGAAAGAAAGAAAGAAAGAAAGCAGACTTACTAAATTATTAGTCTAGTTTTATTTCTTAAGACGGCTGAAAAAGTCCTTCTGAACTGAGTCTGTGGATTTCTTTATTTTTGGTAATGTGATAACAAAGTCAATTGGGAGCAGCTAATTTGGTTAATGCTCATTACTGTTGTCATAGGCTGTGACACATCACATGAACTCTTTATTAGTAAGCAGCAAGAAACAAATTTGTGAGATCAGCCTGTGTCAATAGGAGTTAATCAGTTCCAATATATTCACAACCGTAACATTCTGTTCTCTTTGGACATAATCTCAAAGAAATCATTTATGTGGGATCATAATGAGGAAAGCAAGGACACTTTAAATGGCTTTCTTGATTCCATTGGTTATAATAGCCTACAGATTAAATTATGTTATTATATTGGTCCCTAGGAAGAATACTCACATAACCCATAGAAGAGATTTTTTCACCTCTCCTAGAAATAAAACAGTGAAATTGATGTGAGTTGGAAAAACAAAACTGAAAAAAAACCACAACAAAAGTTGTCTACTTTTATTGTTTCATGGCTATCAAACTAATTCCATAGTGAATAATTTCATAAAAATTATAAAACTGGTGCCATTTTCTTTACCACAGAATGGTATTTTTATTGTAATGGATAATGTTTTACCATCACACGAAGAGAATGCACCCATCTAAAGGAGGCAGTTCAAAATATGTTTTCTTTTATATATATGTGTTAGCCAAGGCTGAGTCCTGTGGCCTAAGTAGAAGAATGAGTCCAGTAGGAAGGGGAAAAAAAAAAAAAAAAGCACTAGAACTGGCAAAATATTAGCAGTGCCTGTACTTGATCTAAGTAACAAGCAGGAGTTATATAAGTAATATTTATTTCATTGACTGGATTAAAAAAAAAAAAAAAACAAACAAAAAACAACAACAAAAACAAAACAAAAACAAACAAACAAACAAACAAAAAAAGAAGAAAGAAAAAAAATCCTTCTTAAAATTTATGTCATATCAATTTCCAGATATTTTTTATAGATCAGATCAATTTTGTCTAACTGGGTACCATTAGCAACACTTCAATCCACACATTTTTGTCTGTAGTTCTCCCACACACAGAGATAAGACTAAAATGCTTTCTTATCCTCCTGAGCAGGAGGAAGAAGAGAATGGGTAGTGCAGGAATAGGATGATATGCATGTGGTAAGGTCTGTGGTGGCACCCACCTCTGTATAAAAAAGACAAAGTAGTTGCTAATTAATGTAATTTGTTTGTAGAAGGAAAAACACAGTTCACATTCACTATTTAACTATGCAATGGATTTCTGGCTGTAACATAAGAAGTTTCAAACATTAAGTGCACAAAATAAAGTAAATTTTAGTTTCAAGTTTCATTAAAGATTAATGTCGTCATTTTGCACATGACTAACTGTCCAAAACAACCTTGAAAGATTTGTAAACCACAAACAAGGTGGAATAAACCTCAAGAAGGAGAGAAAAGTTCCCTCTAAGGAAAAAACTGGGCACATTTCAAAAAAACTTTTATTATACAAAAAAGGACAGTGCATAAATTAAAAACTCCCAGGGGCAGCTTCAACTTGCAGCCAAAATCAAGTTTTGCTGCTTTACTCTGCTGGCTAGTTTCTAATTGCGCACTGCAATGAAAATTGTTTATAACTAGAAGGGTCCCATAACAACATTGCAAAGGCACAGGGGCTGCAACAGAATATTAGAGAAACTTACCCTGTGGGCCATCACTTGTTACTGAGGAAGATAATAACTGCTCAGCTACTCTGAAATAATTTAGTCATACAAGAATGTTCATTAAAATAACGTTAAAAAGTGTTTTCAATGTGGTGTGCAGGGACATAGCTGCGTGATTCTTTTTAATATTAATGGGAATTGCGTGGCTAAACCCACACACACTGTGATGAAAATCTGTACTTATAGTTTTAAAAAGAATCCTTAAAAGGAAACAAATTCAAAGACTTAATTCTGTTTTGCCATGTTATTGCTAATAATACAGTATGTACAATTACGGCACAACAGTTCTAATAAAAATTCATCTATACCTAAGCTCTTAATGAAAGAAGTTAAGGAGAGAAGGAAAGGTTTACCTCTGTAACAAAGCACTGGTTAAACAGAGAGAACAAATATTGATGGTAATATATAGTTCTTCAATGTGAATTTTTTGTGAAATAGGCTGCAAATGTGCTGGTGAGTTACAAAATAGTTTTATTGTATATTTGAAAGTAAAAGAAGTTTAAAATATGGATGAAAAAGAGAAATTTTTTTGTTTAGTGGAAAAAGCCTTCTGATCAGACAGAAATCGAAACACCTTCCTTTAGTGAGAATTTACATGTAACCCTTGGAGCCTATATGTCTCAAAAAACATAGGGCCCATGGTGGTCAGTTTGCTCTTATTCTTCTCAGCTATACTACCCTAGACTGGCATAAATATGACTAATTCATCTGATGTAAAATGGGTTTCTGATAAAAAAGCTAGAACACTAGGTGATTTAGAAAAAAAAAATGGTCTGTAGTGACAACAAAGAGCCATGTATGAACTTCACCCAGACGAATAACAGGCAGACTGGCAAACAGGGAGATGATGAAAAAGCAGATCTTATTAAGACAGATTTTTAGTCCATTTTTACTGGTAACTGCTACTTTCATCCTCACAGTGAATATCAGAGATATTTGTTCTCCAGTTTTATTACATCTTGTTTTTCATGTTTTGTTTTGCGAGCAGAAATTTAGGGGATTTTTGAGTGAATGTGAGAAAGACTGTGTTGAGAATTAAAAATTTCCATAAATGCCAATTATTTATAACAAGAATGCCCTAAGACAGTATTTGAGTCCAGTTTTCTCATATGAAGAAGACCTTAGATTGGAGCCATTGAAATTTTGAAACATGAAAATGACAAAGCAAAGGATTTTCTATTACAATCACACTTGTAAGAACCCCTCTTACCAGGAGGCAGTAATATGAAGAGGAAGCTCAGCATATAAAGCTTTTATAATGCCTTTTATTTTTGAAAGAGTGTTATGAGAGCTTAGCATTGCTTTTAAGTGATTTTCACAATAAGCATCCCATTTTAATTGGCACTTCTGTGATTTATCACTATATCATGTTGGGAACACCGCATTAGGCCGTTTGTAAGTGAATAGCAGGCTACTGTACGTCTGACAATACTTGAAGACTTCTATTGAAGTCACCTATTAAGAAGAGACACCTACTAAGAGAGTTCACATCCCATTCTTTCTAACTACTGGATTGTACTGAATTGTAAGAATTGTATCCTTCCCTCCTGAGCAGAAATATAATTCTTGCCAACAGAGCTATCACACTGCCATGTTTTCCTGGTTTTCAATGGCATGAACAATATGATTTCAGTTTCTAAACTGAGAACACCAGGATGTTTAATCCCACTGAAAGTAATTTTCTTGGTCATCTCATCTTGTTATTTCCTCTCTAATCAGAACAGTGCTCTCAGTTCTCACCAGTACCTCACCAGTACCAATGCTTGAGGTAAGTAAGAAATTATATCAAAACTCAGGTTTAGATCAAGGGTGGAGTTTCCCTATGCTGAAGTTTGGAAATGTATTAAGCAGCTGACACTGACCCTTCCATGGCTCTCGTATTGAATGAATTTTCATCTAAAAGATGTTCAGTCAGACCCTGATGCTGCAACAACGAAATAGTCCCTCTAGACATTGGTACAAACCCCTAGGCCCGTTTGTCACTTACTGCTGTTTTCTACCCAGCATTCAAGTGTTAGACCGATGATTCTCAGAAGCATCTGCATGACTCCATTCTAGAGAGCTGCATTGTTCAAAACGTTTCTAATCTGCCTCAGATAGCACTATTTCAGGATCTTGATTCTTAATTTTAGAAAAGTAATCTTGACACATTGTGATGCATGTAGACTTACCTTGGTATTTTGATCTGGACCAAAGGATTTCTTTTCAACTCCTACATTGCATATTGCAATGCTTGCATTGGCATCTGTTACTCTATGTACCATCTGTCTTTATCAACACTTAGGTACACAGATGTGCTGTTGCTGTGCAAAATGTTAGAGATAAGTTTAACCTTTCCTTTTCCTAAAAATTATCACAATAACAATAATACCTAGTCAACAGACAACATTTGCTCTCATTTGTTTCAAGTGGACTTTTGTGGACTTTTCTTGTTCTAAAAATTGTGATTTTATGAAAGAAAACCCCACCAATGTTATGATGGTAATGCTATCATCTGAGTTCAAGGTTGTTTTCTATATACTTATATTTGTTTTAGTGCTAGTAGGTTATTCTGTACAGAATCAGAGTTTAAAAAAAAAAAAACAAAAGAACCCACCCTAATGGTGACTTGCCAAAAAAAGGTTATGTAATAATACCTTAGAATGGATGCAGGTCACTGCAGTGCCAACTTATTTCTCATAACTGTGTATAGACTCATGTATGCATACATGCAATATTTAGAAAGATGAAATTGAAGGGAAGTTTATCATAAGTAAATGGCCAAGAGTTATGTCAGAGAAATAGGAAAAACTTTTATGTTAGCTCTATGTGTGCACGACTTAGTAGTGGGATACCCATGATGCCAAGACATAGGGATGCTATATGCAATCTCTTCGTCACATTTATTTTTCAAATTCAAGTTGCCTTAAAGCAAAGCCAGTATGCAACTCCTTAAACAAAAGGCATGGATTCAAATTTATTTAAAACAATTGTAAATATTTAAATACTGTTAGATTCTTGGAGAATCTAACCTCTGGTATTCCTATTATATAAGTGAAGAAGATAGAGATTGATATTTAGCTAATATAAATCATAATATGTTATAATTTTATATATAAATATGAATAGGTTTCCTTGGTAGAGCAAATGAATAATTTTTCACGGAGATTATTTCATTCAGATTTTTGACATTTGGAAGTTTTTCAGGTGAGTATCCTACAGTAGCAAAAGTATGATACTCCACCTACTTGTAAACATGGCTATATTGTTCAGTGTTGCAGTATTTCAGAGGCAGAAGCATAGACAGCTCCTGGGAAACAAAAAATTCCTCAAAGGAATTTCACCAAGGAATATCACTCTTTCTCTTCCTCTCTAAGGTAAAACTATATCAGCTGTGGACACACTGAAGAAAAAAAGCTCTATAGATTAAATCACAGTTTATAATTTTGAGATATATTTTTACCTGAATTTGAGTTAAGAGAAAACCATAAGGATATTTCTCATCTGAACTTGAACTTGAACACTAGATCTGACTTCTAATTTAAAGCTACAATATAGCTCATAACAATGTGTTGTTTTTCCAGGCTCCATCCACTTAAAACATGTCTATGACTGCAGAAACAGAGTTTGTCTAAAAAAGCTGTATGACAGAATGCTTTTCATAAAGCAACAGAAATCTTGAGCTAAAATATTTGTATGCATTCTTTTCTATGCATCTTTAACATTTCTATATATTTTCCTCCCACTAGCTTTAAAGTGGAGACTGAAGAATAACAGTCAGTGGCATAATTCTTCTTTGCTAAGAAACACTGCTGGACAAAACCTGATGGAAGTGGACTTGCCACATCTTTGTCCCTAACTGTATTGCAAAATGCAAGAAAGCGTGTTCCAGGGGGAAAAAAAAAAAAAAAAAAACAAACAAAAAAAACCCCCAAAAAAACCAAAAAAACAAAAACAAAACAAAAAAAACCCCATAAAGATAAAAACAAAATTGTAGTAAAACAGGTATCCATCACTCCAAATTAATCACATGTACATAAGTCCTGTCACATCCAATCTTAAAGGAAGATATTATTTAAATAAAAGAATTCTCTTATATTTAAATTCTTCTAAAAACTATTTAAATGACTGAGCTTTGTATTAATAGACCTTCTGTAATATTTTGCAGAACTTTTGCTTGTATAACAGAAGGGAGAAAGCAGACTTTAGAAAGCTAGGAGAAATTACAATACTTAATAATGTCTTACCTAAGCTTCTCTCTTTTGGCCTTTTTTTATAAATTGGTTTTGGTTTATATTTTGGTTGTATTTTATGTATTTATATATTAAATTGAAAAGTAATTATTTTAGAAGATTTGACTGAATATTGTCTCAATCCATGAAGATCTCATGGTAGTCCTACAAAAGCATATTTTAAAATCAATGTGTTCATCTTTTCACCCATTCTGACTTTCAGCTCAGTCTAATTTCCCTTCCATTCTCCAAACAATTTGATTCTACAAAGGACTGTGCTGTCCCATTTCTCAGATTTCTGATTTTTTCCCTTTTCTGTGCCAGTCACAGTACTGCTCCTGCATTGCTCACTATTGTTCTTATGTGCACAACACCCTTAGGCCTTGTACTGATGAGAAATGAATAGCAAGATATAAAGGCACTGCTTTATTTTCTTTTTTTTTTTCCATAGGAAATCTTTCTTTTCTTCACACCCATATTTTTCAGCGAATTAGTACCACCTGGACAGAAGAACATTTTATAAATAGATACAGAGCAAGTAAAACTAAAAATCTCTGTAAAACTCCATACTGTATAAGATTGTAGTACCTTACCCATTAAACAAGCAATCTCTCTTACTTAAACCCATTAATTCCTAATAAGAAACTGAATATCCTGATCTTAATCTTGCTTATCTGTATTAATGCTATATGCCCATGTAGATGGATAGCACATACATTTCTCAAGCATTATTTCCTTTGTACAGTTTTCTGTCTCTTGTTTGAGTGGAACTCTAAGTATTCCTGAGATACACCATTTGAATCTTAGGGACCAAGTATCTTATCACAAGTGTTCAGCAAAAAATGTTCCTGGGGTCAGAAAAAGGAGAAAATAGGAAGCTGGGGAAAAGTTTCTGAGTAAGTAGTATCAGCATGAACAGAAATAGATGTAAAGTGAAGATTGGGAAAGAGTGAAAGAGAAGGCTCTTCTCTTTTCACAGAAGAAGTTGGCTAATCCACTGCTTATGTGGAAGAAATCAGAGGGAAAGTATTATTAGTGCACAGAAAGAAGAGAAAATATGTAGTCGATGGAAAAATATAACTCTAAAATAATAGAGCTCTGAATTACTTGATAGGTTGATGCCTTAAGTTTTATCTTTCATATTTTTCAGATTCTGTGATGCCTAGGTGTGTAGCTCTGAGCCTTGTATTAAGTATTAGTCAGTTCTCTTCACAGAGTAGGCAGACAAAACAATCCTTTTCCAGGTTGAGACCAAGGACAACTGTTACAAGTTTCAGGTCCAAAAAAGCATAAACAACAGGGGGCGGAGGGGAGACAACAAGGAGGATTGAACTTCATAACCTGATGCTATAATTGGACAATTAACTCCAATATGTAAATAGACCAAAAAACCACACACTTATAAAACTGAAACCTTGTGATTTGTCATCCATTTTGTGACCATTTTGGGGCCATCGTGGGTGTAGCCCTGGCCAGGCTCTTGTACTGCCTAAGGTGTATCATTTAAGGCCCTTTAATAAATACCTACTTTATCCTCTTAGCTCTCTCTATAGTCTCTGTTCGAGGTCAGCCTCCCCAAGGCATCAAGGTAAAAAATACATTTTTTTATAAAAAAGACATTGCTATTTCTAGCAAATTTCCTTAAATTTTGAAAGTTTAATTAATAGTCATGTGGTAACATGATTGCATGATGTCTATACATTGAGGGAAAAGGGCAAGCGTATATGAAAAACACCTTTCAACATTTGAGAAGAAGATGAAATTTAATTTGCAGAGGATCTCTTAAACCTTCCTGTTCCTACTATTCTTCATTATAGCTTGAAACCATCTTGTAGCGTTTACTCTCATTTTGTATTTTCTACTTTCTTTTTTTTTATTTTTCCTGAAGAATTGTCACTTTCAGTGGGAAGTAACTGAAAAAAATGAAAGAACCCCAATTTTCAGTAGTATTATTTGCATTACATGCCAATAGTACCTAGCACTGTTGATGATACAATATATGAATTCAAAAGCATAAAATCAGATTTATGACTGGGGAGGGTGGGGAAATCCAAGCAAAGGAAAACTTGATCAAAGAAACAGTAAGGGAAAAAATCAAAGTGTAGAAACAAAAGAATGAATATTCTCCAAAGAATGTCCTGATGTTCCAACAAATATATTCTAATGATGCATCTTTTCATTTTTAGGTAGGACAGAAGACTGGCAGTTGTATTTGCAAATGACCTCAAGAGTCACTGCCAGGACCAGTATGTAAGTGGAAGAAAATTTTAAATTTATAATTATTAGGTAAATTTATGCATTGATTTTGAAAAACACTTAACTGAGTAGAGCTGTTGTCTAAGATCCCTACAGCATACTACAGAATGCACAGCCAATTTACTAAAACCTGTCTTAAGTGCTACAATTTCCTAAAAGCTTAAGCATATTTCCTGTCATTTCACTGCTAATTTTTGTATCTAAGAAGTTGAAAATGAAACTTATTGCACAATTTAGAATCGTCGGAATAGTTAAAATTAAGTAATATTTCAAATAAAATAAAATAAAATAAAAATAATTGTAATAAAATTAATTGCTAATAATAAATATCAACAATACAATTAATTATTAATTTAAATAAAAAATAATAAAATTAATTTTGAATAAAAGCCACTGTGACTACATCTGAGTATTAAGTTACCTCAAGAACATGTGCAACTTTGCATAAAAACATATAGTTAATCAGTACACTGTTATATTTAGAGCAAATTACAGCACAAGTCTTCAGGACAGAAAGTTTTTTGAATTCTACTATAGCCACTACTGAACTTCTTCTAGTGCATCTGATGTACCTGTTGCCATGCCACTGCATTCCACAGGGACTCTTCTGCTACATATGTATCATATATGTATATATCACAGAGTCACAGAATCTATTAGGTTGGAAAAGCCCTCTGAGATCATCCAGTCCAACCTATGATGGAATACCACCTTGTCAACAAGACCATGGCACTAAGTGATACATGCATCTTTTCTTAAACAGCTTCAGGGACTGACTCCACCAACTTCCTCAGCAGCCCATTCCAATATCTAATCACCTCTTCTGTATGAAATTCCTTCTTATATCCAACCTAAACCTCCGCTGACACAGTTTAAGATTATGCCCTCTTGTCCTTTCACTACTTCCTGTCAGGCAGTTGTAGAATGATAAGGTCACTCCTGAGCCTCCTCTTCTCCACGCTAAGCAACCCCCGCTCCCTTTTCTGTTCTTCAGAGGACTTAATGTCTAGACCCTTTTCCAGCTTCGGAGCCTTTCTCTGGACCCAGAAAATAGGATGTCATAAATCCCAAGGGTCACATTACTGACTATGTATGACAATATGAATAGAACGGTTGTAATGTTTCAATCAAAGAGATATTAAAATGAAAATGGGAAGAGTTAGATTGGGTAATTGCTAGTCCTTTTGTTGCTGGCTTAATTTCTTTTTTTTTTTTTGCTTGTTCTTTTTTCTTGTAAGGTATCCATATGATACCTTTACTTTGAAATCTTACCTTACTACTAAGCACCGGTTTCTGTGCAGTTGCTACTAAAAAAAAAAAAAAGGAGAGAAGTCTGTAGAGCAGTAGAAAGAGAACTTGCTGGAAATCAAATTGCTATAGTCAAAGCTTATATTGTTTATGAACTGGACTGACTTTCTGTTGCTGAGCTGATTCTTGGCATTTGCAAATTCTTTGAGTGATACCTTGTTATTTACATCCTCTGGAGTGGAATGGGGTTTTTTTAAGGACATTTTAGGGTGTAGTTAAAGGAAAATGCATAATTATAATATACCTAAATATAACTGAAAAAAACTAGAAAAAATTTACAAGATATAATTTGTCCAACATACCTTTGTGTGCATAGATCCATTGTCAGCTATATTTGATCTCTTTTCCAGGCAGAAGACTTCATTTCTTTTGTGTATGACTTGTATGTTGCGTAAAAATTGATAGAAAAAACAGTTTAGCAGTGGAAGGAAATCAACAGTGACCTGATGGAATGCTTTATATACAACTTTAAAATTGTGTGATAAGGGAGTTGACACAGGTGATTATGGCTTTTTTCACAGTCTATTAGTATTTGAGATCCTATTTATTCCTCAGTATAAAACAGAAACTATTAAAATTTGGACTTGTAACATCAAGCTTCACCATGTCAATTCCCTCTGCTTAATGGTACCATTAAGGTTACCCGTTAAAAGGAAGAGGAAAAGGGGGAAGGAGAAGGGGATGGGGAAGGGAAAGGGAAAAAGAGGAAGGGGAAGGAGAGAAAATACTAAATATAACAAACAAATTTAAAAAAAACCAAACCCCCCCAAAAATCATGTACAATTATGTGCAAACATGACATTTTTTTTCTAGGTTTATCTACACGTCCTTGTCTTTTTGAAAACTCGAAATGCACTCACTGTGGTAGACAAACTGTAGCCTCCTAAAAGACTTATATTTTTCTTTTCTCCTTATCCAGCTACACTGCTACTGTACTGCCTATAAAGGACTGTGAAAGAGCGACTTATTTTACAATTGCCATTTGCAATTTCCCATTTGCCATTGATTGAAGACCAATGTAATTGATGGGCCATGATCATCAGTCAATAATGGGCCATGACCGACCAGGGTAGCAGCAATGAATACACTCCCACCATTACAACTGAACAACCTGCATGTGCAGAACTGAGCATATCCTAGGAATGTCATGAACCTCAATGCACCTGCCATTGTCATGGCCCCCACACTGCAGTGAAATTGCTGAGTCAGTGCCACAAAGCGCCACCTAGCCAGGATAGAAACGAGTGGGCAGCAAGTCCCAGCAGAGCTCTATCCACCAACAGAAGAAAGAAGGATTTTCACAGGATGCTGCAGATTCCTGGTGGTGACCACCTCTCTCACTTTTTGTAATTCTTCCCTTTCCCCTACTTCTCTATCTTTTCTCCTTGCTCTCTTCTTTTAAAGTGAATAAACCTGAAATACCATTTTCATTGCAAAGATTTGACCTCATTTGTGTATTAATCTCTCTCTAGGTATACTCAAACCATCCCTCTGCTCCATCTTAATGATTTAGAATACATTCCTGTATTGGGACAATGCCATATAATCTGAAGTAAATATCCCCCATAGCTGCAATCTAGAAAATAACGTCAGCACCTACTTCAGTTATGGACTCTTTATTTCTCTT
The DNA here is from genome assembly GCF_029207755.1 of Chamaea fasciata. NCBI lineage: Eukaryota > Metazoa > Chordata > Aves > Passeriformes > Sylviidae > Chamaea > Chamaea fasciata. Next base: position 9,785,169 of record NW_027094089.1, read on the forward strand.
TTTCTGAATGCTGACTAAATTCTCATTCTAGCTACAAGAGAATACTGTGGCACTTCGATCGAAACAAGCAGATGTATTAAAGTTCTTCACCTTTATGGCATAGCATATATTATCAAATTATAGTTCAGAAATTATGGGATATAACAGTGTAATGACACAAAGTTGCATTCTGCCAGTTAATAGCTAGAGTACATGCAAAATCCACAATCTGGGGATAAATAACAAATAATATCCTGATAGATTATCTATTATAAAACCCCTAAACAAGACAGAAAAGCTCTCCCTCAAAAGCACAAACTTTAATGAAGCTGGAGGATTATGACAGATCTGGTAGGGAGTGATTTTTGTTTAGTTTTCAAGTGTTTTCTTTGTATGTTTCTCATGTGTGTTGTTGTTGTTATTTGGGGTTTTTTTTGTTTGTTTGTTTGTTTTAATTTCATGACATTTAAAATACCAAAACCAATTTGAGATCCTTCATTTGCAAAGTAATTCCATAATTGGATAATGGAAATTTCAGAGTAAAAACATTATATTTTAATTTTGCCACCATAATTGGCTCCATGAGTGAAGGCTGATGCAGTACTGGATTTTCTCCAGCCAGCTCCTGGCACAGGGTTGAGAGTGCACTTTTCCCAGAGAGCAGCACAGTCTGGGATACAACTTATGCTCTATGGTACAGGATGTCAAGCGCTGAAGGCATGAGCAAGGACGAGGGAGAGGTCTTTCATGTGGTTTCCAAAGGAGTTTATTCCCAGGAAGGGTCAGGGAATGAAAGACAGAGAACACAAGTGTGCAAGAACTCATAAACAGGGGAGGTCTTAGGTGGACGGTACAATTCTTAACCAATAGGGAAAAAATGGGGGAGGATCACAGGATGGGATTGACAATATGCAAACCAATGGGGAACAAAAGGGACAGGAACAGGTCAAACAAACCAATGGGGTTTCGAATGTTAGGGGATTTCCATGGCTGAGGGGCAGGCACTAGCTAGGATTGCCAACAGAGTAAGGGGAGTAACAGAGAATATTCATGAAGGAGGGACAGGTCTTAGGGTATTACAGCCAACTAGGACTCAACCAACACTACAGAGTGAGGGGGTACAAAACAAACTATTAAGGATAAAATTGCCATCAAAACCACACCGCAACAGATGGCAATATACTTGAGGTTCCTGTTTAAGTAGATTGCTTGGGGAAGATTATAGTGAAATGATGCTGAATGACCAGTTTTTAAATATCCATCCATCCATCCATCCATCCATCCATCCATCCATCCATCCATCCATCCATCCATCATCTATTTGTCTATACATGGCATATAGAGAGATGATAGATGATAGATGATAGGTAGATAGAAAGATAGATAAATAGATGGCAGGCAGGTTTATTTTAGAACAATTTGGTTGCAATGGAAAGGAGGTATGAAGCCTTTCTGGTTATTATCTATAGAAATGTAAAAATTTCTATATAGAAATATAAGATATTATGTAAGAAAATATGTAAAGAAAAAAAAAGAAAGGATAAGAACAGATAGCGGAGGGGACAGACATCACCATCCACAAACTGAGCAATGAGATTTGATTGTTGCAATTTCAATGTCAATTGGTGAAAGTGATTATTGAAGTCTTGCCCCATCAGTACTGGGTGAAGCCTATGAACCATTAAGTTCAGTGGGTAACTATGCATTCAGGTTCAGATGGGAATGCCCAGGTACCACCCTTGGTAGGGAAATGGATTTTCACTGTCTGATGCAGCACCATACAACATTGTGGGTTATGCACAATCCTCTGCTGCAGACCCCCAGAAATGGGTCTAGAGGCCCTTTGAGGGTCTTTGATAACCCGTTCTAAATACGACAGGGGTTTCTCATGTCACCATAGTTGAACCAATTATGCCTTGTCAGAAGGGATGAATATGCCTACATGTGATTGTTCTAATACCTCCCCTTGGCAGGGGGAATTACACCTGAGTGAGCCATGTTAGGGAGTAAATTGGCATGATTAAAAGAATTTTCTCATCTTGCAGAATCTGATTGTTTTCAACCTTTCCCCTTAACTGGCTCAAAATCCATCTTGTTGCCAAGCAAACGTCAGTTTGTTGTGGTCATCCTCGAGTAGTGGTCACACTTCCTCTGCACCTGGGCTGTTCTTGTGCAGGTCTTAGGTTTTGTCATCACACCCCCAAAACCTATCCTTCAGTTTCTGGGGTGCAAACTTGGCTGCAGCAAAGCACCCTACTTCTTTTGCAAATTGCTGATGGTTGGTGTCCTTAACCTTTAATTTAACCTTTTCATTTAACCTTTCATTTAACCATTTTGGTGTCTCACACATAAGGCAAAAGATATTCACAAGAAACTTTTAATATTACCATCACTATATTCAAGATCACCAATAAGTAAATTCCAGTCAAAAGAATACTAGATGTATTCAAATTTACACAAAGCCTAAAACTCTTTGAAGTTTGCACTGCTGTTTTTCAGAAAAGCGGTTTTGGCACCATTGTAGAAATAAAGAAGTGAACCACTTTCTTCTCTTTCTCCTTTTTCTACTTAAGAACAAAATCAAACCAAGCCAATACAATGTAAATCAACAAACCTCAAAAAACGCACAAACCCCAATTCTCTCCATGTGATAGGTGAGTACATGGGTATTTATATTCTTCAATCCGAATTCACCAACCAGTCATGACATCATAGAAGGCCAGGTGCAGTAGCAAACCATTTATAAGGGGAGAAAGAATATAGAGCTTTATGATATTTTATAGATTACCTTGACAATCTATTTAACAATTGTGCATAGGAACAATTGTTCAGAAACAAGTTATCAGGAATCACAAAGTGTTTTGGCTGGGAAATTTATGTGTACTTTCTTTGTAAGTATCAATGTTATATCACAATTTAGATACAATAGCACTGGCAATATCCGCCAATCATAAATTTCCCTTTTCAAATTCATAAAAAGGCAGTAATAAACCAGTGGCAATGGGGGGAAATAAAATAACCAAAAAGCAAAACAAAACCAAACCCACAAACTGAAACTGAAGAAACAGGAGAACAAGCCCCCCCCCAAAAAAATTCAAGAAACCAAGAAGGCAAGAAACTATTCTCCTGCTATTTTCCATCTTTTTGTAGACATTAAAATCTGAACACCAGTATAGCCTAGAAGGTATTGGAATACTCGTATTCTAAATATTTTCTTATTTGCTATGATAGATTATTGCCGAAACACAGCTAAATCCATGGACAAAGAATATATCCTCTGGTCAGATATTCTAGTAAGACCTCAGAAATTTATCGCCAAAAATACTTCTTTTCAAAGTTTTTGTACAGTAAGGAGTATGAGTGTTTCTTCTCAGCAACAATTTTATAAAGGAAGTTTGTAAATAGTTTTACAAATAGTCAGGCAAGGAAGACCATGAGTAATGCATTGAAAAGCTCAAACAGATTTTTTAATTTGCATATGGTGATCCACTATTTTGAAGCATTAAAGAAATGAATGATAGTAATAAAATTCCTTCCCTTTTATTAAACAAGAAAGGCCTTGGGAGGTAAGGAGATGGAAAAAGGGGAAGAGGGATTAAACCCTGAAATTTTAATTAGAGAATAAATACTTATAAAGAATCACAGAATCACAGAATAATGGAATGACTAGGTTGGAAGAGGCTTTCAAGAACATTGAGTCCAACCAAGCCCTAACACTTCAATTAAACCATGGTACTGAGTGCCACATCAAGTCTTTTTTAAACACATCCAGGGATGGTGACTCCACTACCCCAAGCAGACCATTCTAGTACTTTATCACTCTTTCTCTAAAAAAAAAATTTCCTAATATCCAACCTATATTTCCCTTGGCACAGCCTGAGACTGTGTCCTCTCACTCTGTCAGCTGCTGCCTGGAGAAAAAGACCAACCCCCACCTGACTACAGCCACCTTTCAGGAAGTTGTAGAGAGTGATAAGGTCACCTCTGAGTCTCCTTTTCTCCAGGCTAAACAACCCCAGATACCTCCGTCATTTCTCACAAGGCTTGTGCTCCAAGCCCCTCACCAGCCTTGTTGCCTCCTCTGGATGTGCTCAAGCGTCTCAACGCCATTCCTAAACTGAGGGGCCAGAGCTGGACACAGCACTCAAGGTGTGGCCTCACCAGTGCCCAGTACAGGGGAAGAATGACCTTCCTCAGCTTCTGCTGGCCACACTATTTCTGATCCAGGCCAGAATACCATTGGCCTTCTTGGCCACCAGGGCACACTGCTGGCTCATGTTCAGCTGCTGTCACCAGCAACCCCAGGTCCCTTTCTGTCTGGGCACTGTCCAGCCACACTGTCCCCAGCCTATAACGCTGCAGGGGGTTATTGTGGCCAAAGTGCAGGACTTGGCACTTGGACTGATTAAACTTCATCTTATTGGACTCTGCCCATCCATCCAACTCTTCCAGGTCTCTCTGCAGAGCCCTCCTACCTTCTAACAGATCAACGCACCCTCCTAGCTTAGGGTCATCTGCAAATTTACTAATGAAAGACTCAACACCCTCATCCATATAATCAATAAAGATACTGAACAAGAACAGGTCCCAGCACAGATCCCTGAGAAACACCACTGTTGATACCCTGAGCATCCTGTAAGTGCTGCATGATGACACTCAATATAAACTGCTCCATTACCTTACAAGGTACTGAGGTCAGGCTAACTGGCCTATAATTACCAGGATCTTCCTTCCCAGCCTTTTTGTGAATGAGTGTCACAGTGGCCAGCTTCCAGTCATCTGGAACCTCACCAGTGAGCCAGAACTGTTGGTAAATGATGGCGAGCAGCTATGCAATCTCATCTGCCAGCTCCCTCATCACCCTGGGATGGATCCCATCTGGGCACATAGATATATGAACATCCAAGTGGCTCAGCAGTTCTCTGACTGCCTCCTCCTGGATAACAGGGGAACCACTGTGCTCCCTGACACCATCACCAGCCCAGGTACTAAAGAGGAAAAACTAAGGGGTTAGAAAAATTAGAAAAATTGATTACTGGAAAGCAAGATAAAATGTCTTTAAACTCTTGGAAAAACACAGTATGAAGTCTCTCTATATCATACATATTGTGCCTTCATGTTTTATTTTTCAAAACTGTATTGTTTTTCTAACATTCTCAACTTCATTAACCATTCTGTTTGAAACTGATGAGAAGTGAGGGAATGAACTTTCCCTCCTTTCCCATCACAAATATGTATAACAACTCTTAAGCATCTAAATGGGATTGTCTTGTTTTCCTTTCTTTTTTTCCTTCAGGGAGAACTCAAACAAAACTGAATGGTCACAGAGTGATAATCTACCAATCTAAGTTACCTAAAACACGTTATGTTATCTTGGGCAACTCTTTTGATGACATTCTCAACCAATTTTTACAGGAAGTTCTGGTACTGAAACACAAGAATCACTTTTCAGTCTCAAAACTTTTTAGTCTTCTGGTACACACTGTGCAGTAAACTGTTATCTTATGCTTTGGCAAGTGGTCAATTACCATGCGGGTCATTATGCCACAGCTCAGCCCTTCCTTCATGCAAATGATGTTTTCTCAATTACTATTTTATAAAGTTAGATCAATACAACAATAATAAAATGTAGTAAACAAATGCTTCTTAAACATCAAGAGAAAGTTATTAGCACAAGACGTACAACCTCTCCACTCACACACAAACTGTCACTCTGAAGCATATCTACAACCCACTGCATGGCTGTCCAGCAGATGTCAATCTCCAGTACACAGTCCCCAGTGGATAACAGCCCCAGATCAATTGCAAGGATGAAGTGATAGAAACACTGCCTAAATCTGTGCATTATATTTTGCAGGCTGCAGTGAAGCCAAGGAGGTGGCTCTGCTGTCACAGCCAGACCTGTTGGCGAGTGATTCCAAACAACCCTTGGGGTTTTTGGTGCATCTTCCCTATCCATCAACCCCAAAGATTTACCACATAAAGTTTATGATGCCTGATCTTTGTGTACTTCTCCAGGCAAGTATTATTTTTCAAGTATCATCCAATTATTTGCCATGTCACTCACTTTTCCTGGTTATTTCATTGGTTTACCTTTTTTATGATCAAAATCCTGTTGTGAGCAAACATACTCTATATATAGCCAAAGAAGTTGCTGTTAGTAAGACTGAAACATAGATTCAAATAGGTATTATTATTATTATTACTATTAATAATAATAATAATAATAGTAATAATAATATTTCAGATCTAGGTAAAAGAAGAAAGAAAAAAAAGAAAGGTATACTACTATATAAGAAAAATATCTACAACAAGAACATTATTATTACAAATTCTCGGTTTTGCTGTTGTCACACTCACTTTTAACTTCTATAGTATTAAGGTTCATGGAATCACACTGGTGTTGCTAGAAGGGGAACAAGAGAAGAGTTGAACAACAAGTAGTCATTGACCTCAGTTCTTCAACCAGGAGGATTATGTTGCTTTGGCTAGTTTCTTCTTCCCTGATCTAGGATGTGCTTGAGATCACTTCAATATATTTACTAATATATTTTTAGATCTCCTTTTTCTTCTCTGGTCTGTAAGTTCTTGTTATATTCAATTTTACTGTATATTGCATGTCTTTTGCATATGTCAGACATATTATTTTTCCTCTTAGTTTCTACCTGAACATGAGTTTTTTCCATTCCTGGTCTGAAACTGTTTAATGGCACAACAGAAGACTATTTGTAACAGTAAAGTCTCTATTTCCAGTTCTGGACTAGCCTATGCTTTTTTTCTTCTATTCTGTATTTCAAATTATCAGAGCCATAGCCCCTGAAACATGGTGTAGGTGCAGCTACATTTGACCTGTTTTGTAGTAATCATTAGCTCAAGAATTATAGAGGATCAGATAGATATCTGTTTTCCAGTTAAGTATTTGGGCTTAATGATAATTTATCCTTTTATATTAATAAAACAGATCTCAAAGAAATCTCAGTAAAACCTTCAGGTATCAAATACCACAACTCTATAATTGCCTTACGATGTTAGAATCCTTATTTAGCCTAATGCTACACAGCAAACCTAGAGATGCTGATATAAAGGAAAGTAATTTGTTCTTAAAGGGAGAAAAAGATACTGGTTTAAAATCTCATCAATTCCTATAGATTTTTTTTTAATTACTTTCATGGGATGTAGCAAAAGTCTTTATTTTTTTTACTAGTCTCCTGAAGCCTATAGCAGTGTTAATTTTTGAGTACATACTGATTTTTTTTGCAATGCCTGTAAAAAAAAGCATAAAATATTCCTGATACCCTTCAATCACTTTCATTCCACTTGAGCATATTTACTGTGCCACCTTTCCAAGAAAATGCATCACAGCCAGCATCTTGTTTACATTTGATTGTGAAATTGGCATTCTATTCATTTCCTTTTACTTATATTAAACTATTGCCATGTAGCTCCTTACAATGAGATAAGATTTTAAATTTATAGAGAATTAATGTTCGTTGCAGTTTTTTGTGCAAAGAAAACATTCTAAATACGTAGATATTTTCTATGTGCAGTCAGCGACATCAAAGATATTGGGCAATCCAGTCACTACATTCATTTTCTGTTTATTTTCTTGACTGAATTTCTGAAAAGTGAAAGCGAGACAGGTGTTGTTCACATTTTTTGGATTAAGCGGTGTAGATACCATCATTTGGCCATATGACAATGACGTTTCTTGCCAGCATCTCAAATGATTCTCTGCTTAAGTTATTAATATGTTTGCTATTTCTTCAGTGCAGGATATGGATACTAAACATTTAATACCAAATGCATTTGCAGGTTATTAAATTAAAGAATATAAAACCTTTGTGTTTTACTTAGGCTAAAGGAACATGTGTTTCTGCAAAATCACAGAGGAAAAAGTACTATAACTTTCAAAAACAATAAAGATGTAAAATCTCAAGAACCAATAATATAAAAACCCCATGCAATTTGATAAGATTAATAGGATACTAGTGAAAGGTGAATCCCATTAATTATAGTCTACTGATATTAGTACACAACTTTTAGTAGAGAGTACTATTCCTCTTTTATGCATTTATGATCAAGTTTCTCCATACTACAAGTTTTGCTGTTCTTAACAAATTAAAAACTCATAGGTGCAGACTCAAACTGTGCTTGTAAAAAAAAATCTATATGCCAACTACTTGGTAAATGTTGGATATTTATATAGTTTTTGAACTTTCAAGCATTAACCTCAGTGCTATTGTCATGTGAATTTCCATGAAGCAAAAAGAAAGAAAGAAAGAAACAAACAAACCAATAACAACAACCAAAAAACACTAAAAATTAAAAACTAATTAATTGAGCAAAGGAAATAATGTGAGAAAGAGCCAAGGTAAGGCATGCAGGCAATATTTAAACCATGAGGAACTGGCTAACTGCAAGATCCTTATCTGATGCAGTGACTGTAGGCAGCTGTCCAAAATGGATACGTTTTACTGAGTACTGGGTAGGACTTCACATTCAATTCATTTGAGTCTTTGTGTCAACAGAATTGCAAAAATCTATTCTCACTCATCCATGCACTGATAGTGCATATTCACCAAATATGAAACCACATAATCTAACAGATACAGACCCCTTTCAATAGAATAACATACCATTAATTTTCAAATAAATCCATGTTGCCGATGCAATAATCTTATTTTAGAACTATCAGCTCTAGATAAAATGGGGACATAAAGAAGTATCCTGTGCAATCCATTACAATTCAAATAGTAGTTTTTAGCTGATAATAATGTTTAACCATCACCCTGACTCTTAAAATGCTTCTTAAAACTTCCTTGACTAATATGAGAGGTATGTTTGGCTGATGCAGTTGTTGGCTCATACATTCCTGAATTTAAGAGTACCTACTCTAATGTTGGCAGCTGTTCAACAGTTTGGAATCAGCATTATAAACAGGTGCATATAGTGTAGTTACAGTTACTAAGTCAATTTTTCATTTTTACAAGCTACAATGCATGTAGGTTGCTTCACTTTCTTCCAAATGCAGTAGTCATGTTCTGTCCTTCTAGCATGATTTTTTCATGAATTTTGTATGCATAAATTAATCGCTTGAAATTTTCTGTAAGAATGCAGATCTTGTCTTAGGTTTGCTGGAAATCCTACAGAGTGCAGACTGAGGAGAGGAGTGAGGGCATACTAGAAATAAACATTAATTGATTTGGAAAGAGAAACTACTACAATAGTTCTGTGCAAAACTAATCACTTAATGTTTTCCAACTTGCACAAAGAAAAAGAATGATCTCATGGCAAACTTGTGAGAATAGAAATCTGGTATTCTGTGTCTTTCATATTTTCTTGCTTATAGGCAAAATATTGGACATGGTGGTGGTTGTCTCAAACAGAATAATCAGAATTCAAAGAGACCTTCAAGATGACCCAGTCGAACCATCCACCTAGCACTGCCACTGTAACCACTAAACCACTAAACTGTGTCATGTCCAGCTGTCTACCCCCATGGATAGTGACCCCACGACCTCTATGGGAAACCTATTCCAATGCCTGACCCCTCTAACATTGAAACTTTTTTCTTGTATCTAATTTGAATCTTCACCTCAGGTTAAGACCATTTCCCCTTGCATTTCCTCTTGTCCTTTTATTGTAGGAATGATAAAATAGTGGCCTCCACCTCACTAAAACCTCTTTTCAGGTAGTTATTGAGAGAGATGAGGACTCTCCTGAGCCTCCACTTCTTAAGAGTAAACACACCCTGCTTCCTCACCCACTCCTGACAAGACCATGATGTGAGAGATCCAAAACAGAACACAGTGTGCTCAAGGTACAGCCTTAACAATACTGAGCACAGGATGATGATCACTGTTCTGCTGGCAACACTACTCCTGATGCAGACCACTATGCCATTGACTTTTGTCATCTTGGCACTCTGTTGGCTCATGTTCAGCTGGCTGATGAGCAGCATTCCCAAGCCCATTTCTGCTGAACGGTTCTCAAGCCAGTTTTCTCCAAGCCTGTAGCATTGCATTGGGTTGTTGTAACTCAAGTGCAGGACCCAGCCCTTCACCTTACTAAATTTCACACAGCTGTTCTTAGTCCATTGATCTAGTAGGTTAAGATTTCTCTGTAGAACCTTCTTACCCTCAAACAGATCAACACTCCCACCCAACTTGGTGTTCATCTGCAAATTTAGTAAATGAAGATGTTAAACAGGATCAGCCCATAAACTAAACTCTGGAAATACTGCTAGTGACCACACACCAACTGGACTTTGGTCCTTTTAACACCACCCTCTGGGCCTGACTGTCCAGCCAATATTTTACCCATCACTCAAGTAAGCCTAAAGCAACCAGTCTTTTTAAAAAGATGCAATTGGAGACAGTTTTAAACACTTTACTGAAGCCCATATTGACAACAGTCACAATCTTTATGTCATCTACTCAGCCAGTCACTTTGCTGTAGAAGAAGATCAGGTTAATCCTGAAGGACCTTTGTACATCAGTGTTGGCTGGGCCTGATACCCTGGTTTACATAAACATGCCATGTAATGGCATTCAGAACATTCTCTTCCATAATCTTGCTGGAACCAAGGTAATGCTGACAATCCTGTAGTTCTAGGACTAGATCACCTCTCTGACCCTTCTTCCAGATAGGTGTTACACTTGTTAATTTCCAGTCCTCTGGAGCTTCTCCAGTTAACCAGGACTGCTGGTATCCACCAGACGATTGCGAGTTGGCAAGTTTTTAACCAGTTCCCTCATCACTTTGGGGTTGATCCCATCAAGTCCCATAGACCTTCTCAGTGTCTAAATGGCATAGCAGGTCACTAACAATCTCTTCCTCCATTACAAAGGCTTATTCTAGCTCTCTGATCCTCACATCCACCTCTGGGAGTTGGGTATCCTGAGGACAACTGGTTTTGGTGTTAAAGACTGAGGAAAATAAGGCATTAAGTACTTCTGCCTTTTCTTCATCCCTGATACTACACTACCCTTAACTTTCAACAAATGATGGAGACTTGCTTTGACTATAATCTGCCGGCAATATATTTATAGAAAAAACTTTTTTGTTGTCTTTAAGCACAAATTTACAAATTTCGTTTTAGTTGGGCTTTCACCCTTCCAATTTTCTCCTGACATGATCTCACAACATCCTTATAGTCGCCCCAAGTTATCTCCCCTTCCAGAGATGACAGATTGTCTTTTATCCCTCTAAGTTCAAGCCTAAATTATCTGTTTGATTAGGTTGGGCCTCTCCCCCGATGACTTGTCTTTCTGCACAAGGGGATGGCCTGCTCCTGAATACTTAAAAATTCCTTTTTAAAGTACATCCAGACTTCCTGGACTCCTTTACCCTCCAGGACTGGCTCCAAAAGAGACTTTGTCAATCACTCTCCTAAACAGTCCAGAGTTCGCCAATCTGAAGTCCAAGGTGGAAGTTCTATTTGTTGTCCTCCTTACTTTGCCCAGTAAAGAAAACACTAAAATTTCACAGTTACCCCACCCAAGACAGACACCAACAGCCACATCACCTACAAATCCTTCTCTGTTCACAAACAACAGGTCTAGCAGGGCAACTAATCTTGAAAGTTCATTTACCAGTTGTATTAGGAAGTTGTCCCCCAGACATTTCGGGAACCTCCTAGACTGCTTCCTCTGTGTTGTGTTGTATTTCCAGCAGACATCAGGCAAGCTGAAGTCACCCACAAGCACAAGGGCTGGTGACTGTGACACTTCTGCCAGCCACTTGTAGAATGCCTAATCTGCCTTTTCATCCCTGCTGGTGGTCTATAACAGATTCCCACCATAATGTCTGCCCTGCTGACCTTTCCCAGTCTTTACCCATAGGCACTGAACATTGTCATCTTCATCATCATCATCATCATCATCATCAATTTCAATACAATCAAAACACTCCCTGACACGGAGTACCACATTACCATCCCTTCTGCTTTACCTGTCTCTTCTAACACTGCAGCCGTGAGACTCATTTCACCACATTTCTGTGATAGTAACTACATTGTAAGTTTCCTGCTCTACTATGGCTTCTAGCTCCTCTTGCTTGCTGCCTAGACTGGGTGCGCTGGGATAGATGTTCTTCAGCTAGACTAACACAAGCTCACTCATCTCTAATTAGCCTCATCTTATCTTCTTCTCCACTTGAGCAGTCCATTTAAAGACTGCTCAATCAGCCCTGCTAACTCCCAGGCTATAATCCTTTTCCAACTCTGAGTCAGGTGTACCTCATTCAGCATAAGTAGGCCTGGTGCCAAATATGCTGACCCATGGTTAAAAATCCCTATGGCACCAACCTCTTAGCCATCAGTCAAGTATTTCTATTTCTTTCATTATTTTCCCCTAACACTGAAGGAATTTTTAAGAGAATGCTACCTGTGCACCTAGTCCTTTAACCAAATACCCCAGTGCCCTGAAGTCCCTTTGGATTACCCTGGGAACTCTTTCCTCAATCTTGTCTCTATCCACCAGAACACTAACAGATGGTAGTCATTAGAAGGCTGAACTCAGGGAGGAAGAACACTTCCCTGTGGGTTGGGTCTGTTCCACATATCAGACTCTCTGTTTCCCTCAGTGGGAGACTTCTACAAAAATTACCCTTTGTTTTTTGCTTTTCAGAGCTTGTTGCAATATCTTTGGTCACCTGAACCTTTGCAGCCCCTTAGATGCTACTCCATCTAGACTGGTATTTTCCTGCCCCTCAATTTCCAGAATCTCATATATGTTTTTTAGGGGGATGTGGGGAGGGAAACCAAGAGTGGCTTCATCTGCTACCCCAAGAAAGAACCTACCTCCATTCTGCCCCATCTCCTAGGTTCCCTCCTATACGCTATGTAGACAAGAGAGAATCCTCCACTTTGTGAGATGCATTTGGCCAGTACATTTGCCTCAGAGCAAGAAGGTGACAGACAATTTCTTCTTCGGATCTTTTAACACTCCTTAACCTTTCCACCTCCTCTTTGGTTTGTACCACCAAATTCAGTAGATCATCTATCTGCTCTCATCTCACACAAGTATTACCTCAATTATGCTCTGATGCTACCTGGACCCCTGCATGTTTCCTCAACAGCTCTGTTTTCATTGCTACATCCTTTCTGATACATAGAGATGGCTTAGCACCCTGCAGAATAGGAGCCATTCTTGAACTCCTTTGAGCTGATGGGAAGGAGACCACACCATACTGCTCGCCCTGCATGTGCGAAATGCCATGCCCTCCTGGAGTGACACTCCCACTCTGTGCTCCCTGGGGCCATTTAAATCTCCCACAGCACTCCCAGTTCTGACTGCTGCTCACCTGCTTGTCTGCTGGGAACTTCAGGTCCTGACAGAGCTCTGGGCTGCTGCTTGACTGTCCCTGAATGCAGAAACAGCCCTGTAGGGCCCAAATGAAAACTCACCCCTGGACTTACTTCAGTCATTGCTGTTGATGATGTTTCTGTATGTGTTGTAGGAGAGAGAAAAAACCAAAACACAGCATTTCTTCACTAAAATAGCTGACTGTTTTTGAAGATTTTGCTAGAACTGTGGAAAGAGAAGAAGCATATTTTGTGTTACACAATGGTAAAGGAAGTCTCTAAAACATAGAGTAGTTTTGCATTAAATATGCAAATTTCACGACATTAATCCACACAATTTGGAAAAGTCACAAAATAAATTTTCTATAATATGTATGAAATTAAAGAGGATGTTTTGTCTAGAATTGATACGGAAAATACAGTAATGAAAAACATACAGCCTTTCCATATATTTTCTTACTAAATGCGACTCATCTGTTCTGGTGAACTATGTTTAATATAATTTCACAGTATTCTGAAAAGCATGTGAATGCAAATGTTTATTCCTGCCTCCTTAAGATAATTGAATATATTTATCTCTCCTTTTTTCTCTTCTTTTATTTTTCCTTTTTTTTTTTTTTTTTTTTTTTTTAATGTGAGGGCATAAGCAATTAAGATATTGTCTATGGATACCAGAAATCTGATTAACAGATCAAAAAGACCATCTGTGGAGATTGAATTTAACCCCAGGGGATAATTCTCCTTTCTACAATGCTTATGTAAATCAACTTAATCCAGAAGGCTGAATGAATTTCTCTGAAAGATGGCTTTCCTTATTTGTAAATATGTATTTTTAAAAAGTATGCTGTTGAATATTATTCAAGGCTGTGATTCAGAATATTACCATCTATATATATATAACATAATACAGGTAGAGAATGAGTCAGGCTTCCGAACATGAGGGAGAACTCTGTCAGATCTACTACAAAAGTAAATTTTCTCCCTGAAAGATCTTGTAATTTGATCTGGCAGTAACACTTCTGATAAGAGTAGTTTGCTTTCAATTTTTCTTTTTTTCCAGTTTATTAGTGATCTTTTATCAGCTTGACTCTGACTGCTGTAGATCTTGATGGAGATGCCTCCTTAAAGCTGCTACCTAGCAGTCATTGCAAGTTTCATATAACTACATTGTTCTATGGAGTCACCAACAATATTTCAACTTGATGAACTAATACTTCTTTCTTGAGCCATTTTAATATATTCATATTAAAAAACAGTATGACTTGTTAATCAGTTATTATATTATGCATTAGTTTTGTATTTGCCATTCAAATATTTTCTCTACATGACTAAATTACTTTTTTAATAGTTAAATGCACTTCTGATTTACAAACTGCAATATTTATGTAATATAAACTCAATATTCCTAATAAATGGTTACCTTTCCTAGGAAATATAAGGTGTCGAGATCAAGGCTGATGCTCTTATAGAATGTTTTTACCTCTCTATTATTCACATTAAGTCTGTGGTTTATTACTTGCAAAGCTACAAACACATATAGACATATGGAAAATTAAAAAATTTTAAAATTGTTATCTGTTGAGAACCAGTACATTATTTTTAACTTGTGCTCTTACCATATGAATTAATAAAGCCTCCAACAGAAGCAGATCTTTTAGATGAGTTTGAAAGTTAAGTTCTGCTGCTTGCAGCATCTTTGGTATCAAAACCGGAATTACTTTAGTACTAACTTTTACTCATTTCATTTGTTTACTTCAGTGTTCTATTTAGCAATGAAGATGAATAGAAAAATCTTTAACTGCAATCAATGAAAAAATGTGTGGTTATTTACAAGGTGGTTCTTGCTCTGTGACCAAATAATGCATCAGGAAGAGGAGACTGTACAAAAGAACATCATGGGAATTCAAATAAACAAGTTGTCTGGCCTTATGTCTTCTCAGCTTGTAGTGTTGACTTTGCCTCTTTTCTCTTCTTTCTCTTTTTTTCTGGAAATGGTTCCTATGGCCTTTAAGAGAAACAGTAACTCTTGGAGTAATAATCTTCATGGGTGTATAATATAAGGATATTAACAGTAGTGGCCAAAAGTCCCTTGTCTTGATCAGAAAAAGCACAGGGCAGTATTTTGAACTAAATTTTCATACAGAAAGACATATTAGAAAATCTGATTTGTTTAGTGGTTTTGATGGAATAGGCAAGCATTGACAGGCTTACACTGGAATGTGTACTGAAATTCAGTGTTTTCAGTAGGAATGTTTGTCACTGTCCCCATTACTTTATCGGAAGGAAGCAACAGAAAGAAAGAGGTTGTGCTCCAAAGAGTCTGCAGTCAAAGTGTAAGACACAAAAAATGGTAACAAAAGAGCGAGAGAGTGAGAAGAGGAAATATGACATGATTTCATGGGTAATGGCAGAGGAGTGCACCTCCGGTTGCTTTCCGACTAACTACTATATCCACTTATGCCTTTCCTTTATTTTCTTGTTAAGTAACTTAAAGACAGACAAGAAAATATTATGCTCATCTGCTACAGAACCCTGTGTACAACACGGTGCCATCACAATCATCATCAAAATACATGTGAATATATTTAAAAATAAAGGGACTAGGCACAAAGAGTATGCACATATAAATGTGAAGTACATTATACAGATGAACCACTAAATCCTTGATAGGAAAGGTATTACAAATATAATAAGCAAGTTTCATCTATTTGCAAAACTGGCAAATGTTTCAAAATTAAAATCCCTTTTACTCTTATGCAGAAATTATTATTAACATATTTAAAAAGCTTATCCAATAATGTGTCAAACATTAAGTGATTTTTGCACTGTATCTCCTCTGTATGTAAGTTGCAATGCTGAGAAGCCTGCTTATTTTTATATCTGTTAACTTGAAGTCAATTGACATGGTAGATTTTCAGTGCAATTTGATGATTTCAGAAGAAAATGCACAGTATCTCTGATTTGGGGTAGAGAGGGATATCATCAAATTATTTTTTTTCTTTGATTTAATTCACTGTGTCATAGATCCTAGTTGCTGTTCATGATGATGATGATGATGATGATGATGATGATGATGATGGTGATGATGATGATGATGATGATGATCACACCAGATCTCAAAAATGCCAAGGAAAAGAAAGACTCAAAAGAAAGACTCATTATGGTAATTTGTTTCATCCATTGTTAAAGAGAGAGCATTCTCTATTAGGAAACTTCATTGTCAATGACAGAGGCAATGAATTCTAGAGTTTGGTCTTGAAAATATAAACAGATTATATCCAGAAAATAGTTATAATCCAAAATATGAGCAAATAGACCATAAAAAATCATCACTCTCTTTTTCTTAAAAAAATCACAGTTTACTGAGTATCTAGATAGATTCGTACTGTAATGGCACAGCTTGCACTACTCACTAGACTGGGTGAACACCCCATAAATGTACTTCATACTTTGGAAAGAGTTCTTGCAATTCACTTTGTTCTTGTTACATAATAAAACCCTGAAGTGCACTTTTAGCAAGTTTGTTATTTTCTTCTAGAAAGTCTAAATTATATGTACAAATGAGACTATGATTTTTACACCATTGAGGCATTTTCAAAATGTTAGCCATGTACTACAGTGTTTACATGTGTATATTTATAAGTGGACTATTAATTTTTTTTTGTCTCAATATCACAAATTGAATTAGGATTACTGTGATACTAGTAGCAATGCCCTTGTACTGGACATAGTTGCCACTCTGTCTTATCTGTATTAATCACACTGTATTAATCAAATACACACATATAAAATTCTATGTGAAATTTTATGTGAAAGAGCTGTAACGAATTATATTACAGAAGCCTTTAGATCATTGCTTCGGTCTGGGGAATTATTGAAAAAGGGTTAGCGCTCCTTTAGAATACACGTGTACTCAAACAAAAATTAGTCTCACCTCTTCAGAAAGTAATTTAAAACAAAAGTTAATATGGGTGGAATTTTTCCCCCTCAAAAATAATTGCATAGCTATTCCTTCTCCTTGTGACCATTTAAATTATTATATTCTGATAGTTAAAACTAAGATTCGCATAAGTTATGCAAGTTTTCTTGAAGCTTATATTAACTATACAACATAGATACAAACTTCTCTTTTCATTGGAATTTGTAGTATTGACAGGTTATGAACATGAAGGCCAACTGAAAGGTATCTCTCTGATATAGTGCAGGAGAAACAAATTGGTAGTGGTTACTATAAAACTGGATTTTACATTTTAAAAAAACTCATATATGCAATTTCATTTCTGTATATCTTCTTCCAGATTAAATTTTTAAGAAGTCCTGTGGCAATTGAATAAAAGAATGCTATAAATAGCAAAAAACTTATCTAAATGAATGCAGGGACATGTTTATCCTTACATGTGTGGATGAGAGATTCATGATCATATGGGCAGATGCAAGTGTCTTATAGAAACAATGATCACCGGCATATAGCAGCTGCAAAGAAAACACGTATCTCCTCTGCATATTTAAAATGGATTACATCTAGATTTTGTAGCAATATTCATATATCACTGATGAAGTAGAGATTTATGGTGCTTATAATTGAAATTAACTAGGTTTTTTTTCTTATCTGCAGGTAGGTTAAGTTGTTGCTTGTGGTTGGGTTTTTGGGGGGGCTTTTAGTTGTTTTGTTTGGGTTTTTTTGTTTTGGTTTGGTTTGGTTTGGTTTTTTTGTTTTTTTGGGAGGGAGTTCCCCTCTCAGATTTATTCTTCACTTTTTTCCAAAAATTTATGTATGTACATTTTTATATATTATATATTTCTATTATGTTTCTACTATTATATATATATATGTATTCAAGCTTTAACAATGTTTGAATTAATGACTAAGTGAGCACTAAGATCGTCTGAGTACAGACTTTTTTCTTGAAGGAGCAGCCCTGTGCACCAGTATAGGTTGGGGGCCAACCTGCTGGAAAGCAGCTCTGTAGAGAAGAACCTGGGGGTCCTGATGGGTGAAAATTTGCTCCTGGAGAGGGTCTAGTACAGGGCATGAAAGATGATTAGGGACTGGAGCATGTCTTTTATGAGGAAAAGCTGAAAGAGATGAACCTGTTCAGCCTGAATAAGAGACAATTTAGAGGGGTCTCATCAAGTGCATAAGTACTTGCAGGGAGGGTTTCAAGAGGATGGATCCAGGCTCTTCTCAGTGGTGCCAGGAAGTAGGACAAGATGCGATGGGAAGAAATTGATGCACACCTGAAGAGAAGAACTTCTTTACTGTTTAAGTGACTGAGCACTGGAACAGATTGCCCAGAGAGATTATGGAGTACCTCTCACTAGAGATGTTCAAGAACTGTCTGGATGCAATCCTGTGCCATGTGCTCTGGGGTGACCTTGCTTGAGCAGGGAGGTTGGGTCAGATAACCCACTGCTGTCCCTTCCACCCCAACCCATTCTATGATTCCATGATTCTGTTTTTAATCCATTTCCACATGAACATCTATCCTCCCTGCTTCCAGTTTCTCCTGCTTTGCACATGCTCTGTCTTAAAACCATATGGGAAAATTCTGTTAGATTGAACTTTACATCTGTAGAATCCTGATGACTGCAAAGAAGATAATTTTATCATAAATCATACAGGTTCAGCCATTTTATTTGAGCACAACATGTGTCACAAAAAATTGTTTTGACAATAGTTGATTCTAAAAGTATAATTTGCTTTTTTGATCCTTTAGCTTGCATCTAGTCTATACGTAGATACTGAAATACAGAGTTCCTCCCCAGAAAAAAGAAAATGGATCTGACCCAATTTATTACTTTACTCAAGTTACTGAGCATTCTATTTATGTCATTTTAAACTTCACCTTTACATCCAGGATACCAGGGTTAAACTAAAAGAGAAAACTGCCACTGTTTTTCTTGAGTCTTTTCAGTTTTTTCTATTCATTAAAATTACATCTATAACACGTGCCCTTGTTATTCACATCTTCTAATATTATTCACAACACCCACCCAATTACCCATACTTAGAAAATCTAAATGAAATCAATATCTATCAAATGGAATCATGCTCTTCCTGCACTTTATTTCTAAGTCTTAATCAAATTACTTTTATTCCTCCTGTAAGTGCAACATTATTATGCACTTTCAGTACCGTTATTAACAATAGTTCTGAACCTACAGAAATTTCTTCCTACATGTGCGTTCTAAAAATGTTCTTAGTAAGTTCAGATTATTCAAGTGTCACCTAAACCCACTTCTCCATACTAAAACAGACAGCTGATGTCCCATGGAGGTAAACTGGTGAGCCTCTATCTATAGACCTGATCTATCCTGATTCTATGCATTTTTGCAAAGAGATTTATTTCATTTGAATGAGCACTGTTACTGCCCTTGCAAGAATCATCAGGAAAAAATTCTTTTATGGTCTCTGCTGTGTAGTTATCACAGGTGATTTCAAAAGAAAAGAAGATGAAAGAATCAGTGCCCTAATCTTGCAGGATCTCTGCCAGTTTGTGCTGTATTTTATGCTCAGTAGCACCTCCTTGTCTAGCCAACCTGCATCAGGAAGATGGCTTTATTGCCAGAGAAGTGTCTGGAATCACTTGCTTTGCTTTTGCTCATCACACCATCCAAATGGACACATCTGTTAGGAGCAGGATTTCCCCCAATAATTGTTACAATTAATCTTATGCTTCATTTATCTGCCAAAAATTCCCATTTACCAATTTAACATTTTTAATGACTGTACAACACAAAAAATATTCAGATATATTGTCTTCCTCTCTTATTTTTATTAGCCTCTCTTAACTGATATTTCACTTCCTACAAAACAGAAAATAGGAACATAATGTTTCAAAGTAGGTGATGGTTACGTGGAAACAGATTATCACAAGAAAATCTCTCAAAATGTCTTGCTGTGGAAAGGACACAAAAATGTGCATAAATGTGAAAAGAGAAGGAGAACTTATATATTCACTTCTGATACATTTGCACTTGCAGAAGTCATTTAAATGAGAAAAATTTCCTTCCTACTCCTGCCTACAAAGCAATATATAAAGATGAGTACTTCATTTATCTAAAGCTAATTTTTACTGGCTTTGTTTTATTTTGTGTTTGGTGGGGGTTTTTTTTGTTTGTTTTGTTTTGTTTAGTTTTGTTGGTTTTTTTTTTTCCCCAAATGTGATGTACAGAATGCACAGAATGATAAAATAGATCGAATAGACATGACTGTTAGGGTTCTTAATTCAGCAAAGTAATTGAGGTTATGTTTACTTTAACTTCATAGCAGAAAAAAAATCATATGGACAGTAAGAATTAAATTTTTTAAGGCAAAGACCACCTTATTATTGCTTTCATACATGTATAACTGACAAACAATTTGGGCTCAAGAGACTGAGGTTATGCTCTGATGATTTTATTTTAGGAAGTCCTAATGATTCATCTGTTCACTATTGAACAACTATCAAGAAACTTGGGTTCCTGACTCTATGAGTTTGCAGCTGCAAGAATAATATTTTGCTTGGCTTTAGGAGTACAAGAAAATTCAGGCTGACTGGGAGGTCTCTTAGGGAGGTCTGCAGTCTCAGAGAAAGCTCAGCCATAGGGTCAGGCCAGGCAGCTCAGGGCTTTGCGCAGTAAGGATGTTGGACCACCCACTGCCATAGACAGCCAGGCTTCCTTGACCTTTGTTCCATGGATAGGCTACCTCTGTGGGGAAAAGATTTCTCCTTACCTCCAGCCTGAATTTATTTTTGTTTCGGCTTGTGGTGCTGCTGTTCACAAATCACTGTGAAGAACCCAGCTTGCATGCTGCATGTCCAACAAAACCACCAGTGCTGGGGATACTATTTGGACTCTAAAAGAGTCTCTTATCATGGCTAAGCCAGCCACAGCCCCATAGCTACACTGAACTGTCCAGGGCATCCAGACCCTCTTTTTCAGTAGCTTCTGCTCAACACATTCCTATTATCATTCTTTTTTCTATTGAAGGCCTGAAACAGGAAGTTTTTGGTTTCTCCAAATGGAATTGAATGTGGTAAGGAATGCCAATGACAACAAGAAAGACTGGTGTAAGTAGGTCACATAGATGACAAAAGGAAGATTAGGGAAAATCAGATTCTTTCGATGAATAAGGGTAGGAACCCTCTTCCCCAGGACATGGAAGAAGCTGCAAAATGGCTTCTTTGCCTCAGCCTGCAGTCTAGCAAGAGAGGTCTTCAACAGTGACAGACTCATGCACATTTGCATGCGTTCTTCATGTTTACATACATTTACTTTCAAGGTACATAAGCATATAGCACATGATAAAACTGAAAAATGGCAGTGCTGTGAATGCTTGATGTTGTAAAAATATTTCAAGTATTGTAAAGTGGCAATACTTATGTAAATTAAACTATTTCTCTATCTTGCATGTAAAACACACTAAAACAAACATCTAAATTAATTTTTTCCTCCAGAAAATATCTAGCTGAGATTTGGATAAAAAAGCATTTTAAAACCCAGATAAAAATACTAATATTTTAGTATATACTAGCAGAGCAGAAGGGTATGAAGGCTTGGTGAAGAGAGGCTTCAGGAGCCTTTTTTAATACTATGTTTATCTTTAGATGTTATACAGTTCTACTACAGTAGTGTTGGAGGTTTTCACAAATGGGACGGGACTGCTGGGAAACATTTCCACATGCTTTATTGTGACATCAGTCTCATAACAGGTTGAGACAACTGAAAGATGGCAACAGCTCATGTCTGCCAGCAGCAGACAAAGATCTCTTTGTTACTGGGCATTTTAAAGGTTTTCCAGCCAACAGCATATTGCTAAAGCTTGCAGACGATTGCTTTAGCCAATCACTAAAAGCACACGGTCACCTTAGCCAATCACTAAAAGCACACGTACACTTCCTTCAAACAACGCTTGCTTGTGTACTTTCTATTAACAATACACAATACTCCATTATTAAGCTTAAAACCGTCTACTATCGTGCAGAAAATAAGCATATGATGGGGGTTAGGTTTGTTCCTTCTTTCTCTAAAGAATTTTTTTCCCATAAGTTACCAAGGAGACCAAGTGTTGGATACTTGAGAGTACTGAACTGAAACAAAGAGGTGGACAAAGTTGAAAGGGGGAGATAACGCAGGTAAAAGACAGAGCTTGAGGCAGCTGCGGGCTCTTCTTTTTCTGGCATTCGGGGGAGAGAGAGAACGGCTGTTGCTGGCTGGAAGAGTTTCACTGTGGCCAAAGGGATCCAGTCCTGGGAAATCTACTATCACCAGTTCGGCCTGAATCCTGAGTTTTCTCTGCCACCCGCGGGAGCTGGGCCAGCCCTGCCTTGCCTGCGGCTTCTTCAGCGCTGCTCCTCTTGCTACAGTGTGACCCTGCACCCCCTGTGCTGCCGGGACATCCTGCCCCTGCCTGCCGGGACACCCTGCCATCCCAGCTACCAGCCCAGGACTTTTCCACTGTTTCAGCTTGATGCTCTGAGGATCCTGCAGGGGCACCAAAACCAAACTGCCCTGGGTTTTGTGAAACAAAGGCCTCAAGTTTCTTGGTACTGTTTTCTTTTGTTAATAATGCTGTAGTTGTTAGGCGGGTTTTTTGTGTCTGTTTGCTTTGTAATACATACTAGTAAAGAACTGCTATTCCTATTTTCCAAATCTTTGCCTAAGAGCCTCTGACTGTAAATTTATAATTGAAAAAGAAAAAAGGGGTGGGGGTTTACACTCTCCATTCCAAAGGAAACTCCAATTGTTGTTTTTTTTTATTAGGTGGAAGATACCTGTCTTCCCAAACCAAGACAGCATATTTTTCTGCAGTCTTAAAGTCTATCCTAGCCAAACCTAAAACCTCAAACTATTGTTTAATTTCATTGCTTGCAGCACAATTGTATCTTTTCTGCTTTCAGACTTTGCAGCTGCGGCTAAATTCTAAGTTCTCTGCTCTTTTTGTTTCTGTGGCCTGCTTTCACAGCTTTCTGAAAGTCTTACCTTTGCTATTTCGCAGACTACAGATGTAACAGGAGAGACTGCATGCAGAAACGGTGTTTCTGTGGCAGTTCTAGGCCTGTCGAGATCACCTGCCCAACTGCTCTGGTGAAATGGCTTACCACTAAAAGAGATAGAAGTTTTACTTGCTGCTGAACAAGAAAATGATGCCTTCTAAAAGATGCCTTCCAAAGATGCAGACATGTCTGTAGGTGTATTGGAGAGAGAACTACATCCATAACAAAAGATTCCCAATGGAGTCTCAAGAGAAGTAGAAAAAAGTTACAGTTTATAGCAATTAACAATACATGCATCTTACTACATGCCTCTCTTTAATTTCTTGATGGAGATATTTTTTCCTGTTAGTGTGGAAGAAAGTTACATGTGAAAATCAGCAGCTCATTAATGTACAACATCTTAAATGAACAGGGCATTAAAATCAAGATTTGCCATCTATTTCACATTCTGTTTGAAACTGGTTGAAAAATAGAGATAAAATGTGATTAAACTATTATAGCTGTTGAGCAGTACTTTACAGAACAGTAGAAATGAAGCTAAAATTTACTGCCTATAGGCAAAAATCTGTAAATACTTCACCATTAAAATAATTATTAAAATAGTCTTGTAATAGATCAGTTTCAATGGATACTGGAATATTCCGCTTCTCTATTTTTATTGCGAATAAAGTATTAAGTTGTATCTCTTATGTTCTGTTAGAGGAAGGAATTAAAAAAATTAACAACAAAGGAAATATGATCTGATGATTTTATTTTTAGTACAGCTTAAAAATATCTGTCCTTCTAAGTTGTTTCATATAAAAAGAATTAAAACTATTCCTTTAGAATCCTGAAAATTTATTTGAACACACACGTTAGTAACTTTGTTTTGACTTTCACTAAAGCTGTTGGGAGTTCTTTTAAATTTCAAGAATTTGGGTGTTTTTATCTCCTATATATTGCATTAGAACTGAATTATTTATACATATCCGTGTGTATATATATATATATATATATATATGCATATATATAAATACAAATATATATATATATATAAAATATACATTCCATTTTCTTGCTTCTTTCTTTATTAGAGCGATGATGCAAGATTTAACAGATTCAAGAGTAAATGACTGTTAGACATAAATTCTGACTGGTATTGCAGTTTTCACAAAGAGAATTTGCTCATCCTTGTGATATGATCCCCAAACCCTACCTTCTTAATCTGAGACAATTACTGTAGTATACTAAGTATTAAAACTATTTGGATGAATGTAGCACATGTTTTTTGAGTTAGGTTCCTTTCTAAATTTATTTTGTCCTCACTGCAACTGTAATGGAATATAAACTCTAATTGAAAAGCAAAACCTACACCTATTTGAGTTAAATGGAGTCTGTTTCTATCCCTTTTCCCCTCTTTCTCTGGGCCAGTTAAAATGCAAATACACAAGCACTTTCACCCACACAACATAGATAAAGAATAATGCCACTTGCATTGTTAAGTTTTGTGGTTCTTGAAAGATTGTCAGTAGTTGTCCCTTATTCTCTTTCAAATAAAACTAAGGGACGCGTTCTATTTGTTGATGTTACTTTAACTATTTTTATTTGTACTAACACTCCTACTCACCCCTTAAATGTTAGATTTCCACCATTGTTCCCTATTGGCAACTTCAATAAACAGACATCTGTTAATGATTACTCAAAAAATAAAGCATTTCTGCAGCAACGAGTCTATAGGGTAATAATTAGTTGCTACTTAAAGGAAAATTGTTCATTTAGGCAAAGAAAGAGAGGGAATATCATACCAAAACAATTTAAAGTGTAACGGTCCAAAGAGACGTGGACATGATTCTGACCTCGCTTACAGTGCAGTTGATGGGGCTATTAGAAAATGCTGGTTTTAACTGTCTTTTACAATTTCAGCCAAAAAAAAGCTGGTTCATTGAGATCAGTATGCCACAGAGAACTTAAAAGTCTCTTACTAAATGGGTGTGTGGTACACTGGGCTTTGTTCAGCAAAGCCCTTCACAGCCTCTGCAGCCACTGCTTGTACTGAACCTCATTTTTTAACGAAGAGAGTGAACTGTAGTAGTCAAACTCCAAGTCAAGTGCTGAAAAAATTACCCTACCACTTTGTAGCAGTTACAGTAGTTAATTTATCTTTCTATAGAGGCTCTGAGTCAGATTCAGATCATGCATGCTAAAATATCTTTTAAACGGATGCTGTATTTATTTGCTTTCAAGAAGATATGTCCATATGGGCTTCTCTGCTATTTTGCAATAAATACCAAAATCACCACCAGGTGCCAAATCACCACCTTAACCTGTGGCAAACAGAAAATGTAGATTTTTTCCTGAGAAAAGAATCAACAGGTTCTGAGCAATCCTGGAAGGATGTAACCTATCTTTAAACTAAAAACTTTTAGCACAAAAACAGTGATGGAGGGCATCAAAATAAGGAGTTGTCATGGCAACTGGTGTGCTGAGGATAAGTATGTTGATAAGAAATTACAAAGAGATACAAAAAATGAAAGGAATAAATTGGATTGCTAACTAGAAAATCAGTCATACAGTTATATATCTTGAAGGGTGTGAAATACTTCCCCAGTCAACATCAACTGGCTGGTGAACACTGACACAGGTGTTACTGCCTGTTTCCTGCCCACAAGGCATAGAGGGAATATCATATTGTGTTCTGAATTGCATTGAGTCAGGGACTTGTCTCTGACATAAAAAAAGCAAAGCTCTTTACTCCCATTTCCTGTCTCTTCGTAAGACATGGGGAACTCTGGGCAGCACACCTAAGGGTCATCCCTTCACATCCAGGGCACTGAGGAACATGAACAGAACAGTCCTGTCACCCAATAATCTATTACTTATTTCTTTCTCTCACATCTTCCTAGGAGATATTATTTCTTCTTCAATTATTGTTTTTCTTAGTGACAGTGTTCCAGGTGCTTGTCCACAATTTCCAGTCTTTTTTTTTTTTTTTTTTTTTTTTTTTTTTTTTTTTTTTTTGCATATGACCTTGAAATACATAGCCTGTGCATCATTACAAAGGAGGTTACTAAAGTTGCAGAGCTAATAAATGAAAAATAAAGAAGCATCTGAATTAACATGGTAATATGACATCTGCCCTCTATGCAGTGCAAATCTGTTTTTCCTCACTTGACCACCACTATTAGAGTGATGTGGCTAAGGAATCAGACTACATTGTGAGGCACAACAAAATTTTATAGATATAGTTCTGTTTTAAGCCTAGCAGCATACAGCTACTTATCTACCTATTCTTCTGTAATATTGTTGCACAGGAGTTTTGCTGGTTCCTCCAGGTTCTTGATAGAAAGAAAATAGCAAAGGAATAAATCTTTAAAGCATACAAATTTGAAAGAAAAATTAGAGAAACTTGGTATTGGAGGAACATCAGTCAGTTTTCTTAATTGTTGAGCAAGGCTTGGCTGTGGACTTTGTAGAATTTAGAACTAGTTTTCTCTTTTCTGGTACACCCAGAAGCCTGCTTTCTAACAATGATGATTACACTTGATCCTGTAGTCTCAAAAGACAATAAGAACTGTATATGGGCCTTAAAGTTTATGTCTTCCATTTTTTTTAGTCAAAATACATTATTCTTAAGAAAACAGAATAAGACAACTATATTAAATCTCACCAGAGAAAAGTTATTTTGGAAGTTTCTGCTTGAAGGTGCTCCTTTATCTATAGTATTTCCTCATCTTCAGTACTGTATTAATTAATGGTTCTTTCAGGATTCCTTAGTCTCATCAGACTTTTTCTACATAAAGTCACAGAATACCCTGGGTTGAAATGGATCCAAAAGGATCATCGAGTCCAATTCCTCACCTTACACAGGGTAGGCCCACGATAACACCTTGTGCCTGAGAGCATTTTACAAATGCTCCTAAGTATCCTGACCTTTCAGGTCACAGATACTGTGTCCACTTCTTTGAGAAGCCTGTCCCAGTGCCCAACCATTCTCTGTGGCTTTTTTTGTGTTTGGCAGTAAGAACTAAGTATCATACATAACTAGATATTTAGCTTTGTTTTGTTGTGTTTGCATATAACAGAAAATGTGGTGGGACAAGCTTCCTAGGACTTATTAGTTGCTTTGATCTCTAGCGTATAGAATGCTCCTAACTGTCTGCCAGTCTTTCTTTCATAGTTAAGAATTTCTGTTGGTAAAACTGACCAGCCACCAGATTCTTTCATACTGTATCCTCAAACTCTCATTTGTTACTTTAGTCCTCCTCATCTCTCTTTAAACTTAACCTTGAGTCCTGTGTTCAGTTTTGGACCCCTCACTACAAAAAAGACATCGAGCTGCTGGTGTGTGGACAAAGAAAAGTAACAGAAGTAGTGGAGTGTTCTAAAGAATAAGGCTTATGAGGAGTGGCTGAGAGAGCAGGGGTCTGTCTCCTGGAGACACAGAGGCACAGGGGACACCTTATTGCTTTCTGTAACAACCTGAAAGAGAGTTGTAGTAAAGTGAGGGTTGGCCTCTTCTCCCAAGTAGCAAGCTATAGGAGAAGAGGAAATAGCCTCAAGTTGTGTCAAGGGAGATTTAGACTGGAAAAAATATTTATAATTTATTAGGAAAAATTTCTTCATGGAAAGGTTGGTCAGACATTGAAACAAGCTGTGAAGGGAAGTGTTGGGTTTACCATCTCTAAAGGTAATGTAGACATGTAGATGTGATATTTATGGATGTGATTTAATGGTAGTCTTTGCAATGCTAGGTTAACCATTCCAGTTGGTCTCAATAATCTCTACACAACCTGTTCAACTGCCTAACCACCCATATTGTAAGTATCTAATCTAAACCTACACTCTTTCCACTTAAAGACATCATGCCTTGTCCTAGAATTACATGCTTTTGGAAAAAGTTCCTCTAGGGATTTCTGGTATGTTCCATTTAGGTACTGGAAGGTTCCTACAGGGTATCCCTGAAGCCTTTTATTTTCAGGCTGAACAGCCCAAAATGTTTTGGCCTGTCTTTATAAGTGCTTTATAAGTGCTCCAGTCTTCTGCTTACCTGTGTGATCCTTCTCTGGACACCCCCCAACATGTCCACAAGTTTCTTATGTTGAACTGACCAATATACTCCAGGTGAGGTCTTACAACAACTGAGAAGAATTGATTGTGTATTTGTCTCTGCCCACTGGCTTTGTCTGCTATCTTCACCATGAACAGATCAAATCCAGAGACTGAAAGAAAAGAATCCCGGAAAGGAAAAATCATTGTTTATGGACTGATGTGAGAAAAACAACAGTGGTATCATGCATCCAGCAGACGTAACATGTTTGCTGAGGAACCTACAAGGCCTAGCTCTGTAAACAGTGTCAAGCACCATGTCAACCACTTGTAGTAGCTTCATTAACTTCAGTCAAACTGAGTCTCAAATCACTAGCTCTTGGTGGCTAAATATCCATATGAAGCTTTGTCAGAGACTGGATGGATGGATGTCTCAAGACATTTTGGAATGCATGTGTGCGTGTGTGAGGGACAGGCAAGGCCTTGCCCTGGCAAGACAGTGAACTGCCCCACACACCCTCCAGAGCTAGAGCCTGTGTCCCAGCTCTGCAGTGCCTGCCAATCATTGGCACACTGGAGGCAGGGCTCTACTCTTCCCGAGCCCAGCTTCTGAGTGGCCAAATGACAAGAAGTTCCACCTGGGGGGGATGGGGGGGGGGATCCCAAAAGCCAAGGGATATTTAAAGCTGAGCATGAGGCAGGCATATCCTCTTCCTCTTAGAGTTTTAATGTGAGTGCTGCTGGAAACCAGGAGCTGTATATGTGTGTTTTTTCTGTATCTTTTCTTTCTTTGAACAATTAGAGTAAAATTGAATGGTTTTAAAGTTTACTAAATTGAATGGGCTAAGTTAATGTTCTGAGAAGTGTTTTATGTTTGTTAGAGGTTGGACTAAACCTTTTCCCAGAGTTCTCTGATTTTCTTTAATTTGCCAGTAAACTTTTGTGTTATTTTGACCTCTTAAGAACATCTGGTGGGTATTTCTCCTGTGCATTTTACCAAAATTACTAGAACTACTGTAAGCCCCTTTCAGTGAGTTTTTTGGGCTTTACAAGCTTCTCAAAGAGAAAAAACAGGATTTAGTTCCTTTTATAAGTACGACAGTTACCATCTGAGGTATAAAAGAAACACAACCTACTGCTTTTCAAGTGTTCTTGTTGCTGAACCCAGGTATACTGAGCCAGTTGCTTGCAGGGGTATTGTGTAGGAAAGATGGTCTTTTTCAACTGTGGTCTGTGTTTCTTCAGCTCCTTTTGTCTGCTGCACAGCAAGGATTTTGCTAGCAGTTATCAACATATTTTAGGAGAATTGCTGTGAGAAATTCAAGTCCAGCTTTGCTTTCAAATGCACAGACACTCATGTCCTTATGAATAGCTAGTGATCCCAAAATTATGTAAGGGACTAGTCCTGCTAAGGACTTTGTGAAGATGATCAACCATAGACATGCATCAACCTACCCACCCATTAGCAATAAAAACAAACTAATAGATCATTGTCAAAACTAATGAGGAAATAAATCACTTTTTCTTCAGTTTCTATAAAAGCAAGACAGTTTGTGGACTTTCTCCCCCCACTCTCTCTCTGTTGTTTTCCAGAAAAAAACCTGAAACATATGGTGATCATTGCAGAAAACAAATGTGTGGAGAATTTTGATACAATCTCAGGTGCAATTTAATTATCCGTGCAGAAGCTATGTTCTGTGGTTTAAATGTCTGATCTTCATTTCAAAGAGAACCAAGCCTGCATATTAACAGATTTAAAGCTGTCTGTTTCCATAGGTTTCATTATGGTCTTTATGTCATGATTTCTCTGTCTCTTTTAAGTACATACCTACAGCATGTCCTTCATTTATTTTCCCTTCAGACATTCTAGCGTGCTTGGAACAACATACTTTTATGCCAACAATACCTCGTGAAAAGTACAGTTCTGTGATTTTGCCTGAGGAAATTTAGTTACCCAACAATGTATTTATCACCCAAAATTGATACTGGGCCGTGCACTGGTTTGTGGTAACTCTACTATAAACAGTGTTAGGTCTTGACTCCATGTTCTATAAATTCTTACATGTGTGTTGTGGGCAGGTGGGGTTAAGGGTGTCTGTGTATGTGGGTTTATTTTTATGCATATTGCTATTGCTCTATGGACAGAAAGTAAAACATTTTCACCTCCTTCTCAATCTATTTTATTGCACTGTCTAACAATATCTAAATAATTGACAGACATGATAATGAATAGAGGGAAAACTTTCTAAGAAGGATTTGAAGTCAGCCAGAATTGGGAAGGAGGTATAAAAATATTAAGTATTGTATGATATTAAGGTCTAGTTTAACTGTAGAATATTAACAAGGTTGTTTTCCAGCTGCTTTCAGATTCTTTCCCCATAACCCTGGCAGAAATCAAAAAGGCTGGGTCACGTAGCCAGCCATGAGCACAGTTGTTTGGTGCCAGCCACTCCATTAACAATGGGTAGACTTCCTTTTTCCTCTATGGGACAATGAACTATTGCTAACTTACTTTGAGTGTAGAGAAGCAGACTTACTACCTTTGTTATCCAAGAAATTTCTTATCTTGTTCTTTCCACCTTGTTTTCTTAAAGGATGTATTTTTAACTGCAACAATCTCTTTTTTGTACAGATGCAAAATATACACAATGTGAAATCTTAGTTATTATTTCATGTTAGTTCAAAAATAAATGTTATCCATGATATTTGCTATACATAAGTTCTAATAATTTTTGTTCTGTGGCATTAAATAAAACATTAAATCAATACAGATGATTGACCTTGAGAAAAAGTATAGTTGATTTGGGTATTTCAGTGCCAGTATTTTAAAAGTTGATAGCTGGACATATAGTTGTATACAGTTACATTTATTTTTTTTTTTTTTAACAGAAGTCCGAATTTTTGTGCCACAATAATGGACTTCTATGCCAACTTTTCATGAATTTTGACCTCTCTCCTGCTTTGATGTGTTAATTAATGCTCCTATTTCAATTATAATCACACTACAAAGGAAACAATTTTACAGAAACTTAGCAGATGGATTTCAGACTCCCAAATCACCGTGACTACCCAGTAGAAGCTGAGTACCTAATTCATAATACTGCTTTCAGAAATCTTTCCAAACATCACCCAGAGTAAGCCATATGTTTTCAATTAGAACAGTAGAGCAGGCTAAGTTTCAGCATTCTCATAGATAGAGGGGGCTGCATTTCAAAGATGTGAAATCCTCAAATGTCTACATATCATGCACACTATGGACATGGTAAAATTAGCAGATACATTTCAAGTGCAAAAAGTTTATTTTACTGGATGGAATGAGGGAAGAAGGAAAGGAGCATGAGCAGACAAGTCCCCAGTTTCATGTAAATTCACACAGATTTAGTATTTTTAGTGAAAATTATAAAAGAACTGCTGGTAAAATCTGCTTGAAAAAACTAGCTCTAATTGTTGGACCTAATGCCATGTGTTATGGAATACCCCAGTGGTCAGTTGAAGTCAGGTGTCCATGTTGTGTCCCATCCTAACTTCTTGGGCACCCCCAGCTTATTGACTGTGAAAAGCAGAAAAGTCCTTAATACTGTGTAAGCACTGCTCAGCAGTACCTGAAGCATAGGTACAATCTTGTGTTTTGGTCACAAATCAATACATAACTTCATACAAGTAACTCTAAGGAAAATAAACTCTATCCCAGTACAAAATACATAGAAGGTCTGTGTGTCAAGGAAATAGAGGTCAGGAATCAAAAAGATAACTTTTAACCATTTTTATAAACAAAATATTTTAATACCAGTCCATTTAGAAATATACAAGGAAATAATTTTTTTTCCCCCCACTGTGGTTTTTATAATTGCAAGGTGTCCTGGGTTGAAGTATATTCTATCACCATCTTCATGAACTGTTGAAGCCAGGTGAGGCAGTGCTCCCTGCCTCCTCCACTCTGGCTTATCTTCTGTTAATGGGCCATCAGCACCTTTGCTACACAGCTCACAGATAACCCCCTCCTGGACTATCTCCTGTTCATGGGCCCATCAGGCCTTATCACATGACTCACCATCCCATTGTGGGATGCTCCGCCCAGAGGGAGAAACCAAGCATTCCAGCCTGGATATAAGCTGAGACTCTGAACACCAGAGGGGCGCTTACCCACTGGATTCCCAGAGGACCCGAGCTACCAGACCTTTCTACAGGATCACTGCTTCAGGAAGACCACCTCATCTGGACTGCTTCCATCACTACGCTCAGGTTGTATTCTGACTCTGTCAGTGGTCTTTTGTATTATTGCATCTATTTTATTTTACTTTCTTTCCTTTTTTTTTTCCTATTAAATTGTATCTCTGACTTGGAGCCTCTCATTTGTTTTGCCTTCAAACTACTACATTTTTGGCGCCCAACGTGGGGCACAAGGCACTGAGAAAAGTCAGAATTACAGTTTTGTATTGAAGAAGACACCTGTTCACTATGATGCTCAACATGCTTACATGTGTCTTATATCTATCTCTCTACATTTTCCCACAACTGGGGCACTATCTGCCAGTCTTAATGCTCCTGCGTAGACCAGGGTATGGTACTAAAATTGCTTTATTGGTCTATTATGTCCATTGCTTGATAAACCCCGAGGCAATGAACATTATTCAGAATATACACCCACTTTTGTTTTCTTGTTCTGGTCTAGGATGCTACATCTGGGGCCTCAACAATCTCACCCAGCCCCTGTGGGGAGGGGTGAAGAATGATTTTTTCCAGCTTTTCAGGCATGACACAGCAGTTTTTGAAAATATGGAATACCCTCTGGATGCCAAGGACAGCATGATGTTGTTGTTAGTCCTGCTTTGTCTTCTCTGCACGGCCCGCACCATGCTTAGAATCAAAACACTACATGGTGTGATACAGCGTGTTCTGAAGGAAGAGGAAGAGGGAAAAAGAAGCAGAGCAACAGCATCAGTGTCTACACAGAGTGTCACAGAGGTGAAAGGAACCAAAGGCAAGGCAACAGTGTCCTCATCTACACAGACCGTCACAGAGGAGAAAGAAGCCAAAAGTGAGGCAACAGTGTCCACATCTACGCAGACTGTCACAGAGGAAAAAGGGACTAAGGGTGCCATCAGCATCTCCACACAAACCATCACCGAACCGGAACAGCCTAAACCAGTAGCAGTTGCCCCCGTTTAGAAGAAGAAATCAAGGACCAAATCAGTCCGCATAGTGACTGATGAGGGTGCAGCAGGACCTTCACAATCAGCAGAAGAGACAGAGCCAGAAATCATCACTCGCTCTCTATCTCTGGGTGAGCTGCGTGACCTGCGAAGGGAATTCACCCACCAGACCAACGAGTCCATCCTGACCTGGCTGCTCCGCATCTGGGACACTGCAGCCAATGACACCATTCTGGATGGAAGTGAGGCCAGGCAACTGGGATCGTTGTCCCGGGATGTGGTCATTGACCAGGGGATTGGGAAAAGCCAAGAACCTCTCAGCCTCTGGCAGCGACTGCTAACAAGTGTGAAGGATAGATACCTTTGTAAAGAAGACCTCCAAGTGCACCAAGGAAAATGGAACACAATAGAACAAGGTATCCGATGCCGGAGGGAATTGGCTGTGTTGGAAATCCTTTTTTCAGAAGATGAGAGATTTCCTAAAAACCCAGATGGTGTCCAGTGCACATCACGGATGTGGTTGAGATTTGCACGGCTTGGACCCGAGATGTACTCACGTTACCTGGCAACACTGCAATGGAGGGAAGGTGAGGACAGGGTAGGTGTCTTGGCTAATAAACTAAGAATTTACGAGGACACTGTCACTGCCCCAGTTCGTACCCATGTCTCGTCTGTGGAAACAAGACTGGCTGAGCAAGTCCGGAGCTTGATTGAACAAGGCCATCAGAAACTGAAAAAAGAACTTAAGGAAGAAATTTACCATATCCAGCCAGAGCCAATGAGAGTCTCTGCCATTAGGAGCAGGCGCTCCCCAGCCAGGGAGAGAGGATACACACCCCGAGGTAACCTCTGGTCTTTTCTTCGGGAGCATGGAGAAGACATGAGGAAGTGGGATGGAAAACCCACCTCCTCCTTAGCAGCCCGGGTACGTGAACTGAAAAGAGAAACACCTACCACAAAGAGCCCATCTAGAATCAATGTTGCTCCGGTCTCTCGTGCACAGAACTCCAGACGGTACAGGAATGATGATATGACTGATCCTCTTGAAGGAACCTCAGAAACATATTTACAAGAAGAGAGCAATGTATGCCATGACCAGGAATAGGGGGGCCCTGCCTCTAGCCAGGTAGAGGAAAGGGACAATCGGATCTACTGGACTGTGTGGATCCGATGGCCTGGAACATCTGACCCACAAAGATATACGGCTCTGGTTGATACCGGTGCTCAGTGTACTCTGATGCCATCAAGGTACATGGGAGCAGAACCCATTTCCATTTCTGGGGTGACAGGAGGATCCCAGGAGCTGACTGTACTGGAAGCTGAAGTAAGTCTAACTGGGAAAGAATGGCAGAAACACCCCATTGTGACTGGTCCAGAGGCCCCATGCATTTTGGGCATAGACTATCTCAGAAATGGGTATTTCAAAGACCCAAGAGGATACCGCTGGGTTTTTGGCATAGCTGCTCTAGAGGCAAAAGGCATCAGACAACTGAGTACCTTGCCTGGACTCTCAGACGACCCCTCTGCTGTGGGACTACTGAAAGTTGAAGAACAACAGGTGCCGATCGCCCGAGCAACAGTGCACCGTCGGCAATATCGCACCGACAGAGACTCTGTGGTCCCCATCCATAAGATGATTCGTGAGCTGGAGAGCCAAGGGGTGGTAAGCAAGGCTCGTTCACCCTTTAATAGCCCTATATGGCCCGTGCGTAAGTCCAGCGGAGAATGGAGACTGACAGTGGATTACCGTGGCCTGAATGAAGTCACACCACCACTGAGCGCTGCTGTACCAGACATGTTGGAGCTTCAGTATGAGCTGGAATCCAAGGCAGCAAAATGGTATGCGACCATTGATATTGCAAATGCCTTTTTCTCCATTCCTCTGGCAGCAGAATGCAGGCCTCAGTTTGCCTTCACCTGGAGGGGCGTGCAGTACACCTGGAACCGACTGCCCCAGGGGTGGAAGCACAGTCCCACCATTTGCCATGGACTGATCCAGGCTGCACTGGAAAAGGGTGAGGCTCCAGAACACCTGCAATACATTGACGACATTATCGTGTGGGGAAACACTGCAAGAGAAGTCTTTGAGAAGGGAGAGAAGATCATTCAGATTCTCCTGAAGGCCGGCTTCGCCATCAAGAGGAGGAGCAAGTGACAAGGGCCGAGGAAGCCCCACCATATAACGAGCTACCAGAGAGTGAGAGACGATATGCCCTTTTCACCGACGGTTCCTGCCGAATTGTAGGTACTAACCGGAAGTGGAAAGCTGCTGTATGGAGCCCCACACGACGAGTTGCACAAGCTACCGAGGGAGAAGGTGGATCGAGTCAGGTCGCAGAGCTTAAAGCTGTCCAGCTGGCTTTGGATATTGCTGAACGAGAGAAGTGGCCGAGGCTCTATCTCTACACTGACTCATGGATGGTAGCTAATGCTCTGTGGGGATGGCTGGACCGCTGGAGAAAGGCCAACTGGCAGCGCAGAGGGAAACCCATCTGGGCTGCTGAGATTTGGCAGGACATCGCCACCCGAGTAGAAAGGCTGACCGTGAAGGTTCGACACGTGGATGCGCACGTACCCAAGAGTCGGGCTAATGGAGAACATCACAACAACGAGCAGGTGGATCGAGCTGCCAAGGTGAAAGTATCTCAGGTTGATCTAGACTGGCAGCACAAAGGAGAATTATTCCTAGCTCGTTGGGCTCATGATGCCTCTGGTCATCAAGGGAGAGATGCAACATATCGATGGGCTCGTGACCGATGGGTGGACATTACTATGGACTGCATCTCCCAGGCTATCCATGACTGCGAGACCTGTGCTGCGATCAAACAGGCCAAGCGAGTGAAGCCTCTGTGGTATGGCGGACGATGGTCAAAGTATAGGTATGGGGAAGCCTGGCAAATTGACTACATCACCCTTCCCCAAACCCGCCAAGGCAAGCGCTACGTGCTCACCATGGTGGAAGCAACCACTGGATGGCTGGAGACCTACCCTGTGCCTCATGCTACTGCCCGGAACACCATCTTGGGCCTGGAAAAGCAGGTCCTGTGGAGACATGGCACCCCTGAGAGAATTGAGTCAGACAACGGGACTCATTTCAAGAATGGCCTCATAAGCACTTGGGCCACAGAACACGGAATCGAATGGATATACCATATCCCATACCATGCACCAGCTGCTGGGAAGGTGGAACGCTGCAATGGACTGCTTAAAACTACCCTTAAGGCACTTGGTGGAGGGACCTTCAAAAATTGGGAACAGAACTTAGCGAAGGCCACCTGGATGGTCAATACCCGAGGGTCCATCAATCGAGCTGGTCCTGCCTAGTCTGAATCCTTGCACACAGTGGATGGAGATGGGGTCCCTGTGGTACACATGAGAGGTATGTTAGGAAAGACTGTTTGGATTAATCCCATCTCGGGGCAGGGCAAACCCATCCGTGGGGTTGTCTTTGCACAAGGACCTGGTTACACTTGGTGGGTGATGCAAAAGGATGGGGACACCCACTGTGTACCACAAGGAGACCTTATTTTAAGTGAGAACTGTGTGTAGGATTTCATTATATATATATGTGTGTGTGTGTGTGTAGTTTAAGGAAGGTATTGATTTGGGATGATGTAGATGGTAATAGAATAAGGGGTGGATAATGTCCTGGGTTGAAGTATATTCTATCACCATCTTCATGAACTGTTGAAACCAGGTGAGGCACTGCTCCCTGCCTCCTCCACTCTGGCTTATCTTCTGCTAATGGGCCATCAGCACCTTTGCTACACAGCTCACAGATAACCCCCTCCTGGACTACCTCCTGTTCATGGGCCCATCAGGCCTTATCACATGACTCACCATCCCATTGTGGGATGCTCCGCCCAGAGGGAGAAACCAAGCATTCCAGCCTGGATATAAGCTGAGACTCTGAACACCAGAGTGGCGCTTACCCACTGGATTCCCAGAGGACCCGAGCTACCAGACCTTTCTACAGGATCACTGCTTCAGGAAGACCACCTCATCTGGACTGCTTCCATCACTACGCTCAGGTTGTATTCTGACTCTGTCAGTGGTCTTTTGTATTATTGCATCTATTTTATTTTACTTTCTTTCCTTTTTTTTTTCCTATTAAATTGTATCTCTGACTTGGAGCCTCTCATTTGTTTTGCCTTCAAACTACTACACAAGGGCCATGTGATTTGGTTGTAGGTCTGACAACTCTTCCCACAGCTGAAGTTGGCAAGGGAAAGGAGTTGATCCTTCTCTAATGAGATGAAGCTAAAAAATGCAAAATACAGCTGGACGTTTGCAATACATCTTTGAGAAGTGTATTTTGGTTTATTGATTACATTATGCTCTTAAGATGTAATGGGAGAGCTGTTTTGCATAAACATCTGATGCCTTTAGCTTTAGCTTTCGTATTTGCAGATTCTGTTACCTAGGGATGTAGCTTTGAGCCTCATATTAAGTGTCAGTAAGCTTTCTTCACAGAGTAGGTAGACAAAACAAATTCCTTTTTGCTGAACACCAAGGACAACTCTCAGGCTCGAAAAACATAAACAATGGTGGACTGAAGAGAAGAACAAGAAGGATGGAACCTCACAACCTGAAGCTGTAATTGGACAATTAAACCCCAATATGCAAATAGACCAAAACTGATAAAAATGTAAGACCTTGTGACCGGGCGGGTTTTTTTGGTGTAGTGTTTGTTGTGGACTCGGGATGCAGCCTTGGTCAAGCTTTGGTCCTGTTCAAGGTGGATCTTGGAGGCCTTTCAATAAATACCTGTTTTACTCTCTAGCTCTGTCCAGTCTCTTTTTCAGGTCAGGCTTCTAGGCAACACATCGGTTTTGGGGGAAGCTGTAAGCTCTTTTATAAATTAATGAATCTAAATTATGTTCTATCTAACTTAAAGGAATTCTGAAAGGAAAATAAAATAAATTTTAAAAATAAAATAAAATAAAATAAAATAAAATAAAATAAATACTTCTTTATGCATGCCTGCTATTTAAATTCTAAATTGAGTCAAATAGCTAAATTCTAAGGTAGGGAAGTTCTGGGAAGGGAGGGGAAGTTGCGGGGAGGGGAAGTTGCTGGAAGGGGAAGGGGAAAAGGAAGAGGGAAGGGAAGGGTTTCATTAGTGGCATAAACTTAGGAACAAATCTCTGTGCAATGAATTCTGAACTGCATTTTAGCCCTTGGGCCCAGGAAAAAATAAAAAAAGTATTATTGGCTTCAGTTTGGAATATTAGCCAGAAAGTATTACTTTCATTGGTAAAATATCTTCTAAAGTAACAGTGAATCAAAGTATTTTTGGAAAGTATCCCAATATAAAATGAGAAAAGAGTCTCTTTTCCTCAACTATTCTTCCTTCCTTCCTTCCTTCCTTCCTTCCTTCCTTCCTTCCTTCCTTCCTTCCTTCCTTCCTTCCTTCCTTCCTTCCTTCCTTCCTTCCTTCCTTCCTTCCTTCCTTCCTTCCTTCCTTCCTTCCTTCCTTCCTTCCTTCCTTCCTTCCTTCCTTCCTTCCTTCCTTCCTTCCTTCCTTCCTTCCTTCCTTCCTTCCTTCCTTCCTTCCTTCCTTCCTTCCTTCCTTCCTTCCTTCCTTCCTTCCTTCCTTCCTTCCTTCCTTCCTTCCTTCCTTCCTTCCTTCCTTCCTTCCTTCCTTCCTTCCTTCCTTCCTTCCTTCCTTCCTTCCTTCCTTCCTTCCTTCCCTCCTTCCTTCCTTCCCTCCTTCCTTCCTTCCCTCCTTCCTTCCTTCCTTCCTTCCTTCCTTCCTTCCTTCCTTCCTTCCTTCCCTCCTTCCTTCCTTCCCTCCTTCCTTGCCTCCTTCCCTCCTTCCTTCCCTCCTTCCTTCCTTCCTATTTTCTGAGAACAGTAATATTATTTAAAAATAATTTAGCATTTGAAACTAGTTTTTATAGGAGTTTTTAAAATCTGCTTTCCAATGTTCTCTAATGATGCAAACTCCACCACAAACTTAGAGAGCTTCTCCCATTTCTTGTCTCTAACATGAAAATACTGTTAAATTTTCATTTCTATCCCAGCATTCTATTCTTACTAAAATTAGTTATTTATTTTCTGTGATAAGTGATCATTTAAGGGAACATCGGCATGTGATTCTGTGTGTGTTAAACTAAGGGTTTCTTAAGTAAGACAAAACAAAAATACTTTCCCCCTTCCAAGGTGATACCTTAGAAGTATTGTAATGAAGGAGTTAGAGTCTTCACAAAATTACAGAATCACAGAATTAACTAGGCTGGAAAGACCTTTGAGACCTTTAGGTACAACCTATGACCTAAAAGTAATCTTGCTAGTATCCAGACTTTCAACAGATATGCAAGCCTAACAGATTACTTGTTTTACTTCTATAACAGAATTTCACATAATCTTTTGGGAGTGAGTTCTCAGAGATAAATTTGTTGATTGCTGGAGAGATGAGCCCTTTTTGTATATTCTTAGTCATTCTTCAGACATATTCCTTTAGAGCTTTGACCACCAAAATGAAAAAGAAATTGTTGAAAAATATCTTTAAAATGCATCTTTGTGAACTGCTGTCTACTTAGTAGTGGTGAATAGGTCATGAACTTTCTTTAAATCCATTCTTATTTCTTCATTTTTCTGTCTGCTCAGTGTTTTGGTTTAAGCCTGCCTGGAAATCAAAGCCCCATGCAGCAATTTACTCAAACACCCCCTTCTTTGCCCCCTTCACCCCAGTGGAATGGGAAGGAGAATCAAAGAAAAGTTTGTAGGTTGAGATAAGAACAGTTAATTAATTTAAGATAAAGTAAAACATAGTAATAATATAATGGTAAATTATAATGATAATAGTAATGGTAATAATAAAGGAAAAAGAAGTGATGAGCAATGCACTTCCTCACCACCCTCTACCAATGCCAGAAGCCCCTTCCCAAACCCAAATGTGCCCCTTCTGGGTAACTCCAGTTATATAACTCCAGTTATTTACTGTATATATACAGTTATATGCCTCCAGTTTATATAGTGGGCATGACATTCCTTAATATCATATGCATCCTTTTGAACAGTTTGTGTCACCTGTCCCAGCTGTGCTCCCCGCCAATTTCTTTTGCTCACCTCCTCACTGGCAGCTCATCAGAAAAGGAAAATTCTTTTGCTTAGGATAAACACAACTTATCAAAAAACCCAAAACCCATTTTCATTCCAAATCCAAATACATCATTGTAACAGTTCTATGAAGAAATTAACTCTATCCTACCTGAAACCAGGACACTGAGTCACAGAAGAAAGCTAATGCTCATCTTTTAAGTTCCATCCTCTTGATAAGAAATTGGACCCTAAGGGTTCTAAATGTACTACAAAATTTGAAAGAGGAAGTGCATCATGACCAAACATTTTTATGTCTCAGTTCCCTACAGAACAAGGGGGAGGAAAAAGATAAATAAAAAAACTGGCACAAGAATTCTCTAAGCAAAGCAAAGCACAAGACAGGAGTCTCATTTGTGAGTAACTCTAGGACACTGATTTGGCAATTAAAAAATGACCTAGTCTTTCCAACAGTACAAAAAGATGACATGTAAGGCAACAGAAACTTATTATTTAAGCCATTATAATATGAGGTACTAGTTGTCACATTTCACATGTTGCTTTAGCAGATGTTCTGCACCTCTCCAGAGGCCACCAAAAAGACATAGGGTTAATGAAAATAATTAAATTCTAGGGTTAAAGACAATGACTGATTTCTAGTAATGTTTGTCTGCAGAGGTTGAAAGAAGAGAACTATACCTCAAGATGATAAAATTCTCAATCTGGAAAGAAAAAAAATAACTCCACATTTGAAAAAAACTGAGGTGTCAAAAGCTTCGTTACCTTTTCTGGTGAAATGTAAGGTTTGCTACACTTCCAAGATACTTCATGGTCCTAAAACATATTTGAAGTTCAATAAAAAATTCATATGGACCCTTTTCTCTATGACTTGCATCCTGACAATGTTACATAGTAATTATAAATATGGGGAATAAGTGACTCCTCTGAAAAAAAAAGTAAACTGTATCTTAAAATATTTGCATTACAACTAGGTTCTAGAAAGTTCAGCACTTTAATGTGCTGCTCTGATTTATGAATCTCTTTTGTCTTCACCTTTAAACCTTGAAGGTATTAACATTTAGTCTCTTATACACTTCCGGAACAAATCCTTATAGCTCTGCTGTATCTAAGACTCTTGTTCAATTTACAGTATCTGCTTCAGAAACATGTTCTGAAGGTTGATGTAACTCTTGTAAGCCACATTTTACCTTTATGAGATGATTTTCTAATGATGCTGAAACTGTGTTCATCTAACCTCAAACATGACTTACACCAAAAACTCAGAAGGACAAGAGAGACACAATAAGAACGCATCTGAAGAAAAGTCTGAAAAATTGACCAGAGTTCATCAAAATTAGGGGTACTTTTTCCCAGAAAGCAGAGAGTATATGATAAGTACTTTAAGTACTTTTTTTTTTCTTTTTTTTTTCTTTTTTTTTAATAAATAGGGAGAAATAACAAAGGCATCTTCAGAACTTTGATAAGAAATAAATGAAGCTTATGTTTATAATCAAATGTGTGTGTATGCACAATAACACACACACACACACACCGACTCTCACCTAAATAAATAAGTAAACTCTGTGTGATGTACTACATTCTAATTATAACATGTCTTGAAAGAACACATGATTGCTAATACTTGATTGGTATGCCCTGCCTGTTGGTGGGATCTAAACCAGAAAATACAGTCTCTTAAATGCCAAATGCCTATAAAAGACTATCTTATTCCATTTACAGAAATAAAGAGAAGGGTTATTTTTAAATCTGGATAAGTGTGTTTAATCATTTTCCATGTTCCTGAAGGGGAAATCACTTTTTAATATCCTTTACTTCTCCAAACAGAATACATCTTTTAAAAGGTGATCTTGTTAAGTTAGCAATGTATACAGAATGTGTGCAAGCTACATATATAGTAAGAAATATCAAAATATCTTTTGTGGGAAGTTGTTTGAAATTATAAATTAATACAATATAAAATATAAATAAAATACATATGCATTTTCCCTAAGAGATTCTTTGCTTGTTCTTTGAAACTTCTGAGGTACTATTATTTCCTCGTGTGAAACAATGGTTGCTATTTTTAATCAAATTACAGTTTATATATGTCCTGCATGTCTTGGATGAACAGCATTTCCAGCAGTTTTAGCCTTTACTGAATTTTATTTTATGGCTTTGTCAATTAAGGTATTTACCCATAGATGCTTACTCAAACATGGTGTAATATTGGCTTCTTGTCTCATGCCTCCTCTTCTTTCAATTTGCTATCCTATACAAGCAGGAGATTGAATTAATGTTTTATAAAGATGAAGGTAAAAATCCAGTAATACTGATATAGCCTATTCTCAGAATGTTTTAATGATCTGATAGACTGTGTAGCTCCTGCAAAAAAACCTAATCTGTCTCTCACACTCTGGTTGCCATGTCAGACATCAAAAAGTGTCATTCTGGGGCATTATTCTGTGGGTTTTGTTTTTTTCTACCTGTGTCTTGAATTCTACATATCCAAACTTTATAATAGGTGGCATTTGAAGTGTCCAATGGTTAGAGGTCATGTAGGATACACAGAGACTACAAACAAAGGACACAAATGGAAATATTTTTGCCTATTTTGCCAAATGCCTTTCCATTTTTGAAAAGCCTATGTTATGCAGCTTTTTTGGAGACTTTCATTGTCTTTTATTATTGGTTAATGTGTTTTATTTTGGATGATGTTTGTGTTTTGTGTTTTTTATGTAAAGTATGAAATTATACTGTTTGTACATATTTCTGTATATTTGTTGTTTTCAAATGTGTGGAGGAGATGTTTTCTACTTTCTGAAGCTATCTTGGAGAACTAAACCTCAAAACCTGTGAGCCAAAAACCCCCAAAACCAACCAACCAACTAACCAAACAAACAAACAAACAAAACAAAACAAAATCAAAACCAAACCAAACAAACACAAAAAAACCCAAAAAAACCCCAACCAAACAAAAAAAAAAAAAAAAAAAAACAACAAAAAAAAACCCAAACCAACCAATCAAAACCCCCAAACAAACAAATAAACAACCACAAAAAAAACCCACAAGAAAGCAATTGTTATTCTTCTTCATAAAGTGTTTTCGAAATTACCAGAATGCAGCTGATGAGAAGAAATCGACTGGTTTTGCAAAGAACCTGCAATTTGTCTAGAGTATGATATACTTTATTTAGTTTTGAAAGAGCCTGGCTTATACTCTAGGAATGTTTTCTAAACCTTAATAGTGTTAATCATACTATCAACCATGGTGAAAATGAAGAATCACATAAATTCTGCCTTACTAGAACTGAATTATCACTCAAGTTTCTTAACATGCCAGCATTTTTCAAAAATACATTTATATTTAAATTTAAATGCATTAAAATATACATTTAGTTATCAAAACACTGATTTAATCCACTTGATTAGAAGTTGGAGATCATATAAAGGCTTCTGTAAAATGAGAAGAATTATTATCAGTAAATAAATGTAAAATATGATCTGGTTACAAAATGGGGTGGAAATATTTGTTCTACATCATGAAGTTTTGCTCACAATGTACCACTAAAATAAAGAGAGGAAGGAAAAAAAAAAAAACCAAAAAATAAGTAGTTTTGTGAAGTCAGTATCAGCTTTAAATGAGAATTTGATAAAACTGTCATGACACATCAGTGTTCTCATTGGACAAAGTTAAATCTAACCAATGTTTTGGGTATTTTTCCCCCTCCCTCTCCAGAATGGAATATCTGGATAAACTGTGTAATCCTCCTTTTTAGTACAACACTGTTGTTCTTATTAAAAATGAGTCTAGTTCAGCATCATGATACTGGTATTTTGGGTTCTATTAGAACAGCTTCTGGAGTCACAGAATGCAAAGATAATTCTTTGCTTTTTTAAAAGAAAGTTTCTCAAGCTAGTGTTTGTGGAAATTATTTTGGAAGTGTAGAATTATATATGCTAGTGTTCTAGACAAAACCTGAAGCAGTCATCTATTTTATTCTTACCCCCAATGGTAGTGGCACTCTACACCTGGCAAACTGTCTTTTTTTCTGAAGAAACCAAAGCATTAAAACTGGATGTTAAACAAAGTTTAGCTTTAAATATAGCTTATATGATTTTGGTTTGAGGTTTTTGTTTGTTTGGTTGGTTTTTGCTGCTATTCTCTGGAGCCTCTTTTTAATATTACTGCTGATTTCTTCTTTTTAAACTTTAAACAAAAGAAAACAAAGCCAAATAATCTCACTCAAGGTTTTTGAAATGTTTGCTGCTTGCTTTTTTTTTCCCCCTCTTGTGTGTTAAGGAATTAGAATAGCTACACTGTAGAAAGCTACATATTCTACTGCTGTTGCTGTTGCAAACAAGAAACATAAGTGATGACAAACTCCCCTAAATTTAAATATACAAATATAGGATATGAAAAAATGTAATATTTAGGTAAACTTCCCCTACTTGTCTGATAAGTAGCCTGAATAAAAGCGAATAGCACTG
Source organism: Chamaea fasciata (assembly GCF_029207755.1). Classification (NCBI taxonomy): domain Eukaryota; kingdom Metazoa; phylum Chordata; class Aves; order Passeriformes; family Sylviidae; genus Chamaea; species Chamaea fasciata. The sequence goes on from NW_027094089.1 coordinate 9,830,144, forward strand.
AAAATTAGTTCTATTCAGGCTAAGCGTACTGAAGGATCAACCAGATTACATAACATACTTCAGCCAAACACTGGCAGAATTTTATTGTATTTTCAACTCAGTGCTGTACTGTTAGGTAAATATGTAAATGGTGTACTTTGGAATTCCTGTGAGATTGTGCAGGATTCAATTATGATTCAATACTGAATGATTATGTCATCTTCTTTTCTTCAAAGAGCAAAACATTTTATATGTGTACACTGTTGCTATGACTATTAAGCTATTAAATAATGAGTTGCTACAAATTCATATATACTTTTTTTTAGACCACGGGATTACTTGCCTAAACAGGGAAGCTTCAATGAAATAATACATGTGTCTCACAATTTTCTTTCACTTCTAAAATCCCTGTTGTGATATTGCTATCTGAAACTTGACTTCATGTTGCCTGGAAGAGGTGAGAAAGAGCTCTCTTAGTTTGCAGGAGTTTTGATTAGAGTTAGATTGTGGAGCTAACAATCTGAAAAGAGAAGGTTTGGCATGTTAAGGTTGTATCTAAGAAGCTTCCTCAATGTTTGGGTGGGTGTGTTTTTTTGTGCCATGTATTCCCCTGGATAGCCCTTCTCTTCCTCTTTGGCATGTTTCCATTGACAGGCGCTGCAGCATAGACTTTTTTCTATGGCTGGAGAGTCTAAAAAGCTTCCTTTTTTGCCCCATCAAAACTGCCTTTAAGTAGACTACAATGGATCTGTGAAAGCACCAGAAAGTAGTGCCCTGCCACCATCATTTCCCAGAGGAACAGAGGTAGGTGAATATAAAGTTGAGTTCATTGCGCAGAATTTAGTCTGTTATCACAAAAGAAGAGTAGTTCTCTAAATTAAATATAGATTATCAATTTACTCTGAGATGTTGGAATTACAACAGGAATGCTATCTGTGGATCAAGAGTTTCAAGAATATTTTTTCTAGTATTCATTGCAGTACATTTTGTGGATATTTCTTCAGCTTTTTCCTGAAATTATTGCCTAAAAGTTAAAGTATCCTAAGTTTTTAAAACTGAACCTGCTATGGATTCTTCCAAAACTCATTACTTCCTGTAAAGTATTTCAATGATTGTGTTTTAAAAGAATTTACAGGAACATGTATATCTCACCTAAACCACATTCTTAAATGGAAATTCAGATTTTTCACCATGCATTGTCTAGATAGAGACTTAAAAATTATTTGCTCTTAAGAGTCCTCTAAGCCAAACCTTGCTAATATAAGTAAAACTAGGACTAAGCTACGAGAAGCAATCAAAGGACAGGTATTAAAAACACACATAGCAAATTAACTATTTTTACAATATTTCACCACTGTCTTCCAAAAATGTTCTGGAGTTAGTTACTTTATGAAGAATATTTACTTATGTAAACAAAAGACAGCATGACGAAAGACAATTAAGTTGTTTAAGTCCTGAGCCTGAAATGGGGTCATAAACATTGCTTATGTTTAATTTTTTTATCTCTAAAAACATGGCAAATTTAATGATTTGTTCTATAAAGTGCTATAAATTTAATGATTTATCCATCACTCTGAAGAAATATGTATTCATCTGAACAATAAATGATTCAACTTCTTTCTTCCTGTTTTTCAGGTAGAATATGTGTGCTCCACATACCATTTATCCAAGACACCAGGGAACATCAGAGTTTAAATCCATCTCTTAAAAGCAAACAGTGGTGGGAAAACAGTTCAAGTAAAAATGCTCCCTTCATCCTTACTCTCTCTTTTTTATGTTCTAAACAAAACAAAACAAAACAAAACAAAACAAAACAAAACAAAGAAAGAAAGAAAGAAAGAAGAAAGAAAAGAAAGAAAGAAAGAAAGAAAGAAAGAAAGAAAGCAACAATGGCACAATAAAAATCTATCAAAACTTTCCATCTAAATATAACTCAGTAGGTCATGTTAAGGAAGACCATATTGTGTTAAAAAGAGATCTGTAAGGTAAATTTAATGTCCAGCAATAGATGTTTCCCAAGGATAATCAAATGCCATCTTGCCTAAAATGGAATTGGAATGGATATACTAGTGCTTTAGACCATCAGGAAAGGAAAAAATATTGGCTCAGTGACCACTGAGGAAGCCAGGTGGCTGACTTATTCCCTCATACACGTGTGACTTACTGTACAGTCATCTGCTTTGCAGAAAGTATTAGAGAATCACAAAACCTAACAAGCAAACAAGCAGGCTAAAACATCTAACAAACAAACAACCCCTCCACACAACAAAGACCTCTGGATAATATTTCTCCCTTTCAGTGCTAAATTTTTAATTACCTATCTCCAGTCCAAAAGGTTTCATTTCAAAAGTGAAAATAATAAAATCTGATAAGGAAAATGGTTAAAAGCTGGAATTAGGCACCGACTCTTAAATGTTGAAAACCGGTCAGCTGTAATCTGTACACAAACAAAACTAAGAGATTTGGACAAGATGATGACAGTTATACATGTGGAAATAAGGCTTTTCTTTCTTCCTTTCTTTCTTTCTTTCTTTCTTTCTTTCTTTCTTTCTTTCTTTCTTTCTTTCTTTCTTTCTTTCTTTCTTTCTTTCTTCTTTCTTTCTTTCTTTCTTTCTTTCTTTCTTTCTTTCTTTCTTTCTTTCTTTCTTTCTTTCTTTCTTTCTTTCTTTCTTTCTTTCTTTCTTTCTTTCTTTCTTTCTCTTTCTTTCTTTTTTTATAAGGATGTTGATAGAAAAGGCTGAAAATCATTTTACTACCAACAGGCACCATCAACTCATACAGTTTGCACCAGAGTGAAGCACTAGAGCAGCAACCAGCGTTACAGTTCCCCTCATTTATAGCTATAACCCTAACTATTCTGAATGAAATAGGAGGAACATTTATGTGGTTATTGGTCTTGTAAAAGAGTTAGCCTTTGATGGTCACAAATTCAACAAATGCATTGCATAACCCTTGTTTTTCTTTGTATTTTGTCAATGAGGCTACAGAAATAGGAAAGGCATATGGTGATCATGAAAAAATTACAGGAAATTCTGTACACTCTTCTTCTATAATTATTTCATCAGGGGTGATCCTCATGCAATTCATTCTCTGCTGTCGGAAATGGTATTATATTATGGAAAAGAAAAACATCAAGGTTCAGTATAAGAAGTCACAATGACAGGTAAATTTGGAACTTCATAATGTCTCCTAATGAATTTTAATCAGACTTCTTCTGCTTCTTATTATCTTTCAGTCTTTCAAATACTGTATGGGTTTTGGAAGTCAAACATTACTTCTAGATCCTTTATCTCCATTGATGCTAAAGATTTCTAATTGAAATTATGCCAGGAAATACGTTAATTACGGAAGAGTCCAATTTCATCTCAGTGTTGTAATGGCTTTGCAATTATAACAGTACTTTCTGAGGTTAAAGTGCATATCTCTGGAAGTTTTACATCTGCTAAACAGCTAAATCATATGAGAATTTGGCAAACAAATTTGACACAGTTCTTTTTCAGAAAAACAGACAGTGTTTGGTCTAAACTTATATGACAAGATCTTCAGAGCATCTAAGTCAGGGGTTTAACTCCCAAACTCCTACTCCAGCTGCAACATCTTTTCTTCTTAACTGTCAAAAATATGTATTAATAATAATAATTGTGTGTATATAAATATATATATATATATGTATATATATGTATATATATATATATATGTAGTATTAGCAGCTGTGAAGAGCTCAGTTCAATATCAGCATTTGATCTAACACCATTTAATTACACCTTAATTGCAAAGAGGAAGTAAAGTCCAAAGAGATTTTACAGATCTTGTCCGTGTGCCAGGCATTTTATTCACTCTCTCACAATGCCAGGGAGAGTGCTTTTGTGAAGGCAGAGTAAAAGCCAGCTTTTACAACCTGCACTTTGGAGAAATAAATGGTGTATCTTGATCTTCTGCCTCTGAAACCACTATTGCATGCCAGTGCGACAAGATATTGGATTCAATGAACCACAGATCTGGTTTGCTATGCCTATTTCTATGTGATTTATTATAGCATTTAAGTTTAGAAGAACCTTTTGCCCCATGAACACTGGCCTCAGCAGTACTGCAGTTACTTGAAGGTCAAAGGAGATGTCATCCAACAGACTCCACCATTCCCTAAGAGTCTCTGAAGAACAGAAATGTATAAGTAGTACCAAAGTCATCTCACCCCACCTAGATTTCATATGCTTCATTCCTGGAAAAAAAGTCTCTTTTGTTTAGCAAAAGAAGCACAGTAAAAAATTCAAAATTAGTTAATCAAAAAAGAAAATCTGAAATTTGCTAAATTAAGTGGGTAAATTTCCATAGTCCTTCAACAGGCTACAAATCAGTTTATTTGTCCACAAAACACATTCAATATGGCCAACTGCACCATCCTTATGCATTTAAAACCTTTGCAACTAATTGCTTGTGTTCTGTCTGATTTATAATGAAAGCCATGTTTCCAGTGTGACTGATTACTTATTAAATCCCCAAAGGACTAAGGAAAAATCTGTTCCTAGCTTTTCAAATCTACTGTCAGACCTAACTCTAATGCAAAATAAAAGAAACCCTAAGAAGTCTGTTAAAATTCACTTCTCTTCCAGAAGACATAAAGAATTAGGAGCTATGTGGCACAGAAATATTTGTGATACAAATCTTGCCTTTTCCACAGTTCCAGTTCAAAATTAGTGAAATGAGTTTTGAACAACACTTCACAGGTAAAATCCATCCATTTATAGGTTTACTTGAACAATAGATAAATATGTTCATTTCTGGCACTGATTTTCTATGAATGAATTGGTTTGAATAAGTAGCAGAAAACAAATGAAAATTTCTGCAAACCAAAAATGCACAAAGATAAAACGTATGTTGATACACATTGCATTTACCATTGCATTTTCTGCAGTTCAGTGTGTCATTTATAATTGTTTCTGTCTTTTTAAACATCTGATGATAATACTAAGTGGTAAAATATAACCCTATTAATCCTCTGTAATTCTGATTTCTTGCTGCAAGTATGCAGCACCTTGAACCTTTAGTAGATCCAGTTAATGGTATAATGTATTCAGTGTGAGGTTCTTGGAGGGAAATCTATATGCAAAAAATCCTTTTCCTTCTTTATCTTGTAATAATTTTGATCTTGAATACTAATCAGGTATTTTGGCACGTGCTAAATGGTGGATGTTATTTAAGAAAAATGCTATATAATTATAAGATACATTTCAAATACAGATTCACATGGTGAGCTGTCTTCAGAAAAAGGTATGATTTTTCAAAACATTTTAAAACAAGTAGTAATTTCTACGAAATATTTTTGCCACTTAAGGACCTAGACTTTTTATTAAATATGTAATGTGTCAGTTCTTCATGTTGTCAGTGTGGACTTCCACATCTGCTCAAAAACAGAATTATGATGAACTACATTATTTTCCTTAGTCCATACAGAAGTTGAAAAGTTAACTGCACAGGATTAAAAAAAGCAAACAAAACAAACCAAACAAACAAAAACCCCTGAAATACTCCAAAGCAAAATAACTGTAAACCTGGATTAAACATATTTTAAACTATTGATTATCTGGTTTATTTGGCTATAATGTGAAGTGGCTTTTAGTTTAAAAAAGTGGGATCTGATAGATTTCTAAATGAAATTAGTAGGTAATCTCTTTTCATATAAAGGACTAATTAATTTTTCCCTGAGAATGAATATTGTTATCCGTTACATTAAGCTGATTTTTTTAAACTGGTAAATAACAGATATGATTGAAATGGGGTTTAAGTTTGTATAGAGGTAGACAAAAAAATAGTTTGCACATAATATCAGATTTTTATTCAGATTTTTTTTAATATACTTGTGATTTTTGTGTCAAATCAGTGAATAATTTAATCAAAATTTTCCAGGAAATATAAATGAACTTACAGTACTAATAAAGTTACTTTGAAACAGCATACCAAAATTTGCATCTGAAAATTTCCCAAAATGTAGTTAACATTGAGTACAATCATACTTATTACACATGTTCATACAATATGCAAAGGTGTTAGATCATGGAGTGTTCACATCCAATGTATTACAATTATATTCTGCCCTACAATTTGCATGATTTTTTTTTATTTAAAGAATTTAAAACAGTCTGTCAAAATGGATACATGTCTAAAAATATCTTCAAAACATTTCAAATCCATTTTTTCTTCTCTTAAGGTCTGATTAGTGAGAAATGCTTCTGCCCGAACGAAGGGGAAAACAAGACCATATGGTAAAGTCAATAATATGGATTTTATTTCATGATGAATATGAGATAGAAAAATAGAAAAAAATTAGAAAAGATGGGGGGGGTGGGAGGTGGAAGGGAAGAGAGAGCAGAAGATAATCACCACCTTGTTTTCTTAGTGGATCAAACAGCATCCCATTGGTCCTTCACCCTGGGCCTCTTGGTGGTAGATGTCCCAATGACATCAGAAGTTTTTAATTATTGATTCATTTGAGCTAACAAAGAAATTAATGCTCATTGGCTGCACAGTTCTCTTATTCCGTTGGCTAAATAATTTCCTCATTTCTCATGCTAATTAGTCCCATGCTTAGTCTTTCTCTTCTGTTCAGTGAGTGAGTTTCTTGAGTAGGGGGCTGTGAGTCAGCAGTTGTGATCTCCCCCTGCTGGAATTATGTTTGCCCAGTAGGAGCGGATTTCAGCAAATTTGCTGAATTTGCTTTCCTGATGACTCATAAATTCTGAATTCTTTGTGTTCATTATCACAGATACGTTCTTGTCCTCCGGCTTTGTAAACATCCTGCTAGGTCTGAGATAATACCTATAATACATAAACCTTTAAATTACTATGTTTTCTGGGAGTAATTTGATATTTGTCTACATGCCTCTCCTTGGTAAAAAAAAATAATAATAATCTAGCTTCCCCTAACTTCATCAGTATCAATAATGAAAACTCTTGAGACAATTTTCATGTCACGAAGCATTAAACTGCTGAAAATTTATAGGCAGACTTACCAGCAAATTTTTATTTACTCATACTACAAAATATAGTTAGAAATTAGCAGTCTTTATCAATGTGCTGATTTTCATTAATAAGAATGTTTATTCACTAATTCATAAATAAATTCTGATTAGAGAAATTTATCATAAATGTTTTTATTTGTAATAGCTTTCAATTAATTTTTACTTTAAGTTATGCTTCCTTGGATTATCGTGTAACTGCTGTATTGAAATTATTTCAAAATTAGGGTGAATTTACATTTTTTCATATTATCTCTTCCTCTTTGGAGGCGATGTGCTTTCTCACACCATTTCTTTATAATTTATACAATAGATAATCCCCTTTTTAAAGAGTTTTATAAAGAGAAGTTTGGATTCTGTATATTTGAAAACCTAAAGAGCCTTAGAGTTTCTCAGTCACATAAGGAAGGAACTGAAAATGTTTTGTCAAACATAGCAGTGTTAAATTCCTGGAGTTTAAGGGAATGAGATTTTTCAAATTGCTTTAAAATCTGCACGTTAGAGATTTGATTTATATATTTCATGCAGAGACTTTCTGCAAATCTACATAGGCCTTTGTATTTGAGCAAATGCATCCTAAGTTCTGTGTTACCTTCACTGGAATGTGAGAAGGAGAATTCTGCAATATGGAAATGCTCAGGCAGAACATGGGGAATATATTCTATCCATGCTAACTACGACAGTTGAAATGAAGCTGATTTATTGCAGCTGTGAATGTCATCTGAGGTTTTGGTTTTAATCAGTGTTAATTGACATTGAAATGGTACCCAGCTAATTACTGTGCCTTTCAATTTCAAGAATATTGTCTGCTCTTTCAATGTCTCTTTTTTACTACGTTTACTTGCCCTTTTTTGTTGTTATTTTACCATATGATGTGGAGAGAAGAAAATGGTGTTTTGACTTCTATCACTTTACATCATAATTAAATCAGTTCAGTATCTTATCATTTTATTTTTTAAGGCCATCAGAAACCCTTGCATGCTTTATAAATTTTAATTGTGAAGGAAAAAATCATCACAACAGGTTTTTCATGACTGAAAAATATGGTCATGTTTTGCCACTCCCTTTCTCTTACTAATCTACATAAAATGCATGTATTCCCTAAAAAATATGTGTTTTTATTATTTTTAGTTATTGCTACACATTTTACATTTCTTTGGGACCTTTATTGCTATCTCCTTCCACATCAACCCACTGAAAATTGTTTGAAATTCAGGTGAATAACAGTGACAAAATATCATGTTTCTAACTCCGACACACAAGAGAAGGAATATTTAGTAATGTGATTTTGTTTCTTGCGTGTTGCTTGTTTTATCTTTCAAGTACTGAAAAATGTGTAGTTTTTTCTTCATTTGAGCTTCTAATCTATTTTGTCAAAGAATAAGCTGTTTCTACCAATGCAGTAGAAATTGCTGATTTCCAAATTGAACATACACATTAAAAACTTGGTGTTTATATTATGTAACAGCTGTCCTGTTGCATCATTCTTATGTGTGCACTTTATATGCTACTCTTGATGAGGCAATGTACTTTCTTCACATGGCTTGCAATTTAAATATTCTGTGAAGAAAGATTGTCTTTAGAACATTTTTGTCAGTATTGGTATAATGTTCCAATTTGTCAGGGGAATATTCATTAAAGATATTACAGATAAAAATGCAAACAAACAAGAAAGTAATAAATAAAAGAATTTGTTGTGGTGTGAGGGCCTGGGAACAGTGGGGGCTCCTTGGGTGGATAGATGAAGCAAAAGCAATGGATATTGTCTACCTTGACTTCAGAAAGGCTTTCATCACTGTCTCACAACATCCCAATAACCAAGCTCAGGCTGGATTGAGTGGACAGTGAGGTGGAGGGAGAACTGAGTAAATGGCTGACCCCAAAGAGTTGTAATCAGTGGCACAGAATCTAATTGGAAATTTGTCACTATTGCTGTCCCAAAAGATTCAACACTGGGCCCAGTATTGTTTAACTTTTCCATCAGTTACCTGGACAAAGGGGCAGATGACTCCTCAGCAAGTTCACTGATGACACAGAGCTGGGAGCAGTGACCAATACCCCAGGGGGCCGTGCAGCCCTCCAGAAGGGCCTCGACAGGGTGGAGAGGTGGGCAGAGAGGAACTGTCTGAAATTCAGCAAAGGTAAATGCAGGGTCCTGCCCCTGGGGAGGAATAACCCCAGCCACCAGCATAGGCTAGGGGCTGATCTGCTGGGAAGCAGCTCTGTGGAAAAGAAGGATTGGGGGTCCTGGTGGACAGCACTGAGCCAGCAGTATGTCCTGTTGGCCAAGAAGGCCAATGAAGTCCTGGGGTTCATTAGTAGGAGCACTGCCAGCAGGTCAGAGGGGGTGGTCTCGCCCCTCTACTCAGCCCTGGAGAGACTTCACCTGGACTGCTGTGTCCAGTTCTGGTCTTCTCAGTTCAAGAGAAAATTTGATGTTCCTGGAGCAGGTCCAGTAGACTGTGACAAACATGGTTAAGGGATTGTAGCATCTCCCTCTTACAAAGGAAATCAGAGGGAGATGGGCTTGTTCAGTCTTGAGAAGAGGTCACTGAAAGGTGGCCCAAATCAACATACATAAGTACCTGAAGGGAAGGTATTAAGAGGATGGAGGCAGGCTTGGTGGTATTACGCAATAGGACAAGAGGCAATAGGCAGAAACTGATGCACAGGAAGTTGCACCCCAATATGAGGAAGTGTAGGAAATGGAAATATAGAAGCTTTAACAGATAATGGAGGATTTGATCTGCAGCCTTGGCAGAAGTTTATATTGATGTAGTAACAATGGTACACAGACATTAAGCAGAAAAATTATCGACTTATGTTCCTATAGTCGTAAGTAAGAATATGCCTTAAATAAGTAAGAAACTATATTGGGTAAGATAGTGAAGAGTTTTAAAGTGCCGTAATGTGATTTTATGGAGTAAGTTAAGAGTTCAGATGTTATAATAGAGGCATATGTGTGTACATGAGATAGAAAGCTATTGGGTAAAAGTTGGGAAAGCTAATGGGAAAGCTATTGGGTAAAATGCAGTGCGGCAGAATTAAGCAAAGGCAATAGGTTAGAAACACAAAATAATCTCTGTGGCAACTTTACATTGAATCAAAATGTTATATATTGCTTTGTAACAAAGAAACCTGTGACTACTTTTGAGCTATGACTGACTTCTTGTTCCTCTTAAAAACCATACGGCCTCTGAGGCTCATGTTTATCTGAGTAATAAATCATTTTAGCACAACAGTCATCCCATCCTTTCATTAAAGCATCAATAACAAGGAAGAACTTCTGTGCTGTGGAAGTGACCACCCACAGAAACAGGTAGTCCTGAGAGGTTATGGAATGTTTCCCACTGGGGATATTCATGAACCTTATGGAAGAAAACATGCGCAATGTGGTATGGGTTGACCCTGTCTGAACAAGAAGATTGGACTGGCTGACCCCCTGCAGTCTCTTCCAACCTGACCCATTTTGTGGTTCTGTGATTTTGTGAGAGGGTGACAGGGCAGGACCTGGACAGCCAGAACTCAGCCTATTGTCCCCAGCCAGGGAGTAGGACAGGATGAAGGACATCTGGGGTCTTCCCAAATTTAGGTTATCAGACACCTCCCTGGGGTCTGGGATAGGCCAAGGCCAGAGGGGCCCATGGCTGTGCAGGGGAGGGCTGTTAAGATAGATGTCCTACGGCATCAGTGGGGCAGGAAGTGCTGGCCTTAGAGGTACTGGGAATTCCTGTCCCAACAATAGCTAAACAAATAAACAAATAATAAAAAATGCAATAGTAACAAAGTGCAGTGTTTACACTGAGCAGCTGGGAAGGTTTGCTTTTCATATGGCGTTAGAGTAATGTTATATAAAGGTCTTAAATCCCAAACTGACAAAAGTTGAGGTGTGTCACCCTGATTCTTTAGCCTTCTGATGACTGTTTACATATTTCTAGTGGAGTCTCTCACGAATGTAACATAAACAAGTAGATTGTTTTCATTCCAGTCTGTGATGGACTGATGAACTGACCACTAGGGTCAGAAAGGTGTTCCTCTCATCTACCAATCCTTGACCAAACTCCAAATCCTATTTAAATCACAAATGATAATAAACTCTCTCTTTCTCTGCTCACCTCTGAACCTGAGTGAGTGTGGTTCTTTCGTGTCCCTACAGGTGACAGAGGTGTTGTTACAATCTGCCCCCATGAAGGTTCAGAGTAACCTAGGTTCTTGTTAATGGATCCCTTGGAATGGATTAGAGTGAAACGACACTGAATGTTCAATGTTTGTAACTGTATATATGTAGGGTTTATTTTAGAACAGTTTGAGTGCAATGGAAAGCAGATATGTATCTGTTTCAGTTATTATTTACTAGAATAGAACAATGTAAAAGCATAAAAATATCACTTAAGAAAATTTAAAAGGGAAAACAAGGAAAGAAAGAAAGAAAAAAATAAGAGTAAAAATATCACCATCTGTAGATCTTGTGAAGAGACTTAACTGTTGCAACCTAGATGTCTGTTGGTCAAAGTCATGGTCACAGTCTTGATCCACTGGGGGTGCAGGAAAAAGCCTGCAAAACATAAAGTCTGATGTTTCAAAATATGCCTAGGTAGGTACCTGTCTTGGTGGGGGAGCCTCCAGTCCTCTGGTAGAAGGCCTCAGAAATTAGTCTGGGTGCTCTTTGGTGATTTTTGAGGGTCCTTCTAAGACCTGAAAGCTGCCTCAGATCAGTGCAGCCAAGATCAAGTCAGTAAAGCCCTATCAGACCTTCCTGGGAAGGAGAGAGGGAGTTTTGCAACTGTGTGAGTTGTGTAAAGGAAGGTCAATTAGCACGATAAGCAGCACCATCTTGCCTTGAAGGCTTCGCCTGTTATCAGCCTCAAGGCCTCCTTTGTAGCCTCCAGACAGTAACGGTTCACTTCCTCTGTGTATGCAGACTAGCCATTACACACCAAAAAACATCACCTTGAGGGATGCAAACCTGGCCTCAACAAAGCACCATGGAGCCTCCACAAAATGGGCAAATGTTTTCAGTCATTAATAGTATTGGTTCTCACAGGTAAAAAGGTACCCCATGTATACCTATATGAGCCCTATAAATGTGTGAGTCCACTGATCAGTGGCCACTCCAGAAGGGATCTAGAGAAATGAGCCACCTAAAGCAAGTGTAGTGGTTTGAAAGCTCAACAAATGAGAGGCTCCAAGTCAGAGATACAATTTAATAGGAAAAAAAAGGAAAGAAAGTAAAATAAAATAGATGCAATTATACAAAAGACCACTGACAGAGTCAGAATACAACCTGAGCGGAATGATGGAAGCAGTCCAGATGAGGTGGTCTTCCTGAAGCAGTGATTCTGTAGAAAGGTCTGGTAGCTCGGATCCTCTGGGAATCCAGTGGGTAAGCCCCCTCTGGTGTTCAGAGTCTCAACTTATATCCAGACTGGAATGCTTGGTTCCTCCCTCTGGGCGGAGCATCTCACAATGGAATGGTGAGTCATGTGATAAGGCCTGATGGGCCCATTAACAGGAGGTAGTCCAGGAGGGGGTTATCTGTGAGCTGTGTAGCAAAGGTGCTGATGGGCCCATTAACAGAAGGTAAGCAGAGTGGAGGAGGCAGGGAGCACTGCCTCACCTGGCTTCAACAGTTCATGAAGATGGTGATAGAATATACTTCAACCCAGGACGGCAAGCTGGTGAATTTGACAGATATTTTTAAATGTAGTTTCAAAGCTTTTTCTGCATAAGAAAAAAGAAAAGTAAAAGGAATCATAGTTATTAAAAAGCTTATATTACTTCCTTAGAAGTAATTTAGCTGTCCAAAGTCTCATGAGTTTCAGAGTTGACTTAAAATCATAAGCCATACACTTGGAAATTGCTTGGGAACCTTTCTAGCTACATAATGTGCTGAAAGTGTACATCAAATGCACTAATTCCTCAGTTATTTGATAATCTGTATCTCTATTTATTTAATTTTCATCTATATTTTATTTTGTAGGTTTTGACACACTAGATCTTACAGCATTTCCAAATATATACTTTATTGACCTAAATTCTCCCTTTTTTTCGGTCATTTGCTGTTTCTGCACAACCTTGAAAACTAAAGTATAGGATGAAATAGTGTAATCAAAGCATTATTAAAAATACTCCTGAGAATTTCAAGTCTTTAATCAACAGACTGCAAATGTTACTGCAAGGAAGTGTTTGAAACATTGGATGTTTGAAACATTCTAACCGAATATAGAAATTACTGTATAGGCAGAGAAAAAGATAGAACTCTACAGTACTTTGTATTTAATTGAATTTTAGAAGGAGGTAAATGAAGTTCCTCCAGAAATATTAAGTCTTCAATAAAATAAGGGAAAGAAGGAAAACCACTAGATTCTTCAGTAACCTGAAGAATAAGCTTCTTCAGAGTGAAGCTTTTTTAATAGATATTCTAACGATAAGAATCAGACACATTAATATTTCAAGACATTTAGGACTTAATAAAACATTTAATACCTGTCTAAAACCTTATGTGTACATTGTAGAACATCCCAATATTTTTATACTTATAACCTCACCTTGTGACTCTTTCCACTAGTAAATCTGACACATATTTAAACTAACCTAGAGTTTCAAGATCTAGCAGAAAACTGCTCTAAGAAATATTTTCCTAAGTTGAATCCTAAAAATCTGAACACTTGAAAGCATATTAGTTAATCAGTTTACAAGTAAGAATCAAGTAGTAAAATGAAACTTTATTTTCAGGATCGAGCAAAAATGTAGGGTGTTTTAAATCTAAATTATAAAAACATCTCTATAGCCATAGTGCTTATCTTGCACAGCCATTTGTTAGTAAGTTTCCTACTTTTCCAAAGAACACTCTCAAGTATCAAACATTATTTCATATTCCGCAAGTCATTTTTCATTCTGCTGAAGTTCTTTCCTTTTTAAATAAACTCCATGTTCTAGGAGGAAAATGAAGAGTCTCAGTCTTAGAGGTGATATTTCTTATTCTTCTACAGAAACCCTTCATATTTTACTGGTCATTGTTACTACTTTACATAAAGTAAGCTACTTTTAAGGGACTGAATAGCAATTAGTTAAAGAATAATGTTGAATACTTGAATACTTGATACTACATACAGGTTCAATTTATTTTACATCTTCTTTTGAAATTTCACTTTTCATCATTTAAAGCACTTGAGTAGGGCTTAGGGAAAGCATTTTGCATACTGATAGAATCTTTCATAAAACAAGATCTTTTCTTAAAAGGCTAATTTCTTAAGTTTTTCTCTGTTGAAGTTTTAAACTTCCTGCCAACTCAATTCAGATCTTGTGTGACTTGGTAGAGAAAGTCTCACGGTAGTAAAGGCTCACAGGCTTCATTTTTATAAACCTTCAAGTTTCTAAGAGGCAAGAATAAGTGGGTATATTTATGAAAGAAAAAAGGTGGGGCAGGTGAGAAATGGACTGATTCAAGATCACATAAATATTATTTCCATTGTCAGAATACTCTTATATTTTTAAATTAGTTCTTGAGTGGTCTTCAAGAACATATTTTATTCTTCCTCATTCTGTGTGATACGCTTGAAATAATGCTTCCAAAGGCAGTCGTTGACCAATATTCCATATAAGAGAACCCAAAGACCCAAACACCAACCTCCTTGACCAAAACAAGAAGACACATTAGTATTTTATTATTACAATTGTACAAAATGTTAATTTGGTAAATTAATTCCAGAGGTCATCACTGCACCTTTATGTCTATATGGGACTGGCTCTGATTTTTGTTATTCTTACATGATGAGATGTGAGAAAAATAAGTGGTTGGTTTTAAATACTGAAGTACATGGGAAGAAAAATCTGTGTTGAAATGATTTTTTTTCCTAATCAAGTTATCAATGTAATATTTGCTTGAAAGTACTGGATCTGTATCATGAAATGGTAAAACATGATGAATCAGGCACTCTAAAGTTGACTATATCTACAGGGGTCTAAATGGCTGACACATAAAGTGGAAGGGAATCCACCTTATGGAGTCAGCCTCAATATTATTCCAAACACCAGTGAGCAGAACACATTTTTTAAGGTAGATCAGCTGTTTAATGATGTCTTTTTTAAAAAAAAAAAGTATGTAAAGATGTATTATGTGGGATCACTTGAAATAATTCTGAAAAACCATAATATCTATTTTTTTCAAGGTGTATGCATAGTGCTGAAGATACAAAAAGTTCTGGTGAATTGATAAATTGTCCTGTGTTATGTTAAACCTAACAAGAACAAAACCTTTGAAGAAAACAAATGGGAAATCTTTCCAAATGAGGTCAATTACAGACTAGCTGTGAGCCTAAGAAGTGTAGAGCCGATAATTGCTCAAGTGCCATTTCTCACTCATTCAGTTTTTATGCAGCACTGTAGAGCTGACCGCTCCAGGGCCCCTGTACATGTGTCTGTGTCCGTGATAACAGCACACCTGATCCTCTGACGCATGGCTGAAATTGCTTACCTGTTTATTGCTGTATTTACTTTTGATCCCTAATGGAAAAGGCACATTTAGTGTTCTCTTGTGTTAGAGATGTTAAGCTGAAACATTCTGCTTTAATTGCACAGACAGGAGTGGTTACTGCTCGAACACAAAGTAAAATGATTCTCCTCATAAAGGTGAAATTTTTGTGGGGAAGTTTTTCATAAATAATTGAAGAACAAACAATTGTAATACTAGCTAATGGGAATTAAGGGACATGGGCTTACAAACACGGCAATATGTTTTGCAGAGCTAGGAAAAACTGGAGTAAGGTTACGGAATAAGATGACAAAATGTTTTCTTTTTCACTTTTAGGCCTTTTAAATGTCTCCTTCTTTTGGTGTCTTATCTCAAAGTATTTTGAAATGCTGAAAATTTTGAAAATTTATTTGAAATCAGTTGCATCAATAAGTAGAAAATTTAATTATATCTTTTTAGTACTCATCCCTACTGGTAAATAACCTACCTCTCTATAGTTAGGTTAGAATAGGGTTAAACAAACTGCCAAGCCCTGTTTTCTTGATCCTTTCATACTTTGACTTCCAGGAGAGACAGAAGTATTCAAAAATAGAATTAGAAATCTTGAATTAGGTGGTCAGAGTTAATTTTGGATTTTTTTAGAACTGTAATAATAGATCAGTCTCATGATTTAATAAATATTAAAGAAGTACATCTTCAATTTGCTAGATTGAATGTTGAAGACTTACTGTTTTCAAATGAAACTTACTGAAGTGTTTCATGTGTGCTTCTCTGAGCTTCCTTGTTCATGTTTGGGGTTTTTTTTTTTTTTAGTAGTAGTAGTAGTAGTAGTAGTAGTAGTAGTAGTAGTAGTAGTAGTAGTAATACTGCTACTAAGAAGAAGAAGAAACAAAGATATTCTGTGACCTATTTTACATTATTAAAATATAACGTGATGATGAAGAGGAGAATGCATTCAATAAATGAACATTTGAATGAAAGGGTAGGGAGACAAGAGAAAAAATGTTTTTCCATTCTGATAGCAACTGAAAATCATTTACACAGTTTTGAAAAAAAAAAAAAAAGGAACATCTGACACCCTAAAACAAGGAGATTATCATACCAAGTCACACACACAGTTTCTTTGTACCTATGTACTTGTGGTGGTTTCATGTTCACTGAATTTTACTTCCTAACTGGGAGATAGGATTTTGTGGGAAAAAGGCAAAACAGGCCCCAACTTAAGATAAACAGATAGATTTTATTAACACACACTAAAAGAAGCAAAATAAAAGGAGAAAAAAAAAAAAAACCACACAAATGAATTTCTAAACCAACCCTTTCTGCCACCACAAACTGTTCATTTTCTACAATGTAAACAAGCAAAACTCAGAACTTCAGGTCAGCACTGCTTATAAAACAGTCTTTCATTCAGTCTTTGAGAGCGAGAAGTCTCCTATTGTTCGGTAATTTTCTACAAGAAAAGCAGTCTGCTTGTGGCTTCTAACTCACACAAATGCCGCCTGTCCAGGAAACCTTTGCAGTTGTGGAACCTCAAATATCATGTAGCTTTTTCAATGACTACATATGGGCTGTAGACTCGCATATATATCGGAGTGTCACTTTTAAAGGCACTTTTAACTTCAAGGGCAAAGGATTCTTCAACTCAGGGAACAGAGATGTCTTCTTATTTCTTCCGCTGGCACAGGGGGCTTCTTCTCATCTCTCTCTGTTTCAGCTTCTCATGAGACCACCAAATCCCAACAATTCAATATTCATTCAGTAAATTACAGATACCTTTGCTCAAAGAATCTACAAATCATCTCCCCAATTCACACTGTCCACAATTTAAAGGATTATTTTAGTATATTCATATTATAGTCTGTTACCATGACTCTTAGGAGATTTTTAGCTTAGAACTAAGGCAACTTGTCATTTCTTCTAACCACAAAACAAAAGTCGCTCTTCCTTTATTGACCTTGAGATCTCCATATTGCCCCTTTACATGTCTCCAATTTGGCTGTCTCTCTTTCTGAGAAAAAGGCTAGGGCTTTGAAAATTTCATACCGATCGGAGCAGCTTGGAGCAGCTGGGGCAGTCAGGGTTCTCAGCTGCAGTCTCCATCCCCACCCCTGGCAGCCGACGGGGGCCCAGAGGCATGGCCAGACCCAGGGCCAGCTCCCCCCACAGCGGGGAGCAGCGGGGGCTGGCCAGCCTGCGCCACTCCTCAGAGCTCTGTTACCTTCTCTGCCTTGAATTAAAAAAGGCCTAGTCCCCCTGGATCTCTGATTCAAGCCTGGGTCCTCCAGAAGCATGGGCAACACTCTTATTTGTCAGCCAGAGTCCATCTCCAGCCTTACATCTGTGCTAAACCACCACAGTACTTCTCTGATACCAGATGCATACTAATACCTTTAAAAATGATAAAATTACACTGATGTGCTTTATGTCGTAAAATAATGTTTCGGAGTGATTTTTTTACAGTAAGCCTAGATAAGGAGCTGATTTATATTTTAAACATAGGTTGGAGATTATTTTAATTTTATATACTCATATTGCACTTGATTTACTGTTATCTCCCAGCCTTTAACACAAGAAGAACTAAGTATCTGTGTTAACTTCTGAGCCAAAAATTGTCCAAATCATTTACAATTGGTTATTGAACATTCTGAGCACCTCACACACAGTTATCAATGTAATAATACAATGGAAAGATGTTTTGTGTGACATTTAAGGACAGGACTTTGGAATTTAATGTTACACTAAAACCATTCTCATGGACAAAAAGAAACAAGACATACAGAACCAAGACAATTATGTTAATCACATAAATGTTTCAATAGCACAAAAGTATTCAAGATTAGCTCAGTAAAAGGGGAAAATCTCACTTATAATACATTCACCATTGCCATACAGAAATTTTGGTAACTTCTATCTCTTGACTCTGTTGTTGGATTCACCTTTCCAACAACTCTTCAAGTTACAGTGTCAACAGTTCACACTTTCTGTGGAAGCACAGGGGAAGAGGCATACGTGACAAGTTCCAGCCTCTTGAGATTTTCACGGGGAGAATGATTGGTGTGTATTCTGGGGTTTCATCTCTGTTCCAGATGGACTGTAATTTATTTCTTTGTACTTCCATGTTACAGTCTTCTTCTTTCTCATTGCTTCTCATCTGAAGCCTGGAAGGTTGACCATCTCCTCCTACATCTGAGGATGTAAGAGTTGTTACTGGTTGCACTGGGCCTTGTTCAGCTACAGTAATTTTGGAGCTGTGTCTTCCAACATCTTTGGTAATGGCCACCTAATACTTGTCAAGAAAAACTAAAAGCAGGACATGGGCCAAGGCCAGTCAAGACACGTCCTGAGTTTCTGCAGCACTAGAACTTACGAAACTTAAGGCTTTTTACTAATGGCATTGAAGACATATGCCTTTTGATACACTAAATTATCATTAACTGATTTCTTTTTGACACTATTGCAAACACTGTGGCAGTCTCATAGCTGACATGTATTCCAGGAAGTGCAAGAGTAAGCAGAAGCTAAATTAACTGCTAGTTCTGAAGAGGGTTTTTCAGATGTTTTCATTAGGGCTTTTATTTGCATTTTATCTTCTACGCCTAAAATCCTGTTTGTAAAGGTACACCAGATACTTTCCCTTCTTTCTTTTTACTGCTGTATTCTACATTTGGCACTGAAAGTTAAGTGAATGAAAATATAGTCACCAAATTTGTAATGCTTATTTGAGTCATTGCTTTCAGGTCCCTGGGCTGCAGTAACAGACTTGTCTGCAGTAAGAACATATTTTACTGCAGTTTTGTTTCATTTTGCTTTTCCTTGTTTTGTTTTGTTTTGTTTTGTTTTGTTTTTTCTACTGGATGGACTAAATTTCTGGTGTTTTTGTGTCTGCTTGTATTTTCACAAGAGAAAACTCAGTGCTGCCTTCCAGATAACATTTTTCCTGAGGTGGTGTACATAGTAATCCCTTACACAGTAAACCCTTACATAGTAAGGGATTTCTTTAAGTTTATCAATCATTCTTTTACATCTAGATAATAATTTTGAGAATAAATATCAACACATATTTCAAAAATATGTTCTTTTTATAAAAATGCAAGCTATTAAGTCATCCTTGATTATCACTATTAAATACAGGCATCTAAATACAAATACATACCTATGGTATTCAGACTTCCACATCCTATGGTTATTTGTGTGTGTGGCTAAGACATAAGTCATGCATGATCAAGACAAGGCTCCTTAATAGTTGTGTGTCATGTTCTCTTATATCATGGTTTAAGAATGGTATTCTTCAGTTCAGTGCCCCCCTTGAAACTATGCACTCACTGCACCTTCATCTCCCTCATTCCCAGACCTTCAGCTGAGGGCTGAAGAGAAGAATTGAAGGTAGAACAGGTAAAGGTCACGGGTTGAGATAAGAACAACTTATTGGAAACAGCAATGACATAAGAAAAACAAACACTAACAGTAACGATATTAATAACAAAAATGTACAAAAGAAAAAGAATGATTCAGCTGTAAAATGTTCACTAAGAAGCCCCATTCAATTGCTGTCACATCATATGACCCAGCAGGGGCCACTTTCCACCCCTGCCAGAAGATGATGTATAGAATAACATCCAGGTCCTAGTGCTTCTCATTCATGGCTACTCCAAAAATTAACACAAGCCTGGCCAGAACCAAGCTTTCAGTGCCATCTTCACAGTACCCACCTAGACAAAGTGTCCAGCACGGAGCTTGATAAACAAATCATGAAGTGGGTGACCAGCTGGCTCACAAGATGGGCACAAAGCATCTGGGTAATAAGTTTACAACAGACTGGTGACATGTCACTACTGAGGTTTCACAGGGCTCCATCTTCAGCCCTGTGCTCTTTAAAATCTTCTTAAATTACTTGGACTGGAAGGGATAGTAAGCATGTTTGCAGAAAACTGGAAAGAGGTGTTGACTCCCTCAGAGACAAATTAGAGGCTGGCAATCACCAGCCATACAAAGTTCAACATGGGAAAGTGCCAGATGCTGCGCCTGAGTCAACCCTGGATGTGGGAAAGACTGGGGAATGAGAGGTAGAAAGTAGTGCTGCAGTAATGGGGGATCCTGGCTGATGGAAAGCTGAACATGAGCCAGCAGTCCGCAGGCAGCCAGGAGGGGCCAGCCCTCTCCTGGGGTGCATCAGGTACAGCATCACCAGCCGGGCAAGGGAGGGGATTGTCCTGCTCTGCTCTGAGCTGGGATGGCCTCACCTCATATGCTGGGGGCCGTTTTTGGGATCTCCATACCAAAAAAAAAAAAAAAAACCCAACTAAACCACCCCCCCCAAAAAAAAAAACCTATTAGAAAGCATACAAAGGAAGGCAACAAAGATGATGAAGGGCCTTGATGGGAGCCCTTATTAGGAGTGTCTGAAGTCACTTATCTGTTCAGCCTGGAAAAGAGGAGCCTGAGGGGAGACCTCATTGCAGTTTGCAACTTCCTCATGAGAAGAGGGGCAGGTACTGTTCTCATCTCTCTGCTGACCAGTGGCAGGACTTGATGGAATGGCCTGAAGCCGCGTCAGGGGAAGTTTAGGCCAGACATCAGGAAATGGTTCTTCTCCCAGAGCGTGGTTGCGCACCAGAACAGCTCCCCAGGGAAGTAGTCACAGCATCAGCCTGACAGAGCTCAAGAAGTGTTTGGACAGTGCTCTCAGGCACATGGTGTATCTTTTGGGAATAGTCCTGTGTAGGGCTAGGAGTTGGACTGATGATCCTTCTGGGTGCCTTCCAATTCAGCACATTCTGTGATCTTAAAACCAGGGCTTGAAAATGGACTTTCAAGGAACATTAAAGCTTAATGTTTCATTCACTAAAGTTTGGATGACTACATGATGCTACTTAACTGCAAATGGGTTGTTAATTCAGTTACTCAAAAGCTGTGTCCTGCTACAGTCTGTAAGAGGAAAATTAGATACTATGATATATGAAAAAATCTTGATGCATGAACCTTTTTGAGGTACGGGAGTCAAAACGTACAGTCTAAATGCTGATTAAAGAGGGAACTCCTGCACTCCAAGTGATGCCTCCTCAGCCCTGATTTCTTTAAAGGATCCTGGCCCCTGCTAAGGTCACTGCCTATCAGAACCCATGTCTGTGCCCCAGTACAGGTCCCTGTTGCCTCTTTTTCCCCACCTAACTTCCACTATTCCATGTACATCTCAGTTGAGATTGTTTAATCTAATTCTCTTCTTTCTTGATTGGTGTCTGCTATTTTTGTTTCACTAAAGTAATTTAGTGGTTTCATTTTGGTCTAAAATTTCGTTGCAAGATTATTTCCATAGTGAACATTTTGATGTGAGTAAAGTCAAAAAGCTCTTCCCATGTGCTTCCTTATTTGTTTATTGTTGGTAAAGTACTTATCAATTACAGAGGTCCTATCAGTGCTTTTAAGGATGTAATCACATTACCAAATTAGATGGATATTTTCTGATATATTTCTATAGCTTAAAAGAGTTTTTCTCTTACTCAACTAACCAGAACTAAACATCACCTGAAGCCAGTAAATTGCTGGAATACTTCTCTCCTCCAGTTCTTGAATTCTGCTGCCTGAAGAGAAAATGTGAGGGTATTTCTAAAAATGGATATTCAAGAAATAGACTTTCCCAAAGGTAAATGAAAACTAGACCAGAGCAATAATCATCATGCTGAAGATCTGTTCAATTCTTATTATTGCTTTTACTTGGTACCTGCTGTGTTCATACTGTGCTGTTTTAAGAACGCATTATCTCCAAGCACTGGTACAACCCACAGTCAGATTAACAACACATTTCAGTTACCAGCAATCATCAAAGCTCAGCAGATAGTGTTAATAATCTGCAGTTACCAAGAAGGAGTAACAGATGAAAACTTGTCTGTGACTAGAAAATCCACAGACCAATTGGTTACATATGCTTCATCAAAATTATTGGTTTCTAGTTTCAATTCTCTATGAATATTTTTTTTCATTCTAATCCACAAAACGAAGGGCATTTTGGGGCTTGCTTTTAACTTGTGTGAGAGTAATCTCTACCTTTTTTTAACTAACACATCTGAAGGATATTGCCTCATTCTGCAAACGGGGAAATAAAAAGGCTGCAAGGTCCACAAAGCTATAGCAGCCTGGTAGAAGATTTTAAATAGTTTTAAAAATAATGCATTGTCAGATTATATCTTTTTCTGACCCAGAGATGAGGCAACTGAGAGGCATTTTAAAAATTTTTATTCTATTTTCAGTCTCGTGAAGGGTGAGACAATGTAGATGTTACAATTCATGCCATCACAATCAGTAGCCAACTATTTCTTAAATACAATATAAGTGTTTCTTGGCCAATCAGCTTTTGCCACACAATGCTGTTAATGCCTTGAAGCCAATCATCTAAAATCACTTCTTGTGGGTCCTAATACAATGCTCCTTTCATAGTTCTATTTCTCTAAAGTCTTATTTGCAAGGCCATCTTTTGAAACTTGTTTCCAGTTCCATTTCTCTCTCAACAATGTCCATTCTACTCCATGGCATTTCCAAGTCAGCATTTCTTATCTCAAGGTTTGCATACAGATGCACATTATGTAAGCCTTCTGTCAGGCTTTGAGAATTCTCTACAAATCCATTTCCCACATTGCATGAGTTGAGAAATTAGACATAGAAGGACATAATTTCATGACTACTATTAAACCAAGAGTAAGTCTGACTTTCTGGTAAAAATGATTTCTTTGAACACTTTTTTTTTAATTTTAATATGATAGAAAAGTTCAATTCTTACACTGAGAACCTTGTTTTTAAAAAAGAGAACAAACTGTATATATGGAACCAAGTGATTGGTTCATATATATGATGGTCCATATATATATATGATGTGATTGGTCACATCAATGTTTCAAGAGCACAATATCATCCTAAATTATGTCAGCAAAACATAAAAATATCATTATTAATATTTGTGTCCTACTTGGCAATAGTACCAAAACATTAAATGTAATAAGCATGGTGAATGGACATGTAAAAGATGTTTTTCACTTTTTTTTTTTCTAAATTAATCTTCACATGGTAGCTGCTTTTTGTTTCTCAAAAATGTGGTGAAGGTTGCATTGAAAATAGTACAGAAAGAGGTCACTTGTGTGATCTTGTCTGAAATAAACTGTTTCCACCCATACTATATTTTGCATCCACTGGTTGTTTTCCTTCATTTCCTGTAAGCTAGCCAAATAAAACTTTTTACCCCATATTTTGGCTTATTCTAAAGCTTATTATCCATACTTTTCAGTCTGTGGCTCCCTTGTCTACAGTTTCTGAGCACTGAAGATTAATAGAATACTCAGTGTTGGAAAAGGGAAAAGTGTGCAGCATGAGGGCTGAAAACTGTCATTTAAATGAGTTCTTGTCTCTTGGATATCCCTTCTTTCAAGAATAGTGAGCTACCCTGCTCATTCTTGTGCAAGGCTGCTTATTATAGAAAGTAAACTGTACTTTAACTGTATTGTTAAATAATTTTCTTGAACAATTACTTGCTTTATATCATAAAATGAAAACAACTAGTGTTTGAAGACTACTAGGTCTGTTTTGGTGCCCCTAGATATCTGTCAAAAGTGAGTTTCAAATCATACTCCTCAATCAGCCACTTGTGTATAGTTAGAAAGGAAGCATTTAAAACTGATCGTAGGAGAGAATGTCACTACAGCTTCCTGTTTGCCTCATCTATCGTCTCTCTGTGGTTAGTTTTTTGGAAGCAGATGTGACCATTGCATTTGACAAAGATGCTTAACCTTTTTCTTTGCATTTTTTAATCCCATTCAGAATATAAATCTTACCTGAAATCTCTCCATATTTCAGCAGCAAGCTTTGGGACTAAAGCAGAGGATTTCTAATACCAGAGGCAGAATGTACTGCCTGCTAATGTTTAATTTTACTGTCATGTCCTTTGCTAGTCTCACTGCTTGCAGTTTTTCCATATTGCCTCTATTTCCTGTTCTAACATCTTTGGATATAAACATCACACAGTCTCCTAGTTTGTAATATTAGGCCTTCAGATGATGCAAATATTTATCGTTGTTTTGAAAAAGACCTGAATACTTATACTGGCAAAAGTAACATTAGTTCTCTTAGATACCTTACCACAAACAAGGCTGACTGAGAAAACATTTGTCTTTCATGACACTGTTCTGCCTAACCAAACTATTGGGGCTTCATTTTGATACTGCCACCTTTTCTGAATTCCACCTTTAACCTTGCTGTGTTAAATTTTAACTTTACTTTCTGAGAATCTGGTCTTGCAAACAGTCTTAAAACTGTTCTCTCCTAATATTTCTCCTTTTGTTTTCTGTTAGTTCTCACTCCCTAGTAATCCATCTCATGCAATTCTTCCTCTTCCTAGTCTACATGTCTCTAAAGGGTCATTCAATCTTGTAAAGAAAAGAGGTGGAAAAGCTCCCGAGTTTGGAAACTGCTCACCTATTCACTACATCCCATATTTAAACCATGCAGGTCCTGGTATAACACCAGCTATAAGATATTAATAAATGCAGCCCATTAATTTGCTTACCCTGGATAATGAAAACACTTGTTGTCTGGAACAATATGTCATAGCATCTTAAATGTACACCCGGTGACTGAATTGGGAGCACTAGCTCACAATGACTCAGAAAGAGTAAAGACTGCTTACACCCATAATAGTAAAAGCATTGTCAAGCAGGTGCTACTTCTACCTTTTTTGAACTCAATCACACTAATGTAGTATAACTATTTACATTTTTTTTTTGCTGGTGGCACAGTATTAATTGTAATTGCTCTTAGCTGGCCACAGTTATGATGGCAACTATGTCCTGTGATAATGGTACAGGGAGCATGGCCTGTAGGTCGTGTTGGTCAAAGGAAGTGATTATTCCATCCTATTCCATTCTCATCAGACCACATCTAGACTGCTGCACCCAGCTCCGAGTCCCCAGGTCAAGAATGATATTGACCTGTCAGAGAGGGTCCAGAGGAAGGGAAAAAAAAAAAAAAAGGTCAGAGGGCTGGAACACCTCTGCTTTGAAGAAAGGGTAGGAGAGATGAGACTGGTAAGCCTTGAAAAGAGAAGGCTTCAGGAAGTCCTTATTTCAGCCTTTTAATACATAATGGGAACTTATAAAATAGACAGAGAGCTTTCATCAGGTCTTTAATGACAGACCAAAGGCTACTTGGACTGGACTGTAAGATAGGTGTATTTACTATAAGAGAGTGAGATATTTGGACTAGTGGTCAGAGATTTGTGCATGCTTGACCACTGGAGGTGTTCAAGGCCAGGTTGGACAGGCCATGAGCAACCTGTGAAAGAGATTTCTGCACATGACAGGGGTGTTACCAATCCAACCCAAAACATCCTATGGCTCTATGAGTCTACGATATATAGCTTAAATTGAATATAATAGCAAAGACCTTGAAGGTATGATCACATTTTGAATACATTTGATCATTAAAAATTCACTGATAATTCCAGGTCATTAAAAAGACATAGCCACTGAGGAGCAGGGGAGAAAAAAAGTATTTTTTCTCTAAGAAAACAATACAGAGCAAAATGCTGAAGAAACACAGTAGATCAAGAGGATGAGACACCTGCAGCTGCCTTCTAAAATAATGATTCCTTTAGACATCCCGCAACATGAGCCAGACCAAGCCCTGACATCTAAGACCATCAAGGACCACATCAGTAAAGAAGATGGGTTTAGTTATATGGTGGTGTGCAGTGGCTGATGTAGAATAAAAGGAGTCATTGCTGTAGTGGTGATGACTGATGGGATACAAGAACAAGCTATTACTACCAAGTATGCTGTTAATACGGTAATCCACTGGAGCTTAGTTTGGCAGCTTAGTTTCAAACACACGTAAGCCTACTGAATTGAAACTATAACAATGAATGGTCTTTTCCAAATCATCGACATATATTTGTGGGATTTCTGATCTGTAGGATATGATACTTCAAAACAGAAAAGATGAAGCAAGGTTTTTTATAGAGTAATGTGATTTGTAGTATAGAAAAGTTTCAATGACCTACTGATCCTGATCTGATTTGACTGGATTTTTGAACATACTTTTCAGAAAGATTTGTGATATCCATTCTTAAATCCATATCATTACATAAACTAAGTGACTTTTTCAGGACTTTTGATTTACATGGGGTTTTTTTCTTTTCACATAAGGACATTTTAAAGTATAAATGTGATCATACATTTCTTTCCTCCCACTTGTTTTTATTTTGTGGTCAAATAAAAATTATGAAAAAGGAAGAAGTCAATAGAAAGGCATCACCAAAGTGTGTGAATTTTTCTGGGTTCAAGGGTAAAAGTACCAGGGAATATTTTTCTTAGTCTGTGTTTAAAAGAGGTATTTTTTAAATACAGTTTACTGTCTTTACCTAATCCTTTAAAACCAGATGCTCTTCTTCATTAGTACAAGTTTTGCAGATTGCAGCACTGAGGTTCATGCAAATCCAGTTTTCTCCTTTTTTCCCATTAAACTCTTCCTAAATAAAATTGATTTTTCAACAATTATTGTCATTGAAATGTTTTAAAAATATGGCCATAATCAAAGAATTGCAAAAATGCATTAAATATTTTACATGTTTTGCCTCTTGATCTGTGAAATAATGAGCAACAGAAGTTGTTAACAGTCCATTGTTTATATTTAGAACTGTCATAAATAGAATTGCAGATTAATTGCAATGTGGAATATTGCTTCTTTGACAAACAGATTGGGTAATAAAAATTGTCTCTTTCTTTAAAAAAAAAAATATTTTTTTGGTTATTGTCACAACTGTTAACAGCACATTCAAACCTCCTACAAACCCTAAACATCAATATAGTCAAATAATGGAACTTAATATTTGTTTTCCAATTCCAGCAAAATACACTAGACATTTTTTCTTTATCCCTTTCTTGAACTACTGCTTTCCTTACCCTCTGTCTCAATATTTACTTCAAGAAAAAGCTGCTAAATTGGCATACTGAAGTATAAATAAAATATGTTTAAACTTAAACCCTTTTAGTCCTATCTGCATAGTTTTTATGAACATTAATGTTTTCAGTTACAGGTAACTAATAAGTAACTGATTAAGTAACTAATTCTCCATGAGTAATCTTACTAGTTACCATAATCATACTTCCAATGCTTTTTAAATTATTAAGGTCTTTAGCTTAAAATACTTTATAAAATGATAAGAAGATAATAAGCAACTGAGTAGACAGCTATTTTATGCTGGCTACTGTACATCCAGAAAGCTCAGTGTATCTGTGTATTATAAGGTATATAAACATATATTATAATGTATAGCATATGACATTTAGTTTAACCTTTGAGACTTCTGAGACTTATTTTTTACTCCATTGCTGTGGATAGCAGTGATTCAGGTGTTTGAAATTTTCAAAACATTGTAATAAAATAATTGTAATAAAATAATAAATAAATCAGGAATTATTTTCAAGACACTTGGTGCAAATAGTAGTTCAAATTCTGTTATCCATAGCAGGAAATGTTTCCATTTAGCTTTGCCATAGTAAAACATGATTCTTCAGAACCAAGATAGTTAATAATTAGGAACAAAATTTTCAAACTATAATAATTTCACATGAGGATCTATAACTTCAACTTCTCAGCTGAAGAATAGAATTTCATGTTTAATATCTCCAGTTCTCCAAACAGAATCAAAGCAAACAAAAAACCAAACCCATGGATCAATGGACTCAGAGTAATCAAATTATGATTTTTATGTATTATAAAATGGCCAGGGTCATAGGAGTAATACAACCTGGGGGAAATTGATGTAAATTAAGGGGAAGGTTAACAAGGCTGAAATCCTACTGGGAGTCTGTTATCATCCACCCAAACAGGAAGAAGAGGTGGAAAACTTATTCTACAAGCAGCTGGAGAATGTTCCAGGATCATCAGCCCTTGCTCTTGTAGGCAACTTCAACCTGCCAGACATCTGCTGGGAACTTAATACAGCAGAAAAAACACAGTCCAGGAAAATTTTAGAGTGTGTGGAGGACAACATTTTGTCACAGCTGGTGGGTGAGCCCACTAGGGGAGCGACTATGTTAGATCTGTTTTTTGCAAATAGAGAGAGACTGGTGGGATATGGGGTGGTTGCAGGTCACCTGGGGCAGAGTGATCACGAAATTATAAAGTTCTCGATAATTGCTGAAATCAGGAGGAACACCAATAAGACTCTCACACTGGACTTCCAGAGGGCAGACTTTGACCTATTTAGGAGACTTATTCAGAGAGTTCCTTGAGAAGCAGCCCTTAAAAACAAAGGAGTTCAGGAAAGGTTGGCATGCCTCAAAACAGAGATTTTGAGGGCACAGGAGCACACTGTCCCTGTGTGCTGAAAGATGAGTTGACAATGCAATCATCCAGCCTGGATGGGCAAGGATGTTTTGGAGGAACTTAGGAATAAAAAGAGGATGTATCATCTTTAGAAGCAGGGTCTGGTCTCTCAGGAAGTATTTAAAGGGGCTACTAGAACATGTAGGAATAAAATTAGGGAGGCTAAAGCTCAGTTTGAACTTAAAATGGCAACATCTGTAAAGAATATCAAAAAATGTTTCTACAAGTATTAATAATGGCAAGAGGAAGGGTAAGACCAACTTTTCTTCTCTATTGGATGAAGGAGGGAACTTAGTAACTGTAGATGAGGAGAAGTTGGAGGTGCTTAATGCCTTCTTTGCCTCAGGCTTAAGTGGGAAGACAGCTTGTCCTCAGGAAAACTGTCCTAGGATTGGTAGATGGTGTCAGGGAGCACAGTGGTCCCCCTGTTATCCAGGAGGAGGCAGTCAGAGAACTGCTGAGTCACTTGGATGTTCATAAACCTATGGGCCCAGATGGGATCCATCCCAGTGGGATGAGGGAGCTGGCAGATGAGCTTGCAAAGCCACTCTCCATCATTTACAATCAGTCCTGGCTCACTGGTGAGGTTCCAGATGACTGGAAGCTGGCCAGTGTGACACCCATTCACAGAAAGGGTGGGAAGGAGGATCCCAGTAATTATAGACCAGTCAGTCTGACCTCAGTACTCTGTAAGGTAATGGAGCAGTTCATACTGAGTGTCATCACGCAGCACTTACAGGATGGGCAGGGTCTCAGGCCCAGCCAGCATGGGTTTAGGAGGGGTAGGACATGTTTGATCAACCTGGTCTCCTTTTATGAGCAGGTGACCCACCTGGTGAATGCAAGAAGGGCTGTGGATGTTGTCTATTTGGACTTCAGCAAGGCCTTTGACACTGTCTCCCACAGCACACTCCTGGAAAAGCTGGCAGCCCACCACTTGGACAGGAGCACTCTTTGCTGGGTTGAGAACTGGCTGGATGGCCGGTCCCAGAGGGTGGTGGCGAATGGTGCTGCATCCAGCTGGCAGCCTGTCACCAGTGGTGTTCCTCAGGGATCTGTGCTGGGGCCTGTTCTGTTCAATATCTTTATTGATGACATGGATGAGGGTATTGAATCTTTTATTAGTAAATTTGCAGATGATACTAAGCTGGGAGTGTGTGTCAATCTCTGTGAGGTAGGAGGGCCCTGCAGAGAGACCTGGAACAGTTGGATGGATGGGCAGAGTCCAATAGGATGAAGTTTAGCAAGTCCTAGTGCTGAGTCCTGCATTTTGGCCGCAAAACCTCCCTGCAACATTACAGAATGGGCACGATATGGCTGGACAGTGTCCAGGCAGAAAGAGACCTGGGGGTACTGGTGACAACAGCTGAACATGAGCCAACAATGTGCCCTGGTGGCCAAGAAGGCCAATGGTATTCTGGCCTGGATCAGAAATAGTGCAGCCAGCAGAAGCCGAGGAAGGTCATTCTTCCCCTGTACTGGGAACTGGTGAGGCCGCACCTTGAGTGCTGTGTCCAGCTCTGGCCCCTCAGTTTAGGAATGGCGTTGAGACACTTGAGCACATCCAGAGGAGGCAACGAGGCTGGTGAGGGGCTTGGAGCACAAGCCTTGTGAGAAATGACGGAGGGTGCTGGGGTTGTTTAGCCTGGAGAAAAGGAGACTCAGAGGTGACCTTACCACTCTCTACAACTTCCTGAAAGGTGGCTGTAGTCAGGTGGGAGTTGGTCTTTTTCTCCAGGCAGCAGCTGACAGAGTGAGAGGACACAGTCTTAAGCTGTGCCAAGGGAAATAGAGGTTGGATATTAGGAAAAGTTTGTTTTTTTTTTCACGGAAAGAGTGATAAAGGTACTGGAATGATCTGCCTGAGGAGGTGGTGGAGTCACCATCCCTGGATGTGTTTAAAAAAGACTTGATGTGGCACTCAGTGCCATGATCTAGTTGAGGTGTTAGGACATGGGTTGGACTCAATGATCTTGAAGGCCTCTTCCAACCAAGTAATTCTGTGAATTCTGTAATTCTGTGAATTCTGTGAAATGTTATATTTTTAAGGAAAAAACAAAAAAGGAAAAGGAAAAGGATAAAAAGAAGAAGAGAAAAGAAAAAGGGATTGGGAAAGGGAAAGAAAAAGGAAAAGAAGAAGAAGAAAAAAAAACAGTAAAAAAAAGAAAACCTAGGGAAAATAACATGCTTCTACAACTTGATGAAAAATTTTACCAAATTTCTTCTCTGTGTGAACTGAAAAATAATCATATCTTCATTATGAAATGTAATGATTTTCTAAAGAAAGTCTAGTTAAGAATTTATCCAGGCAAAAGATTTCTCTGGAATTTGACAAGACATACATTTAGAGACACTCCTTGTAGACAAGATCAGACTCTAAAGGAGCACTCAACAGTTTTTCTGTAGGCCCCTCATGTTTCTTTTCTTAATAAGGTACATTATGTTCTAAAAGTTGGGCTTTCTTATCTGCTTGAAAATTGGCATAGGTCTATTCAGTTCCTAGGAGCTGTGTGACAACCTCCAAAGTTGTTCATTTTAAATCAAGAATGGATTTCTTTCCAAAAGGTTCACATTTTATTATAGAACTAGAGGAGTCATATCTGGTTGTCATTTTTCAAGTTTATGACAGAAAGTCACTATAAAAATTCTGTATGAGTAGAAACTATTTTGCAATTTCTGCTCTCATTAGAAATCACTTCGGAAAGACCAAAATAATGCTTATGTAACAGTGGTCCTGGAGTTACACTTTTGTTAGCCCAATCAAAATAACAATCAATATTTAAATGCAATTGTCACAAGTCGCTTCAAAAGTAACCCAATTATTTGGGTTGCCATTAAGGAATACTGTTGAAAATAAAGTTGTTTGAGCCAGTTAATTATCATTATTCACCATCAATGATATTACCTGAAAATTATTTCTCCTGCTCTCAAACCATCCCATTCCCCTGGCTCCAACAGTTGTGCCAGGCCACGCTATTGCGAAGTGAATTTTTACACCATGCAACAGGTCATCTGATACTAAGGGTTGTAGGCAATTCTTACTCTGGACTGGATCTGAACTGGTAGACCATTGCAAAAATATTCTCATTTCTCAAAGATTTACCAATATAAACATAATAAGAGTTTCTTCACAACTTTCCTGATATTGCAACAAGCTGCTGTCAGCAATGCATAAAGCTTTAGGATCCTTGAAATGTGATCACAATTCAATAGTACAGTAAAAACTCCTTTAAAAACACAATGGCAAGAAATTGAAATTAAATTAAGACCATGAGATGAAGTAGTCTTCATAAATCAACAGGCCACAAAAGTGAAAGTGAATTACTTCAATTTTTTTCACATCTTAGATATTCACATCTTTCACATCATACAATACCCAGATGCAGGACATCTTTTTGCTTGCATTATTAATTTTTTCTTTTACTGCTTCTCCACTTAACTGAAATACCACACAATGTTTTCTGCACCAAAATCTCCCAAGTGAAATTATATTGAAATAACATAGGTCTTCACTTTAGTTACATTTTTTAAATTTAGTTCAATGAACAATGATAAAAAGATGTCTCACAGTTACTGCTTTTTAGCCGAATTTTTACACAGTGAAAAACTACGGTAAAGAACTCAATAAACTGAAACAAAATAATTTCTATGAATTTCAACCACAGAAATCAGCCATGGAATTTGACTTCACAAAATCCTAGAGAGAAAAATATTCAGTATAAAATTTCAATCTGGCTTTTGGATGACCTCTTCAAAAATAAGGAAGGTGGGAGATCTTGGTAGGGAATAAGCAAAATAATTTTGTGTATTTTCAACTGCTTGAAATGTGTGTGATCTGCACCTATGTTTGATTTTGAAGCTGCAGATTTCAACTGAATAGTTTGACAGAAAATCTAATTCTAAATTTTTTTATGATAAGAATTACTAGGTAAAATGGTAAACATGTACTATTGCAAAGTAAGAGCAAGATTTTAGTCCTTGATAACGAAAAGTGGAAGCTGTACTGAGAAAGATAGGAACAAGAAATTGTTATACTCTTGATTTCTCAGCCAAGCCAATTACTTAAAGAAGAGATGATTTTGGGAAAGTGGATACTAATTCTATGCTAGAAAATAATTTTTCTTCCTTGCTAACCCATCTATTTCTGGATGATTTTATCTGAGGGTAAGTTAGCTTTCCGTATGCTAAAATAAGAATCCTTGTCACTGATTTCCTGTTCAATGGGCTGTTACTCTCTAAAGAGTCAGCATTTGTTATGATTTTGTACAAGACAAAAATTAAATAAGGAGACACATTCTGTGTCCATTTCATGTATTTTACCTTTTTAACTTTATGGGGGTTTCTTTCAGAAATTACTGTTGATGGAATAACTTGATGGTGTGTTAATACCAGCCAAAAACTGTACAATTCAGCTGCTTGTTCAGTCCCTCCACACTCCTCAGCAGTGGGATAAGTAGAATCAGAAAAAGGTAAAAAAATTGTAGTTTGAGATAAGAACAGTTTAATTATTGAAGTAAAAATATATAATATTTGTTATTATTTATTACTGGTTTTATTATTGTTGTTGTGATGAAAAGGAGAGAGAGGGAGGAGAGGAACAAACCACGAGATAAATAAATGATGCACAATACATTTGCTCATGACCCATGACTCCCAGCCTGTCCTCAAGCAGAGATTGGTGGCTGACACAATTTCCCCCAGTTTATCTACTGAGCATATCTACTATGTCATTCTACTGTCTACTATCTGGAATACTTCCTTGGCCACTTCAGGTCACTTGTTCTGGCTGTGCTCCCTCAGGGCTACTTTTGCATCTCCTTGGTGACAGAGCATGGGAAAATAAACAGCCTTGATTTAGACTAAGCACTACTTAGCAGCCCCTAAAAAATCGGAGTATTGTCAACATTATTTTCATATTAAATCCAAAATACAGAACTGTGCCAGCTATGAAAAAGAAAATTATCTCTATTCCAGCTGAAACCAGGACACAGTGGGCTTTGGTGGAAAGGACCCTTGGTCTGGAGAGTAAAAGAAACTAAAAATGTGTCTTAGAGTCATAGAATCATCAGACTTGAAGAAGTCCTCTAAGTTCATTGAGTCCAACTGCTACAGTACCAGAAATGTGGATTCATATTTACTCTACAACTAGTCTCTAGGCTTAGCTCTATGGATTTCATTAGCTCTCTGGTGTTTGCATGTTCATAGAATGCAATGTAGAGCTGTTGATAAATTTTACTGCCATGTGGAAGAGAAATGGATGCTAGAAAAAATGTTTCAACTCCATTGCTCCTGTGCCAGCAGGAGACAGAATTGGTGTGATCCCATAAAATGCCTAGAGATCACTTTCTCTTTGCCCTGGGAGTCATTGGACTACTGGCAATGTATACCCTCTTGGCAGTGATTCCCCTACATACTCTGCTAAGATTATGGAGGCCACTGGAATTTCTCCTCTAATTATTAAAATATAGATAGGGTTAAGGCAAAAGTGCTGGCTAGTTCTGTTGGGATTAAGTATGTCTGCGTGTCTCACTCAAGACATAACTGGAGGGCAAAAGGAAGAAAATTTCCTTTCTTCTTCTTCTTCTTTTCAGATCTATAGTAAGGTTACTGTGGACTTTGAAGAGGAAATGAAGAAAAGTATAAAGCCTGACTTTGTCATTTAGGTGTGAATGTGACTTGAGGGCATGAAGCTGCAAATGCCATCCATGTCAGTAGCTGAAAGAGAAGTACAAAACACTGACATCACAAAATAAATCCCAAAGGGAGAAAATTTTAGGTCCTTGATGCTGTAAAGACTCTGTCTGTCTTAGCTTTTATTTTACTACAGACCTAGTCAATGTATACGTGTGAAAGGCATTACTTTCTGTGTTCCTCTCTTTGTAGTGTCCCATTTGTAAAAAGATACCACCCCAGAGTAATTTTAATTTCTCTTTCCACATTTTCTCCTTCAATGGTCACAATTCATTTTATTACTGGTAAAATTCCAGCTCACAGTATGCCAGACTGGCTGTTTTTCCAAACAGTTTCCTTTCTTAGAGTAAGGAGGAGGGACTGGGGGGAAAAAAAAAAAAAAAAAAAAAACGGGGGGGGGTGGAGGGAGAAAAAGAGAAAACAATATAGCTGCAATTATGAGTGACCTTGCAATACTGAACAGGCATACTCTACAGGATCAATAGCCAGACAAGTTTCTGTGACAGATCCAATAAAAGCAAAAAAAACCAAAGGTGTGGGGGAGGAAGCCAAGTAGATTAAAAAAGAGAGATAATGCTAGTGGTACTATGAAGGTGCCAATGTTCTGATACAAGTTTTGAGGCAGAAATTTGATTCACATGAAAAGTGGCAGCTGTTGTGGCTTTGGCCAATTAAATGATGAAAAATGAAATAATTTTATGCTCTCTCTGGTATATGACAAGGTACTTGAACTCCAGGCAGCTACGTGAAAACAATGAAGTACATAATTTGTTACTGCAGAACTAGAATGTCTCCTTTCCTTCCTTTCCTTCCTTTCCTTCCTTTCCTTCCTTTCCTTCCTTTCCTTCCTTTCCTTCCTTTCCTTCCTTTCCTTCCTTTCCTTCCTTTCCTTCCTTTCCTTCCTTCCTTCCTTCCTTCCTTCCTTCCTTCCTTCCTTCCTTCCTTCCTTCCTTCCTTCCTTCCTTCCTTCCTTCCTTCCTTCCTTCCTTCCTTCCTTCCTTCCTTCCTTCCTTCCTTCCTTCCTCCCTTCCTCCCTTCCTCCCTTCCTCCCTTCCTCCCTTCCTCCCTCCCTCCCTCCCTCCCTTCCTCCCTCCCTTCCTCCCTCCCTCCCTTCCTCCCTCCCTTCCTCCCTCCCTTCCTCCCTCCCTTCCTTCCTCCCTTCCTTCCTCCCTTCCTTCCTCCCTTCCTTCCTCCCTTCCTCCCTTCCTCCCTTCCTCCCTTCCTCCCTTCCTCCTTTCCTCCCTTCCCCTTCCCCTTCCCCTTCCCCTTCCCAGTTCCCTTTCCCATTTCCCTTTCCCTTTCCCTTTCCCATTTCCCTTTCCCTTTCCCTTTCTCCTTCTACTTTTCCCTACCTGTCTTGCTTTTTACTATTTTTCCTTTCTCTTTCTAAGGCAAATAATTTGGGATAAAACATTGTGACAGATAACTGTAGGTGATAAAATTAAGAGAAGCTTGAAAACTTTAAACACTGAGTCCCCATTTGGATCTTTTTTTATTTTGTTGATAATCACGCCTAATAAAAGTTATGTGTCTCTGTACACAGACATCCATTAGAAAGATTTCTGAGTTTTGAGGATTTTCTTTATTCTCTGTGTAAACAAAAGCAGGGATTTGGGCACTTATTCTCTTCCACTAGACTTTCTTCTAAAAAGAAAGGAAAAAGCCATCAAATTTTACATCCGTTTTTCATCTAAATATGTCCTTAGTTTCTGAAATTTCCTTTTAGGTAAGGGGCACAAGATAGTAAGGCATAGAACATATATAACTATTATTGATCAAGCCTAGGCTTCTTGTGTTTCATGTTATTCTCATTGATCTCTACATTGTCTCTCCCAACCTTCAGTCTCAGTTTTTACTAAGTACAAGGTACAACCAGGGATGCATTCCTTTCGGGGGCTGCATTTGTGAATACTGAATGTGCCTGGACACTGACTCTATGAAAAACTGTGAAGAGGAGCAGCCACATTGAAGACATTATCCTTCTTATCCAAAATGTTTTATACAATATATTTATTTCACAAATAACTTTTCAGATATGTCATGCTGTATTCACCCTTTTATCCCCAAGTGTAGTAACAGTGGAACTGACTATTGAACTCATCAAAAGGAGATACCTCCCTTTTGCACTGACTGTTCAGAGTTTGGCACAATGTACACAAGACATTAATACTTCTTAAGAACATATCTCTACGATGATATTTAGCAGCTTGTTAATGTGAAGGAATGATGTTTTCCTTGTTTTATGGATTTTCTTGTTTTACGTGTTTCAGTTTGTCCATGGAATAATATTTTTCCTAATGTCCATCTTCCAAGTCTTGCCAAGATTTTTGTCTCTGATATTCCCTAGACATAATTGAAAGATGGATTTGAGCCTTAACATCTATTTAGATATCTCTTATGCACCCCTCCACCAGAAAAAAAACAAAACAAAACCAAAACAACAGCATAAAAAACAACCAAACACTAATCTCACCCAAAACTGAAAAAACCCAAACCACAAAGAAACAACCAGAAAAAAAATGTCTTTGAATCATGTTCAAAATCATGAGAAGGATTGCACCAAGAAGATCTTAGAAAGGTAAAGAACCATTCCTTTAAAAAAGCAAGCAGCATTGTAAAGGTACTAATAGTGCTTTGCAGTTTTTAATGGAAGTAACACACAAAGAAGTGTATAGTTATAAAATATGTCCCATTTATACTTCCCTAAAGATTCTGTGGTATATTGCACTATGCAGTGTAATGTTGAAGCTGATTATAAAAATGCTAACGATTTGGAAATTTGGGACACTTGTGCAAAAAGTGAAGAATGGTAATGAAATTGTGTCTGTTTTTCAAAAATAGCTTTCTCACTTCTTGCAGAATGTTAGTTTTAAATAGAAAGGTTTTGGAACTTATGTAGTTGCTGCTGTGCTATTCTTGGTTTTAAATTGCTTTTTGTTTTCTTTTATTCTATGAAACCAATGTCTTAGCCTTTCCCCTTCTCTTGACAGATTTTTTTCAGAGCTTGCAGAATTAAGATTTCACACTGCAGAGACTTTGTGAAAGTATTTGCCTCATGCACATGTGGCAGTGTTGTATAACTGAAGTAAAGCCATCTCTGTTTCCAACTTTGGCAATCCTACAGGCCTATGAAAGGATAGATGTGTCAGACTCCAAGGATTTAAACATCTATTTCATGGTTCTGTTTTCTTGTTCTGTGTTTTCAAGCACCCTTACAGAGAGACAAATTTCATGTATCTGAAAGATTGAGGTGACTATACTAACTATTGAGTCCCACCCGACAGGAAAAGCAAGTCCATGCAGAAGTAATTTCCAGCAAGAGATTAAGTCAGAAATTGTCTGGAGGAAACAAACAGAAACAGGCTGAGCCTTGCTTTCACTTGTACACCGTAACAAAGTCAATAAAGTGGCTGGACAATAGGAGATCATTTTTTTCTGTTCACTTTTTATGGCAGATCTTTTCCAAAAAGAAGCATTTTTGTTTATTCTGTGCATAAAGATAACACTTGGGGTACAGATTTTTCTCTGAATTCACATTAATACAAAATGAAAGCTACACCTCCGTTTGGAGCATGATTTAAAATGTATTTATGGTAATGATCAGGGAAGAGGTAGTTGGTGCTTCACTGCTACATTTACATTGCTTTCTTCAAAGTGTTTGGACCAAAAGCTGAGGTTAGTACTGAACAACATGTGACTTTAAAATCCATATGTCGGAGTGCCTTCCTGTGGTTTCATGAAACTATTTATTAGAATTGCACCAGTGAATTGAATAGGGCTCAGGAAAATTGCTGCAACCCTATGCAGTTCAACCTCTCACTGGTAACACCTTAATTATCCCAGCCAGACATGATTTGTCTCTTAAGAACAAAAATATAATATTAAAAAAAATAAATGCTTCTCCCATTTTCTTAAATTGCTGCCAGCTGCATCAACTCAGGTTCTTTGCAGTGTATCCTTCCTAACTCTTTTCTTTCCAGACTCTTGAATGTTGCCTGAAACTATTGGTTTATTCTAGTAAAAAGTAAAACAACAAAAAAAGAGTTAATATACCACATTATTACAAATTTCACTTTTTTGTCTTTCAGATTATCTCTCTGCCTTCTTTGGTTAGGAAATACCATATTTGTTTAGGTATGCAAAAAATTACAGTTTTCTCACTCCAGCTCCCTACAAGAATCTGCTACTCGGCCTTTGAAATTTATCATAGACATTAGCTGCTATTGGAAAGAGAAAAATCTGTGGTTGTTTCTCTTCTCTTCTCTTCTGGTAGTTTATCCAC
Source organism: Chamaea fasciata (assembly GCF_029207755.1). Lineage (NCBI taxonomy): Eukaryota > Metazoa > Chordata > Aves > Passeriformes > Sylviidae > Chamaea > Chamaea fasciata. Next base: position 9,868,953 of record NW_027094089.1, read on the forward strand.
ATGGGTGAAGAGAACAGGAACTTCTATTAACATAACACTGTACAGTCAAATTCTATTTGCTGTTGGCACAGCATGAAATGACAGGTTCCTTTCCAAAAAGGAAGAAAAATTCACAGTCAGAAAACAACGTTGATACAGAATAAACTATTGGCTTGTAATGTTCTCCCTTAACACATTCTACATTTTGAATTTTGTGCACAGTTTAAAAATTACTAGCTTTTTTTTTTCTTTTGACAGAAATAAAGTGAAGGTATATGACATAATTTCTGCATAATTCTTCATGTATGGGGTTTGTGGTACAACCTTTAATTGTGTATATGCATCTCAGTGATTATCTGTTACAAACACATCTCTGTTCTCTTCAGATGATGTGTTTGTGCGGAGCTGGAAATATGAGTCTTTCATACCTGAGAAATTGAACCAGATAGCTTAGCTATGTTAAGTAAAGAAATGAGAGAAGTGAAGTATTACAAAAGTATTTGCATTTTCCTTGTTTTAATGACTGCAGTTTCTTCTCTTCCTCTTTACAAAATTAGCAAAGTGCATATGCCCTATTGAGAATGTACTATATATTAGATCTATAATTTTGAGTATCAATATTTGGCATTGGCAAATTTGTTAAATTATAGGGGTAAAAAATTAAAATATCCCCTTATAACTGAAAATTCTGTGAAAGAGTTTTAAGAGTATTTTTATATCTAATTGGCAATGAGGTAAGGGCAAAATGTGACTACTAGATGATACCTTTCAGATTTCTTTTTTTCCTTTTCCCCTTTTCTCTTTCTGCTATAAATGAAGAGAATTAAAAACCAAACAACCAAAGAAAAAAAGAAAACCAAAAAAAACCCCAAACACCACAACAAACAAAAATAAATCACCCAAAACTATAACTCAACAACAGGCTAGTATGTGAAAGCAAATGATTTTGATATAAATCTCTTTTGAAATTTCATCCACTGAAAATCACGTCTACAATATATATCCAAAACCAGTGTAATTAGACATCAAAATTAGAAACATCCATTCAGATTAATATATTAAATTTTCAGATAACAATATCACTCCTGAGTATGAATAAGGATTAGAGAAGAACTTCCATCTGATTAAAATGAGGAAGACATTTTGTGTGGAAAGAATATTTTCCCAGTTCATGGAGAAAATAGTTCAGTGGTTTCAGATGTTTTCATTTATTCAGATTCTTCCCAAAAATCCTGAAGCTAAGAAATGAAACAGAGGTAGCAAAAAAAAAAAAAAAAAGAATTATATAGCAAGAAAAATTATAAATCCTGTAAGGATCTTGAGGTACAGAAAAAAAAGGCACCATAGGATGCACGTACATACAGAGATTTCATGTGGTATACTAATATAAGTCCATCTATATGTTAAACCTTGTTCTTTATTTGCAGTTATGACAATGAGAATTAGAAGGTATAATAGAAATACAGCAATTTAGACAAAACTGAAGAATAATGAGAGATGGCTTACAGGGGATTATTACTGCATTTTTGTAACACAGAGAAGAATCTCTGGTTATTAAGTTGTCCTCACATCCTTTGCAACAGTGATTTAAAATAATTAATAGAATCAAACACCATGAGGTAGACAGTAGACTAGTGGCATTTGTCTTCGTAAAAGAATTTCCTTATCTATTTTTTCAGCTTAAATACTTTATCAAAAAATTCAAGAGCAATATTGAGAAATACCTAAGAAGTAAACTTGGCAAAATTGGGTACATTATGTGTCTTCTGTTTCAAAGGGGAATAAGATGGGAATTTAATGCTAACTGTAGTGACAAAGCTAGTATTTTCATGACACTACATTGGGCAGATCCACAATAGGTCCCTGCCATCAATAAAAACACTGCTTTTCATGACCTAATAATTTTACACATTGTGGAAATCAGGAAGTTATTTCTCTATTTCTAGTGCCTTGGTAAGTGACAAAATAAAAGCGATGTTTGCTTTGCTTTGAGTTGTGGGTATGGGGTAATTTCTGGGGCAGAATTATTAGGGTTTTCTTCTCCACTATTTTTTCATCTAGTGAAAAACAGTGTTAAAATATATATATATAGTCCAGTCAGTCATTAGAGAAAAACTCCTTTGTCCATTTTTATGAAGGTATTGATATATTTAGTTATTGATATATTGTCTCAGAAATCTTACTTGAAATAGTCTTTCTAAACTGATTTTTGTTGTAGGACAGAACTGCTCAAATATACTATTTAATCTCCTATTTGTCACCTAAAAGCCATTTAAGAAGTAATGTGTGTGTAAATATATTTTACCAATACGTAAGTAGGTATATAGATTGACTAATCTATTTCATAAATTTTATATATAAAAAATCCTTTATTCTATCTATCTATCTATCTATCTATCTATCTATCTATCTATCTATCTATCTACCTATCTATCTATCTATCTATCATATTACCTATCTACTTACCACTATATCTGCTTATCTATATATCTATATACTTGTATACTTATCAATGTCTTTAAAATGCAGATATGCCTGCTGGGATCAAGAGAAGAAAGCTTAATTTATTCCTTTTGAGAACTGAAGAATATGAGAGGAAGAGATAAGGCAGACAAAGGGTATTTTTTTAACATGTAGCATATTTACTTTCAGCATTTAACTTAAAAATTACTAGACATCACTTCTGATTTTTATTATTACATATTCAGTTTTCACCTAACCTCTAAGAAAAAAAAAAAAAAAAACAAACCAAACAACAAAACAACCCAACACTATTATTATCCAGCGTATTTTGTTTCCAAATAAATATTATTTATACTATGCAAAATTATAAACAGTGAGTTCTCAAAGAAATGGTGATTGCAGAGGCTAAGCACCTATCCATCATATTTGAGAAGTTATGGCAGTCTGGTGAAGGTCCCACTGACCAAGTAAAGGAGAACTACAATTCTTTCAAAAAGAGAAAAAAGAAAGACTCAGGATATTACAGGTCAGGCAGTCTCATCTCTTTGTCCATTAAGATCATGGGGCAGATCCTTCTGGAAATATGCTAAGACATAAAAAATAAGAAGACAATTAGTGACAGTCAACATAGCTTCACTAAGGACAAATTTTATCTGAAAAATATAGTAGTCTGTTGCAATGGAGATATACTGCTGGTAAATAGGGACAAGCAATAGCGACAATAGTCCATCTATTTGGACTGATGCAAAGCATTCAACACTGTCCAACAAAGACATACTTGTCCTTAAATTTGAGAGACAGGGTTTTGAAATATGGTTCAATTGGGGGACCACAGGAAGAGTTGCAGTTAGCATCTTGATTTTCAAGTAGAGGCGAGTGACAAATGGCATTCCTCAGGAGCTGGTATTGAAAGTGCTTTAGTTTGACATCTTTGTTGGTGACATGGACAGTGAGATTGAGTGCATCCTCAGCAAGTTTGTCAGTGACACCAAGATCTGTGCTGTCATGATATGCAGAGCGACCTTAACAGGTTTGAGAGGTATGCCCATGAGAATATCATAAAGTTCAACAAGGCCAAGTGCAAGGATATCCACAAAGATTACTAGAAGGCTGAAGTACCTCTCCTATGAGGACAGATTATGGAAGTTTGTGTTGTTTAGCCTGGAAATGGAAGTCTCTGTGGAGATCTCATAGCACATTCCAATACCTGACTGGGACTTAAAGAAAGATGGAGATGAATATTCTACAAGGGCTTGCAGTGATAGGACAAGGGATAACGCTTTTCAACGGAAGACAGTAGATTTATATTAGGAACCAAACCATTCTGTGATTATATGATTATATAACAAATTGCTATAATGATTTTAAGAAATCAATGGTTAAAAAAGATACTGTGGTAACAATTATGAGGACATTAGCAGGTTAATCCATTCATAGTGAGTAAATATTGGCCTTCATTTGTTCCAAAAAGGAGAACTTTATAACACAATCTGACCTTAGGGACAGAGTGATCTGGCCTTGGTGTCTGAACTAATACAGCTGAACTCCCTTTCGGAGGCTGGGACAAGGATCTACATTCACAATTTACCATGCAGTTTGAGTACAAGGAATATAGCTCTCACATCCTTTCCAGGTGGCACTGAAGGCTACTGCTTTTAATCACGGCAGTACGCGGAGACTGAATAATGAATTTTGATGTTGCCAAGTTATGTTCTCTTGATCCATGTAATGGCTAGCAATGTAAACTTTGTGCCAATAAAAAATTCCAGCCAGCACAGATAGCAGAAAGAGGACAACTTTCTTTCTCTAAAAATTCATTGAGTGTGCTGCTGAAAGAAAACATCCTGTAAAGATTGGGTTTTGTTCTCTGTTTCAGAAAAGTTTATGTGTATTTTTAATGCTGCTAATAACATGCAGTCCCTATCTGAGACTAAGTTCTTACTTTTTTTGTCTTTCTCAGCAGCATTTAGTGTCTTTGCAACTGTAGTAATAGTATTAAGCTTGATGCAATAGTTGAGGTTTCGATGCAGTTGTGATCTTAGAAATGAAGGCATTTTAAGAGCTGTCTAGTATAAGATTTTAATCTCAAATTCTTATCAAACAGATTTGTTTTAAAATGAATGGAAGACTGTTCTGCAATCTCCAACAGTGATGTCTAGATTCTTCTGTTATTAATGGATACCTAAAGCCTTTGCCTTCAAATCCAGAGAAACAGTTAAGCCCCTACAGATTCATAAATTTTGACAATTTATCCTGGGAGCATTACCCAAATCTTAATTATTTGTGAGGAAAAAAGTTATCTATGAGAAAAAAAATCAGAGAATGTGCATTTCACATTAAGTGTTTCAAAAGACATCAAGAATAGACAGAAAATTTCCAGGAACACTTTCCATTAATGCAAGGTATCTCTTCAAAACAGCAGTTCATAATATTAAAGCTCAAGCTTAATTGTAAGCTCATAGGCCATGCTGAAAACCTTGAACTTTAACCATTGAATTCCTGACATAGGATAGTGAAAAGTAGTAAAAAGGTGGTTTTAATCTCATATAAAATTACAATTGAAAACCAGTTTAAATTCAATGAACAGCTACACCCAAGGTTTGATGATATTTCGTACTTCTATCCTGAAGAGGAGAATGTGAATTTGATAATTATGCTTATAATAGTGTAGACATATTTTGCAAAGTATATAAGCTCTTCAGATGTGAAAATTTGGAAAGTTCTCAATTCTAATACAAATGCTATTATAAAAAAAAGCATGATTGAAATGGGACTGACAGGCTTTGCTTATCTTTTGTTTATTTGACCAAAACACAGACTTGGCATGTTATATTTGACAAAGATTGTACCAAATCTGTGTTCCTGTATTTCTAAAAGTAAAAAGATTTTTTTCCTTCAAAGTTATAAAATTATGAGCTCAAGTGTGCTTGCAGACAACAGTTATCCAGTGTCCTTGAGTAATTTTGAAATTTGCAGTCAAAAGTTATTATGCATAAAAATATGTCTTGCATGAAGAATCTCATTAATAATTGCTGTAGACCACAGTAGGCTCACTGAGAATGCTGTACTTTTGATGTTATATTTTTGTCCAATTCAAATCAAAATAATCAAGTTGTTCAATTTTTTAGAAAACTCTAAACACACTGTATTTTAAAAAGATTTTTAGAGTTTTTTTGACAAAATTGTCACTCTTTTTTTTGTTAAATTCACTAGAGTTGTGCTGTCTTTCATTTCTGAATTAGTATTTTCACATTTTAAAAGCCTGGAAACACTTCTACATTACATAGTGATTAGAATATAGGAGACTATGCAGTAAGTTAATAGTTTTTGTCTGGAGCTGTTCCATTTCCTTGAAATCTTACACACTGCAGTAGTCATCCCACTGAGTACCACAGCTAGCTCTGCAGTAAGACTATACCACAAAGGAACTGGCTAAGTACACTTTCTTGCTCCAGTGCAAACAGGAAAACTTAATAAAACTGGATATTTCAGAAAATATGCAGTTTATTTGCTGTGGCATTCTCCGAAGTGACATGAAGCTACTGAATTTCAATTTCATATGCTGAAAATGACTGATCTTCACCAGGAAATCTTTGGACAAAGATAATTCCATTTGCTTTGCTCTTCCTCTAAATTCCCTAAATCAATTACTCCTGTTAATTTTTTCTTCCTATAAATTTGTAAATTTTTTAAAAAATTGTTTTTCTCATTTATTTGAGTGCAACCAGAAATAAATATTAATACAGTTTGGATTCATTTTAATATAATTTTTGTATTTTCTCCATTAAGTGCTGAAGATAACCCTGGTTGCTCACATTGTCTTTTTAACAGCTTGATCAATCAGAGGATACCCAATGCACTTAGAGCTCTTCTTTCTGGAATACAGACCACATGATGTGTAGGGCTTGGTCTGAGATTTAGGACACTTCCACTATGTGCTTAGATATGTCATGTGATTTAAAGTCTGCTCCTGACCTGAGATATTCTAGAATACGTGGTTTTATTGCAAGGGTCGTGGGTAAAGAGGGCCTTGCCTTCAGCCACCAGCCTCGGCTGAAGGGAAGTCCCAAAGAGGGAGAAAGAAAAAGAAGGTGAGAGTTAAGAGAGAAGGGAGTGAGGGAGCAAGGTGGTAGGGGTCAGAGAGCAGGGGGAAGAGGTAAAAGTGAGAGTAGGGGGCAGAGAGGCGAAGAACAAGAGATAAGAGCAGAACAAAGAGCTAAGAGAGGTAAGAGCGTAAGGGGAAGAGGAGCAGAAGAAGAGAGTGAGGTCCTCATTACAATACATTATATCTCCTTTTGTGATTAATATTCTAATTTACAGTGACCAACAAATACAAGACACAAAATCCTATAGAATCTACATATAGCCTATAAGAACTACTACATTACCATACTGCGTTATATTTTAAAGTCTAAAAACTACTCTTTAGACTTTACTGTTTTGCTACATTGACCATTGGACACCTTAGCCAGCAGTAAGCTATTGTTCAATCGAAAGGGATTCTCCTTCAGCTGGCTAGGTTATTGTTTTCAGGTTATACAGTAACTAAGACTCGGTATCCTACAACTCAAAGTAAGCTTCCATTTCTATTTCGATTATAGGTTTCATATTTTCAGAATCTTTTGTTAAGCAATCATATTGATAAGGTTTCCCTGATTCATCTTCCCTAGCACTCTATACCTTTAGTTTTGTAATAATCTTTCTCTCCTGTTTTGCTTCATTACATTTCCTTTGTGGTTTTGTCTTGGCTTTGTGTAGGGGGCATGTGGCTATGTGTACGTATCGTGTGGGTTTTGGCTGCATGTTCCACTTCTGGTTTCACACCTTTGTGATATTTTGGTAGAGAACTGTTTTCATTCCAATTGATATCTCAGAAATATTAGGTATAGTTATCACCTTATATATAACAATGTCTAAATAACTGATAGTCTCTTTACCACTATTTAAAAGTCCTTTCCATCAATCATATGTTTAGAATGGCTTTTTTTAAATTTTGGTCAACTGTGTACCGTCATATTATGGTACCTGTTTCTCAATGCTGATAAATATCCTTTTTCAGAACATGTGCTTGTTGACCTGACAGTACTCTGAAAATGTTACATCCCATATAGAATTCATGCAAAGATTACACCAAACATATTTTATTACCACCAAAAAAAAAAAAAAATCCTAGTTAGGACCTATTGAACATTTCAATGCCTGCTTCCCTCTTATTGTATGGCTGTAAAAACCTATCCTCTATTTTTCTTTAAATGTATGTATTTTCTGGATATGAATACCATTCAGGACATGGGTTTTAAATGGAGTTCTAGTACTTATTTAGTAGCTGGATCCTGCATCCCATATTTTATCAAGAAGAAATTACACTCCTGTTAAACTTAGTGCTAAACAATGAGTTACCATCCTATTAAAATCCAATCAAGCATCCATCATATTTGGTAGACAGAATTTAAAAGACAACTGGAGGGGATAATAGTTCAAAGCATGATAGCTACAAAAATGTCAGTGGAATGTGAGAGGAAAAAAAAAACAAAGAACGTGGATAATATACCTGTTTATGAAGAGACTTGCTGTTTGCCATCCTTTTAAGAAATTTGTATTACACTTTTGGCTGTTAATCAAAACTGAATAAAGGACGTCTTTATGGAAGAAGTGTTAAGATACATGCAAGGGGACCTGGACTAGCTTGAGACATGGCTCCACCAGAACTTCATGAAGTTTGATGAGTCCAAGTGCAAGGTGGTGCCTCCAGGTTTGGACAATCCCTGTAATGACTATAGCCTTGGAGAACACCTCATTGAGAGAAGCCTTGTGCAGAAAGACTTGGGGATTCTCATGGATGAAATGCCGAAAATGAGCTGGCAATGTGCACTCTCAGCCTGGAAGGACAACCATATCCTGGGCTGCATCAAATGAAGTGTGGCCAGCAAGATGAGGAAGGTTATTCCCCCTCTCCATGATTAATTTCCCACCTGGAGTACTGCACATAGCTCTGGGGCTCTCGACATCAGCATGATGTGGATTTTCTGGAGTGAGTCCAGATGAAGCCCATGAAGATGATCAGTGGGCTGAAGCACTTTTCATATGGAAATAGGCTGAGAGGGCTGGAGTTCAGCCTGTAGCAGATAAGGCTTTGGGGATACCCTATTGCAGACTTCCAGTTATTAGAGGGGGCTTTTAAAAAGGAAGAAGAATATCTTTTTATATAGGTCCCTAGGTATAAGACAAGGAGGAATAGTTTTAAACTAGAAGAAGAGTGATTTAGATTGGATGTCAGGAAGAAATCTTTATTCATAGGGCAGTGAGGTATAGGAACATGTTGTCCAGAGATGTGGGTGCCTCATTCATGTAATTCTTCAAGGTAAGGTTGGATGGAGCACTGAGCAACTTGATCTAGTGAGTGACACCCCTGCCCTTGGTGAGAGAGCTGAAGCTAAGTCATTTTTATGGTCTGTCCCACCTAAATCATTTCACAATTCTGTGGTTATTTACTAAATATATTTACTGTCATAAACTTCACTGAAGTTAGACTTTTGATCTAAGTTGATATTGAAAAGTAAATTTAAAAAGTGGGTTTTTTTCTGCTACGGACATATTTTGCAAGCATAGAAAAGAATTGGCTGAATTCATTTTTGCAGTGCACTGCTCATTAACATAAAGTAAAATCATAAGGATGTGAGACCTCATATGAAGTGAGGGCTTCTTCGGTAAGCCTTCTATGGTGTTCTTTGCCACTTCCTGATGCCTGAGTATTTTAAGAAAAGAAGGTTTTACCATATAATGGAACAAGCATGCCCTTGAGAAACAGTCGTGCAATGGTCCAACTGAGCCAAAACCTTCATAAAATCATATCATCATTGTAGCTGGAAAAGACTTCTAAGAGCACAGAGTCTAACCATTAACATACCACTACAAAGTTCCATTAACCACCTCTCCAAACACGATATTTACACTTCTTTTAAATACCTCCAGGAGTGCTGGTTTAACCACTTCCCTGGGCAGCTTGTTCCAATGCTTGACAACTGTTTCCATGAAGAAATTTTTCCTAATGTCCCAATGAAACCCTCAAAATTATATGGCTAGACAGAGAGCAGAAGAAGATAGTATTAACAGCTGTGAAAATGGATTTAACATGATTTGTCTTCAATAGTGTGTTTTTTGCCCCAACCGGGATGAGTGACAGTATTTCAAGCAGTTATCATAATGTCCTTGGTGAGGCTGGGCAAGTCATGTGCTGTTACATAGCTATGAATCTAAAGTAATCTTGTTCAAATCACTGGATCCATTAAATTAATAATGACTTAAATGTGAGAAATATCTGCCTTGCATACATTGCAGTCACATGTTAAATGAATCATAAGCAATTAGCAGAATTTCATGTTCATATTTTGTTCCTTTTTCTGTTTTCAGCAACTCAAAATTTGCACAAAATGCATTATCAGAAAAAAAGTAAATATTTGCTGATTTTCCTAAAAAACTTAGAATTTATTTTTCCCATTTCCATGTTAGAGAATCCCAAGTGAGTTCTTGTGACAGAATCTTTACAGCATTTCATTAAAAGACGTAAACTATGTCCTTGAAATAACACAGTTATAATTCTAATTATCATGGGCAACTGACACACAGAAAATGGTCTCTTACTGAAACAACAAAAATTTAAAAATGGGATTGAAGAGAACCAGAACCCCAACATGTATTAAATTAATATAAAAAGTGAATTTCTTTCTTAAAGTTAGCACCATTCAATCTCTTCACACTTTTTTTTTCCTTGGAAAAAAATACTGAGTGACTCTAAATCTCTTCTCTTTTAAATAATTATAACTGAGATCAGGACATGACCTAAAAAGATATAAAAGCATATATCTTTGCTTTAAAATTGTTAAAGGGTGTAGCAGGGAGGACATAAAGTTGATGACCATTAGCTTGACTCCTCAGTTTCTCTTTTTTCATATGATGGTACAAAAGGAAAATTTCAGAGATGTTGAAAATTATTAAGCTTATGAAACACAAAAAAAAAAATTTTTTAAGAACAATATTTTCATTGTAAAATTTTCTAATTTTTTTTTCTAGTATTGAAGGTGTGTCATTTAAAATTATATGATCTGGAAGAATTCCACAAAAATGTTAGAACTTATTAAATAGAAATATTTAACCTTTTGAATCTATTAGTATAGATTTCTATAGAGAAAACATGCAATTAAGTACATTTGAAATGAAAAGCCTGAGTGAAACATTCTTTTGTAACACAGACATAACTTTCTTGCATGAAATGACACAAACTGGCTCAGTTTGAAATCATCTGAAAGGACTGTTCTTTCGCATATTACCTAATCTATATAACTTTTGATCCAGAAATGTTGTCAAAGCCTCCCAGTTCTTCAAGCCGTATAAATTTGGTGCCATCTACTACCCACTTCCTTTGGAGAGAAATAAGGACACTGAGCTTCTTCCAAAGGATTTCTTTAAAATTTCTTTTATAAAACTTCATGGATGATATATCAGAGGCTACTTGTAAAAATATTTGCAAAAATTAGCATATTTAATACCATTAATTTAGAAGGAAAAAACCTATTACAATAATCTCAGTCCTGAATTATTTGATTATACATAATTGCAAGATACA